>NC_138202.1:159382596-160042596 GCF_964194415.1 Vipera berus | reverse complement strand
AAATATGTATACAGTTAATATGTGAACACATCAATTTAAAAAAATGTAGTCATTCTAGACATACAGTCAAGTTCATATGCATCTTTTACAAGCCGCAATTGATCCTGGATTTAATAAACAATCCTAAAGATAAGTAAAAAGTGAAGACAATTCCAGACCATAGGAATTCATATTTCATTGTCTGATTATTAACACTATTTTTAGCTCTTTTTCTCCCTTTTTTCTACCCTCCCCTTTTTCCTCACCACTTTTCTTTTTTGGGCTTGAGGATTTCAATCAAACGTCTTTATACTCATCAAGCCCTATTGGAAAGGAAGTGAGTAATTAAAGGGGCTATAGTTAAGTGAACTTCTCAATAATCATTTATTAATTTGTGAACTTATCACCCCCTCCACACCTGCTGAACCTGCCACATCCCCATTTTTAAGATGTCTATTTTTCAATAATTGAGATAAAGAGAAAAATTATGTTGAAGTTGAAGGGAATAGAGTAGACGAAAGTCCACCAAAAATTTGGGAACACTCTGCTTTTCCCCAATCTTTGTCGCTAGATGAAATGAAGTAATGGCCAACCCACATGGTTCTGATACAATAGTGAAAATCAAAATTGCTCTTATGTTCTTTACTGAGCCTTCTACTTTTGGACCTGTTTGCAATAGGTAATCGAGATTGGACTTTTTAGGTTGCCTCTTCTTAGTATTGCAATGTCATATCCTGACCCGAGTTCTGCAGGAATGTCTATTGTCAGTCTAGTTGACTTTGTGCACAGAATGTCAGAAGCACCATCTTGTTATTTGGGGCGGCAAAACACAACGGAAGAAATTCAGTTGTTCAGTGCACATGGAGGCTAGACTTATTCATGGAAGTATGTTTACAAAAATAACTATTAACCAGAATACCAATAACAGGACTTCTGCATTGAGAAGAAACAGAGGACAAACACATGCCTGCTAACATGTTTCTTTGTTGTTCTTAATATTAACATAATGTGTTTCAGTTGAATGACAAGACACTGCACTATGGCTACATGTAGAGGAGCAACAAAATGGCCTTGAAAGAAGCAAGAGCCACTACCAGGACAATGGTCTGATAAGAGTGGCCTTAACCAAGCTAAGAAAATAACCTAAGAAAATAACATCTCAGACAAACCCCTTCCTAGTTCACATGAAGATAAAGGAAGGGAGGGGAAGGCACCTTCAGACTTACAAGAGACTGTTACTCTACTTATTACAAAAATAAGGTAGCGATAGCAATAGCACTTAGACTTATATACCACTCCACAGTGCTTTACAGCCCTCTCCGGGAAATTTACAGAGTCAGCATATTGCCCCCAATAAAAAAAAATATCTCATTTTACCAACCGCAGAAGGATGGAAAGCCGGGTCAACCTTCAGCCAGTCAGATTCAAACTCCTGGCAGTGGCAGAGTCAGCCTGCAATACTACATTCTAACCACTGTGCCACCAGTAGTACATGGCATAGATTTCTTAGTCTGCTCTATCCTGTAGGGTTGACACTACCTTTCTTAATACCAATTCTGGATGATGGTCTTCTTGTCATCAAATGCTTTGTCTTGAATTGGGATTTTAGTCTCATTTCTGTTAGTCCGAATGGAAAGTGATTTTGTCGTCTATTGGATACAGGCGGTTTTATAGAGCTAAATATGTATCCATGTATTTAATATGTAGAAAACTATTAATGTATATTATACTGAGGATGATCATTTCTATTACTTTTCTTAACCACTGTTCCAAGAGGAATGCAAGAAGACATCATCGCCAGAGCTTTAAATTCCAGAAATAATCCTGTTTCAAAGGAAGATAACTTCCCTAGTTGTTCCTCTGATGGTGTTCTGATAAATAACGAACTGCCTTTTGGCCCAGAAAAGGGCCTTCAAGGCAATTTGAAATTTAAAATGTTAAAACCAATTAAATTTGACTGTGAAATCCCACAAAACAGTTCACACCAACACACCGTTTTTGCAAACCCTGACCCTTTTCCTTCCTTTGCGAAATGAAAAACTGGGCTGTTATTTCATCCATTCTATTTGCAGACAGCGTGGGTAGAGAGCATTTTAACTATTGTTACCAGGCTGATTGTTGTATTGTAGCACTGAACGTTACTACCTTGGTTCTTGGCTGGTAAGTAAAAACCCCAGGTAGGTTTAAAGAGAGCAGAAATGACCACCAAGGCAGCTTTAGCGCAAGGGATTCCTATCACAGTGGCTCAGAATCCTGTGTGCAACACAAATAGATCTTTTGCATAATGACTGGGGGGGGGGAATTCACACACTCTTAATGATGATTGTCTTCCAGTAACATAGCAACAGCCAAATCTCTGAAAAGAAGTTTTCATTTATACAACATTTCATTTAAACACTGAAATTTGGTCCAACATAGAGTGTGGAACAAGTTTTGAAAGGAAGCTAATGATTAAGAAGAAATGCAGTGGACATTTAATAAGTGGAAGGAGCTACAAGATAATTAACTGGCATGCATAAAGATTCATGCTTTATACCAAAATTTTAATTTTGCACATAAATGTGCCTGATGTAGGCAGCATTTAATCACCTAGCTGACAGGAGTAACTACTTTCATTTAACCTTGACTGAAGATCATGAATTCTAACAGGTTTAATTGGATACATCATTTAACAGAATGAACAGAGCAAATTTTTCTCAATTCATAGGTTCTGATTGACATGCACCAGCAATAAGGCATTGCACAATTAAAGCTGATCTGTATTCTTGGCCTGGGCACCAATTGCCATAGTGATGTGACACTGTTTGATCATGGTGGCACTGAAACTATACAGAATTTCCCCTTGTTTTGAAAAGGGCAATGCTTTAAAAGTGAGAGAGAGAGATTTTGGCACTTAAAAAATTAATCATATTGATATGCACAGACTGTAAGGAAAGAGACACGTCTTATTGGTTATTTGGGAAAGGAAGGAAAAAAATGCTCCAGTAGGTTAACTAATAGAAATCCTATACTCCACAGTACATATCTGCTTAGAAATAAATCCTGTTGTGCTCAATAGGGTTTATACCCAATGAAGAAGATTAATTATCTTAGTAGAAAGTTTTTTTTTAAAGTACTAAAATGTAGGCAATCTACGCAAGAGAGATATTGGGCTTTAAGCAATAGCATTTAGTGTTTATATCTAAATCGGTTTATATATCCTGCCCCAAAGTGCAGGATACATCACTCTCTGGGTGGGTTACAATATCAGGCATATTGCGCCCAACAAACTGGGTCCTCATTTTACTAACCTCAGAAGGATGGAAGACTGAATCAATCTTGAACCCTGTCAGGATCAAACTCGAAACTGTGGGCAGAGTTAGCCTGCAATACCGCATTCTAACCACTGTGGCAGCAGGGCTCCTATATTTCTGATTGTGTGTGTGTATATGGGTGTGTATACACCCATGCGCTGTTTCAGGTACATAGGAGGTGAATGGGATATTGAATGGTAACAACTGGAACCATATCCTGCCCTTTCCTTCAGTGGAACACCTTCTATTGAATACAGTGAGGTTTGGCTTTAAGTTGCCTAGCCTAGCATTTCTCCCTCACTGTCGGTGCAGATGCCTGGAAAATATTTTGATAGGCAACATAGCAAAAGGCTGACTTCCTGCTTGGGTTCCCCAGCACTTTAGGATTCAAAGGCAAACTTTCACATTGCAGACCGACCTGTATGTGATGCGTTCAAATATGTAAATATTCAGAAAATCCAGAAGATAAATGCTTTGTCACAGAACTGTGAATTATTCCATTTGTCTTCACTAGGAATTTAAAAAATCCATCCTCAAACTCTTAAAATAGCATCTGAAAGTTCATGTGATCAGTTCTCCATAGAGGATGACATCTGGTTACTCATGTCCGAAGAGTCCCACTAAAGGATAAAACTGCTCATGTGGTGTCGCGTCGAGCGACCGATCAGGGTTCTGGCCTCAACTCTTAGAGCCCCGTAACAGGGGTGAGAATTTAGAGGGACCCTCACAAGGGTGAACACCTTGAACATGGAAGGATTTTGCCCTTTGCCACCGACCCAGTGTGCCGGACGTTCCGACGGTCACACTTGGGAACTGCGATAGCGCAGGAACAGAATCCTAGGACAAACTGAGGCACCAACACAAGTTTGTTCAAGGTGAGAGAGCACAGAGTGCCCGGGGTGGATGGTGTTGCCCCCCGAACAGCTTTGCACAGCACTCTTTTATTGAGCAGTTTCACCAGGGAGGGGGAAGTACACACATGAGGAAGTAACATATGGAAGGTCATAGGAAAACATAGCTCATTGCATACAACTGCTAATGAAGAGGGCAAAGGTCATCACAGGAAACAATAAAGCATAACTTATCGTATACAAATGCTAACAGAGAAGACAAGGGTTATCACAGGAAGGCATAACTTGAGGCAAGGACAATTACAGGAGACAGGAAGCCATATCTTGAGGCAAGGGCAATTACAGGAGACAAGTCTTGTTATATACAATTGTAAATGGAGGAGGCAGAGGTATTTGTTGTATACAATTGTAAATGGAGGAGGCAGAGGTTTATCACTAGAGACAGGAATGCAGAACTTTACAATTGTAAATGGAGGAGGCAGAGGTTTATCACTAGAGACAGGAATGCAGAACTTTACAATTGTAAATGGAGGAGGCAGAGGTTTATCACTAGAGACAGGAATGCAGAACTTTATAACTTTCAATATAGAAGGCAAAAAGGTCTTTGGAAGTCTAGGATAACTACAATGTGGCGCTTTCCACTGGTCAGTGTAACTGAAGAATACCATACAGATAAAATAGAGGAATCTCCACCCACTTTTGAGGAGAGTAAATTCATACATGGAGACATATATATATATATATATATATATATATGTATATTGCTCTGGTCTGAAGGCTTGAGAGAAAGTGGCCTGTATATACCATTCAGAGAATATCTTTGACATCAAAGACATCAAAGATAACAGAACAACAGAATCGGAAGGAACCTTGGAGGCCCAAGCAGGAAACCTATACTATTTCACACAAATAGTTGTCCAATCTCTTCTTAAAAACCTCCAGTGTTGGAGCACTCACAACATCTGGAGGCAAGTCATTCCACTGATTAATTGTTCTAACTGTCAGGAAATTTCTCCTTAGTTCTAAGTTGTGTCTCTCTTTGATTAGTTTCCATCCGTTGCTTCTTGTCCTGCCTTCAGGTGCTTTGGAGAATAGCTTGATTCCCTCTTCTTTGTGACAGCCCCTGAGATATTGGAACACTGCTATCATGTCACCCCTCGTCCTTCTCTTCATTAAACTAGAGATACCCAATTCCTGCAATCGTTCTTCATATGTTTTAGTTTTCAGTCCCCTGAACATCTTTGTTGCTCTTCTCTGCACTCTTTCTAGAGTCTCAACATCTTTTTTATATCATGGCAACCAAAACCTGGATGCAATATTCTAAGAGTTCTCTTACCAAGGCATTATATTATGGGGTGCTTGGTGCTTTCTGAGCTTGTGGGTTTTCTTGCAGATGTTTCATTACCAAACTAGGTAACATTATCAATGCACTGGTGCAGTTGTGTAATGAAATGTCTGTAAGAAAACCAACAAGCTCAGAGAGCACCGAAGACCTCACAGTTCAACCCTGAGCTACAAATATTCTCTTCTATCAATAGATCATAGTATCTTTAATATATAGGCAAATGCATTTGCTGGAGAAGGCCAAAAAGGTGAAGGATGATTTACAACTACACAATAGAAGCCCAGCTCCTTTTGTACCCCTATTAATGTCATGTACACATATAAATGGGTGGGGCTTTGATTGTGGATCTGTGATTTTCATCTTGATTTATTTACTCCTCCCATCAAGATGGCATTACTGTATACAGGTAGTCCTCAACTTACAATCACAATTGTAAGGACCACAAATGAGGACCCAGATTGTTGGGGGCAATAAGCTGACTTTGTAATAATGCCGCTGGGGGGGGGCGAAAGCCCTAATAAGCAGGCATATACATAGAATGAAGGATATTGCTAAGCACATTGATTTGTGCTTTAGATTGTAAGCCGCCCTGAGTCTTCGGAGAAGGGCGGGATATAAATGGGATTAAAAATAAAATAAAAATAAAAATTGAGCCCAAACTTTCTGTGGCTACGTGAGACATTTGTTGAATTTTTCCCCATTTTATAACTTTTCTTGTCACAGTTGTTAAATAAATCACAGTTAAGTTAGTGACACGGTTGTTAAGTGAATCTGGCTACCCCATTGACTTTGCTTGTCAGAAGCTCGCAAAATGTGAACATGTGATCCTGGGACACTGTAACTGTCATAAATATGGGACAGTTGCCAAGCATCCGAATTTTGATTACATGATCATGGGGATGCTGCAAGTCTGAAAAATGTCAAAAGTCACTTTTTTCAGTGCCGTTGTAACTACAAACGATCGCTAAATGAATTGTTGTATGTCGAGAACTAGGTGTACTTAAGAACAAAGCACAATGGGGAATAATTCCTTCTTTATGTCATTGACTCATTGAGCATCATGCATCTTTTGATCTCCAGCTTATCTCACTTCAAATTAAGTCTCTCCATCTAACTTATCACCTTATGCAATAGAAATCAAAATGAAGTAAAATCTGCATTGAGCTCTCAAAAAGAATGAAGTTAAACTGTCTTCAAGATGAAGATGCTTTTTTTATTTATCTCCTTTTTTGTGTGTGCTGATATTTTGTGCTGATATTTCACTTTAGGAAATCACTTGCGTAAATTATTTATCCCCCAGGTGAAGTTCCCAAAAAAACTCTCCCAAAAGCCCCCCCGGAGTTTTATTTCTGGCAGCTTTCCATGCATCTTTCTTTGTTTCTCCTTTTTTTAAAAAAAAACAACAACCCTTGGATTAATTCAGAACTCTTCCTCCCTGACAATATATTTTACATCTCTTTTAAATTTTTGTTTTTAAAAAATTGTCCATTGCTGTTGTTGCATTGTGCCGATGTTCCAAACTAGAAAATGTAGAATTACAACCCAGTCAAAAGTTCTAGAATATTACTAGAGCAAAATCACTGATCCTACCGTATTTGCATGATCCTCTCTGACAGGGACTGATCTCATACTAACCATATCAAGCACGTGTATCCTTGTGCTTATTTAAACATTATAAAATCAATTGCTGCAGTGCTTGTATATTGCTATGTGGTTTTTCCATGGTTAAGGAAAAAGACTGTGCCTATACCTGCACTTTATAAAACTAATACAGAAAAGTCCCAAAACTGTCAGAGGAGGCTCCAAAATCTCCTCTCCATTTTTTATTTCTGGTCTCAGACAATTCAGAATTGTTTTTCTGTATTCAATATTATCAAGAGTTTCCTGCTTATCAAGAGTTTCCCTGACTTACCTAAGCATGTCTACAAGGAGGAACTCAAAACAATCTTCTAGTGCTCATGAGAAAAAGATATTCTCCATTACTGTATATAACCATTGCGTTTGAACCAGTGGAATCTGGTCTGCATTTCCTGTGTGTATTAAACATAATCTTCAAATGCATGTTAATCTATAAATAATCAGTACAGATTGTCCTTGACCTACAACCACAATTGAGGCCAGAATTTCCATTGTTAAGCAAAGTGGTTAAGTGTTGTGATTCCTCGCCAGCCAGCGGATCCGACAGCTGAGTCTGAGGAATCAGATGAAGAGGAAGGGCCTGGAGTGACATTAAGAGTCAGAGGAAGGCTCTGAGGATCTCCAAGACTTACAGTCTGACAAGGAGCCTGGCCCCTCTACTTGCACTCAGACTGAGACACAGCTGTGCTGGGAGCCTGAGCTGGACAGTGATAAAGAACAGTTGTGACAAATCCAGAATGCATGAAAGCACCGGCAAGAGAAACCAGTAGGACAGAGGAATGCAATGGGGTAGCTCCTAAGGCAAAGGAGAAGGCATTAGGAAGCCGTGCCTTGGCTGCATTATAAAAGGGAAGTTGTGGGAGGTTCTGGTTGCCAAAGGCAACCATTTGTGTTGAGGGTTGAGTTTCTGTGGACTATGTTTGTTTGCTTTGGACATTGACTCAGGTTTGTAAGAATAAAAGGGGTTGGTTTTTTCTTGCGGTTCCTGCCTGTTTCTTGGAAGAGGGGTTGGGACAGAACATTAAGTGACAGGTGCCCAATTTTATGACCTTTGTTGCCATGATTATTAAGCAAATCACAGCAGTTATTAAGTGAATCATGCAGTCGTTATGCAAATCTCAACTTTGCTTGTTGGAAGCCAACTGGGAAGGTTGCAAATGGCAATCACATGACCCTGGGACGCAGCAACCATCATGAATACATGCCAGCTGCCAAGCACTCAAACTTTGATTGTGTGACATGGGGATGCTACAATGGTTGTAAGTGCAAGAATATTTTTAATTCACTTTTGAGTTTCAGTGCCATAGTCAAACAGTTGCTAAACAAATGGATGTAAGTGGGACTGGAGGCTAAAACATATAAAGAATGGTTGCTGGCATTGGGTATTCAAGTTTAATGAAGAGAACAACGAGGGGTGACATGATAACAGTGTTCCAATATCTCAGGGGCTGCCACAAAGAAGAGGGAGCCAAGCTATTCTCCAAAGCGCCTGAAGGCAGGACAAGAAGCAATGGATGGAAACTAATCAAAGAGAGAAGCAACCTAGAACTAAGGAGAAATTTCCTGACAGTTAGAACAATTAATCACTTACATCCTGCCTCCAGAAGCTGTGAATGCTCCAACACTGAAAGTTTTTAAGAGACTGGACAGCCATTTGTCTGAAATGGTGTAGGGTTTCCTGCCTGAGCTGGAATGTCCCTTCCAACTCTGATATTCTATTCTATTCTAAGTTGAGAGCTACTTGTACTGGATACCTTTGGGTTTGATTTAAATTGGGAGGGTGTTCAATATCAACATTTTTTTTCTTTTATTTTGTGTCAACAGGGACTGCTGGAGTGTTGATTTTCTTCTGGCTATATATCTAGTTCATTCAAACCAGGTACATAAGAGGTAGTTGAAAACAAGTATAAATTAGGATGTGAGCCTGTGCTACCCTTTGGGGCTTTTATTGGCCCCAGAGTTAACAATATACTTTAGCAAAACATGGAGGTATTAACCTGGGACTAAGCCGATATTTCATGTCCAAATGGTGCAAATCAAATACTTGCACATTTGGAGGGTTTTTTTTAATAGTGACTTTAACAAAGTGTTTATTGTAAATATTTGCACACTTGTAAAAATAATCATGTTTACAGCTTTGTTTTCTCCAGGGGTGGGGTGGGGGGGTTGATTTACTTTCCGATATAATAAAGAAGCACTGACATTTCCTTCCACATCCTTGGAATGTCTAGACTTGTTTCTTATTGTTTCTGTTTGAAGGAGCTAAACACAAACCTGGCTGCCTTCCCCATCGCCTTTGAGATGGCTAGAGCTGAGAAAATCCGCTAACGGGAAGAAGCCAATTCTACTAACAAGACTATTGAGCGGGCCAACAGATTAGTGAAAGGTTCGGAGGTGAGGTCCTACAGAGCAGGCTAATGAAGCAGTCTGCCTTTGTTAGACACAAGTGATCTGACAATAACAGAGGCACTTAGCAAAGAACCTGATGAGCTGAAAAAAATTGTGTCATTATCATTCATTCAGTGTGGGGGTTTTTTTCATAAAGGAAACATGTTTTTGACCTTTACATTTTGCTTTGCTGCTGCTTATATTAACTGCAAAATTACTTACTAACTAACATAGCCAAGAATATTTCAAAGAAGAACAATGGCAAACCTTTGGTGTTGACATTAGCCTTCTTCTTCTCCTTCTTCTTCTCCTTCTCCTTCTCCTTCTCCTCCTCCTCCTCCTCCTCTTCCTCCTCCTCCTCCTCCTCCTCCTCCTCCTCCTCCTCCTCCTCCTCCTCCTCCTCCTTCTTCCTTCTTCCTTCTTCCTTCTTCTTCTTTATGGATCTTCCGGAAATAGTTGAACATTTCATATGGTGATAACCACCGGCAGTTAGATTAGGGGAAGCACAATATGATTCATGCATGTAACTTAAGTTGCATGAAAATTCTCTAATTGCTTTCTCAAGGATGTACCATGCATATATTAAGACGAAGGATACATAATGATAACTTCCAAAATCCAATAATAAAATAAATTGTTAAAAAAAAGAGGCAGATGCTGAAATCAAATGTCATCAAATACCCCAATGTTTAAAAACCTGCTCTGAATCCAATTTTTAATCTTAAAGAAGATATGGGATTCTTTAAGTCACTGATATTTGATTTGATCTCCCACCATCTAAACGGTACTCAATCCTTGTGCAAAATTCAAATACTGTATACAAAATCATAGCTGGAGCCACAAACACTTTTTACTGCCAAAAGTGCTCTTATAATAAAACTAGCTTCTTATGAGACAGTAGAAAGCTGGGGTATACAGTATGTTTAGCTGGTTTCTGGGAAGTCAGAGTTTGTACACTTTACAGATTTATTTTATTTTGTTTATTAAATCTGTTTGCCACCATCTCAACACATGGTGATTCTTGGCAGAGAACCACCACCAGTGAAGTTCTAACAGGCCATTAAATGATATTAAAATGGACACAAAGATGCTCATTCCAAGCAGACCTGACTAAATTGGGAAAGTTTCCTCTCAGTTTCCCCATTTCAGTGGTGATTGTTGGATGATGGAAGATTTAGTGTAAGGCTGTTTGCATTAGGTTTATCTGACAGGTAGAAAAATAAATAATAAATAAGCAAATATCATTATGCTCTGGCAATCCTTTTGTTATTTCTTGCAGGAAAACCGCTGACTAAATCATGCTGAACTGTACTACATATGCCTTTTCTCTTTTTATAATATGATGTTATAATTTATGCTTTTCTTTATAGATGTTTTATACTAAGATATGGTATCTTTTCCCCCCCTCTCATTTCAGGATGTTACAATTGTTGGGGTTTGTGGTTTACTCTGACTTGGATTCTTAATAAGATTCCCCCTCTTCTCCATCATTTGACAAATGCTTCAATCAAGAATGATTACACATACACACACACACACACACACAAACACAGAGACAGAGGGGTGTATGTGTGTGTATAATCCTTATAAAGGTACATGTGTGTGTGTATAAAAATAAGGATAAAATTCTTCAGAATTATAGAATACTCTGCTTAAATGTTTGTTCATTTCATGTACTGTCACTATGTATATTGACAATCTCTTTTGTATTACTTATTTTATTTAGGTTTTTTAAAATACAGTTGAAACAAATATTTTTAAGTATCTTTTTCATCTTCTAGCAAGAGCTATTTAAAGTAGATTAAGTAGATCATTAATTAGATAAATTGGAAAGTAAGGCAATGCTAGAAACTTATCATGTCCATCAAATACTAATCAATTCAGCCCAAGTGAAAACTATCCCTAGATTCTCTCGTTGGGCACTAAATATTCCTGATTGCAGCCTGACTTATAAACTTTCACTTTACCCCATCATTGCCTGCTAGAGAACTTTGACCTGCTGGAGGTTACTGGGTGATTTCTATCTCCCAAACAACAAGGGGAATTGTTGAGAAGCTGTCAGATAAATTGGATATGGTAGCCTGCAGTTGAAAGGAGAGGCTCCATTCCAGTTAATGAAAGCATAGGAGAAGCCTCTTTGTTACTAAATTTCAGGCAAGACCTTCTAATGACTTACGCACACCCCAAAATCACATAAACCTCAACACTGTTAAAACTTGTAAAATTGTAAGTATTGCTTAAGGGTAAATGAGCCAGTCAGGGCAAGACAGGCAGTATGGTGTAGTGGTTAAAAAACCAGGAGATTGTGTGAGTTATAATCCCATTTTAAGCAGAAAGTCAGCAGGGTGACCTTAGGCCAGGCCCTCTCTCTCAGCCCTAGGAAGAAGGCAAGAACAAACCACTTCCAAAAAAGCTGACCAAGAAAACTGCAGGAAGTTGTCCAAGCAGTCACCGGGAGTCGAGACTGACTTGAAGACATAAAAAAACACCTCTAATAACAGGAGCCATAAAAGTAGTCAGGGAAGACTGAGAAGGGAGTGGAGGAGTCAAAAAGGTCAAGAGAACAGCCCTATAATTGAAGCCCATCTCTTTTGTGTTCATCCAATACTTGCAAAAAGTGGGCAGAACGTCCATTACAAAGGTCTCCTCCACCCAATGAACAGGCTAGGTAATACATATATTATATGTACAATATCATGTCTATGTATTTATTTCTTTTTTTAAAAAAATCACATGTTGTATGTAACATATAAAAAACATTGAATCTTGGGGCACTGAATAATCCATAATTCCATTAGGTTTCGATGATCTGAGCCCTTAAGTAGAGCACAGATTTAGCAAAGATTCTTATGTTCAAAACCTCCTTGTTTTTCCTTTCCGGCTCAAGAAAGAGAAGAAAAAGAAATCGCACAAGTCAATTTTTTGTCTTTTCAGTCTGACATTCGATGATGCCTGTCCAAATCCTGAAATGAGAATGGATTTGCTTTTATTGAATTTACTAACTTCTCTGAGGATATTTTTTTTTAAAAATGGCCCCTCAATCCAGAGAGCAGATTCCTGCTCAAGTGAGCCCGTTATTTTCTCTCCCCCATCTCTTCTTGCGGTTTTTATTCAAAAGGAGCTAAGCCAACTTCCATCACAGAGAGAACAATTCCTGCTCAACCGAGCACCTCCCCCACTTGTCTCTCTTTTGTTTTGATCCAGAGGAAAAACAAGGATTTCTTTCTCTCTATCCCCCCCCCCTTTTTATCAAAAAGAAGCCAAGCCTGGTTCCCTGCACACAAGACAAGGACAGGTAACTCTTTTTCTTTCCCTTTCCTAACTGATTCAGAAGCTAAATAACTTCTTGTTAAGTTGAAGTATCCCCTTGTCTTCCTATTTCTCCAGGATGTTGAGTGTTGCAGGCCTAGTTTTTTGTATTGACCACAAGACTGTTCATGATTGAAGTGCTCTTTGTTAACTAGTCATCCGTTAATCTCTTGCCTTACTTGTTTGGTGATGCCTCTTCATCTTTCCTGCATTAAATTCATTGTAGGTTTAAGATCATTGCTTAAGATCTCTGTATTAGCCTTCAAATAGTTAACTATTAACTATTGAATGCCAAGTGATTCTTTGATTGCCTTGTGTGCCATTAAATTCTTCTATTGATCTGTTAAGGGACGCGGTGGCTCAGTGGGTTAGGATGCTGAACTTGTCGATCGGAAGGTCGGCTGTTTGGCGGGTCAAATCCCGAGTGCCGCGTAGCAGAGTGAGCGCCTGTTACTCGTCCCAGCTTCTGCCAACCTAGCAGTTCGAAAGCACGTAAAAATGCAAGTAGAAAAATAGGGACCACTCCGGTGGGAAGGTAACAGCGTTCCGTGTGCCTTTGGCATCTAGTCATGCCGGCCACATGACCACGGAGACGTCCTCGGACAAGCGCTGGCTCTTCGGCTTTGAAACGGAGATGAGCACCGGCCCCTAGAGTCGGAAACGACTAGCACGCATGTGCGGGGGAACCTTTACCTTTACCTTTATTGATCTGTTACTAATTATAATTCCTTGGTTGGAATTATGATACAGATGAAAGTGTTAAATAATCTGTACTGTTCAGGTCCAACAGAAGTCATGTTGTGAGTTGGCCAATGTATTTTATCTTTCGTATTCCCCTCCTTGATGTTTATTTCTCTATATATTTTTATTATATATATTTTTTTAACCTTGGGTCCATGCTTGATATTTATAAATTTGTATGTTGCCTATTCTTGGCTCCCTTGAATGAAACAGACAGGAATTTGATTTTCAGCAGTTCCCTCATGCAACAGATTGTAGAAGGACAGGAACAATTAAATATTTTTTTATTTATTTTCTACTTATGTGAGCTTCCATTGGATTGAAGGACTTTCAGTTTCAATCAGTTGGATTCCAGTTGCAAGTAAGTAATCTTTTGAGTTCAATTCATTGCAATAAAGGAAGTCCATGCTACACAGCTTCAGAAGGTAGGATTGCTTCCAAAAGAGATTCTTTACCACTCTGTTTTATTCACTGAAGTTTATATAGGCCCAGGCAATAGTTTTCTTCTTTCATTGTTTTTTTTTCCTTCCAAAGAGTAGATATTTAGAAATGCCTGGCATCTTCATGAAGCACAACTTGAGAACATCTTGGAACCTCCCACTAGTTCAGAAACATGTCACAAGGACTATTGTCAGAGATAAACACACCACATTCTCTCTGTTTTAAGCTCCATTCCATTAGAGTCTTTGCAGGCTCAATTTGGAATGTTGGACAGCTGGACTCTAAAATATTTTAAGGAAAGAAGGTTGGAGTTTTTTGACATAATTCTATCTTCAAGTTAAATTTATCACAAAAAAAGAAATAAAATTGTGTCATTGAAGACTATCATTTTGCCACCAAATGTCAATGGAATGATCTGGAGTCCATGAATTTTGAAAATGGCTGTATGGGACATTGAAGGTCAAGAAGTGCAGGGTGTTCACTACATCTTTAAGAATTCTCTCCTTCATCAGCTTAATTCTTTATATTAGAATTTCTCCTTTATTTTAAAGTTTCTTTACTTAATTTATGTGCCGCCCTTCTCACAGTTCAAGAAATCCTAGGTGCCAAATACCTTCCCATTTTCATTCCAATTTAAATTATTAATTTTATGTCATTCTTATTTTATTGGTTATTATAAACTGAGAGATAAATACTGATTTTTTAAAAACAAACAAACAAATCCACTGAATTCTTAAGCTAGGCTCAACATCTCAGAGGGAAAGGATCTAACAACTTGAGGCATCAGCCAAGCTACCTTCCAACAAGCCATGTTGTGAATTCCCCTCTGATCTTTGTGTTTTAGACAGTGAAGATGTCCAGGGTTCAGTCAATACTGCAGTTCATTGAACAAAAGAAGGCACTCCATGGAGAAGTCCTTCCAACACCAGCTTGGATTTTCCTACATGTAGCCATTTGAAAAAACAACAATAGTGTAATGTATTGGGCTTTGTCTTGGTAAAGGAATATCACGTGGCTTAATTGCTGGAAGGTTGCTCAAGCAGGAAAGCTCGTCATTGAAGCAACGAACCCAGTATCTAACAAATAGCATGGACTAGTTTAAGACCTCTGGCTGAGAGGCCAAAAAGGTATTGCATAAAAAAATATTATCTTCAGCTGAGATGTTTTCCAAGATGGGTTTTGGGAATTAAACATTAAACTAGATGAAATTTCATGTGAATATTTCCATTTTTTAAAAAAAAATGCCACTCTAATTAAATAGGAAATCGATATAGGGAGAGAGAAAAAATACCCGTATAGAAGAGAAATAATTTCTAAGCAGGTGGAAACTGAATTGTAGCAATACAAAAATGTTTTATTCTTGCCAACTGTTTGGTATATTTTCAAGTACCAATGGAATTTTACATTTCAGCATGGTGGCAGCCTTGTTGTGCTTGAGGGGATCTATTCTTTGATCTTAGCTAATATTCAGGAACACAGATGTGCCAACATCAGGCTTACAGGACAGATGTTGTTGTTTTTTCCTGGAACAATGAGAGCTACCAACCAAAACTAGGAACAACAAGAGTAGGGGAATAGAGACAATTATCTACTTTGCTGCATGAATCGTACGCCAGGATATATACAAATCTACATGCAAATTAGCATCGATCAGAATTTCTAACATATTGCTTTAAAATTGCCCGGCAAAACTGAACAAAGATCTGATCAAAAGCATCCAATTAGTGCTCATGTTTTACAGATGAGGGACACTGAGGCTGAGATACAAGCAATTAAGAAAAAATGAGCTACAGCAGATAAAGTTTCCTTGCAATTTTATTCCCTCTCGTTAAAGTATTATTAGTCAGAAACCCTGGGAAATCTACTGTAAATCACATAGAAACCTACAGGAAGGATCTCAGTTTGCCCACTGTCCATTCCTGTGATAGAAAATTATCAAATTCACCAGGCTTATTTTGAGCAAACAGGATGAAAAACTAGAAAATAAGAATGAAAGATGATTTTACAAGCATGAATAGACACAAGACATCATGGGCTCCATTGTGGTCATACGTTGAGGACAACCTGTAGTTATTTTACCTATTGGCACCACAGGCTTGATAAAGAGTAGTTTGCAACAGGGCAGCCATGGGCCAGGTAGGTACAAGTGGTCCTTGACTTAACGACCAGAATTGGACCAAAATTTATGTTGTTAAACAAGGTGGTTGTTAAGGGAGTCAACCCAATTTTATGACCTTTTTTCTATATTTGTTAAGTGAATCACTATGGTTGCTAAGTGAATCACTGAGTTGTTAAATGAATCCAGCTTCCAACATTGACTTTGCTTGTCAGAAACCAGCTCAGAAGGTTGCAAATGGGGATCACGCTGCAACTACAGTAATTATTTGCTGGTTGCCAAGCGCCTGAATTTTGATCAACTCCCCGTGGGGATGTTGCAACCTTCATAAATGTGAACACCAGCTATAACTCACCTTTTTCAATGCCACTGTAACTTTGAACAGTTACTTAACAAATGGCTGTAAATTTAGGACTAACTGTATTACTTAAAGCTTTTCACCAGTGCAGCTACCAGTATAAACAGCCTAGACTAGAACAGTGTTTCTTAACCTTAGCAGATTTAAGGTGTGTGGACTTCAACTCTCAGAGTTCCCTGGCCACCATAGCTTAAATCAGGGGTGTCAAACTCACGTCACGTATTGCAACTTTTTTTTCCCTTTGCCGGCAATGGGGTGGGTGCAGTTTTGGCATGACGCATCCGGCCCACGGGCTGGCAGTTTGACACCCCTGGCCTAGAAGATCTTGCTTCCATTTTGAATTTGAAAGAGCTTGGATCATTGAAACATAAGACTGTGATTTATCTTAGCCTTGGGCTAATTTATGGCTTATTTTTAACAACCAGGGTTGGCATTAAGGAGTGTTTAGGGAAGTGATGTAATGAGAAAATGTAATCCTAAATGGCAGTAAAATCATGCAATGTAATAATGATAGGGAAATAAGGCATCTAAGGATATTATTTTTGTGAGTAATTTATATTCCATCATACAATCTGGATATAGCAAGTATTCACTAGCACATAGGTTGATGGGATTGAAAATGGGATCTTCACATCTAAGGGCTTATATTTTTTAAAAAAAAAAACAAAAAACCCAGGGCTATATGAATTTCAGCCTCTGTTTTCATTTGTACCAAATGGTGTCGTGGAAGCATCAGCGTAATCAAGCTCTTTAGATTCTGTCTGTAAACCATTTCTATAAACTGTTGTGCTGTCTTACCCTTGAAAAAATCCGTGAAATCATTGCACAAATTGTTACTATATCCCTGCTTCCCATGTTACAGCTATGAGTGGTGATATATTGTCACAAGGATGAATCACTGAAACCAGTCATTTCTAAGTTAACCTTTATTATTTTAAGATTCCTGTTCTAGTGATCAAAGGTCTTGATCCAATCTCTTTACTGACGGATGATGCAACAATTGCTAAATGGGACAGTGAAGGATCGCCTAGTGATAATCACGTCTACACAAAAGACCACTATTCTTGCAAACTGTGAATACTGGCTTCTATTGATTGATCCCTGAGGCTTGGGGTCAAATGGATAAAAAGCTAGCTCAGATTTGAAAAATCATACATTTGAGTCAGAAGAGATAAGCACTCATCAGCAGTTAAAGCTATGAAGAGGCGTAAAAACATATATGCCTAGAATTAACAGAATAATAGAGTGGAAGATAACCTTAGATGTCTTCTTGGCCCCCCAACCTTTTGGACACCAAGGACCAGTTCCATGGAGAGAGATTTTTCGTGGACTGGAGGGGATGTGGTTTCATGTGCTGCCTGCATCCCGTGGATTGGGCTTCGCTGGTTTGCAGGGCCGGTTTCTGGCATGCTGTGGACTGGTGCTGGTCCAGGGACCAGGGGTTGGGGACCCCTGTTCTAGTCCAACCCCCTGCTTAAGCAGAAGATCCTATGCCATTCTGGACAACTGACTATCCATCTCTTCTTAAAAAAACCTTCAGTGTTGGAGCACCCACGACTTCTGGAGGAAAGCCATTTCACTAATTGTTCTCACTGTCAAGAAATTTCTTCTTAGTTCTAGATTGGATCTCTAATACAGCTTCCATCCATTATGTTTTGTCCTGTCCTCAGGTGCCTAGGAGTTGATGAAGTTACACACTCTAGTTTTTACTCCCAGTGGTAGTTTGCTTTCTTTCTAGTCTAGAAAACAAATTTGATCAAAATAGATACATACATGTTGGGGATTTCCTGCCCATCCTATATCATTTTCCTAATTATAAGCCTTGGTGGAGCAGTGGGCTAATGCCTCCTTAAGTAACACCAGCTGCCTGCAATTAGTGCAGGTTCGCATCCCACCAGGCTCAAGGTTGACTCAGCCTTCCATCCTTCCGAGGTAGGTAAAATGAGGACCCAGATTGTTGGGGGCAATAAGCTGACTTTGTAATAATGCCGCTTGGGGTGTGTGTGAAAGCCCTAATAAGCAGGCATATACATAGAATGAAGGCTACTGCTAAGCTTGTAAGCCGCCCTGAGTCTTCGGAGAAGGGCGGGATATAAATAGAATTAAAATAAAATAAAATAAATAATTCTTCTGCCTTTCTTAAATTGCAGTCTTGAAAATGCTTACTTGAGATGAGCTCATGAAGGTTAGCACAGCTTACTTTTGAGCAGTCATGTGTAAAATTGCATTGTTAGGTTTCTGAAAGTATGTTGAGGTCATCAAGAAGGTATTGGTGCTGGAGATTCTATTTTAACCCAAAACTTGAAGGAATGATTCAAATGAATGCAGAGAAGACTGAGCAAGATCACCTGCTGGTTTTATTCCTTAAGTCCTGGTTTTGCAAAGATCAGTCTTGTTCTTGGGCCTTTTTTCAGTCTGCAGCAGTTGAAAAGAGGAAAATAATGTGTTTTTAGTTGTAAATAACTTAATCTTAACATTGATTCTGTTTTGAGAGAACTCTCTCATTTCTCCTAAATTGATAAAGATGTTTGCCCAAATGCATGATAGTAACCCAAGGTTAATGTTTGAAAGAAAAGCACTCTTCAGAATTCTAGGAAAGCTACTGGGAAAAACACAGAGTGAGTAAAGAGAGATTTTTCTTGAATGGGTTCACTAATGATCAACACATCTTAGTAGACCTTGGCACCAAGCCTACTGTGTTCCATTGCTAAAGAAACAAATTACTGATTCGGGTTTTTTTTTTATCCAGCTGAGAACAACAAATGGAAAGTAATAAAAAGGTTTCTGCTTCTCTGTAAAAAAAAATATGTTTCCATTCTGTACTTAATTTTTTTCTATCCAATCTTTGTACTCTTCATTCTCAACTCAGTTCTAAACCTACTTCATCAAGCTCCTTTAAAAAAACTGCATTGGCTCGGGTGATAACAGTATGGGGGCAGAGTTGGCTTTATACTCTTTCTTCTACACCAGGGGTGTCAAACTGCCAACCTGCGGGCCGGACGCCTCACGCAGAAGCTGTACCCACCCCATTGCCGGCAATGGCAAAACAGTCCCGATACGTTGCATGACGTCATGTGATGTCACGAGTTTGACATGTCTGTTCTACATTATAACCAAGGATTTGGTAGAGTGGGGGTCAGAATGAGCTTCTGCAGCTGATTGCACATGAACGTTTGAAACCACTGAGTTGTCGATGTGTGATCTTGTAGTCATATATAACTTTATTGATTAGTCAATTGACCATATCAAGGAACAATGAGCGTTGGCAATAATAAAATAGGATTAAATAAGGTAAAATGAAGTAAGACGAGATTAAAATAGAACAACAAAAGATAAGAGTGAGATAAAGTTAGGGAAGGGAAGGGAAGGGAAGGGAAGGGAAAATATAAAATATATTCTAAAATGTAAAAGAAAAAATAGAAAGTGCAGAAAAGAAAAAAATAGAAGAAATAGAGAAGAAATAAAACATAATGATACAGAAAAGCAAAAAAAGAGATGTATAAAGAAATGTCTTCTTCATCGCAATTGGTATAAACAATTTTAACTTATCACCATCTCTTAAATTAAAACAAAACTTTTTTCCCATATCACATCTCTTATCTATAAACAAATCCTTAAAGCTTTGTCATTTCAGTCCTGATCGGCAAAAGTTCATTAAGGGTTAATAAAAGAGATAAAAAAAATATGTTAGTCTTAATCAAATAATTCAAACAATGTCTTAGAACTTAGAATCCTTATCACAAAATTCTTCAAACTTTAAAGTAAAGGTAAAGGTTCCCCCGCACATGCGTGCTAGTCGTTTCCAATTCTAGGGGCTCATCTCTGTTTCAAAGCCAAAGAGCCAGCACTTTTCCGAGGACGTCTCCGTGGTCATGTGGCCGGCATGACTAGACGCCAAAGGCAATGGTCCCTATTTTTCTACTTGCATTTTTACGTGCTTTCGAACTGCTAGGTTGGCAGAAGCTGGGACGAGTAACAGGCTCTCACTCTGCTACGTGGCACTCGGGATTTGACCCGCCAAACTGCCGACCTTCTGATCGACAAGCTCAGCATCCTAACCCACTGAGCCACCATGTCCCTTCAAACTTTAATGAGTCTCTTTTGTAAATCCAACCTAGAAAAATTATCAAAGTCACTCTCTTGGTTTGTTATTTGTAGATACTTTTTCATTATTAAGACCTCTGCTGGCTTATTTTAAATGCCCAGGTGGCAACTTTTTTCATATCATTCTTGTAGCCTGTTTGTTATTTTTAAGTCCACCTTCAGTCAGCATCAGTCTTTTCAGATATAATTTCTCCAGATCTACCTATCAAGGCAGACACTCTTAAAATTCTTCAAAAATATACTTCAGTATGTGCAATATTAAAATGTTTTGCTTTATTCCATAAGTCAAACTTAAGTATTCTTCTCCTTAAATTGTAATCTTGTTCTTTTTGGTTCCGTCTAGTGTCCACCTTTCCAAGTCCCATCCTATCAGTTCATTTTTTAATGAAAATTCTAAACCAAAGCATTTTCCCATGGGAAGGATTCTCATAAAATTCCAAAATCTTATTTCAAATCCATCTGGCCTCTTAGTCTGTTTGTAACTTTTCAGAATCAAAGTTCTAATCATTCTATGGCTGTTTATTTCAAAGAATCCTTAACCTCGCTTTCAAAACTTCTTTTGCTAAGGATAGAAGGAAACTCACACCGTGATGTCAAACTTGTTGATCCAAAGGTTTTTAACAGCTGAAAAGCAGTTAACAAACAATATCCAAAAGGAAGCATGTGAAGCATGTGTCCTTTTTGAAGTTACCCACCACAGTTTCAGCAAGATGGTTATTCCTTTGTCTCCCAGAGCTCTTAAACCCACTGGAGTCTACTGTCTTGTGGTCTCTTGCAAGAAACAATGGTCTGGAGCACTTGTGGGTGATCTCAAGTATTCTCCTTGTTCAGAGAGAAATTACAAAGAACCAGTTTACTCTCCAGCTCTTCATTCCACCACGGTTGTCAGCTTTCCTTTCAGCAGAGCTGTCTTCAATTTGCCTGGAAGTTCCTTGAGCTGAATAGTCCTGACTATAAAGTTAGCAGTTCTAATGATTATATTTATATTTGTGTTCTGAAAGAAATACTGTCCCAACCTTCATGTTCCCCATTACCAGTAGCTATTAGTAACTTTAGCTGCCAAGAATTTGTTCGATCCCTTTTTTAAAGCTAGCTAATCAGCACTCTAAATCGTTTTTATAAAGAGGCATCCAGAACTGTACACGCACAATATTCCAGGTGATTGTGCAAACTTCCTGAAATTTTAGATTATGTGACAGATTGAGATGTACCAAACAACCTTTAATAAGGGTGAACAGATACAAAGAAATGTCTTATCAGCATTTAAACTTTCTGACAAATCCCTCTATCTCCTTGTATTTAAACGTTTCTCTCTACATCTTTAAAACTTTATAGGTGGGAAATAGTTTGGAAAGCATTTGGAAATAGTTTCAGTCTTGTTACTTTTCTGCAGTCTGGGTGACCCCTGCTAAGAATGGATTCTTCTAGAGGGTTGCCAGATACAGGATTTAAAAACTGGGAGATCCTATTAGATCAGACATGTCAAACACAAGGCCCGGGGGCCGGATTCAGCCCGCGAAGTGGTTTCATGTGGCCTGCGAAGCCATCCTGGAAACAGTGAGGGAACGGCCCCCACTGCCTTGGCCCTGGCCCAGAGACCCTCCTTCTGCCAGAGACCCTCAGATCTGTCCCACTCCTGCCCAGGCCCCCATAGGCACCCTTGATGCGAACGATGTAGAGCTGGCCACGCCCACCCAGTAGGCCACACCCACCCTGGCCATACCCACCGGCCCCCTAAGGGCAACCACAATGCTGATGCGGCCCTCAATGAAATTGAGTTTGACACCCCTGTATTAAATGGTAGCAAATACATTCAGAAAATTATATTTACTGACTTCTAGTGGTCATCTGGACAGAACTGGTGGCCCTATTCCTGAATCTAAGTGGCTCACTATTTATTACAAATTGGTTTGTGTGTAATATATAATTGTTAAAAAAGAGAGACAGGGTGTCCTTAGTTTTCAGAATGAATAGACATATATATCTTATGGGGGGGGGAATAACTAAACTAAGTACGTGGTATCAGAGGGCTCTATATTTTAACTATAAGCAGCTATCATAAGCTAAAGATCTTCTGAACAAAAATAACTTCTGACGGGCAGTTGGCCCTATTTACAAAAACCTGACCCTTCAGAGACAGACTATATAACATAGAGTGCAAAGTTTCTTTATGTCAAATTTTAGCACGTTTAATCCAGAATGGGAGAAAGTTACATATAGGTTTAATAATTCTATAAATTTGTATAACAATCATGGGAACTTTGAAAGGTTTCTTGAATTGCTAGATACCCTTGCCAGAGAGACTAAAAAGCATTTAAATCAAATATTTGAGGGCATTAGTTTTTTCTTTTCATAACTATTGATTGTGAGAATCAAATTGGAAATGATAGTAATGCTGTCTTTCTTAACTCTAAATGCTGGCTATAATTATTGCAAGTGACTTTGAAGGCTTTGGATGCCTCAACCAAGAAACAGCATTTACTTAAATGGAGTTGCCCACAGTTCCAATCATCCTTTTTCCAAGTTGTTTTCACACTGTGTGGCCTTAATTTTCTCCAAAGCCTAAATCCTGTTTGTGAGTTTGCCTGCCTGCTGGGTCCATCTCGTCTCAATGACATCTTCCTATCAGCTGAACTCTTTGTGTTCTGGTTATCGACCGGCTGTTCAGCACAAACATGGAATGAAAAATACTATCTTTTAATGTCTTGTTTTCTTGAGAGCATTTGATGTTTGGAGATAGGAGTCATGGCCAGCTGAGATTTATTATACTTTAGTTACAATTCTGCATGTGAATAAATGCTTGACATCTTTATGACTGGAGCTGTAACAAATTCTTGAGGCTTTTCCATGTCTTAATGAAGTAGAAACCCTGGGTTGCTTTTTCATCTCCTGTTTCCACACATTGTGCTTCTTGTGTTGTTACTTATTTTAAAATGCTTTTAACAATTTGTAAACCGCCCAGTTTGAATAAGGTGTCCTATAAATTTAATAAGTTATGATTATGGCTGGTCACACAGTCAGCCAAAGGTTTAGACTGGATTTGACATTTTAATCAATTTATTGTGTCCTTCCCAAGAATCTGGGATTAGGCAGATGTTTGATGGTTTGGGAGGTATCATTGCAAGATGTAAACTTTTTGAAGTAAAGCTGCCTTTTGCAATTGACTGGTGGTGATTTTGTCAATGCCAATGGTGTTCAAATGGTGCTCCAGATGTTTTGGGATTGCACCTCTTCTTATTGGTAGCATCTTTATTTATTTGTTGGATTAATTTTGATTGCTGCCCATCACAACTGACTCTGTCTTTGCTTTCTTTTGTCACAGACATTCTACTTCTATTTGCAGGTCCTTGTATTTTTTTAAATTTTCTTCAGTTCTTTCTCTTATGTTCTGCTGTGTCCAGGTGCTGCACCATCCACTATCCAGAATTTTTTTTGTCTTCCTTATCAACAATTATTATAATTACATAATCAAAAATGTGAAATCACAGTTGCCAGTTCTTTAGCTGGCATTGGCCAGTTCCTTTGCATCGGGTTTGTCCCAAAGCTTAAAATGTCATAACATACCAGCATAGTATATGCGCAGATCCAAGCAGTGTGGCCTTTTGTGGTGGAAATTTTGTCAATGTGCAGATTTTCTAACTTCCCTCCAAGTTTTTTTTAGTGTGGCACTCAAGTGCTGATCACCACTGGGACCATGACTGCCAGTTCATGCCATAATCTGTCAACTTCAATTTTCAGATCTTGTTACTTTGTGATCTTCTCCAATTCTTTGTCTTCTATTCTGCTGTCCCCTAGTATTTCCACCATAATTACCCACAATTTCTTCTTTTCAGGACAGATAAATTTGGTGTGTCAGTTTGGGTTCAGAAATCCCAGAATATTTTAGCTTGCTCATTTTTTTTACCATTTTTAATGTATGTTCCCACAAATGTTTCATTATGGCACGTGACATTTTTTACAGGCATTCCAGTGAATCACTTTAGCAACTGCTATTTCATTGTTTATAATTAGTTTGTGCGATCTCCTTGCATGAACTGAATATCTTATCTACTGTTTCTTTTGCTTCTTTGCACCTAGTTCTCATATGCAATGGCTGCAATCCTTCATATAGTTGTCTTGTGTGAAAAGCTTTCTCACGCACAAGGATTTATGAAACTGAGTAGCATCTGATCTGCTCCGTGTTTTTTAGAGTAATATGAAAATAAGTTGATCTCAAATTCCAGCTCAATGTCCAGATCAAAGTTGCCAATCCCCATTGAGAAACTAGAGATCTAAGGCTTGGCCCTAGATTACTATAATAGAAGTTGGTTTAGTGTCGAGCCCCGTGGGCCTGACATTCAGTGAGGGGGGAGGAAGAGCCTTGTGTCGGCTCCTTTCCCTACCTCCAGTTTGACCGGGGTTCTCGATGCATCAGAGGGCGTCGCTGGGCCACTAACCATGTTGCCGCCTCCCTGCCCAGCACCGCCAATGCCACCGAGCTCTCCGCAGGCCCCACCAACCGTCAGCTGTCTTTGGAGATGTCGGTGGATTTTGCCGCTGCCACCACCGGCCACAGCAAGCCTCCTGCTGAGCCGCTGGAACTCCCTGCTGGTTCTACCGCCTGCCAGTTGGCCCAGGAAACACCGGCGGGTGCCGCTGAGCCATCGATAGTGCTGCCGCCTCCTTGCACGCCACCGCTGATGCAGCTGGTCGCCTCGGACTCCCTGCCGGCCCCACCGCTTTCCAGCTGGCAGCACGATGCTCGGGAGGGCCGCCGTCGCCATAGCGGGCTTCCAGGACTTGGATTGCCTCAGCAGAGGCCTGGGGCCAGATGTAGCAGCACCGCCCCTCATGGAGCCGAATACGGCAGGGCTGATCATCTGGGCTTATGGGTGGTGTTTGCATGGACTGCTTACCTGAATTCCAGTGGACTGTTGGACATGGGGGGAAGGACTGGTGGACACCCGGAGGGTGGTGAGTAGAATAGAGCAGCAAAGGGGACTGCAAGGGGAAGGAGGGATTATAATGGGTTGTGGGCGGATGCTAGTTTGTGACCTGGGAGCGGGGCCCTGTTTCTGACCGGCTATGTAAGCGTTGGGAGCAATTAACTCCCAACGCTGACTTTGCTTTTGTGCTTTTGAGCTGAATAAAGCCTCTTTTGTTTGTCACACGTTCTTGTTAGATGTTTAGTGCCAGCCATTGGCAGTTCCCCAAAAAGGTCATCAGATGGAGGCAAAGAGGCTTCTTTGCTTCCACTGATGAGCCAAGGGTCTCGGACCCACAGCCCCATTGGCGAGAGAGTTTTATGGTCAAGGAGGGGCCAAGACCCCCCATAAATACCTCTGCACGAGGGGTTGCTCTTTGTTCTAATTCTATTTCTAACTCTTGTTCCAGTTCTATTCTCCAGTTCTATCTCTACTCCTAACCTCTATTTTAGTCATGTAATGCTAGCTTGTTTTGTTTTATTTTATTTCTCTCTCACATGCAGGCATGAATGCTTTCATGCCAAGTATTTCTTTCTCTTTGATCTATCATGAATAAAGCTAACATGATTGCATCTCTGCGTGATGCCTTTGCTTGGAAGCTCCTTTAACGATTCACTCGTGAGAACACCTCACAGTTCTTGTTTGGAGACTCCTGCTTGCATCCTACGAAGGACGTGATTTGACATTTAGCAGATCAGATTTTTTGTGGTTGATATGGGAAGGCCACATCTGGAGCATTTTAACTGATATATTGTGATTGATTGATACCTTGTGAGTATGGGTATTTATGCATTTTTCTACAATGAGCCATGGTGGCGCAGTAGTTAGAATGCAGTACTGCAGGCTACTTCTGCTGACTGCCAGCTGCCAGCAGCTTGGCAGTTTGATTTTCACTGGCTCAGGGTTGACTCAGCCTTCCACCCTTCCGAGGTCAGTAAAATGAGGACCCAGATTGTTGGGGGCAATACGCTGACTCTGTAAAATGCTTAGAGCGGGCTGTAAAGCGGTATATAAATGTAAGTGCTATTGCTATTGCTATATGTTCCAGTACAGAAATGTTACCTTTTATTCACTTTTTAGAAAACAAACAAAAATGCTGCCACTCGTTTCATTTGTATCCCTGAGTTTCCATCCTAAAAGGTGCTGCCACAGAGAAGAGGTGATCAACCTATTCTCCGAAGCACCTGAAGCCAGGACAAGAATCAATGGATGGAAACGAATCAAAGAGAGAAGCAACCTAGAACTAAGGAGAAATTTCCTGACAGAACAATTAAATCAATGGAACAACCTGCCTCCAGAAGTGTGAATGTTTCAACACTGGAAGTTTTTAAGAAGAGATTGGACCACCATTTGTCTGAAATGGTATAAGGTCTGCTACTTGAACAGGGGACTGAACTAGTAGATCTCTAAGATCCCTTCCAACTCTGTTAGTCTGTTATAGTGATTTGTAGATTTACATAGGGAGACAGGGATAGTCATCTACTTTCCTCTCAATCTTAATTTGCTCAGACCAAACCCCACCCAAAGATGCATTATCTAAAAGTGTAAGAGAAAAATCTAAATGTTTGGTTCACATTTAATGAGATGGATAGAAGATTGTGTCCCTAACATACCTGATATTTAACTAATTCCTACCTGGTGTTAAATAGTCGGTAAAAAAAACAAAGGTAACATTTTAAACCTTTCTACATTCATGTGTTGCTTAATTATTAAACCTTAAAACAAGGCCTATAATGAAGTCTTGGGAGAAATGCAAGTTTTGAAGTTCAGTGATGCGTACTTCCTATATTAATGGCGCCTGAATTATAGGTTTGCAACCTTACCATTTTCATTTCAGTCTGAGCTCACAAAGCGGCAAAATTATTTTAAAACTTGAGTTGAAAATGCCTGAAGATGAATTACTGAAACGCCTTTCAGCTGCCAAGAATTATTTCCTTGGGAATATTTTTCAGGCTGAGAGGGTAGAAACAAGAAAACACACAGCGACAGACATAAAAAAAAAGCTAAATTATCAATATGAAAAACATAGACCTCCAGCAACAAGAAAAGAAATCATTTTTGCTTCTCATTAAACCCATTCTTCCTTTGTTGATTAATGAATATAAATGTTGGGGTTATCCATCAGAATTTAATGAAAATATACTTTTGCCAAAATTGTGCTATATTATGTAGATGGTAATCATTATTTGCCCTAAATAATACACAAGTTGGTTTTGATCATGTCCAAATAAATGTGCTATAGTTAGAGAATTTTTTAATGTATAGGTAGTCCTCAAACAATTGAGCCCAATATTTAACAATTGTTAAATAAATGTTGCCCCACTTTATGACCTTTATTAACCACAGTTGTTAAGTGAATCACTGCAGTTGTTAAGTTAGTAACACAGTTGTTAAGTGAATCTGGCTTCCACATTGACTTTGCTTATCAGAAGGTCGCAAAAGGGGATCACGTGACCCCGGGGACATGGCGACTGTCATAAATATGAGCCGGTTGCCAAGTGTCTGAATTTTGATCACGTGACCCATGGGGCTGCTGCAACTGTTGTTAAGTGTGAAAAACGGTCATAGGTCACTTTTTTCAGTGTCGTCCTAACTTCGAACAGTCACTAAACGAACTGTTGTAAGTCGAGGACTGCTTGTATTCAAAGAGTAACAGTTTTAAAATTAGGATAATTCAAGATGAGAGGGCAAGTTGCTATTCTTTTCACATCACATTTTTGTATTTTTAAAAATAATTATCTTTTTTCCTTTTTTTTTCAAACTATATGCACAAAAATTGCATGTTTACTATTCTTAGATCATAACTTTGGTGTCCAACCCAAAATGGGAGAAGAACTAGATAGCTTAAGTTATCTTGGTAACGTGGGGAGAAATAATATGGTGCAAACTGAAGCACGGTGAAAAAGCAACTCTGCCTCACTATTTTTGCAAATAATTTCTGGCATTCTTGTCCATTGGTGAAAGATGCCTTTGAGTAGTTAGATATTGCTTGGAAAAATGAGTAGCATCTTGAAAAAAAATGATAACCACTGTTAATTATGTTTCATATTTTACATCACCAGTACATCTCTTACCATATACGAACACGCAGACTCAACAATGCTTGTTTTCAGTGAATATAAGGCACCGTGAGTTAGCTCTAGAAACAGAATGCCCTCCATATGGCGTTTTCATTTATAAGGGTCAATACATTTTGGAATATAAATCAATTAACCTTCATTCTTTACAATGTATTATCTTCCATTTGCAGCTTAAAGGCTCTGGCAAAAGTTAAATGATTTGGCTGAAGAACCCAACAGAATAATTATCCAGGCAAAGTAAATAGCACAGCTCTAATTGTATACTTGCTTGTACTGGAGAGATGTTGTTCCTAAATGTTTGTCCTGCTTATTTGCAGAGTCTGCTTGTTTTGCACTGTGCTCACTGGGGGACTGAGAGCAGAGCTGTCAGTGCGTGATACAACGAAAAGTTCTCTTTTCCAGCCAGTTTGTCACAGACCCAGATGCTGATTTGACCTGACAAGGAGTGATGGGCCCAAGGTCACCCAGCTGGCTTCTGTGCCCAAAGGACAACTAGAATCTGGATCTCGCTGCTCCATTCAACTGCCCCATGCTGGCTCTTTATGCTTGAAGGAGACGATGCTAACACCGTCCTGGGCATCGTTATGTAGTTAACCAGCATTTTGCATGAGTTTGGGATTGGCTGTAGACCTGGCGGACTGTGGTTTCATCATTTTTTTTATTTTTTTATTTTTATTTTAATTCCATTTATATCCCGCCCTTCTCTGAAGACTCAGGGCGGTGTTGTGACTCAGGGTCAGCCTGTGGGTCCGGCAGCCGGCTCGGATGACTCGGATGACTCAGACGAGGGGGAGGAGGAGGGTGTTGAAGACGAACGTGCTGATGATGGCTTGGAGGCTTTGCAGAGCCCTCAGCCAGGCCCCTCTTCTCAGCTGCGCGAGCCCGACAGTGCGGATGAAGAGGACCCACAGCTGGCCCTGTTCAAGGACGCCCGACGCAGGAGGCAGACCAGTAGAAGCAAGCAGAGAAAGGCTGTGGGACTCCTCGGAAGGAGGCACAGGGAGGCCACGCCCTGAACTCTAATAAAGGGAGTGTTTGGGGAAGGGCTGGTTGCTGAAAGCAACCGCTCCGTTTGAGGATCAAAGTTCCGGTATCTTGTTTCATGTTCTGTTGTTTTGCTTGTGAATTAAACTTGGCAGACGCCTTCCAGCCTCAGTTGTTTTCCAGTCTCTACCGTTTGTACAGGGGTTGCCTTTCTGCAAGGCCGGTAGTAGGCTGGTACAGAACAGGCGGCTTTACAAACTTTTCTTCCCAACTTTGCTCTAATTATTAAAAACCACAACAAAGCATGTGTTTTCTTTGCTGTGTTGCTCTATTACTGCAGCCCTTGTGTATAGGCCAGGTTCATATTGGCAGGAATTTTTGCATCACCCTGAAGCCAGCTGCTTTTCTTTTTTCTCCTTCTCCTTTCCACCCCAACCAGCACCCAGTTCCTTGCTTAAAACTGATCTCCTTTCACTTCCACTTTAGCTTGTATTTTTTTCTTGCAGATATTTCATTATCACACCAGGATAGAGATAGAGAGAGATAGAGAGAGATAGACATATGGAACAGAACAGAACGGAACAGAACAGAACAGAACAGAATAGAATAGAGCTGGAAGGGACCTTGGAGGTCTTCTAGTCCAGCCCCTGCTCAAGCAGGAGAACCTATACCATCTCAGACAAGTGACTGTCCAGCCTCTTCTTAAAAACCTCCAGTGATGGAGCACCCACGATTTCTGAAGGCAAGCTGTTCCACTGGTTAATTGTCCTCACTGTTAGAAAGTTTCTTCTTAATTCCAGGTTGCTTCTCTCTTTGGTCAGTTTCCAACCATTGTTTCTTGTCCTGCACTCTGGTGCTTTGGAGAATAGTTTGACTCCCTCTTCTTTGTGGCAGCCCCTCAAATACTGGAATACTTCTATCAAGTCACCCCTGTTTCTTCTTTTCTTTAGACTAGCCCAGGGCTAGGCAACCTTGGCTCTTTTATGACTCGTGGACTTCAACTCCCAGAATTCCTGAGCCAGCCATGCTCAGCCATCCACAAGAGCCAAGGTTACCTACCCCTGGACTAGCCAAACCCAAGTTGTATATATGTATGTATGTATGAAGAAAGAGAGAGAGAGCACGTAATAGTATAAATACAGGTAGTCCTTGACTTATGACTACAATTGAGTCCAAATTTTCTGTTTTTAAGTGAAATATTTCTTAAGTGAGTTTTGCCCCACTTTACAACTTTTCTTTCAACAGGTGTTAAATGAATCACTGCAGCTGCTGAGTTAGTAACCTGGTTGTTAAGCGAATCTGACTTCCCCATTGACTTTGCCTGTCAGAAGGTCACAAAAGCTGATCCCATGACCTTGGGACACAGCAACGGTTATAAACATGAACCAGTTGCCAAACGTCTGAATTTTGATCAGATGATTACGGGGAAGCTGCAAAGGTCATAACTGTGAAAAATGGTCACAAGTCACATTTTTCAGTCCTGTTGTAACTTTGAATGGCCACTAAACAAACTGTTGTAAGCTGAGGACTACCTGCAGTCTTCCAGTTACAACCATTCATTTAGTGGCTGTTCAAAGTTGCAATAGCACTGAAAAAAGTGACTGATGATCGTTTTTCACACTTACTACCGCTGCAACATCCCCATGGTCACATGATCAGAATTAGGCACTTGGCAACTGGCATGTATTTATGACGGTTGCATTGTCCCAGGATCATGTGATCGCCATTTGGTTTCCAACAAGCAAAGCCAATGGGGGAAACCAGATTCATATAACTGTCTCATGATTTACTTAACAACTGAAATGATTCACTTAACAACCGGGGCAAAAAAAGCTCATAAAATGGGGCACAACTCACTTAACTACCTTGCTTAGCAATGAAAATTTTGGGTTCAATTATGGTCGTAAACCGAGAACTACTTGTAATAGTTTAATGGACACAGACACCTAACAGTTGCAATGTTATTACGATCTTTCGAAGTTCGCCTGTAAGGGCAGAAGCTGATTGGGCTTTAGGACTTGCCCTATATGATCCTCACATATGATCCTAAGAGACATAGGATCTCTTAGGATCCTATGTCTCTCTCTCTCTTTTTTTTTTTTTTTTGGAGATGTGGGACAACCTGGAAAATTACACTAATGTTAAAAATGTGCTGTAAGTTTTCACTTTACCCAGCAATCTGCCTGTGATCTAATGAGATCTTCTCATCTGGCAAACTTAGTCCTATCAAGTCACAGTTGCTCTGTGTTCATTCATCAACTTTTTAGCCCCATCAAGTCATCTGAGGAAACTGCACTTAAAAAAAAACAAGCAAAACTAGAAATTACTAATGTAGTAATGGGCACAGAGGGAGGTAAAATAACAATGAGATTAATAAAATTAAATATATGAAGCTCTTAAGAAAGAAGACATCCTCATCAAACTTTTTGATAGATATTTACCTATATTAGTTTAGAGAAAGGAAACAGGGAGGCACAAAATTCAGATCAAGCCAAAACTGAAGTATAGTTGTTCCAGTTGCATTAGGGCATAATTTTAAAACTAGAATTAGCTTGTTGTAAACGTATTATTCTGATAGTCTCTCGTGCTAATGAGAGAGAGAGAGAGAGAGATTGAGAGAGAGAGAGAGAGATTGAGAGAGAGAGAGAGAGAGAGGGAGGGAGGGAGGGAGGGAGGGAGGGAGAGAGAGAGAGAGAGAGTTTGGAAGTGTTTCAATTCCATTTTAGTTAAATATCTGACTTGGGGATTATGATTTAAAGCTAACTTTTGACTAACTTAATTTAAAAGTTAATTAGGAGTATTTCCAAATAATAGTACATTTCTATTTTTATAGCATTTATAGAATGTCACACTTTACATATAGTATAAAGAGGAAGTGTAAATTAGCTAATGTTATAACAGTTTGGGTCTCCGTTCAGTGGACCTTGTATGCCACAGGCAACATTTTATTTTGGATTTCACCCCAAACAATGGACAAAACCCATTGTTTCTAAAGCAGCCTGGACAATTGATGTAATTTACATCATTGCATAATTATGTAATTGGGCGAATAAGATAAATTGACACAAATGACATTAACATGTCAATTATGTAATTAGGCAAATGATACAAATTACATCACTTACGTACATTCAGATTTAACAGACACCCCTTTCTCCCAAATGGCCCATTAAATCAAGGTTTTACTGTATTATCATCATCATTAGTATTACTTTATATTCCCAGATAATTGAGCTGAAGCAGTGGTAGCATTCTACTGTTGGAATTACACAGCATCGTGGTACAAAGGCCCATGAAAAGTAGTTCATTTTTGTAGACTTGTGGCTATATATACTGTATATATATATATATATATATATATATATATATATATATATATATATATATATATATATATATATACACACACACACACACACACACACACATACATATACATACACACACACACACACACACAACTGTATCTCACCATTCAAAGGCTTAACAAATCAGGTAAAAGCAGGATAACAATCAACGCTGAGTGCATAGTAAGTCTACAACTTACAACGGCTCATTTAGTGACCATTCAAAATGACAACAACACTGAAAAGAGTGACCATTTTTCATAGTTACGATCTTTGCAGCATCTTTGCAGCATTCCCATGATCATGTGATCAAAATTCAGAAGTTTAGCAACTAGTTCATATTTATGACCATTGCAGTGTCCCCGGGGTCATGTGATCCTATTTTGTGACCTTCCGACAAGCAAAGTCAACGGGAAGCCGGATTCTCTTAACAACCAGGTTACTAACATATCAACTGCAGGGATTCACTTAGCAGCTGTGGCAAGAAAAGTTGTAACATGGGGCAAAGAAACTCACCTAACAAATGCCTCACTTAACAAATGAAATTTTGGACTCAATTGCGGTTGTGAGTCGAGGAATATCTTTATATGTTGGAAGCTTGGCAAATGAAGTTTGATGGTTTTAAATCTCTCAAAACTCAAGTTCAGTGTGCTGCAACAAATATGGACAGGCACTTAGAAAAAAGAAAGAAAGACATCACATTGCTAATATTTATAATGTTATCTGTCTTGCTAATATATATGTTTGCGCATGTTGGAGAAAAGTGCGAAAACACGACTTAAGAAAAGGAAAGATGAAGCTGCCTCACTTGTGGGCTTGGGATGACATCAATGCCACATGATGAGGATTTGTCCTAGAAGAACGTTTACTGGATGATGTTTGGCTGCAAAAGGAGAGACATGAGAACATGAGAACAAGCCCATAAAGAGATGTAAGATGCTCAAGAGCCCAACCTTCCATATGCTTGTGCACAACTCGCCACAACCAACTTGCTATGAGACAACTCGCCTCGGTCAACTTGTTGCAGCCAACTCGCCATGGCCAACTCAGCGTGGGACAAGAGTCACACTAATATTGAAGAAAAGGTGGAACAGAATCATTGAAGAAAGGATGCCAAAGGAGGGACAGAATGAACTGTGAATGACAAAAATTAAGATATTTTTAAATTATTTTAAGTAATGAAATTGAATTGAATTGTCCCAGGGCAAGTAAGTTGTTCCATTCTTCCCCCCCACACACTCCTTCAGCTGCCTTTAGATGGTTATCTGGATGGATGGATGGATGGATGGATGGATGGATGGTTATCTGGATGGATGGATGGATGGATGGATGGATGGATGGATGGACGGATAGATGATCTCATTTATCTCTCTCAGGTGATTCTTTTCATAAGCAGATTAAAACTGGAAAAATAATTATTTGAAAACTTTTAATCTGTTCAGATATTGAGTGTTTCCTGCTCATCAAAAATGTGTACTTGGCATTTCTCATTTTTTTTCTCAGTCCTTCTCTCCCTCTCTCTTCAAATGTTCCTTCCAAGCACATGCAAGCACATGTTAAGAAATGGCATTTCCCATGTCCATGCCATGTTCTTGCCCTATTTACCAAGTCCCAGATGGAGATGACACAAAAAACATCAATGATGCTTAATGACCTAATCTTTCTAGAGAGAAAGGGGGAAAACCTCAATTCTTGTCAAACATTCCAGTGGGTGTTTCTTTAAGTGGTATCTATACAAATTATTAAGGCACCAGGCTAGAAGCCAGGAGACGTGAGTTCTAGTCCCACCTTAGAAATAAAAGCTGGTTGGGTGACCTTGGGCCAGTCACTGTCGCTCAGTCCTCAGAGGATGGTTGTTGTGAGGAAAATAGGAGGACAAAGCAGTATTATGGATGTTCTCCACCTTGAGTTATTTATAAAAAATAATAAAGGCAGAATAGAAGATAAATAAAAAATTAAAGCACTCAGTTGAAATTTGAAATGTGGGATTCCTCCATATAGATAAAGGTAAAGGTAAAGGTTCCCCTGCACATGCGTGCTAGTCGTTTCCGACTCTAGGGGCCGGTGCTCATCTCCGTTTCAAAGCCAAAGAGCCAGCGCTTGTCCGAGGACGTCTCCGTGGTCATGTGGCCGGCATGACTAGACGCCAAAGGCGCACGGAACGCTGTTACCTTCCCACCGTAGTGCTCCCTATTTTTCTACTTGCATTTTTACGTGCTTTCGAACTGCTAGGTTGGCAGAAGCTGGGACAAGTAACAGGCGCTCACTTTGCTATGCAGCACTCGGGATTCGACCCGCCAAACTGCCGACCTTCTGATCGACAAGCTCAGCGTCCTAACCCACTGAGCCACCACGTCCCTTCCATATAGATAGTATCAATCTATCTATGATTTATATTTATATCCAGATATGTAGACTTGGGTCTCTGTATAAAGATAGTTATTAACTATATTTTTCATGTATATATAAAGTGTGTATTTCTTATCAGGTACACTTGTTCTCCCTGACACTGGGATCAGTGTTCCTATTTATACCTGTATGTTGTTTTTACCCTTTTCCTCTGCTGGAGGGTTACTGGGCCTTTGAATGCTGAAACTATAGAAATATATCTTCCCTTTGGCCATCCAAGAAAGGTCTGGGAATCAGTTTATTATCTCAAAAGACCTGCTTCTTCTGTTTCACTCACTTTCTCTTTGACTCTGGCAAATTCCACTATCTGAATAAGATCTAGATACCGACATTTATATTTATACAAATATCCACATCGCTAAAATTACGTCTAACCTGCATCTCATTCGTTTCAGTAGATCTATTTTAAGAACGACGGTATTCAGAGTTAATCATTGACCCTGTTTATGGTGGTGATGGAGGAGGAAAAAAAGGCAAAATGTTTTCACCACTGCAATTTCTGAGTTTTCCAGCAAAGATGAAACTCTGGGGTGGCAATTTGGCTGTCTGAACAGCAATCCCCCTTCCCCTTTCTGAACAACTCTATCATGTTGTCAGCTGATACTGTTTAGTTAACGCTGCGGCATGCCAAACAAACAAGGAAATACAAATAAAGCCTTCATTACAAATATTCTCTGATGTTCACCGCTACTCACACTTCAGGCCCAGCCTGTATTTGATAGCTGTAATGGCTGCAATGCAAAATTTTGGGAACTACACTATCTATATCTGACCAGGGGATACAGAACGGCTTTCGGCTGTAAGAGTTTGGGGTTCATGGCAATAAGGAGTCATCCAGCAGGAGAAAGAGGAGGATTGTTTGAGCAGTTTTTATCTTGGTCTTTGTCATTTGTAGACTATAGCTGTGGCCAGCCAGGCATAATTGCTTGGGATGTGATGCCTTTCACTGAATAGAGCGGTACTACTACCTGCTGATTCTGATCCAGCAAAGATCATATGATTGGCCAAGTGACAGTTTCCAGCAATGTAGCAAATGAATTGATTGTGGTTTAATTGCAAAGCCCTGGCTCCTTTTCCCTCCCAATTCACTGTTATTTTTGAACCTTCAAGCATGGGCTTTCCTTACAATAGCCACACAAATAGTAATGCACTAGCTACCTGCACTACAGAGCATATGGGGTACGATCTCTCTTTAGCTTTACAAAGTTTTTCCAAATGGTTCAGAGCCTCTTTGGTTCTCACTCAGGAAGAGAGGCAATAGAGTTGTCGGTAGCTGGCTAGGATACCTTTGTGAGACACTTTGAGGGTAAAATTGGTCAAACTTGTTTTGACTCAGATGCCTCCATATTGGCAGTTCAATCTGCGAAAATGTCTGAGTGTGTAGATTCAACTCCAGCAGTCATTTCATCAAGGAGCTGGTAGGAATGTTGAACAAAAAAGGACAAGGCTACCTCCTTGCCACACGCAGCTGTCATTGGATTCTACAGATGACTGACACAATTCCATCTAACTCTAAAACTGATTTTAAAAAAATAGACAAAATGTATGCTAAGAACAGCAAACATTTGTCACAGGTAAAGTTTTTAAGCTTATTCCCTAAAAGGGCTCTGGTAATTGAATTGAAGACTGCCCTGAAATCAACAAAACTAGGCACAGTTGTGAGTAGATGCTGTGGGTATATCCATCTGCAAAATGCTGTAGAGTCAAGTATCAATTTGTTGTGGATCTTCCTTCCCTAAACTTCTTTTTACATCATTAAAGATGTTTTCTTGTCCCATCCAATCGTGATTGATAACTTGCCATCAACTCATTATTGGCCCCAAGTGACTACATAAATAGATTTCCTCCATGATGATCTGTCCCTTACTTGGTTCTTCAGCTCTTCCAACAGTGCACTCACCGCTACTGTAACTGAGTAAGGCACAGTTTGTATTGTAAATTGCCACGTCATTCTAGATGCAGTGGTCTATAGGTCAATGTTTTTTTCAATAGGGTGTATTTTTGCACCTAGCCTAGGTTTGCTTTTAAATATACAGTACTCTTTATTTATTTGAACCTTTAGTATACACATAGAACCCCTCTATATTTATTTAGAGCCGTGGTGGCACATTAGTTAGAAAGCAGTATTGCAGGCCAACTCTGCCGCCAGCCAGCAGTTTGATTCTTACCAGTTCAAGGTTGGCTCAGTCTTCCATCCTTCTGAAGTTGGTAAAATGAGGATCCAGATGGTTGGGGGGAAAATATGCTGACTCTGTAAACCACTTAGAAAGGGCTGTAAACCACTATGAGGTGGTACATAAGTCTAAGTGCTCTTGCTCTTGCTATTTAGATTTATATCCTATTTACGAACAAGATGATATGCATGCCAATCTCTTTTCCTTTTTCCTCCAACAATCACCCTGTGAGGGAGGTTGGGTTGAGCCAAAGTGAACTTCTGTGACTAAGAATCTGGGTCTCCCCAGTGCTATGTCACATTTTGATCATTTTCCCCTAGACAATATCACTTGAAATTGATGCAATACTTTGTGGGTACTTCTTCCTGTCTCCAAGCCTTCAGAAACAGTTTGAAACTACTCTGTGTTTTTCTCACCAAGGCTGACTTTGAAATGCTAAGAAAAATGCTCTTTCCCAAGCTTTCCAGACCTTGTGGTTGTAAGCAGACTTCAGAGAAGTTTCCTTTATTCCATAAATTATTTACTATTTCCACCAAACTGTCAGATGCAAAAAAACAGGTCCACATGTGAAGGTCCAGTTAAACTGATTTATTGCTATAGCCTAGGCACAAGAGCCTCTTGTTGTGGGTGAAGAAGGAGAGTGCAAAAGTTGGCTTAAAACTTAACATTAAGAAAACCAAGATCATGGCATCTGGCCCTCTCAATTCCTGGCAAATAGATGGGGAAGAAATGGAGGTAGTAACAGATTTTATTTTCCTGGGCTCCAAGATCACCGCAGATGGGGACTGCAGCCAAAAAACTAAAAGATGCTTGCTCCTGGGGAGGAAAGCCATGGCAAATGTAGACAGCACACTAAAAAGCAGAGACATCATCCTGCCAACAAAAGTGCATATAGTCAAGGCTATGGTCTTCCCAGTTGCAATGTATGGCAGTGAAAGTTGAACCATAAGAAAGACTGAGTGCCAAAGAATTGACGCCTTTGAACTCCAAGGCATTCAAACTGGTCAGTCCTAGAGGAGATCAACCCTGACTGTTCTTTAGAAGGCCAGATCCTGAAGTTGAAACTCAAATACTTTGGCCACCTAATGAGAAGGAAGGACTCACTGGAGAAGAGCCTCATGCTGGGAACAGTTGAGGGCAAGAGAAGAAGGGGACGACAGAGAATGAGGTAGCTGGATGGAGTCACTGAAGCAGTAGGCGTGAGCTTAAATGGACTCCAGAAGATGGTAGAGGATAGGAAGGCCTAGAGGAACGTTGTCTATGGGGTCACGATGGGTCGGACACGACTTCGCAACTAACAACAACAACAGCACAAGTATTGTTTCAACTAACAGACTGTACTTGCTTAGAGTTAGATAATGATCAGCAACATTCAAAGTCAGTTGGACTTAGTTTGCTTGTAGCTATGTAGGGATTCTGGGCTGATGCCTCTTTTCACCCTGCCCCCAGGTTCTACCACTCCTTTTCCCATATCAGCAGAGACAACAGCAAAAGTTCAGAAGGGCACAGGGCTGATCTGAAGGTGACCCAAGTGCCCGTGTGTGGAAGTGCCCATTGTTTAATTTATACAGCTTGTCTCAATTCCCCAGCTTAGGCTCAGTTATGTACAGTTGGACCTCCTGTTCCATAAAAATAGACTTTAAAAGATGCCACATGACATGTGAGATGATTAAATCAGAAGGTGGAGGTCAGGAGCAGTGGTGGTGCAGTGGTTAGAATGCAGCACTGCAGGCTAACTCATTGCTCACTGCCAAGGTTGACTCAGCCTTCCACCCTTCCTAGGTCAGTAAAATGAGGACCCAGATTGTTGGGGAAAATATGCTGACTCTGTAAACCACTTAGAGAGGACCTTAAAGCAGTGTGAAGCGGTTGATAAGTCTAAGTGCTAAGTGCTGCTATTGCTAATAGACCAAGCATTCCATAGTGAGCAGAGCTGTTCTTTTCATAATATGCTTTGGAACTCAGGAAGCAATCCTGAGCTTTTCTTCATAAGAAAAGCTATGCTCACTGTGCAAGACCTGCCCTTGTAAAAATGCTCAATAACAATTTTTAAAAATGAAGTTAAGAAGATATCTTTGCCTAAATTGGCATGTCAGTTTGCGCTGCCTAATGGTAAGCAAGGGGCTGAGCCCTCTGACATCTAAAATTAGGACTTGAAGTTTTCCTTGACAAATGTTACATAACAAGAATAGACACAATTTACTGCCTATGGAACACAAGTGGGCTACTCCAGCAAATTTTAGTCTGTCTGTGTTGTGGCTAAAATGTATGCATTGTATCATGCTTCTGTAATGAAACAGATGTTGCAGAATGGACAGAGGGGTTGGTGAGAAATTGTGGAGTCTGAGGAATGAAAGGAAGATTAGGGGGTCAACACTGAAGAGTCTTATGCCTAAGGATAGCTAACATGTAGTAGGACCATATTGCTATCATCCTTCTCACCTTTCCTATTACCCACTCCTATTGGTGTCTTATGACTATCACTTGTTGGTTTTATCTTAGGACTTATGGTTGTATATTAGGATTTATGATTTATCACTTTGTTGCTTGTATGTCTACTGAGAGCTTATGCACTGGAGCCAAATTCCTTGTGTGTCCAATCACACTTGGCCAATGAACAATATTCCATATTCCATATTCTATTCTATAAGAGCTGGAAGGCAATTCTATTGGCAACTGACCTCTTAAAGGGCAACTCAGCCAAGGAGGCAAGAAACCCAGGAAGACACTGTCAAGTCCTCTATTTCAGACATGTCAAATACAAGGCTCGTGGGCCAGATATGGCCCGACATGTGGTCTGGCCCGGGGACCTGCTCTGGAAAGAGCAAAGGACCAGCCCACCGCATCTCGGCCCGGCCCAGGCCGACCAGGCGCTGATCTACAACCTGGTTGCATCCATCAAAGCCAGAATGCGCTCAGCGTTAAATCCACGGGGCGGCCCTACCCCACCCCCTGGATGCACGCGCAAGTAGAGTCTGGCTTCCCTGCTGGCTGTCTTGCCCTGCTGGCTGACTTCAGCCAGGATGCCAGCACTGGCCGTCTCCTGTGCGCACACACGGGGGGGCAGGACAGAGGTGGCGGGGCAGCTCCTTGCTGGTTCCAGTGGGTCTTAGGCTGCGTGAGTTCTGGCTTTGGTGGACACAGCCAGGTTGTAGATCAGCGCCACTCCCCCACCAGCACCTCCAGCCTGGCAGCCACGAGGCATCCCTTCCAACGGGACTGCCCCCGCCCACCCACATGGTATAGGAATGGCCAGCAGCAGCATATTAGTGCTGGCAATCCCTCCCCCTCCCATCACCCCTTCCTAAGTGCCGGGGAAGGAGAGATGAGAAGGCAAAGGAAGGAACGGAGGGAGGAAGGAAGGGAGGGTGGGAGGGCAAATGGAGGAAGGAAGGAAAGAACAGAGGGAGGAAGGAAGGGAGAGTGGGAGGGAGGGAAAAGGGAGGGAGGAAGGAAGGAACAGGGAGGAAGGAACAGAGGGAGGAAGGAATGGAGGGTGGGAGGGAGGAAGGAAGGAACAAAGGAAGGAAGGAACAGAGGGAGGGAGGAATGGAGGGTGGGAGGGAGGAAGGAAGGAACAGAAGAAGGAAGGGAGGGAGGGTGGGAGAGACCATGTCCCGGCGCTCGCACCAGGCCCATCCTCCTCCGCCGGAGACCCTCAGATCTGCCCCAGTTCTACCCAGGCACCCCTGAAGCGAGTGATGTCGAGTTGGCCATGCCCACCCGGTAGGCCACACCCATCCCAGCCACACCCACCCAGCCCCCCAAGGGCAACCACAGTGCTGATGTGGCCCACAATGAAATTGAGTTTGACACCCCTGCTCTATTTCAAGTTGACTTCACCTTCACGAACTTACTTCTATACACAGCTGGGAAATTCTTAGCTTCTAATATTGTTTATAGTACGGTATGTGTTACAGAAATCTGTGGTGCTCTTGCTTCCATGATCTTGCCCAGCAAATGAGATGTGATACTGGGTTTGTTTCATTTCACAGTTTACTTTTACTCCAGAGACACTCCTTCTTTAGGCTTGGGTTGTTTGCTTTGGGAAGCCTATTTGGCTTTTTTCACTCATTCAGGGAAACGTCCCAACATATTTTTGGGCAAGAGCAAAAAGCTGTAGGGAAGGTCGGAGCCAAAGAAAGACATTATATTTTATAGCAAGTAAGCGTCGATCATTTTATTACAGCAATTTCATGCTGGTCATAATAGTTTAATGTGTGCCGTGCACAGATGATCCCTTTTCTAGTGGGGACTTCCCCAAAAGAAAGAGATGGAGGCATTTAACTTCATCTCCAGTTCTGTAGCCCTGCGTGCAATTTTACTTTACCGCCACTGCTTCCTATGGCAGAGAGGTTCATTGAAATCCGTCCTGAAACACTTGCTCTCCGGTAAATCAATTGATTACATTTAAAAAAAAAACCTCCGTCAGCAAACCGGAGAAAGTATTGTGACTCTTTATGATCAGATGAATAGATACAAAAAGCTATCATTATGTGAGACATTGTGCTAAACAGATTTGTGTGTGCGTGTGTGATTTCCTTCTCCCTTTCAAATATTGTGCAACATCAAACAGCTTCCTTTGACTCATATAAATAAAATATTTCAGATCAATAGCTCACTAGGATGCCTATTTTTCTCCTCCGGTTTAGAAATCTGTATTCCTCATTTTGCCAAGGGGCTTATCGTGTTAAAGACATTACTGAAGAACCACATTACTGAGCCCATCAGCTTTTATGAATGTTTCTAACCCTAGCATGCTATTAAAATAGCCACTGAGTCAACAACAGGGAAGCTGGCTAATATCTTTACTGCAATGGGTAATTTTGACCGGGGAAAGTAAACAATTGCTTGGAAAGATCAGCTATAAAAATAAGGTCATTAACACTAAATAATTTCATTTTATCTGAGCAATCACAGGTTATTAAATGGGCTGACAAGAACTGGAATGCTTCATTCATAATGTTGCAAATTGCAGTTGGGCAAATATCTGACACTATTGCAAAATACTTTTATGTCTACTAAATGCGTGCATAGTTTGACTGTGGTGATAATAGAGACAGGCTGTATTACGGAATTAATTGTTCTCATTGGCCTGAGGTGAGTTCACTCTTTTTGGAAAACAATGCTTTGTAAAGGGATAGGGAGGGTCAAGATTGTTTGCAAAATACAGGCATATGTACATCTTTCTCCTTCTGTCTTGGTCACTTTTTACAGAGGCACAATTGAGAGTGTTTTAACAAAATGCATCACTGTTTGGTTTGGTGGTAGCAGAGCCTTAGATAGATGGTCCATGCAGAAAGTGGTAAGGACAGCCGAGAAGATCATAGGAAGCTCTCTCCCCGGTATTCAGGATACTGCTTATAAGCACTATGCACTTAGAGCTCGAAGCATCATTAGAGACCCCACACACCCACTTCACAATCTGTGTCTGTTGCTCCCCTCTGGGAGGAGGTTTTGAAGTATTTTTAGTAGGACTACCAGATTCTGTAACAGCTTTGTTCCCTCTGCCATTCATCCGGTAAACTCGCAAGATTTGTTTTTCTCGCTATGTACATGTATACATCCAAACTAGAGTGTCTTGTTTCTCTGTGTCATAGATTATATGTGGGGATGTGCGTATATGCAATTTTTTTGGTAATATTTATGTAGTGTATATTGGAGGCGGTGACTCTTTGAGAGCTGAATGCAACGAAATTTCATTTTAATGTATACATTTAAAGTGACAATAAAGATTCTATTCTATTCTATTCTATTCTATTCTATTCTATTCTATTCTATTCTATTCTATTCTATTCTATTCTATTCTATTCTATTCTATTCACAAAGGCAAAATTTGACACTGCTTTGATTTCTTTATAATTAGCAGTAAAAATCTTGTTCATAGTATTTAATCATAAAAACAGTGTGAATATGAAAATCTTCACATGTTCAACATTCTAGGCTCCCCATTTCTGAGAAAATCATTCAAAGAAACTTCCTATTGCTCCAACATACAAGGCAACGATGCCACTTACACTCTCATAGTTATTACTGGTTCAACAGCTTTTAATTCATAATGTTCGCTTGGAAGAACTGACTAAACTTTTTGTTATAATTTTAGCAATTGCTGTTTTTATTGACTTATTATTATTATTATTATTATTATTATTATTATTATTATTATTATTATTATTATTATTATGAGTTACAGGCGGAAAGCAATTTTTTTATGTGCTTTGTCCTCTCTTCCTTAAAGCTCGCTTAAAAGCGTTGCTGCCTGTATGAAGAATGCGAGGGAGAGAATGCCAGACAATAAATGATGTACAGATGACAAGTAATGCCACCCTTGTGTTCTGCTTAGGTTCTTCCTTGCCTTTGATCGTAAAAATACATTGACTAAATGTTAACGGAAGACTGATCTCAGAAGATGAAATGGAGGTGGGATTTTCTTTCATTGGAATATCTAAGATCAGTGTATTTAGGAATAGGAATTTCAGGCTGTTATTCACCCAGCTGTTTCTGTGCCTGGTGTGGCTGAATGATGAAAAACAAGACTTCTGGAGCCGGAAGCATCTGTGCAGAACCGGGGGCTTTACCAGGTCAGTCACCATTCTTTAGGGTTATCTGGGATCAAGGTCACAGGTAAGTTGGCATGTTGTACCTATTTCTACGCCTGTCGATGCCACTTGTAGCCAATGTGCTTTTATTGAGCTGTCTTGTCTTTTTCCTGTAATGGGATCCAGTTCGTCTTAAGTCATAGCATCATTTTTAAAGGCAGTTAGCACCGCGACTCAAAGATGATTTTGTACGGCATAGGCAGGACCTACCCATGCTAGGAATATTGTTCTGAATGTTACGGCAGAGAAAAGCAATCTCAGACTTCAGCAGGAAAGATACCTTTTTTTTCTATACAGTTTTGCTATATGCCCATAAATGTATGTAAAATATCCTAGGGAATTGGGGGAGGGGAAGGGTTGTTTTTGTTTTAATAAATTTGTGGATCTCAGATACCTGCGAAGATCTTTGTCCCTTATTTGTTGAGATTAGGAACGGTAGTCCTTTTGCAGAGGGTTAATATAGGAGATTTTGCCATGCTCCCTTGGAAAATATTACTGTACTGTACGTATATCCAACTCAGTCAGCTATTAAACAGCTTCACCAAGTTTATGGTGTGTTCCCTGAGTTAGAGCTCCCCCTACTGGAAGCCTTTGTTATTTATGTCGAAGCTTTCCTTACAATTTATGACGGTGAACACGTGAAGATGATGGTGTGTGCACCCTGAAAATAGCTGGCGTTTATATTAGCATAGAGATAAAATAATTCTCTAATACTGTTTGCTTTCATATTAGTATGCAACAAATGGCATGATTTTCACACATGCTGCGTCTTTCTGCAGTAGCTTTGCATAGGAGACCATATCTTTAATAGGTTCTCAATGGATAAAAACTTTACATCCGCCTCCGGAGACCCCCCCCCACTGCTCCCACGATGGCATAAGAAGCCGATGCACCTATTTCGTCCCTATTACTTTAATACCCACCTGCAACGATAGGCTAATAGTTTGGTAGTGAACGCAGAAACACATTATTTCATTATGCCGAAGCAGGATATGAAGTGATACTATCATTATTAATTATCATCTCAACTGATCATATGAATTAGTTCTTAGCTTGAAACTCAGAATCAAAAGATCGTTGCTCTAAAGCTCAAAAAAAGAAAATCAATTATTTCGCTAGAAGTTCTTAGAATCAGACGTGTCTTCAAATTAGCACCCTCATTTTTATCCACAGTTGCTTATAATAAAAGGTGGTTTACAGAAGGACAGTTGTTTCCTTACATTGAGTCACGGAGAACGGGTAAAAATTGAAGTTCCGAGGAATCGGTGCCTTTCCACCCCCCCCCAAAAATAGGGATATTTTTATTTTAGTATATAACATGTTTTACTTCTTACAAACAAAAAGTTCTGATATATATATATATATATATATATATATATATATATATATATATATATATATATATATATATATATATATATATATATATATATATATATATATATATATATATATATATATATATATATATATATATATATATATATATATATATATATATATATATATATATATATATATATATATATATATATATATATATATATAGTATGACGTGTGAGTTCCGGCACCTTTTTCGTATACACACACACACACACACAAATAATATATCAAAAGACTGTGTGTGTGAGAAAGAGAGGGAGGGAGGGAGGGAGGGAGAAAGAGAGAGAGGTTCATGGACTTATTCCAGAATTCATGTACTTCACTGCTGGCTATAATGTGCAAGGCTGCTCAGTGAGGTATTCAATCAGTATGTGTCTTTTCTAACCTTCTTTAGTGGAGCAAGCCCCATTAGATCATCTGACTCTTACTGCTTATTTCATGATGCTATAAAATATTTGCTGCTCATTCATAACTTGCATCAGCATAAATACATTACTCAGGCAAGGAACAACCTTACCATGCCAAAACCGTGAAATTGTTTCATAAAAACAATTACACTTCTAGAGCAATCGAGTGACCCATTTGTTTATATTCGCCTAACAATTTGTCAGCCCATAGCCAGAAGATATTTGGATCTTCACAACTGCCCACTAGTTATAGAACCCCATAATCATAACCCCATAATCAAATACGGTCAATTTCTGGTTTGAGAGTTTGAAAGTCAAACCAGATTTGACCAAGTGGAGATCAGTCTGGATTTCATGCTGCTGCTCACTTTTACCACGTTCATATTGGACTGTGATTCTTTCTCATTCACAATTAATATGCAGTATTTTCTTGTACGCACTTTTTGGCATGCCATTTTGCTCATCGTATGTGGCAGGGTTTTTTTTTTTACAAGCACTCTTTTACAAGCATTCTTTTCCTGAGTTGCCAACTGCCTTGCAAATCTCAAGCAGGCTTTTCCTATCACCGTATAATGGATACAAATATATATTCAGGAAAGTTCACATTAAATTGCAAAAGGATTGCATTTTTCCTTTAAGCCCAGATTTGACTTTAGTGGCACAAGTGTTTCTGACATAGTTGTTGCTACTTGTTAAAAGTGAGGGCATGGAGAGGGATGACTTGGAGGCAGGGGAGAGAATCCCTCAGTATCAGCCTCCTCTAATTTTCTCTAGTGGACGAAACCCCATGAGACTCACCTTGGCCTTTTGTTTATTAAGCCTCTCTCCAGTCCAGATCAGTACTTCCCCTCTGCAGCTTCTGGGAGTACAATGAGGAAATGGAAGGGTGATGAATAATGTTGCAGATATAGGAACCATAGCTCACAGATCATTTTCTAGTGCTATCTATAATATTTTCTTCCTAGCTTAACTAGTCCATGGATTGGTTAGGTAGGAGCCATTCTTCCTTCAGATCAACTTTAATACTGATAATGTGTGGATTGTTATTTTAAAGCTGTAACGCACCAATTGTATGTTTCTTTGTAGGCTCTGTGACCGCATCTTTCTCTTTCGGGTATGCACTGAACCGGCACAAAGTATTATACTAATGTGTTTTGTCTCTTCTTTTGTTCTCTGTGGTCCATAATAATCCTTCAGTTCTAGCCAAAGACTCTTCATTGTTGGTTTGCTACTGCAAGGGTGGGACCAAGTTTACTTAAGAAAGGCAGCTGGTCTATTGTGGTAGACTATGGTCGTAGACATTCAATTAAAACTGGCCTGACGTGAACATTATTAGTAGCACTAGTGGCATACACTAAGGTGGAAGAAGTCATGATTCTTACTTATTTGTTTTTAAAGCATTACAAAAATCATGGAAACAGCTCTGTATTATGCCAGACTACTCACTTTGTCCTCACTATAACTATAACTCAAGTTTATCTTCCATTGTGCGTCCATACAGCAAATAGTTCAATTATGTGATCAAAACTAGGGCTGGGTCCTCTAATGGTATTTATAACCTACATGCCATGATTCTCCAAGGTTTTATGCAAATCACACATCCCAGGGCAGCTTTTTAAAAAAAAAGTGAGCTATAGAGGCTTTCGTTCCATGCCTTGTAGAAGTCCACAGACCAGGATGAAGACATGGCCAAAACAAAATTGATTTAAGTTAATGGAATCTAATTGAATTTAACACAGTTCAGGTCTCTCTATGTGGGTGATAGCTTTTCCCTCCTGGCCAATTAACAATTCCCATTCATCAGCCCCTTTTTTAGAATAGCTCCAGGGGCCACACTCACGGTTTGGATGAGGACTCTGGAGCCGAGTTCACATTGTGTGTTCCTGATCTGGAGTTTAAGATGGGGAAGACAGAATCCTTCTTCCAGTGTTACCGTGGTTTTCATGTGCCCTTCCCTGTCCCATGAATACTGCACCAACCAACAACACAGCTCTGTTGTTTTCATCCTCAACAACCGACACCAGGAACTGCTCCCTTCATGCATACCATGTGGGTGTCAGGCTTGTCTAATTAGTATGCCTGTTGTTAAGCAGCCAACATTAGTTTCATCCCACATAAAGCTGAAACTGCCTCATTTTGTGGCTTTTAGGTAGATTCCATTTGAAATGCTGAATCATAAAACAAAGGTTAGAGAAAATAGTATTTAGCTTTCAGCAGCGAGCTCCCATTATTTTATGGTTCCAGCATTTACCACGGCTATTGTTATGATTACTGCTGTTGTTATTATTGTTATTATTAGCCTGATTGTTGTGTTGTTTTGGCAGGTTGATCGGTGTTTTAGAATTGTTGGAACTCAGCGGTAATTTAACATCACACGGCACCACTTCAAAATGATCAAAGAGCTTTGTGAACATCAATACCCTCTCGCATGCCTCCTTTTAAACCTGAATTGGGGAGAAATATTTGCTTAGCAGATTCTGAAATGCAGCTGAAGTACAACTTGCAAAGCTACAGCGGTGCATTTAATAAATGCCATGGCATTCTGGAAAACACCCTGTTTGGCTTTCAGCAAGCTGTTTCAAATAAGAATCATGATTATGAAACGGCAGTTGAGTTTTATTTTATCCGACCGTATTTGATTGTTAAAGAGGCAATGCCTGTATTTTGGTAATAGCATAAAGGAAGAAATCTTGCCTGTTTTATTTTAAAATCCCTACATCAATTGCTTTACTTTCATTTCAATAAAAGATGGCATTTTTCTGAGATGCTACTGTAAATGGCTTCATTTAGCAAAATTGCCACATAGAATAATAATGTTATGCCAGAGAGCAGCACTTTGTAATTTGAGAGAAATAACATTTTTCTTTCTTTTCTTTTTTTTAATCCATTTCTTTACCCATAAATGAAAATTACCTTTCTGTTATTTGCTAACAGAAGAATAACCTATGCTTCAACACACTGGAATCAAGACAGGAATTGCAAAATATAAAAGAGCTAATTAAAATAACGAGCAAATGAGATCAGTATTCATTTGTAGGTATAAAATGTTTTTTAAAGTCATGTCATTCCTTCAAATGATTCCATAAACAGAGCAGTTTGATTTATATCTATGTCAACCCTGGATTCTTAATAGCTGAGAGTCATAAATTGGGGATTTCCAATTGTAAGTCTTTTTTTAAAAAAATGGTGGCATACTTGGATGACAGATTCATCCCTGTTCCTAATCTTGGGGTTCCTTCAAACCTGGATTCTCAAAGGGATCAAAAGTATATTAAGGAAATGTCCTTTCCCAAATCTGATGCAATGGAAAGGTTGAATCCCTGACAGTGATTTTTATTTTTTCCTGTACAGTATCTCAGCTGTAGTCCCAAGAATAATAAGGAAATGATAGGAAAAGGGTGAGTTTTAAAGAATGACTTATCAGACTCCTCTTTTAAGAAATGTTTCAGGACAAGTGTGGGGGAATAGGTATGGTAAGCATCATTATTCATAGCCTTGTCATAAAACTAGATTCTAATTAGGGTTTTGTTGACAGGGACATCTCCTCCTTAGAGTAATAAGTCATCAGCCTAGAACATTCAAGTCTATGGAGTGGTGGGTGCTCCATTACTGGAGGTTTTTAAGAAGAGACCGGACAGTCTGGAATTGTATAGGGTCTCCTTCTTGGGCAGGGGGTTGGACTAGAAGACCTCCAAGGCCACTTCCAACGTTGTTATTCTGTTCTGTTCAAACTCATTGTGAGCTCCTTCTCCCTTCTGTTTTGTGACTCCCATCTCCCCAGATCGCTATAAAGAGGAGTCTGACACTGAAGTGAGAATAACCCAGAATTATCACCTGTTCTGCCTCTATTTATGAAATGCCAGTTTCATCTTATGGCTTGCCTGCTCTATAATTATCTCAAATGAAGTCATCAATGTTTTTTAGGAAGTATGTATTGTTCTGTATGATAGGGACATCAATTTTTTAAAGATCTAGGGGGGGAGGAAAGGAAGGGTACTTTGCTCAAAGTAAGGAGATGATCTTTCAACTGCAGATCATGCAACTAGGAAGCTATCAGCGATATCAACATCCGTTGAGTTATTTTTGGTTTGCACAAAAATAAGACAAATAGTTTCACAAGCTATTCATAGAGTTGCACAATTTGAAATCATAACTATTCACTGCACTGGAACTCCATTCAGAAGGCAGAAAGGAGACATGACTAACAGGCCTATGTTTCCAATGAAAGCTTTTCCTCCCAACCCTTACAAGTTTTGCCTCCATCATAAAAGGTTCTTAGGTTCATCTCCGATACAGGGTGAATATTTTCGTTGATTAATTGATTCAATGACATTTGTTTGCTCTCTCACATTTCGGTTCTATGGTCAGCTTAGAATAAATGGTATTCATTCAGAAAATAATGACTGCAGAACAACCAATGTTTTTCCAGGAATGGTTCTTCTTTGGAGAGCCAGAAGCCTAACCCAATGGCAAGCTATAAAGAATTCTTCTTTGAGTTTGAGCTTGTGTCTTGCACACTTCATGGACATGAACAGGTAGTTTTCTTCAAAGCAGTACATTTGCCTTCTTCTGGATTTGTACTCCAATTTCCTAGGCTAGCCTATAACTCTGGGATTTTCTGTGAATTGCCTATTCAAGAATTAACCAAATCCAGCCTGGATTAGCTTTTTGAGAGCAGCTAAGGTTGGGTAACTACTGCCCTCAACTGGGCTTATTTATAGTGCTGTGTTTTGCAGAATGTGAAACTAACCTTAATCTTGTTTGCTTTAACACTGGCATGGGTTACTATGGTTACTGCTTTACAGTTTCATAACTGTAACATGTTCTGTCCTTGACGATCCCATGGGTATGTATACGGAATTGAACAGGTGCTTACTGAAGTGCACGGGAGAAGCTTCCACTGTGCAGAAGGCACGAATCTAAAGGCATAGCCACATCTAGAATACAAGCTAAAAATACAACTCAGAAGTTTGAAAAGATCTCACGTAATTTTCAATCAACTCCTCTGGCTGAAGAGAGTTCTGGACATGTTCACTCTTTAACAAAGATTATAGCAAGAGCACTTATGTACCGTTTCACAATGCTTCACAACAGCCCCTTCTAAGCGGTTTACAGAGTCAGCATATTCCCCCAACAATCTGGGTCTTCATTTTACCGACCTCAGAAGGTTGGAAAGCTGAGTCATGTCTGAGCCAGTCAGGATCGAACTCCTGGCAGTGGAATGCAGAGTTAGCCTGAAATACTGCATTCTAACCACTGCGCCACTGGAGCTCTTCCATTACAGAATGGAATCCAATATTTTACTGAAGGATTTCCTCTCACACAATGGAACCATCCTGCTCCTCCCTCCCCTCTTCCACAGTCCAAAATTCCATAATTGGAATTTAAGTCTAGGCTTTTTTAGTTTAGTCCATTCCATCATGTACGGAATGTCTGCTCTTCCATGAATAAAATGCTTGAAGTTGAAAAGTAAGGAATAAATCCCAGCGCATTGGCATTGATACAAATTGGTATATCAGGTTGCTTCTTTCTAAAGACTGATCAAAATTGCATCACTTTTATTTCTCTGAACTGGATTCTTTCAGGGAAAATGGAGTATTTTCTAGATAGCGTGGCTTGTTTCATCTGATCAAGCTGGATGTCTTCTATGAGATTTCGTTTTGAAAATTGATTATCTGATACCTGTGTTTGAAAAACTGGAAAAAAATGGGAAGCAATTCTTTATTTTTTTTTCAATCAACTTATTATGGGAATACTTAAAATACCACCTTTTCTTTTAGCCAGGGTACATGTTAGGGATGTCAGTGAATGAATGTGCTAAAATGTGAGAGAGGAATTTGATCTAGATCTTAAAGTCAGTGTATATTGCACCTTTAATTGTGGAGAGTCCTGAGAGAAATGGATATATTATGTGTGGAATTTAGGATAGAACTGGAGTATCCTACTCAAGAGTAGGAAGAAAGCCACTGAAATAAACCAGACCTAAGTTACTAATGACTGACTCAAATCACTGCTTCCTTAATTTCATTTCCTCCTTAAGTGGGCCTAAGTCTGGGTCTGTCCTACACAGTAGAAACCCATTCTTCTCCAATAGTGGTGAATATCTGTAGCTTGCTGTAGGATGAGGGTGAAAACTCATTCTCCAAGCTTGTGAGTTGCTTTCTGAACGTTTCATTACCGGGCTAGATAACATCTTCAGCAGAGTTTAGGAGATGTCAGTGTCAGTGTTCTTCTGTCTATAAGGGTTTCAGGTGTGGTGTGTCAAGTGAGGGTCTTGTGATGGGTTTTGTGATGGGTCACGTGTGAATCATCAGTGAGAGGCTTGTGATGGCTCTTGTGATGGGGAGGCTTACATTAGGTCGGGGTCATTGGGAGGGGAACTGCTGATGGGAAGGGGGATTGCGTGAGTTGGTTGAGGTTCGATGCCGTCTTTGGTTGGATGTGCAGTTGATTTGGATACTGAGGGGTTCATAGGCTGATTGTAGGTCGATGTGCCTGTGGATGGAATTGCTAGTGGTGATTTGAAATTCACTTCTTCCAGGACTTTTCCAAGTTTGTGCAGTTTTGCTGAGGAAATAACAGCAAATCTTCAGTAGCGTCTTGTGTTTCTCAGGCCCATTTCCTTACACCAACATAATTCACTACAACTTGCAATACCTTTCAGTCCTTGTAAACTATCTGTTACTATTTCTATACACGCATTGCCTCTTATTCTTTGAACTTCTCACATTTCTTTATTAGTGAGGATCTCATCACTTCTATCCTACAATAGCTTTCTCAGTTAACCCCTTCCTCTCAGCCCATTCACTATTCCTTCATAGATTTGTTCTGCAGCTTGATGGTTATTCATTCTCTCTATAGGACCAAACCACTTCAAGAGGCTTCTTTTGTTGTAGTCACTCGCCTTTATATTCAGTCCACATTCATTGAGGGTCCATTCATTCCTGACCCCCTCTCTTCTTGTTTCACCAGACACACTTCTTAAGCACTCCATGCCCATTGCTTTCAATTTACTTTATCTTTCTCTGGACATCCCCAGCTCTCAACTTATAAAGCAAAGTGAGCAGAAACATCCTCTTGTACACAGCCATTTTCACTCAGCTTAACAAACACAAACTCTTTGTAATACACCACCTAGTAGCCACTGCCTTTCCGCCAGCATTTGCACATCTTATTATTTCTCCATTTGTTTTTTTTTCCATTTTTAATCAACTAAGGCAGGGGTCCCAACCCCGAGTCCATGGACTGGCACCAGGCTGCAGCATGCCAGAAACTGGTCCACGCAAACAAGCAAAACCCCATCCGTGGGATGCAGACAGTACATACATGAAACCACGCCCCCTCCGGTCCACAGAAATACCTCTCTCCACAAAACCGGTCCCTGGGACCTCTGAATTAAGGTGCACACATTCATTTACATGGTCTAGTTTTTCATTGTTTGCCATAGTTTCCCTGTAAACGTATCACAATTTATCTAATATTTGTCATAATTATGGCAGTCAACAACATGGCACTGCCTGATACAAAAGGACAAAACATGTCTTTTGTTATGCAGTAAGACCCTAGTAAGTCACCTCTGGTATTTTTTGGATATTTATCCAAAAATGCATTAAACAATCAAGGGGACAACACACATCCTTGTCACATGCCCTATTCATTGTTGAAACTATTGCTAAACATTCCATTTATTGTCACTCTTATTGCATTCAATAAACAACTTTCAGATTGCTGCAAAATGTTCTACATCACAAGCTTATTTGCTTTATCATATGCTTTTTTTAAATCAACAAACTTAAAATAAACTTGTTTTCTCACATTCATACATTTCTCAACGATCTGCCATGCAGCAAAGATCTGATCAGCATGTCACTGCTTGACATAAAGCTGAACCACATTTCCCCATGTTACCTGCATTATGTTTTTGATCAGAATCTGTCAATCCTTCAGATCAGAAAACAAATTCCACCAGAAGATTAGAACTACACTTTACTGAGATGCTAACAGAATCCTGAAAGCCTGATGAAATTTGAGTAAGACAGGGAAGAGCCACCTAGGTCTCTCCCTAAAATCCCTCTCTTAAGAATTGATATCTGGCAGGACCCAGAAGAAGGGCCTTCTCTGTGGTGGTTCCCTCCCTTTGGAATATCATCCCCCTTGGAGCTTAGAGTGACCCCCACTTTGACACCCTTTCGCAAGACCCTGAAGACCTGTTTTTGCCAATGGGCCTGGGGAACCCAGAGTGGGATGGAGCTTTTACTCTTTTATATTTTTTGTTTGTTTGTTTTTTGTAAGCCACCTAGAGTCACTGAAAGTGAGTGGATGACCATATAAATTCTATGAAAGAAAGAATGAATGAATGAATGAATGAATGAACGAATGAATGAATGAACGAATGAATCTGTCCTCAAGAAACGCTTCTGCCCCTTTTTGCAACACTTTCTGAATGTTTCCCTCAAGGCCATCTCTATGGCTTTCCCAAGCACACTTAACAAATTGATTCCCTGTTGCTTTTGCGTTCAGTCTTACTACTTTTCCAGCAAAATCAGTATTCTTCCAGTCATCAGGAACAGATGCAGTCTTCAAACACTGCAAAAAAACAGAGGATCGATAGAAACAAGCCCTCACACTCAAAACAGGAAGCCAAGCAATCCTTTACTTAGGGCAGGGAGGAAATCAAAATGCAAGATGATTTGAACACCGTTTCACCGTATAGGGCTTGTTCTTGAACCACAGCGGTTTTTATTGTTGGCTTATGGCTTCTGACTTCCTTAAATAAACATTATTTCTCTGAAATTCTTGCATTATCTAAGTGGCTCATTCCTGTCTCCGGAATGAAACCCAATGACTCTGTTCACTCTGCTGGAAACTCCTTGTTTATCTAACTTCATTAGCTTCCTTGGGGGGGGGGGGAGGGGAAGCAGCCATCATATACGGCTTCGTCATTTTTCTGCCCCTTTTAATGTTAACCCTTCTGTCTGCTGTTTCACTTAATTCTTTTCAACTATCTTTTTCTCTTTCTGCACAGTAAGCAATACCTCAGTGAAGATTGTCAGTCATCCAGGTAGACTTGTCTGAAAGTTGAGTCATGGCAACTGGACTTCTTTTCTGTTTTGGTTTGAAACATTTCACTGCTTATCCAAGTGGCTTCTTGGGTCTGAGTAAGTTGGCTTAGCCTTAGGGGAACTTCAGGTTCCTTTTCATCAAGGTTTCATTTCTCGCCCAATCCGAATAGGCTTGTTAGGTGAGTAGGCTGAGAAGAGTCAGCTCCTAAATCCTTTCTCCTAGGTGAGTCCTTAAGTCTGGTGAACCTGTGAAGTGGCCTTGATCTTCCTGAGGACTGATGCAAGAGCAGCATAAAAAAATGGGGGATAGGTTGTGTTTGAGGCCTTATACCTCTACTGAGGGAAGGATTTTCCACATAAGGATAAATGGACTCCTTCACTCCTATCTTAAGCCATCTACCTCTCCTGTCCAAAATGTGAACGTTATTGTCCTCAAAAGAGTGTCCTTTTTCTTTTAAATGAAGGTATACCGCTGATTCTGCTTCTGAGGTATTGCTTCTTCTGTGCTGGGCCATTCTCTTGTGTAAAGGCTGCTTGTTTTCTCCAATGTAGAGCTCTAAACACTCCTCGTTGCACTGAACTGCGTATACTTCATTACTCTTCTTATGCTTCACTTTCTCAGGGTCTTGCGGAAGAACAGGGTAGAACAACGGCTAATGACCCTCTTTTACCGGTCTACTATAGAGAGCGTCCTCTCGTATGGTATTGTGGTTTGGTATGCTGGTCTGACAGCCGCGGACAGGAAAGTATTACAGAGGGTGGTGAGCACAGCACAAGACATTGTGGGCTGTTCCCTAACACCACTGGATGACATCGCCAGGGCTCGCTGCCTTGGAAGAGTGAGGAAAATTCTCAGGGATGACTCACACCCTGGACGGTATCTCTTTACTCTCCTAACATCCGGTAGGAGATATAGGAATATAGCCAGCCGTACCAACAGGCTGAAAAATAGCTTTTATCCGTGGGCTGTTAGGCTTTTAAATGGGACATAATCTCTGTGAACTTATGCAGAATTGACTTGGGAGGCCGGTGTGTGGTGTAGTTGGTTCACATGGTGGTAGTAGGATGGAGGGTTTGTTGTCACTGTGTGTTCGGGGGAGACAGCACGGGGGGAGGCTCAGCTAATCTCAATGTACACATGTTGTATTTTGACAATAAAGGTTTATTATTATTTTGTGTCTGATCTTTAAGGTAGACAAGCCTCTGTCTCAGTGTATTTGGTGGGTTTGAAGAACACAGGTATGTGGTATTTTCCAAATATCCATTTTACAGTAGCTTCTCAGATAATCTGGTTGTGCAAGGAATGACCAGCTTCTTCCGTTGGCTCTGAGTCTCAGATCTGTCTGCCATCCTTTTGTTGGATCCAGATGCTGATTTAATAAGACCTGTGGGTATCCAAATTGGGCCTTTATTATCAGTAGAAAAGTGGTTTGCCATTGTCATCTTCTGGGATGATATTTTTGACTTCTCCATCTAGCCTACAGTGCTGAGATTTTCTGGTAGTCTCTCATCCAAATACTAATCAGCTTTTGTTGATACCAATCAAGGTCAGCTCAATATGCATTATTAGTAACTTTAATAATCGACAAAATCTACTGGGGATTTACAAGCAGCACAAGTTAATAGGCTTGTTTGCTAACTCAATTATTCACAGTTATACTCAGGAAATATTATGTTGATTATTTGGCCTTCTGAATATTTTATTACATAATTACAGAGTAGAATTTTCTTTAGCTCTGGCAGTACTTTAAGAAATAGTTTGGAAATTAAAATTGGTGATCCTGCTTGCCTGATCATTTTACCCTTATTAATAATAGCATCACCACATTTTCAAGTGCCAACATGTTTTTTATTCAAATAACTTGTGCATTTTTACTGTAGGAAGAAAGGGCATCCCATCATCTGTCAACATCACCATCTCATAGTCAGACACCAACTGTGCATTAATGTTTTACATTGTTGGGATGAGTTGACAATCTCTGCCGAGATAAAGCAACTGCAGACAGCTCTTTTTTTAATATAAACTTCCTGACAGTTAAATGGAACTGACTTGTCCACAGCATTCAACTTTTCTCAGAGATAAGTTATACTGTATATCCAAAGATCAATTCAACTTCTTCCTTCATCATCAAAAGCAAAAGATAGAGTGAGGAATTCAGAATTCTGCAAAAAACAATCTTTGTTCAGTAAATACAGTTCCTTGAAATAAGGTAGAGTTTTATATCTCCTGACATTCATAACATGGTAAAAAATAGAGCTCTACTTTACTTAAATATCATAAATATATTCTAAGATCCAGATTAGGATTGGATCCATAGTTTAATTTATGGAGGCAGAATTCTGTTCATGAGATACTTCCCATGGAGGAAGAGAATTATTGTCAAGCCTTCCTCATCACTCTCCTCATTCAGGGGAACAGAGTTGGTGGGAATAAGACCTTGGGGACCCATTACTGGGAATCACCGCGAATCAGAGGATCAGTTCCTCTGACTCTTGGAGGATCAATATTTCAGCTGCAGAGGAGAAAAATAGAAAACCTATAATGGAACCCAGGGGTCCTTCCCCTGATTACCTCAAATTACATTTCTCCTTTTTTCTGAAATAGATAGCGTGGAGGTTGATGATGATTATGAATTCCCTATAATTGAAGTAGCAGGCCAATTGTAGCAGGGTGTCATTGAAATGAATTATTGTATATATGTGGGCTTCTCAGATGCATCTGTAAACAGAAGGTTGGTCTAGATGGACCAATCTCTTAATTCTGTGACTTCTTTCCTCTTGTCCTTAACTTTTAATGGTTACATACCTCTCTGTCTGCGCCTGCATAGCAAGCATGAGGAAAGTTTTCTTTTCATCAAGAATACTGTAATGTAGCTATTGAGCGGTGCAGTGGCTTACAGGTGAAGACGCTCGCCTCCCACTTGGAAGGTTGAGAGTTCAATCCTAGGCAGTGCTGGATGTTTCTATCAAGCGCAAAGAGAAAAATATCTGCTGCAAACTCCGTGTAGGCATCAGGAAGGGCATCTGGCCAATAAATGCTCAGCTCAGTCGTCCCGATTCCACCCCGAAACATGGGATTAAAGGATCATAAAAATGAAAAAAAAAATGTAATGTATCTATTGTATCTCATCTTAAGGGAGCCTTTGCCTTCTCCTGAAATTCCAATATGAAATGAAATGAAATGCTAAAACTCTGCCTTCAGGCAGTCTGTACAGTCACTTCTATACAGTCACTTGCTCAGTTAAGAAAAAAAAAACAAGCATTATCTTCCTTGGTCGTGTAATATCATCCACCCTCCATTAGCGCCTCAGATCTTTCAAAGGGATCTAGACAACAGAAGCGGGGTGGTGTAGCTAAAGAAAAATCTTATTCTGAGCTTCATAAGGCTAGCAAATACGTCAGGGAGAGCATACTAGGCTCTCAGATTTTACCTTGACACAAGTCCCCCCTTGGTTTAATAATAAATGCCAGAATGCACTTTCCGATGACCCCGGCAAGCAATAGGTTCAGTTAAAATGTCATATCTACACAGGTTCTGCCCATAGCCACAGGACTAGCGGTGATAATGAAAGGAAGCTGAAGCAGGGAAGAGGCAGTTGGTTAGCATTTGAGGCCAGCGTTTATTGAGAGTCTGGATTTCCATAAACAAGGCAGGAAATCCCAGGAATTCATTTGTTGTATTTTACCTGCTTCCGATATTGTTTGTTATCACTCCAGGGATTGCTCAGTAGCGTCTGTTTTAACTAGATAGCTCTCTACTGCTCTGAGATGGAGCTCTATTGCCTGGGAGTGCATCATGGAACAAGACAGGTCTCCCTTAGAAGCTCCACTGGGAAGTCTCTTTTTCTGGAAAAAGAGGAGATTCACTTAGGCAGCCTCTCTTTCAAAAGGAAAACAAATCCGTGGCGTTTTCTTTAACCACAATACCCAAAGCTCTCATAGGCTGAATTCATAGAATCTGCTGCAATCCTATTTTACTCTTTTGTTATTGTATATTACTGTAACTTGGTACGTGTGTGTAATGATAAAAAATATATATTTTTGCCATTCTATCTGAAATATAAGAGTTAACTTTGATATAATGGGAGCCCAGGGTGGTGCTGTAAGATGGGCAGCCACACAAATCTTTTAAATAAATATTTCTTCTTGCTGGAACTCCGGGCTGTTTTGATTTTAAGTGAATAAAAGTAGGGTGTACAATATCATTCTATGGAATTCCATTCCTCTATGGTCTTTTTAAAAAATTTACCCCCGGATCTTTCTGTCAGTATTCCTTATCTATTGACTTCACCAGTTCCTCTGTTAGAGGGTTGTTTTTTAAAAAAAAAACAATTGAAAATAACAGGGGATAGGTACTTTTTCTGCCCAACCACATTTCAGTGAATAATTTCAAAAATCTTTGATTAGCATCAAACGAAAATGAGATATTCTTCAGTGTTCCAGAAGTGGATAAAGACAAAGATACACAGGATTCATAACATGTTAATATTTAACCATTGCCTGATGCTGGAATTTGTTTGGTGGAATTACAAACAATTACATTTCAGCTCACCAAGATTTCAGATTGTGTTTAGAACGCAGTTTTCCACTGAAATAATTCCTGAGAATACAAGATCTCCATGCAGTTAGTCAGCTTGCATCATCTTTTTTAGGTCCATATATCTCCATTCTGGCTCCTACATTCAATTCCCTAAAAGTGTAAAGCTTTTTTTTCAACATGTACCCACCCATTCACTGTTCTGTGTCATGGAATTTTTATGGGGTTTGCCCCCTTGGGTTTGTTTTCCTTAAATCAGCTGATAGCCCCTCCTGGGTTGATTGGATACACTTTTTGGCGCTAATCAAGGCCAAAGTAAAACAGTACAAAGGAGTTGTATTAGCTGCTTAGGTTTTGTGATTTTCATTGGTTTAAAACATCCATTTATACTGATGAGCAATCCCATCTTTAATTTTTAGGGAGCGTCTAAAATAACTCCTCAGCCTTATTTAGAAAATCTCATTATTTACATCAGGGGTGTCAAACTCAATTTCATTGAGGGCCACATCAGCATTGCGGTTGCCCTCAGGGGGCCAAGTGGGTGTGGCCAGGGTGGGCGTGGCCTACTGGGTGGGCGTGGCTAGAGTGCGTATGGCCTACTGGGTGGGCGTGGCCAGCTCTACATCGTTCGCATCAAGGGTGCCTATGGGGGCCCGGGCAGGAGTGGGACAGATCTGAGGGTCTCTGGCAGAAGGAGGGTCTCTGGGCCAGGGCCAAGGCAGTGGGGGCTGTTCCCTCACTGTTTCCAGGATGGCTTTGCGGGCCACATGAAACCACTTCGCAGGCCGGATCCAGGCCCCGGGCCTTGTGTTTGACATGTCTGATTTACATGGCCCTCATTCCCTTCCTCCTCTTGCCAGCCTCAGCATTCCACTCCTATTCTTTCCAGTTATCAGTTTCTCTTCCTGATCACTCAGTCTGTTTTCCTTTTCAGCTGATTGTTAGGACTTTCCCCTTGATAGCTAAGGAACATTTTATCCAGTTAACTTGGAAACATTTTAGAAAGCTCACACCTTTTTATGTTATGTTCTCGACTTAAGGTATTTATATGCCACTGTAAACTGAGTTTATCCAGCCTGCTGATTCTTGCTGCCTGAGGATTGTCTGGTAAAGTTCTTGTCAACATTTCTCTGAAAAGAATGAAACTTTATCGAAAGTAATTTTTATATCTTTAGTCCAAGCTCCATCTCTTTTCTGCCGTATATCTACAAGGAGATGTTTCCATTTGAATAAAACACAAATGCAGGCATTTAAGTGAAGAAAGCAAACTACTGCTGAACATTTTGAATGGGCAGATACTCTCGTATGCACAAGATGTTCTCTTGTAGAACTATTGGTTTGAAAAATAATATGGATCTTTGGCAGATCAGTGATCACCTGAGGTATATTATGAGCCAGTTTGGTTTAGTGGTAAGATCATCAGGCTAGAAAGCTGGAGACCGGGAGTTCTAGTCCTGCCTTAGCCATAAAAAACAGCTGGGTGATCGTGGGCCAATCACTCTCTGTCAGCCCAACTCACATCACAGGGTTGTTGTTGTGAGGAAAATATGAGGAAGGAGTGTTGGATATGTTTGCTGCCTTATTTATAAAAATAATAAAGGTAGAATATAAATAAATTGATTCTCTTTACAAATGACCAATTATTAGATCTATATGCTAACCAGCTACCAGGAATAGAATAGAATAGAATAGAATAGAATAGAATAGAATAGAATAGAATAGAATAGAATAGAATAGAATAGAATAGAATAGAATAGAATAGAATAGAATAGAATAGAATCTGGAATGGACCTTGGAGGTCTTCTAGTCCAGCCCCCTGCTCAGGCAGGAGAACCTCTACCATTTCAGACAAGTCACTGTCTAGTGACTAGTCTCTTCTTAAAAACCTCCAGTGATGGAGCATCCACAATTTCTGAAAGCAAGCTGTTCCACTGGTTAATTGTCCTGTTAGGAAATTTCTCCTTAATTTGTAACTTGGGTTACAAATGGTTAAAAACATTTAAAAACAAGAAATACAAATTACAAAAACACAAAAACAACACAAAACAAAGGAACAGAGGGGAGAGAGAAAAAACCAGACAGGAATAAGGGTAAGGAAGGGAGAGGCATTGACCATCCTACCAATGATCTAGGGCACAGGTCTGCAACCCGCGGCTCCGGGGCCGCATGCGGCTCTTTAAGCCGTCTCCTGCGGCTCCCAGTCCATGTGCAGTCCAAAAAAAAAAGTGGGACTAAAAAAGTTCAACCAATCAATTCAAATATGCAGGGTAGGTGCATATCTCGCCTTGGCTCCACTCTTCAGTCAAACCCTGTTCTGCGCATGCACGATGTACGCACATGTGAACACATTTTTTGCGGCTCCCAGTTTTTCCTTTTGTGAGGGAACTGGTTCCGAGTGGCTCTTTCACTGTTTCAGGTTGCTGACCCCTGGTCTAGGGCCTAGGCAGAGAGCCAGATTTTCAAAGCCTTTTGAAATACCAACAGGGTGGAACCCTTCAAAATCTGGGCTGGGAAGAGATGTCCAAGTTAAACAGGAAAAGTATAAATAAGAGGCAAAAATGTAACCAAATGTGTGTTTTAACCAACTCCAGGGAGCCGATAGCCTTAAATAAATATGTTCAAGGGACATTTTAGAGCAGGGGTCTTCAAACTTGGCCCTTTTATGACTGGTGGACTTCAACTCCCAGAATTCCTCAGCCAGTGTGCCTGGCTAAGGAATTCTGGGAGTTGAAGTCCACAAATCACAAAAGAACCAAGTCTGAAGACCCCTGTTTTAGAAGCTAGCTAGCATTCACTCAGTAAGCAATATGACTGCAGCTCAGCATCCATCCATGCTTCCAAAGCAGGAAAAAGGAGGAAACTCTTCCCCAATCAAAGCAGCTCTGCTCTTGTCATTTAGTAGTATGGCTGCTCCCCCCCCCCCATCCTCCCTCTTCTGCCTGCAAGGAACAGATTTTCAGAAATTGGATGCAGGTTTGCTAGAAGATTGGATCTTCTACTAAAAGAGGATGTTGTGCTTTGAAACAAAAACAAAGCTGTCTTTCTTGGGCTGATTACTAGTTTTCTGCAACCTACTATCCCGCTGAGCAGGATTTTATATGAGGAGAGACCATGTTATGGAGAAATATTTTAGAAAAGTACCTATACAAGGATGCCATTTTTACAACGTGTTAAAACAATCCCTGATTATCAATCTATACTTAGATAGGCTTGTATTACTAAAAGGGATTCTTGACAGGAAGTGCTAATAATTGAAACTTACTATACTTGCAGGAATCTTACATAGCTGTTTAGTTCTAAAATATGGTTGAACAAGTACCAGGCAGCTGAAGATTTTTGACTGTAGAACCCATATTTCTTTGCTTAAAATGATGATCTCTTAATTGAAAACCTATTGTGGCAGCACCATATCAGAGCACCATGGCAAAATTGAGTGATATTTTTTTTAACTTGCCAATTAGCATAGGTAACCAGGTCCTCCAGCAACTGTCGTCCCTATGAAAGTCCTGCCTGAAACAACTTTGATGATCCGAGTTTCAACAGTTACTTTTATGTTAACATCTGTGTGATGTACAGTTCTACACTACAAAGTACTTGAGGCAGTGCTTTGGGGTAGAAAGGCAGTCAATATGTACTGTGTTGTATGGGATGGAGGGAGGGTATGTATAATCCTCATTAAAAGATATTGCTAATGACCTGTTGAGCCAGAGGCTAGTTCATGGATAGATTGAGCCAGTTAAAAATTACCACGTTCCCCTCCCTCTTCTCTTTTCTCCCACCTTGATGCTCTGCAGACTCCCAGGTAACATGCTAAATGCAGAGACCGGATGTAGAGATCATATCAAGGCAAGCTATTCGCAGATGTAGGAATATGATCTCCACAAGGCCACTACAATTAACAACTCTCGGCCCATAAGCTGCTTCTTGGATCGAATTCTTCCCCGGGGGAAAAAAAATTGGCTACTACCGTACACTCTTGATGGATACATCTGAAAAAAGGTTAGAAAGGTATTATTCTCTTTCTAATCATACCAAGCGGCCGCTTGATCATCCCTTGACAATATTCTGATTTGCAGACAGCAGCTGAGTGAACCCTTCCAAGTGCCCAACCAGCTCCATGCCCCTTGGCTCCAAATAGAAGCTTGCTTTAAAATTAAGCACGATCCGCCAGGCCCAAGTGCTTTGCTTGCAACTGTGCCCACTTGCCCAGGAAAGGTGAACAGATATGAATGAGGAAGCATCCGGCAAGACTGCATTTTGAGAAATTGGGGCTGCAGCACCAGTTATATTCCCATGGCAGTCCTTTTGTGAATGGAAAGAAAAACAACCACCCACCTTCAGTAATCACCTTGCAGGAATGAGGAAATCCATTCATATTTAGTTTTTCAATGCATTCACCAGCCCCAAATGAACAGGAATTTTATTTTTAAAAAAACTGTTTATCTGCTATGTACACTTTACCAAAATTAGAATTTGAGGAAATTTTTGTAATCCAAAATGCCAGCATTTTCGCCCAGGTGGAGTTGGCTTCTTCCCTGGGTCCAGCTCCACAGACTGGAGAAACGGAGTCACCTGCTCCAGAGATGCAGAATGGCAAAATAACCTGGCAAATAAGTTTTTTAAATTCTGCTTCCGTGTTAGCTTGTTCATTTCGGATGAACCTTCTGGATGGACTAAGGAAGTACTGACCTGCGCTAGTATCACCCAGCATTCACTCAGCCCATCAATGCCCATCCGCCCAAAAAATAAAGGATGCAGTTACAACCACAGCACACGCTCAGAAAATAAGTTGAAAAGCGTTGTAAACAAATTGGCCAGCAGGCTTTCTAATCATAGGACTTCAGCATTGTGGCAGTGAAGTATGCAGGGGTCTTCTCCACTGCAAGGCCCACATCTCGAGACCATGCACAGAGTGCTAGCACCTGAATTCTTTCTTTCCAGCACAATCCTATTTCCCTGGTCAATTGTAAGAAGGGAAATAGGACTGCTAGGCTGGACGCAGGTCCATCGCAAGCCGGTGCGCAAACGGAGGGGTGGGGTTTAATCTGCTTCAAATTCAAAAGCTGTACAATTTGGTCACACGGAGAGTACCCGCAAAAGAGATGCAATATTCTAAATATTGAAAAATTGTCTTGGAGGGCGCTAAATGGAATTCTGCACAAGGGCAACCCTGGATGCCAACAAGCTGTCCTGCTTTCACTCCTACCTTTCCTTGCCATAGAGATGCGTGCTCCTTCATGGTTAGGATTTTAAGATTGCCATTTGCACAGCCTGCTAACATAAAAGGGTGGTGCGTAGGTATGACTTCAGCAACAAGGAGTATCTTAAGCTTCACTTTTTGCTTTATTGAAGCTTTCTCCAATAAACCTATCCCAATCCTTAACAGATGTAAGCAGTATTTACCTCCAATTATTTCCACCTATCAGTTTTATCAATTTCAACCACCATCGCAATCCGTCTTTCAAGCCTTCCCATTCTGCATTTATGCTCCTGCGTCCTCTCCAGGACTGCCGTGAAGTTGATTCCTACACCCAAGAGCAAATCCTCCCGAGAGCTGTCTGGATATCAGGCTTTTTCCACAGCCAGTCCTTCCTCGCAGGTAGGAAGCACATCACAACTCATTAGTAATTTACTGCTACAGTAATTTTTATAATTACTGCCAGGAGGCTTCATTAAATTTGATCTAATGAATAAATATTGTATTTTCAGTGTGATTACCAGCACAGCTTAAGCTGTGTGCCATAAACAATTATTTTCTTCTATACACAGTGCCAGCTACTACTGATTTTTTTTTTAATTTCAGGACTTAATGTCAGGTGTCAAGGGTTACAAGGCCATCAATATGCCTTGATATAAAGATAAGATAGCAAATGAAAAAGAAAAAAACCAGTAAAACCATGAATAACCATAATAACAATGTTACGTTTAATATAACAGGGAAAAATGAATTTTGATGTTGCTTATATAGGCAGGGATCTAAAAAGCTACCTTAATTCAGCCTGAGGATTTGAGCAGGCAGATCAGCAAATTTAATTCCCTTCTCCCTTTCAGCAGTGCAACACTATGGGGGGGAAAAAGACTTATTTTATAATAAAGGCAATACCATTGCTTTGGATTGAAAGCCGCTATGAAAAATAAGGTGCAAATTATTAATTACATGTTCCTAGGAAATGGGGTGAAGTTATGGATATAGATCTTTCTGGATTAAAGCAAGCCTCATTCACAATGACTGGAGTTTGCTTTGTGATGCAAATAGTACAGCCTTCACAGATATGCTGGCGGATTTCCTGGCATCTCTCACCAGTATGAGTTTTTCAATTTAGGGATTATCCCAAGTGCAGGATATAAAACATAACTCATTCAACAGAACCTGCTTTTGAAAGTGAAGATCCAACTAGGTTTCTCAGTTCAGAATAGGAGAACCACAGGCTCACTTTAACTAAGAAAAAAAAATCTTGTCTAGGAGAGAAAAAGCTAGTGTGCATAACAAAACTTTCCATTCTGATCATGTGTGTTTGTGTGTGTATGTGTATGTATATGTATGTATATATGTACATATGTATGTATGTATGTATGTATATGGGACGCGGTGGCTCAGTGGGTTAGGACGCTGAGCTTGTCGATCAGAAGGTCAGCAGTTTGGCAGGTCGAATCCCGAGTGCCGCATAACAGAGTGAGCGCCTGTTACTTGTCCCAGCTTCTGCCAACCTAGCAGTTCGAAAGCACGTAAAAATGCAAGTAGAAAAATAGGGAACACTACGGTGGGAAGGTAACAGCGTTCCGTGCACCTTTGGCATCCAGTCATGCCAGCCACATGACCACGGAGACGTCCTTGGACAAGCGCTGGCTCTTCGGCTTTGACAGCCCCTAGTCGGAAACGAATAGCACGCATATATATATATATATATATATATATATATATATATATATATATATATATATATATATATATATATATATATATATATATATATATATATATATATATATATATATATACACACACACACAAAACTTTGCATTCTGTTCTGGATTTTTATATATATAGCTGTTTCTCAAGAAAGCTTATGTCTTATTAAATGTTTTAATCTGACGAGGTGGTAAACTCAGGTGGACTCCTGAGTGTTGGCTACTGTAGACTAACATAACTCCCTCCCCCTTTCGGTAGTTTAGAACAATTTATAACTTTTATCCATCTAACACAGCTCTCTACATATGATGCCATATAGGTAGTTTAGATCAGGGGTGTCAAACTGCCGGCCTGCAGGTTGGACGCATCACAAAGAAACCACGCCCACCCCATTGCCGGCAATGGGGAAAAAGCTCCGATACGTTGCCCAACGTCACTTGACGTCGCGACTTTGACATGTCTGGATTAGATTTAACTGTGGTCATACTCTGGATGGGGAAGATCACCTGCAGAACACTACAAGACAAAGATCATAGCTGAGATTAAAGGCAACTTTGCTGCTTAAAGGATGGGGCAAGGGAGGGAAAGAATATTTACTTTAAATCTATTTCTGTGCTACAATTGTGTTTTTCCCTTGCTGTTAATATCCTGCTCTGATTACAATTAAATATGGAAAATCCAAATACACCTGTCCCTATCTGGAAGCATTTTTCTTATAGCATCGGTGTCATGCACGTTTTATCCTGTATATAAAATACCGGCATTCTCTGTTGAAATGAACTGGGACTTTGGCACACACAGAAGCACAGAAACATGGCCTATTCAGCCCACTGCTAAGCAAACTTTAATATCAAAATTACATCTCATACATAAAAGTATCAGGTTACAGTATTGTTCAAACTACTCTAGGGAGAAGACTTGAGTAGTGTTACTGTCTGCAGAAAATAACAGCCACGTATGTGTCTAAGCATTAACACTTGTTCATCAAATACAAAAAAAAAAAAAAACAGAACAATTTTAGAGGCAAAGCAAAACAACCGATGATTCTTCCCTGAAATGTACACTATGGAAATTAAACCCAAACTCTTTGTAGGAGAGATGATACTTATTTAAGATTTTATATTGTATTGAATTGCTTACAAATGGTACCAAGTATGAGTAATATATATGGGAAAGTGGCAAAAGCGATTCCTTCTTAAAAGGGCCTCAGCCACTCAAGAGATCTGTTCACTTCCCCTCTTGCAGTTTATTCAAAACTGATGAATTTTATATCCAATGAATTTTGGATGAGTAGTCTTTTATCCAGTTAGCACAGCATTTAAGCAGATACACTAAGCAGTTAGTAAATGAAAGCTACAACCTCCACCTGTGATTGATGCACAAGCTCTATGCCTTATTAACCAACACAGTTTGAAATATCACCAATTAGGATCCTCTCTACATTACAATTCATGAAACTGTATTGTTCATGGTCACTTCTTTAGACAAGCACAGTTTATATCAAATTGCCACCTGAAACCCTTACATTTTCAATCCAATATGCAAATGATGCAAGACTGGCTCCAGCATAAACTATGATGAAAGACTTGTGAATCTCTTATCTATGATACACAATTTTTGAGAAATTGTAATGCATGATGTTTTAGGCATTAGGCGAGTGAAATTATTTGGTCAACAACACAATAATACAATACAATAATACAACTGAACTGGTCTGCAAAAATCTGGATTAACTGCAAAGAGAGTTTTCTTTAACAACTGGTTTCCAGCTGATGATTTTTGCAACAACAATGGAACTGCTTTCCCAAACTCTAATGGTTCCCTTTAAATATCCCTTACCAAGATCTTTAGCTTTAGGATCAAACAGTTCACTAATTTTTCGTAAGTCTGAATCTTCTCAAGTCCCTTTTTAGTCAAGCTTTCATCGTAAGTACTATTTTAAACACAACAAAACATGCTCCTAAGCTTGATTGGTCAAGTACACTTTACACTTATTGATTTAAACCATTTCAATTACTATCAAAATTTTGAACCGAGGTATTGAGTTATCACTGTTTATTTAAAAAAAAGTTATCACAAATTTAAGTTGCTTTGCAATTAGATAATCACTGCTATTTACAATAGCTTTAAAAGCTAGCATTTGATTCATTACTGAATCTACTATACAGGACAACTGCAAATGTAGATACAATGAAGGCCACCCCCCCAAGACTTTCTTTCCAACAAAGGGGAAACAAAAATTGGACTCAGCTAACACTAACAATAGTTAGGATAATGTGACAGCGGCAGTTTCAACATGAACATAAACTCAAGAGTTGCATGGGGAAAATACCTATGCAAACTGCCACCAGAAAAATCTCACACAGTGAGATTCAGGAGAACTATAATGGCAAGTACTGCTTTTGGTTGGTTAAAGTCTTTGTATGAAGCCGCTGCTACCCAATGGATTGAATGAGACCTCTACCTGCTCTGTGGTATGCTAATAAGATCCGTAAGCATTCATCATGAAACAGGACTAGAAAGCTTTAACAATATTACAAACCACTATCCTGCAACTTTGAACTTCAGTCAAAAGTCACAATTTCTGTTCTTTTTTTAAAAAAAAATGCCAACCATTAATAAAAGTGAATTCTCAAATCAGACAATCTAAGCATATGCGCTGAAGATTATTCTGTAATTGCTTCAGAAGTTCATTCTTGCATTTCAAGTTCTTGTTTCAGACTGTAAGGGGGAAAAAAACAAAGTGAAACTAAGGCAACCAACAAGTTACTTAATATTGTTCTAAACATGAAATGACACTTTGAACTAGATGCCAGTAATTTGTATCTGATTCATGAAGAAAAATGAAATTTACCTTTTCAAGTAAGCATGGACATTATCATACCCATGGTACTTAGCTAAGTAAACCAAGACACCAGTAGCACATCTTCCTTCTCGCTGCCGGCAGAAGCTACAATTGCAGATCCCACGGCAAGGTGGGCAATACCAGTTCTAAAGGGGGGAAAAAAGGAGAGTTGAGAATGAACTATAGGTTGTTGTTGTTGTTAGCTGCGAAGTCGTGTCCGACCCATCGCGACCCTATGGACAACATTCCTCCAGGCCTTCCTGTCCCCTACCATCTTCTGGAGTCCATTTAAGCTCACGCCTACTGCTTCAGTGACTCCATCCAGCCACCTCATTCTCTGTCGTCCCCTTCTTCTATTGCCCTCGATCTTTCCCAGCATTAGGCTCTTCTCCAGTGAGTCCTTCCTTCTCATTAGGTGGCCAAAGTACTTGAGTTTTAGCTTCAGGATCTGGCCTTCTAAAGAGCAGTCAGGATTGATCTCCTCTAGGACTATAGGTAGCTCCAACTTAATTCTTTTAGCTATTATTTTATTTATTTTATTTATTAGGCTATGATGCAGCTAGAACATCATAAACAGATTACATTTTAAATAGAAAATTGAAAAAATACAGATAAACTTCATTTACCAAATGCCTCGTGCAATTAATGGTTCAAAGTTACGACTGCTGAAAAAAAATAATCATGACCAAGATGAGCTAGAGCTTAGTGTGCTCACTTATTCTCTTGTAATCCCTTCCTCTCCAATTAAGGTAAATACAAACATTAATTCCATTCTTGCGGAATTATCCCAGTACCAAGATGACTGTTCCAAAGACAGGAGATTGGGGAAAAAGAAAAACTTAATGGTCATTTGATTTTCCCTTTAGCCTGCATCACTTAGCAACAGAATTGCAAGTCCCAACTGTAGTCGCTAAATGAGGACTACTGTATGTCTACTTTTTTATGAACTTGAGCATGCATTCAAGCAAACATGAAAATAAAATAATTACTGGATCCAACAAGGCAGCCCTGACTTCTTCTCCATAACGATTACGAAGACAAGGCCCACAGAATTGGCCACGTACTCCAAGACACTCTGGGTTCCGGCAATTTGTCTTAGTATCTGTCGTTTTCTGACGACACTGGTGACAGGTAGAACCCTGTTAAAGAGAACAGCAAAGACAAAACATACCAGGTTGATTGTTGCTTTGAAGACATTGCACATTTGTCCAGCCTTAAGTATGTTTGTCATGTGGACCCATTGGTTTAGTTTACACATGCTGTAAGTTATAATGCAGACATGTCAAACACAAGGCCCGGGGGCCGGATCAGGCCCGCAAAGTGGTTTGTTGTGGCCCGCGAAGCCACCCTGGAAACAGTGAGGGAACGGCCCCCGCTGCCTTGGCCCCGGCCCAGGCTGGCCAGGAGCTAGTGTAAAATTTCATGGTGGTCATCTACGCTGAAATACATTTGGGCTTAGCTCCACAAGGCCATCTGGAAACAGCAAGGGACCGGCCTCTGCCGCGTCGGCACTGCCCTCTGGGTACACCCTGGGGAGGTATCATCCTTTGTGAGGAATGAAGAAATGCACCATCACCTGGAAGTGATCAGCACATGGCCCTGCCTACTTCGGGCAGGCTAGAGGCTGGGCAGCGTTGCACTTCTCTTCAGATTCGTGCCACCCGGGTCAGCCTCTCGGCACTGTGAGGAGAGCGCCCCGCTGCCTGCCAAAATCAGGAAGACTGGGGGCTGGGTTGCATTGCCCAGATAACATCAACTCTCACACTGCTCATGGCATCCCCTCCCCCAGAGCCCATATGTGAAGTAGGCAAGGGCCATGTGCTGGCCACTTCCAGGCAATGGTGCATTTCTTCATTCCTCACAAAGGATGACACTTCCCCAGCTGCGTTTCTTGCCTGTTTTATTCTCTCCCTCATCTCAAATATTTTCCCACCACTCTGTTCTTAGGAAGGGAGGGAGGGAGGGAGGGAGGAAGGAAGGAAGGAGAGGGAGGGTCTGAGGGAAGTCCTGCCTTAGTTCTGCCCTAATGTCCTTTCAGCATCCCCTTGCCCCTTCCCCCTGGCCTATCCTGGGGGGGGTCTCCCATCCTATTGCTAAGGAAGCTTTGGATACAAAGCCAGGTCTCCTCACATGGAGAGGGAGTGGGCCTCCTTCTTGACTTTGCCCTCGTACCCATCAAGAACAACCTGGCTAAGGAGACCAAGCACAGCAGCAGCAGCCTTGAGGAGGAGGTAAGTGCAACTGGGCGCCCCCTTGGGGAAGTGGGGCTGGGCTTAGTGCCGTGGGTGCTTCAGGGCTGGGCTGGGCTGGGCATTTGACCTCTGTGCCACCATCCAGCCCCCCGCATATCCTGAGAGGAATAGTGAGTCTCCTCCAGTGGACCATGCTTTGGCACTTGTCCCGGTCCCATTTCCTTCTGCCAGACCCTCAGATCTGTCCCACTCCTACCCAGCCCCCATAGGCACCCTTGACGCAAACGATGTAGAGCTGGCTATGCCCACCCAGTAGGCCACACGCATTCCAGCCACACCCACCTGGCCCCTGAGGGCAACGGCAATGCTGATGCGGCCCTCAATGAAATTGAGTTTGACACCCCTGCTATAATGCATATGTTCACACATTTTTTTAATATTTTTAATTTTTTTTACCCCACTTGTATTATTTTTATAAATAACTCAAGGTGGCAAACATACTTAATACTCTTTCCTCTTATTTTCCCCACAACAATCCTGTGAAGTGAGTTGGGCTAAGAGAAAAGGGCAGATCCAAAGTCACCAGCTGGCTTTCATGCCTAAAGTGGGATTAGAACACACAATATGCTTGTTTCTGGCCTGGTTTCTTAACCACTAGACCAGGGGTGTCAAAACTGCCTGCCCGCAGGCCAGACGCGTCATGAAGAAACTACACCCAACCTGTTGCCGGCAATGGGGAAAAAGCTCCGAGACGTCGCACAATGTCACGTGACGTCACGAGTTTGACACGACTGCACTAGACTAAACTGGCTCTCTATACATTGCACCAAGCCAAAACAACCTCCTTATGACTTAGAATTATGGGCACTGAATACTTCTCTGAAAAACACCCCAGATTTTATATATTTGAAGTTTAATCTAAGTACCAGTTGCTTCAGCCCTTTATTTTATAAATTAATCAAATTTACATAGTGGCAAGCCAAAAGATGCCTTTATATCTAAACTAGGTAAACTAATATTTTTACAATTTATCAATGAAGCCACTACATGTGAACCTCCATTTTACCACTATATACGAACTATCACATTTAATCTGGAAGAGGAAGCAGAAATGTGTTACATTTAAAGTTCTAGCCAACATGTACAGGTAATGGTAGGCAAAAGAAAAGCATTAGACCCAAGACTTCCTTACTCCACTTTTTTTTTCCTCTTTGAAAGTTACTTTACTGCTTAAATAGGACTTTTTATTTCCATAGCAACAATATTGAAAAATAGGTTGAAGTGGGAATGTTATTGGCCTGAAGTTACCCAGTGAACTCCCTGATCAAAGAGGAACTTGAAGTTGGATCTCCCCAATTCAAATCTTCGACTATTATTGTCATGCATCAAAGATTTCAGTGAAGTCTACATGAAGTGAGAAAGATCCTCCTCTTTAAAGCACTCTTTGGTTAAGTATCTAAACTCTTGTCTACTCTGCTTGACCTCGTAACTGCACAGAATCAACTTAAGAAACTTTCTGGTATTGGAGTTTCTGCAATTATGCAGTCAGAGGTAGGACAAAGGATCAAAAATGTCTTTGGCTCTAACACTGGGAACCTCAGGATTAAAATACAACCATCAGAGTATAGGATCAGGCTCCTAGTGAGGGGGAGAGAATCAAAACAAGAAGGATGCACTTGGACAAAGCAAACCAAAGGGCTGAATGCTTACTGTGGCACGGTTGTAGACTTTTTCTTTCACAGTCTCACAAATGTTATCCAACTCTTCCTTGGTTATTTCTTCCACTGGACGGATGATATGGGGAAGAGTCAAAGCACTAGTGCGCCTTCTTCTGGGGGTGTCCCTTTCATCCTGAATCCAGAAGAAAATGGTAGTGTTGGGTTAAGGCAAATCATTGAAGAGTTCCATAATTTACGCAGAGATGCCACTGCATTATTTATTTATTTTATTTTATTTATTTTATTACATTTATATACCGCCCTTTCCCGAAGGACTCAGGGGGGTTTACAGGGTAATTAAAAAAACCAAGATACAAAAGTTAAAAACAAATTTTAAAAAAATATATATTTGTCCCTGTATAAATAAAACCCCAGTTAAAATAAGATTAATCCTCAGCCTGGGCCAGAGAGCTCGAAGAGCCAGGTCTTCAGGTCCCGGCGGAATGAACGGAGGTCGGGGGCAGTCCTCAGCTCCACTGGCAGCTGGTTCCAAAGGGCAGGCGCCCCCACTGAGAAGGCCCTATCCCTGGGTGTCGTCCGCCGGCAATCTCTTACTGGTGGCACCCTGAGGACGCCCTCCCTGTGGGAGCGCACTGGGCGAAGGGAGCTTGATGCCGGCAGCAGGTGTTCCCTCAGATATCCCGGACCCAAGCATTGCCTAACCAACGTCTTGAATCATATTACTGCATCAAGATGGCTTGTTGGTTTCAGCTCAATTAAGTATATAATTTCTCCATCATTTTCAATTCTGATGCTTTTCTCTGAAATACAGTTTCAATCAGGACAAGCCAGCTTTTCAGGCCAAGGACTGTGCTCAGCCTTATATTTTCGTAGGGCTCTAAAAAAATATGGCCAGGAACAATGGCAAATCTTACTACTGAATTATCTTGGCAAGCAAGCCAAGAAAAAAGGCCATAACTACAGTTGTCCACCATGTAAAAGATGAAAAGAGCCTACTGGGTTAGCTTAATTATGACTAGATATGTTTATTCCATATGAAAACATTTATCTAAATTCACCTAGGCTATTTAAGGATCAATTTACTTGGTTGCCTGAAATAAAATCACCAACGTACCTCAGAAAAATCATCAGACATTTTCCTTCTCACTAACACATAGGGGTCCTCTTCTTCTTCCTCCATAGACATGGGATTTGGAGGACCTTCAATGAGGGATCTGGATCTTGTGTGAGGCCTAGAACTTCTTTCTGGATTCCTCCTTGGGGCACTTCTGGGAACCAATTTCCTTGGACAACGCTGGGCTTTCTTGAATGAGGATAAAGGTAATGTGGCATTGTCAGACAGATATGTAACCTAAAATCATTTATAAGCTACAGTGCATTCCCTCAACTTTACGGAGATTTACTCCTCTCCAAATTTAAACTGTAGCAAATTTACTCTTAGATAAAGGCTCATAGGATAGTCACCTGCGGTTGTAATGAATCATAATACAGTCTAGCCAAATTAACAGAAGGGAAACACAGTGCAATTGTTTTCATCTACTCAATACTTTTTTTGATGTAACTACTTCTAGAAGACTGCAACTGTATTTATTGGCCATCCATTTATACACTATAAAAAATAAAAACTATTAAAACTTTAGTATGGATGCTGAACTTGTCGATCAGATGGTCGGCAGTTTGGCGGGTCAAATCCCGAGTAACAGAGTGAGCGCCTGTTACTCGTCCCAGCTTCTGCCAACCTAGCTGTTCGAAAGCACGTAAAAATGCAAGTAGAAAAATAGGGACCACTACGGAGGGAAGGTAACAGCGTTCCGTGCGCCTTTGGCGTCTAGTCATGCCGGCCACATGACCATGGAGACGTCCTCAGACAAAAGCTGACACTTCGGCTTTGAAACGGAGATGAGCACCAGCCCCTAGAGTTGGAAACGACTAGCACGCATGTGCGGGGGAACCTTTACCTTTATGGCCCAGTGAAACCATCAAAATATTAAATCACAATATGACTTTGCAGGAAATGAAAAATATGATAGCACTGACTCTGCTCAGATAGTGCTGGCATGTTTTTCTTACAAGATGTGGGTTGGCTGTGAAGCATCCCACCTGCACCTCGCTTAGGGTGGTTTGCTAATCATGGGCTTGGTTACGCAAGATCCAGATCTGAACTCTGAGATATAGAAGTGTATGTCTTTATTTAAAAAGATTTTTGATTTATTGGTTTTAGGTTTAAAAAATTCCTGGTATGTCTAACTGAGCACTGAAGTTTTATAGATCAAAAAGTAACTACGACAGATGGCAATTATTTTATAGTACAGCAAAGAACTGGACTTTAATTTATTTGCTCTAAATTCATCCATAAACAGGCTTGAAAAAAACAGTAATGGAATAGTTTTCAGATAATTATAAAACAAAAGCTAATAAAGTAGATAAGGGTGATTTACCGGAGTAGGAGTTACAAGTGGGCCTCTCTTAGTAAAAATTCCAGACACGCTTTTTAACTCTTCCATTAGCTTTGCAAGCTGTAATGAAGGAAATAAGTAGTGGAATCTCAGAGATTCAGACAGATTGTATATGAAAGAAACTGCATTTATTCAGAAATACCACATATACAAAGACTATTTATAGAACTGATCAGATTACTTAAGAAGCATACAAAAAATAAACCTGCAGTGATCAAAACCCTTGGTCATCTCCATGAATATGGAGACAAGTACATAGCAATGATCTACTGGACCTACTATTCTGATTGTTTCAGAATGTAGACTTTATTCAAATGGGAAAGACGGACAACATTGAAGGAATGAGATTTGAAATGCCTGCATAATTATAATTTTGAATACTGTTTAAGCTGCCTGAAGTTGATAATTAAGCAACATTTAAAATATTTAGTGAAGCAGCATCAAGAAATTGAATGCGTTTCAACAATGAAACAGAAGCCACAAAATTAATTCTCAGAAAAAAACGATTCTCGAGGACTTTTTTTATGTTTACCATGGCTTTGTTCTCCTTTATATTTAAAGCTCTTCTCTCCAAGAATTTGGGTCCACTTTCTTCATCAGACTCTGCCTCCGAGTCCAATTTACAAGAAGGTTGCGAAGCTGCAACTGTTTCACTCTTTCCCCTCTTAGACCTTCGCGGTGGGAACTTCAGAGCAACTTTAAGGGGGGCAGAACTTTTCTTAGGCCATTTACGTGAACATTTCTCTGCTTCATCTTCAGAATCTGTTCCCAGTTTCTATTAAACAAATTCAAATCATAAAAAAATATAGTAAGCCACTTGTACAGTTAGACAGTCTCAAAACTTCATGAGCTTATTATCACATCAAAGTCTGGGAAACCTGTGGCTCACTCCACATTCTTAAACTACAACTCTTTCTCAATGCTCTTGCTAACCAGAATTGCTGAAAGCTGTAGCTCAACATCATCTATACGGTTACAGGTTCTATATCGGTAATTTAGAGTCACCATTAAGAGCACAGATGTTATAGATTACCTTAGTTAAACCACTTCCTCTTCCTTTTACATTCAGTTGTTGACCTTTGTTCTTGACTTGGAAGAATTAAGAGAAAAAATTACACTGAAAGATACTGACAACTCGCCACGGCCAACTTGCTGCGGCACAAGAGTTACACTGATATCAAAGAAATGATAGGGTAGAATCATTAAAGAAAGGATTAAAAAAGGAGGGACAAAATGAAATGCGAATGACAAAGCAAGTTGGCCATGGTGAGTTGTCCCGCAGCAAGTTGGCTGTGGCAAGTTGTTCCATTCCGATGTCAGATTATGTTGTTCTCCTGCTGCAGGCCCTACTGGAATGCTTAACTACCTTGCACATAAAATAGCACTATTTTTCTAAAACAATATAGTAAGGAGTTTCCTGCCTTATATGGGGCTAAATACATCAAGCAGGTGCTTCTTACAAGGTCTACCAAATTGCCAGGCCCCACTCTTCAAAGCTTTGTCATGCCAAGAAAATCATTAGGAAGTGTCTTCACAGTTCTACTAAATGTACTGCTGACTGTTAAGTTCTTGTCTAAAAAGATGGAGAAGGGAAAGCCTATAAACACTGAAAAGAGGGGAAACAAGGAAAAAATGACACCTGAAAGAGACCATATAGACCAGGGGTAGGCAACCTTGGCTCTTTTATGACTCATGGACTTCAACTCCCAGAATTCCTGAGTCAGCTAGGCTGACTCAGGAATTCTGGGAGTTGAAGTCCATGAGTCATAAAAGAGCCAAGGTTGCCTACCCCTGACATAGACCAAGGAATACTTATAGCAACCATTCACATCTGGCCTTAGTCACTGAAGGACATTTAAATGTCTTTCAGCTTTTCAAGTCTGAAGTTATTATTCCAAGCATAGATCCTGAGAAGGGCAAAGTCAGGGTTAAGTTAATCTTAGAAGAGCTTTTCTTTATAGGTATTTTTAGCAGACATTAGAAACTGGGCCTTCTTCATCTTTTCTTCCCATTTTTTCTGCTATCTTCTGTTAAAAGCCAGCAAGGCACCTCACTGCTCACATTTGGAGAGCTTATTAAAATATGTATTTTCCCTAAGGTAATAATTACTTCAGAACGTATATGCTAGTCATGATGTTATTCTACCATTTTATTTTTAATGAGCTTTCTTTTCTAGCTTTGTATTTCATAGCACTTTTTCAATGAAGATACAGCTGATAAGTTTACATTATTTGAGCTTCATTTGCCAGCTTACACATGAGCAAGAGCTACTTCATCACTATCAAGATTATCCCTTTTTGATAAAACAATTTACTACAGTATGGAAAAGAAGCTCCAATCTTACACAAGAAGACTAAGATTCAATCCTCATTTGCAAGACTGATAAATCTCAATCAAAACAACTATTTCTCAGACTATGGAAGGAACCTGGCCTATTTCCATGTGCAAAATAAGGACAATAGTAATTAGGAACTTCAAATGCTCAACTCACCAGCACATCTTGAATTTCACTTTCTGAAAAACCACAGAAAGATTCTTCATCTGAATCCTCATAAAATATTTTAGCCATTTCTTCTGCAACTTCTGCCTTGAAGGTTGGTTTCTTAAAGAGAATAAGTACACTATGTGTTTCTTTCTTTCTCTCTTTTTTTAATGAGAAGCTATTTTCCATAAGCTGTTCTGAGAGCAAATCACAATGTGCAAGTGCACTACAAGAGAATAGCTTTTGTAACAAAGAAAAAATGGTTCAGGTTTACAAATGGTTTCAGAGCTTTTATGGCAAATCATCAGGCATGTTAGGTTAGGCGACATTTCAAAAGGATAGACTAAGTGGCTAATCTACCTCCAACAATTACCACCTAGGAGCACAAGGGAAGAAGTGAAATGAAATTAGAGTTCACACTGTATATTCGTATAACTGCTGTACAGAAATGTAAGCAAAGCATTTTAATCACAAATGGGGTATTTCTGAACACCACACATACAATTTCTGTTTATTCTTGCACTTTTCACTTACTGTGTTTGCAAAATTATCAGAGCCAAAACTGTCACAGCTATCATCAGAGGATGAAGACGTTTCCATAGGGATTAGCCTAGTATTACGGAATGCTGTGGATTCTCTCTTTCCTGAAAGGTTGCCCTGTAAAATGGACAATGACAACTCAATTAATTACTGTAACTTGTAGGCTGGCCTAATAAAGCTAAGCTATCTAGTTTGGCTACAGACTAGACTGAAGTTCACATTAGTTTGTTTGTTTGTTTTTAAAAAATGAGACTTCTATCATATTTTGTGCCACTCTGGTAAAACAAGCACAATCTATTAAACAGGGGACAATTTAATAGCAACATTATACACACTTTGGAAGCAATACAACTCTCGAGACACATACTGCCCTTTCATGGGACTTTTACTCATCTACAACATATAGTAAGGGAATAGTTCCAGTTAAAAATTAACATTCTGTTATACCATCAGTTTACAATTAAGACAGCATGGCAAAATTGTTAGCCCTACTTTGGCTACAGACAACTCATAGGGCAGCCATGCATTCTTCATCAGCTCAATTCAGCCATTCTTGTGGGTACATTACAAGCATAAATAATTCAGATTTAGCCATGATCTCCCAAAAGCAAAATGCAGCTTGGGATTCCATAATCGTGTATCTAACTTGTTGACTCTTGGTTTAGGATGGCAAACTAAAGATTTGTCAGTCAGAAGTAAAATCCCATTATTAAGATGAAATTTTAAAAAATGCCCCATGAGTAGGTAAACTTAAGATATGTTAAAGTCTTTCTGCAAAAAAAAATAAAAAAATGACCTATAAAGCCCTACATGGCATGGGTCCAGATTATCTTAGGGAGCACCTGCTGCCAGCATCAACTTCCCATCGTCCTGTGCGCTCCCAGAGAGGCCCTCCTTAGGGTGCCGCCGGTTAGGGAGTGCCGGTGGGTGATCCCCAGAGGGAGGGCATTCTCTGTGGGCACACCTGCCCTTTGGAATGATTTACCTGTGGAACTCCGGACCGCCCCCAATCTGCGTTCATTTCACCGGGACCTGAAAACCTGGCTTTTCGATTTATCAGGCCTGGACTGAAGGGGTTTTAGCTTTTTAAATATTGTTTTAATTGTTGGGCTTAATTAATTTAATTTATTTTAATTTTATATTATCTTTTATATTGTACTTTATTCTGCCCTGTAAACCGCCCTGAGTCCTTTGGGAATAGGGCGGTATACAAAATCTAATTAAATAAATAAATAAATAAATCTTCTGCCTTGAATACCTTTTCACCCATATAAAGCCGTTTCATCACTCTATTCCAACTGTAAATATATAGATTTATCCTCCCCAAGAACCAGCAAGTCCCATTGGATCTTGCTTCTAAAAAAATATGTACGTAAAGGACAAATAAAAGTTAACTGGAAGCATCTGCTGTATTAGATAGCTGTTAAAAATGAAAAGGCTTTATAAGTGCAGAATTGTTTTTTCAAAATGGAGCATTTGTTTAATCAGTAAATGTCACAGATATTGTACTGAGCCATTAGGCAATATACTAATATTTGAAAACAGGAGAAAAATATGGAGGAGGAAGGAAACACTCAGCTTAAAAATGTGGGAACTGTCAAATTGCTATAGGACTGGTAGAATCCACAACACATACTTTTAAGGTAACAATAATGCCAAAAAGGTAATGTGGCAACTAAATTATGGTATAATCCTGTCACCATAGCACACCTCCCTGAAAATCTGTCTCATTCCCTGAGTCCTGTGAATAAGTAAGCTGACGATTATGTACAGGGTAACCAGATGAAAAAAGTGCTAATGTATCAGATTAAAACAACAGAGTGCCATTAAATCACGTTTCAGGGATGACTTTGAACCAGCAACTCAGGCTAGTCTACTTCAGATTGATTTGAGAAGAAAATCACCAGGTGGTCACCATTTACACAGCCCTGAGAACATGGAAGGGTAAACAAAGCCAAATGGGCTAAGAAAACAATGAATCTAAACACGTTTTTCAGAAACAATTAATTCAAACCTGGAGAAGGGTATCTGTTAAGTGGTTTATTGCATGTAAAGACAGGCAAGCATCATTAATAGGTGTAATCACAATTTGCGACTACAGTATTGTACCCGTAATGCTACCTATCAGTAATGCTATCAATCGGCAGACTAAAAACTACATATTTCTCCATAATAATAATATTCAAACACATATCAACATATTTTTTTCCCATACTGAACTTCAGGCCTAGGGCATTTCTGCTTCTTTTTCATCCTTGTCTTTTTCCCACGACCAGAGAATACAAAAACAAAAAAACCCTCTCAGGTTTTTTTTTAAATCCCATTTATATCCCGCCCTTCTCCGAAGACTCAGGGCGGCTTACAATCTAAGAAGCACAAATCAATGTGCTTAGCGATAGCTTTCATTCTATGTACATGCCTGCTTATTGGGGCTTTGGGGGGGGGCAAGCGGTATTATTACAAAGTCAGCTTATTGCCCCCAACAATCTGGGTTCTACTTCTGGCAAAATTATGTCCCACAAACATCAATCTGGGATTAAAGAAGGCGACAGAGCATTCCATATAAGAACATCAGCCAACCTATTTGTCTGATTATTTATCGGATTTCTACCCCAGCTTTCATCTTCTATCTAGGAGCTGGTAAACCCTCCTGCTGTTCCCTTCCTACAGCGACTCGGAGGAAATGGGCGAGTCTACCGCGCGTTCTTGCGTCCCTTCTCAAAGGAAGGAGGACTCAGGTTTCCCTCCACCCTCTTTCCGCGGCATGCTCAAAGGAAACCCATCACACACACACACACACCCCTCGGCGCTGAAGCCACCCCCAAAACGAAAACTCAACTCGATGGCAAGCCAGAGGAAGGGAGGGGGGGGAAACCAAACTCGAAGAGATCGATAAGCGCGGGATAAGCGAGGACCCACCCCCGGCCGCCCCTCCAGCTTCTTTCTGGCTCTCCCCCCACCGAGAGCAAGAGAAAATTGCCCGAGGAGACAAAAAAAAGTTTATTTGCAATGAAGTTTATTTCTTGGAGGGGGAGGGGGGGGGAAGGAAAAAAAAAACCAAGTCAAATAGAGGAGCAAGTTTTGAGAAGGGGGAAAAAAAAACTTGGGGGAGCCTGGCGGTGAAACAAAGGATTACCGCCTAGCTAGCGCACGCCGATCTGGGGAACGAACACACACACACACACACACACACACACACACACACACACACACGAGAGATACAGGCAGGAAGCCCCGTGGGTGTGTAAATCGCCCCGAGCTGAACACACACACACACACACACACACGATACAGGCAGGAAGCCCCGTGGGTGTGTAAATCGCCCCGAGCTGAACACACACACACACACACACACACACACAGACACACAGACACAAAGACGAGATACAGGCAGGAAGCCCCGTGGGTGTGTAAATCGCCCCGAGCTGAGCCTGTCCCGACTCACTCACTCTCTTACTACAGGATATAAAAACTAAGCCCCCGGCCCCCCCGCGCGCTTTACTCCTTATTTCCAGATTCTAAAAGGAATCGTGGAAAGTCGTTCCTGGAATGAAGCGTTACTTTTGCCTTTTTTTAGAAGTTCCTCCTGGACTTCAGCAGCGCTCCCCTTAAAAAAAAAACTCTTACTACTTAGGTTAAAAAGCCGCGTGGGGGGGGGGAACGGGGGGGGGCGAAAAGCCCACTTTTACACAGCAGCCCGTTTTCCAAACGCGGCTGACTCTTCCAGGAATTTTAAACCCAAACCGGTTCGCGTCGTACCTTAAAAGGCTGCGTTGCACGCGGTTCGCTCCTCGGGAAAAACCGCTCGCTCGGTACAAACGGCGTTTAAAACCGCGCACTAATATGCAGAGCGACGACTGCATTGGCGGCAATTCTTCAAACGCCGTTTGCCCGACTTACCGGCTTGAGGCCCAAGGAACGCTAAAAAGCGACAAGGTACCGTATGGCAAAAGCTTACGTTTACTCCCTCACACACACACACACACCGCCCCACCCCCGTTCCAAATTCGTTCCCGTTGCAACATCTGTGAGGCTTTTCCTCACCGGTCCCGTCATAAATCTAACCTCGCATCTTTGTAAACTCTTAAACAGAGGAGTTAACTTCACCGCCCGACTTCCCCAGCAACCCGACCTCACGAGTTGACCAGAACTTACTCCGAAGTAAGTAAGTAAGTAAGTAAATAAATAAATAAATAAATAAAATGTTACAGGATTAGTCCTAGGCTGCGACCAAGGCGCTCACCTGCAAGCCGAAGGGGTCCATACTAGCTGCAGATTTGCCCACGCGTTCGGCACCCGAAGCCTAACCCGGGTCAGCCGAAGGAACCGCACGCCTCAGACTCGCGCCAAAGCTGCTTAGAATTCGCCGGAGGCGGAGATTTTTAGATACGGTTTTTTTTCCCGCGAAAGTGCTGTGGTCCTGGAAGGTACGACCCCCCCCCCCTTTGCTTTTCGCCGACGTTGCTTTTCGTTACGCCACTGGATCGTATAAGACACGGTTTTCGAAAAGTCGTGAAGACGATGTGTAGTAAAAGTAGAAGATGTTGTGAAAACTGGCCAGGGCTTTTTTCTTTTTTTTCTTTTCAGGTTTAGCATAGGCGTCTATCGTTCTTCAAGGACCTAGATCTGTGGCGCGAAATAGTAACGAAGTATTTGCATAGAAGAAAAGGGAGGGGACACTAGGAAAGAAATGGGGGCACATCACGTCCTAACTTGCCTTGGAAGGAAGTGCTGTGGTTAAGATGCGTTGCTTTTGTGACTAGTGGAAACAAGTTACAAGTTCGCCTCAAAAACACATGCCAGATGTCCTTTGCGCGATTACAAAACATGGAAAGCAATTCTTGGACTGTATATATGGGAATGGCTACTTTTAATGAAGGAACTTTCTTTTATTTGCTTCCAGAAAGAGCTGATTACATTGCAATTAACTTTCTGCAACATTATAAAATGAGCAAATGCTTGTGATTTTTCCCCCCACTAAAATGAATAGGGGCTAAATATGAAGTTTTCTAAAGAACAACAATCGAGAGTACCTCACAAACCTTTATGACAGGCTTCGGATGTGCCACCTTCAGTAATGTTAAACCAGATTCTGCTCAGTTTAAAAAATACAGCATAAAGAGTATAGTAATGTACTGAAATATATGAAGTATATTTGTACTGAAATATTTTCAGAGTGATAAAACCAGGCCTTTTTTTCCTCATAGAACACTCAGAACGGAGTTCCGGCACCTTTTTTGGATAGAACCTTGTAGGGTAGGCAAGGCGGGTTGTATGACATGTGTGAGTTCCGGCACCTTTTTCTTTTACAAAAAAAAGCACTGGATAAAACCAATTTAAATGTAGTTCGAGCAGATTGATATATTTGTTTCGTGTTTCCTGTAATGTTTCCTAGGACCAAACTCCACGCGTGTGGCACCCAAATAATTGGTAACATGAACCAAGAATAATCTGGAAAGTAGAGTACTTACAGAGGCCAAAACACAGTATAAGGGGTGTGTAAACTGTAGGTTATTATTCCTTGTGAGCATGCAGCAGACTGGTGTAAAAGAATCTCAATTTTAAATAAGCCTTTAATTACATACTTACCTGCACCATTGGCTTCTCACAGTGCACACAAAAGCAAACAATCTGTTCTCTGGAGACTAGACCACACTTGAGTCTCTTAAATCAGCTTTAGTTCACCAGTGCTTTTCAACTAGCAGAGAAAGGGATTGCCCCTTTGCGCACACATACAAGCAACTATACCTTACAAGTAACTATACCTTTAGATTTTCCAGACAATTTCTCTTCCAGGAATCCTATCAAAATTGTTTGTAGAAGTATACAACCAAGTGCAAATAATTGCTGGAACTGACAATGAACTCCATCTATTTCTATCAAAATGGAGTTAAAATACATCACAGGTATGTCCTACAGAGCCATAAAAAGAACTTTGGGGCCAGACCAGATATGAACTGCATACAGGTTTCTTTCTACTCAGCTGGTACCCAGGGGTACTTCACTGACCACCTGGGCCTGTGCAAAAGAGTTGTGTGCATGATCTGCTCTTTTTCTCCTGATGCAGATAATAATTCCACTTTAATCTGGGCTAGCCAGGCAATTACATGGCTATTAAGCAAAAGTAGCCATGGCAAATAACATCTTGTGGATTTTTAAAAAATTATTAACTCTTATCTCAGTTCATAACAATGTCTTGTATTCAACATACACATCTTATCTACATTCTGTTTCAGATTTCAATAAGATGGTCGAAACTCCATTCTTCTTAAGTCTTATTCTGGCTTCTTTTCCTTTGCCAAATCATCTTCCATATCCTTGTTTTTGGGTCATTGAACCAATCTCCTTGTAATATCATGTATATTAATTGATATTGGCAAAACCATCCGGTTGCCATTTTTGTGAGAGGACTTGTAGGTCTAGTGGGTTGTCTCTTTATTCTTCCATATCGACGTGGTTGTTCTGAATTGTTTGTCTTCTCATCCAACTGTTCTTTTTCTAGATCCTCTAGTTCCTTCTGTGTTGTATAAGAAACCTTTTCCTTTTTTCAAGTTGTCAATGTCTTTCCTGGATTTTCAAATATCAATATTTGTTGAATTGTAGATTCTTCTGTCATAGTATTTGAATGTTTCATTTTTTCTATTGTATTTTTTATAAATGGTTCTTTAGTTGTGGTCAAAGTTTGGGCTTCCATAACTGGGCTATCGTCTTGTTACTTCCCATAGCCTCTTAGTATTTCATTGGTTGTGGTAAGAATTTGCATTAGTGTTTTCAACATAGTGAGAGTTTGTTGATCTTCATCCATAAATAAATTTTGTTCCTGGTCTTCTTCCATATTGGTATTTTAAGCTAATTTACACTTAGAAAATCCAAAAGAGAGAATTTTTTTTCTAGCTAGGGAACACAAAGCCTTTCACAGCTGCTGTTTCAAAGTTCTCAAGGTTATATATCTTATCTATTTCCCTGGGCAGTCAGCCAGGGCCCTTTTAAAGTTTCCCTTTGAGTCCCAAAGTTGTTTTAATCTTTTCAGTTTTTCTTTTTTTTCATAAGAAAGAATCCAGATTTCCAACAGAAGTAGACAATGAAAAATAAGAAATAAAAAATCTTTTTTTTACAAATTTTATTGATTTTCTAAAATTACATTTAGATATTTGAAAAGCAGCATGGTAGCTGGGTAGTAGTAATTCAATTACATACAAATATCATTAGTACAGATTTCAGATTGCTACCATAAACATTTCCTCTTTTTCCCTTCATATGTACTGTCTATTTGTGAATTTAAAGACAAGTTTTATCCTATCAATCACATAAAATAACTTTCTTACATATATCCCTAGTTTTTAGTTTACACATATTCTAGTTGTTTTAACATACAGTCTTTTACACAATCAATGACCTAATAAATTTTTCAATTTTAATTTCCATTAACATTTAGATTTAACGTTTGATATTTATCATTCCCAAAATTTTTAATATACTCCAAATTCATCTATCAGCATTCCTCACAAAATCTAATATTCAAAATACACATCCCATTTACTTAATTTCTCACCCTCTATGTCAACAAATTAAGGATACAATATGATATCCTTTCTTTTTGCTAATTTTCAGTTTTGTTTTTTTAAGTAGTAATCAAAATTTCTTTTTTTATTTCAGTATTTAATACTTCCTCTCTTCTTCTTTGTATCTGCTATCTCTTGCTTAAACTGATAATTTTCGTTTTTAACGGTCCATATAGATCTATTTATTACTTTCAACAATACGTTTTTAGCTTATCTATATTATTTACCTTTACATGACCTTTATGCACAAATCAATATTCAAATTAGCTATTAGTATTTATACTGCTAAATTTTAATGACCAAAAAATTTTCTTTATCTCAGTTCATAACAATGTCTTGTGTTCAACATGCACATCTTATCTATTTAAGTACATTCTGTTTTAAATTTCAATAAGATGGTCAAAACTCCATTCTTCTTGGGTCTTATTCTCGCTTTTTTCCTTTGCCAAATCATCTTCCATATCCTTGTTTTTGGGTCATTGAACCAATCTCCTTGTAATATCATGTATATTATTTGATGTTGGCAAAACCATCCGGTTGCCATTTTTTTGAGAGGACTTGTAGGTCTAGTGGGTCGTCTCTTTATTCTTCCATATCGACGTGGTTGTTCTGAATTGTTTGTCTTCTCATTCAATTGTTCTTTTTCTAGATCCTCTAGTTCCTTCTGTGTTGTATAAGAAACCTTTTCCTTTTTCCAAGTTGTCGATATTTTTTCTGGATTTTCAAATATCAATATTTGTTGAACTGTAGATTCTTCTGTCATAGTATTTGAATGTTTCATTTTTTCTATTGTATTTTGTATAGATGGTTCTTTAGTTGTGACCAAAGTTTGGGCTTTCATATCTGGGCTGTCTTCTTGTTCCTTCACATAGCCTCTTAGTATTTCATTGGTAGTGATAAAAGTTTGAATTAGTGTTTTCAACATAGCGAGAGTTTGTTGATCTTCATCTCTAAAGAAATTTTGTTCCTGGCCTTTTTCCATATTGATATTTTAAACTAATGGCTTACATTAGAGAGATTTTTTTTCTAGTTAGGGAACACAGAGCCTGTCACAGCTGTTGTTTCAGAGCTCTCAAGGTTATGTATCTTATCTATTTCCCTGGGCTGTCAGCCAGCCCCCTTTTAAAGTTTCCCTTTGAGTCCCAAAGTTATCTTAATCTTTTCAGTTCTTTTTTTTTCATAAGAAGAAACCCAGATTCCCAACAGAAGTAAATAATGAAAAATAAAAAATGAAAAATCTTTCAGTCCACATGCTTTGAGAAGTAAGATTCCAATTGGGATTCAGTTACCTTTTTAACGTTTAAAATGCCCTTGGGTATTTAGTCTCTGCTCTTTCTGGAGGGAGGGCTGAAATCCCCCTTCCCTCACTGCAGGGGGGAGAATGCTTAGCAGCTTAAGGAGGTACAGAAAGTAATTAGGGTGTAAACGAGGTAGATCTCACCCAGTCTCTTCCGCGCTGCTTTAAGAGTTGCCTGGTGGAAAATGTGACTTAGACTGTTCACAGCCTAGGGACGAGCCATAATGGTCCTTTCGTCTGCTGGTTTGGAGGGATCACCAGGTCTAACGGGAGAGTTGCAGCTCTCCCATGATCCAGCGAGCGCCCCTCCTTGCTGGTCGCCTCTTCGGGGCAACTTTCAACCCTTTTCAGGGCCCCCCAGTGATGCAAAACTGGACGGAGGAGAGAGAGCAAGTCTCCCAGCCGTCCACAGTGGCTGCATGGCAAACCGGAAGCCTCCAAAATTATTAACTCTTAATTGGCCTTGTAGATTTTGTCCAAAATGATTGATCCTCACCCTTTCAGGTTTTCCGACAGTGCACCCATTGCTGTTGTAATTTGTCCATTCACCCCTGGTTTTCGGTCAGGAAAAATCAAGACTCAAAATACTTTATAATCCTTTACATGTATCCATTTGCTACCCCAATTTGTGTGTTACCAATAGTCAGCTTAAAATATACCGAGTTGTCATATTTTTTCACCTGTGTAGGTGAATGATCACTCAACAGCAGCAAAAAAGAGGCAGAAACTACTTTGCTATCATCCAATGTTTGTTTAAATTTTTGCAGTCCAGATATCGCGGCTAAATGATACCTCATCAGGGAATTTTTTCTTGGCATTTAGCTATCTTACAATGGGATTTTAAAGGGTAATTCTAGTTATCCTTATAGTACATTGATCCCAGTATTTTAGCAGCAATAATTACTTCTCCCTATTTCTTAAATGTACTGCTGAAATGAAGAAAGCTTCAGATAACTGGTAGTGATTTAGATGAGAAATAACTATGATTTTCATTTAATTATTGTACTGTAGTTCTGGAATTCTAAGCATATTGGGTTGACCATAATCATAACATGCCAGAAAGGCAAATCGTGCCCAAAGTGTAGCATATCATGCCAAAACTTTTAAAGTTAATCAGTTTTATTGACATTGGCATAAACCTTTAAATAAATACAGAAATATGAATCTCCCAATGCCCCTACAAAGAAGGTAATAATTTTCTTATGCAACCCAGTGAAGTATAAAAATGTTTGAAGGTTCAGACATTTTGATGGAGTTAAAGGGTAAAATGGGATAAGGTACACCTCCCCCCATGTCATCCTGTTTTCACATCTTTGATTTTTTTTAAAAATAAAATTCCATAAAATCCAGTCATGGGACTGAATTTGGGCAGCACAACTGTGGGGTGCTGGGAGCTTCAAATACTGTCTCCTGCCTTAAATTCATGGCTAGATTTATACATCTTTCTAAGCTAAAAAACCACATTGTGGTTTAGTGGTAGAGAATGAATCAGGCAGAGACAGTGAACTTAGATTCTCACCTCCTGGCTATTATACCGCTTGTTAATATCTGTGGCCAAAGTAATAATCTTCCATTAAATGGAAGAAATAGAAGGTATAGGCTTGATAAATCAAGAGCATAGTGCTATGATATACTAGCATAGTGCTAGTGAAGACCAGTGCATTCCAGTAATTTTGCTGGGATTGGTCCAGGCTCATTTCTTGACTTGGGTCACATTTTGGGGGTGTCTGTTTAAGCTAGAAGTGATAAGGCCTGTTGCATGCTGGGAGCTTACTATTTCAAAAGCTGCTACTGTGCTGCCATTTTGGTTCCATCTGCCAAGTAGACCAGTGAACAGAGAAACCATTAACTAATTGAATAGCAAAAATATGCTAGGAAGTCTTAGTGTAGATAATATTCAATTTGTGTTTTTAAAGGTTATTTGTATTTAGATTTTTATGAAACTTTATAGTTTCAGGTTTAATTTAAAAAAATATAGTTAGTGCTTTGATTCATTCAAGGAAATGAAAGCTTTACCCAGAGCATTTTTACAAATTGCAACATGATGTAATTTTATTTATAATTTTTTAAATTCAGTTTTTAGACAGCAACAATTTGATTAGTTTCTCCAAAACTCAATGGCTTATCTTCAATTACCAATTTAAAAATATTAACAGAGAAATACTATACACAAAGGTGTTTATTCCTAACAATGTTACACAAACAGGACATCACAATGCATGCTCCAACTTCTTGTAACTGCATCTCAGAGCTTCAAGCACAAGTAAGTGGTGAAGTTAACAATGCGACATGCTCTTCCCAAATCCCAACCTCTATGAAAATATTTGAATATCTGTAAAGGTGCACTGGAAAGAGAAATGTCAAGCTTTGTGTAAAAGGGATCTTTGGAAAATCAAAATAAATATTGTAAGTGAGCTTCTCTTAGCCTAAAAGACATGATTGTGTGGCTCTGTGGTTATCATTTCACCAATTACAGTTAATTACCACCTGATTAGTTTATTTTGGGGGGCTCTCTGCCCTTGCCTACATCTTATTCCTTGGAGAACTCAGCTGATTTTCTCTGGCTTAATTGTGGCATGGCACAGCTCAAGCCATATCTCACTTCCCAGCCTCTAAGCTCAAGTGAACCATTGTGATCGAGAAAATAAATCTTACAAGCAAAATAGAGATTGCACCCTTTTCTACCCCTCTCCCATTTTTTGAAAATGACCAGGGTCAAACCCAGTTTTTCTCTTTGTTGAATCCTATCGGAACCAAATTGACTTTCCTTGTCCTGGACTAAATCCCCCATCAATTTCATAAAGTGGGCACCCAAGGATCATTGCAAGAGATATGATTCTTCTCCTCGGTGTTGTGCTCTTTCTTCAGACTGAATCCCCAACATCATTACTCTTTTTCTCCCTCTCAGGCATAAAAGTGCATCACTGCAAATTACAACTATGGTTGTAGCTGTTGGAACAAGTGCCTGGCTACTAAACTATAGGATCATGACATCCTTAGAGTTTTCAGAGTAGCAAGTTATATGCAAGAAGAATTAAGTCTTAAGTAACCAAGTAGTTTCTCCCTCATATTAACTCTCCAAGTGTGAGAGAGTTTTTCTAACTCCCAAGACCTGCCACATAACTTTATTTTATTTCCCTAACATCACATGTCAGTGTCTCGTAACAAATTGATTTGAACTATTTGTTTCTCGGATTTTGTACAGATCACGGGTGTCAAAATCGGCGTGTCACATGACGTGTCGCGACGTATAGTGGCTTTTTTTTTTTTGCATTGCCAGATCTGGGGTAGGCGTGGCCTCCGAATGATGCAATCGGCCCTCAGGCCGGCAGTTTGACACCCCTGATATAGATCATCAAGAAAGGGAAAAGAAGACAATATACTTGCATAGAAAATTAAGTCAGATTTCAAAAAAGATTCTTGTAAAATCCTCCTATGATTTCCCCCCCCCTCATAATTATAAAACTAAATACACCTTTACAGGGCTTTTTTTCTCATAGAACGCTCAGAATGGAGTTCCGGCACCTTTTTTGGATGGAACCTTGTAGGGTAGGCAAGGCGGGTGGTATGACATGTGTGAGTTCCGGCACCTTTTTCTTTTACAAAAAAAGCACTGCACCTTTACTTATCTAAAAATAATTACTTCAAAGGTCATATTGCAAAGAGGTTTTAAAAATAAAAAAATAAAAATAAAAGTCCTCTATCTTCTTAAGTCTAAATTCAGTGTTCCTAGAACACATAGAGATGTAATTTCATTCTCTGCAGCTTCTGTGGAGTTAGAAAGGACAATTGTTCTATGAAGAGCAACCTGCAGAGGTCATTGTTTTGAGTGATTTCTCACAGGAGGAAATGGAAGAACAAAGTCTTTCTGAGCAACTTCACCTCATTAAATCAGCTCAGCAAGTTGCCAGATAATGGTCATTGGATGGAGGTTTTGATCTCTCGCCCAAGCAGGCTACTTGATCACAGTCCTGATCACCAAATATGGTCAGGTATATTGGAGGAAGTTTCTGGGAATGGAAATTAATGCAACCACTCTCTTGCAGGGAAGAAGAAGGTGGATTTATTGACATAATAGTCTGCATATAAATTAGCTTGACAGAGCTAGCGTACAAGGCATCAATTTCCAGGCAGTGAGAGGCTGCTCTTTTAAGCTATAACAGTAAAAGAACAAAATAATGAAATAGGGAGGTTTTCTTAAAATACAAAGGTGCACACATCACACTAAGCCAGCAAAGAAGGTGGGTTACAGATATCAGGAATTCTAATCTTTTTGCTGTAGATTAAATGAAACCACAACCGTTTATGTTTGGTATGAAATTTAAAATAGTTTGATCTTTGGTTACAGAATGTTGTAGTGCTTAAGGTAACTGCCAGCCAGAGGCAGTGTTGATCATTTTGGCAATACAATGGTGGAGGGACTTCATATTTGTGCTAAGCTAGACATGTTCTTTCTGCCCCTTTTATCCATATTTAGATTCCTGAGTGAAAGCAACCGAGTAACGCATGCCTGTTCACTAATTAAGATGCTGCAAACATCCACCCACTTAACCCACCGCAGCATACATTAATTTCACTGTTCGTCCTTCTTTTAGCATTGATTGCAGACTAGATGTTGCATAGGTGAGGAAAAGGCTGCAAATGAGGGTTGTCAAAAGCTTACCTTATTCTCATCCCTTCACACAAATACATCTAGAGCTTTGAGAGGGAACCTCTCTCTTTGTCATTGGTCAACTGCATGAGCCAAGCACCACCATATTGCTGGACTTGAAGTAGTGAGTGTAGTAAAGCTGAAGTGTTTTAGGAATTTGAGCTTAACCCACAGGGAGTGAAATGTGTTCTTTGTGACCTGGAGGCCTGGAGTTGGTTTGGACATCTTGATAATCAACCCTAGTTGAAGGTAGCTTCCCCAACATATAAACACAACATCTTTCAAATACCTAGCTATAGTTCAATTATTTATAATTTCTCTCCCTCTCTTTTCTTTCAATACCAAACCTGTTTTTTTCATGAGTTCGAAGCTTCATGAATTCAAAGACAACAAATAGAATTTGCAAGGGCTAAGAGTCACTTAGGTGAGATGGGCAGTGTAGAAATGTGATAAATAATAAGTGGGGTTAGTGCAGGGGTAGGCAACCTCGGCTCTTTTAGGACTCATGGACTTCTGGGAGTTGAAGTCCATGAGTCATAAAAGAGCCGAGGTTGCCTGCCCCTGGGTTAGCGTATCCATCCTGACTCTCCTTGTTCTCTCTGCAGCTTTCAGTACTATTAGTAATGATATCCTTCAGGGGACATGGCCTTGCAGGTTTTATTCCCTTCCTCTGGAATTAGTTCCAGTCAGTATTAATGGGTTGGGGAGAGGTCACGTCCATGCCCTGTTTTTGAAGGGTTCTTCAGGGCTTGATTCTCCCTGCACCTCTTGAACATCTACATCAGGGGTGTTAAACTGCCGGCCTGCGGGCCAGATGTGTCACGCCAAAACCGCGCCCACCCCATTGCTGGCAATGGAAAAAAAGTTGTGATACGTCACGACACGTCACGTGACGTTGCGAGTTGACACCCCTGATCTACATGAACTTTCTGGATGAGGTCATTCAGAGATATGGGGTGAAGTAACATCAATAGGCTGTGATACTCAGTTGTATATCTGTTGTGACTCAGGGCCAGCCTGTGGGTCCGACAGCCGGCTCCGATGTATCGGAGGACTCAGATGTGGGGGAGGAGGGAAACGAACCGGCTGATGATGATGATTTGGAGGCTTTGCAGAGCCCTCAGCCGGGGACCTCTTCTCAGCTGTGTGAGCCTGAGAGTGCGGAGGATGATGACCCACAGCTGGCCCTGTTCAAGGACGCCCGACGCAGGAGGCAGACGAGCAGGGACAAACAAAGAAAGACTATGGGACTCCTCGGGAGGAGGCACAGGGAGACCACGCCCTGAGCTCTCTATAAAAGAAGTGTTTGGGGAGGGGCTGGTTGCTGAAAGCAACCTTTTCCGCTTGAGAAGACAAGCTCTTGTGTTTTTGTTAACTGCGTAATTAAATCTTGGCAGAAGCCTTTTAGCCTTGGACGCTTTCCAGACTCTTCTTTTGATTAGGGGTGCGAGAAGAGGGCTGGTTCAGAACAATATCTTTGTTTCGGATCACCCAAGTAATGTCGCGAAGGTTCTGTCTTTGTAGCTGGAGACTTTGGACGATTGGATGGGGAAGAACAGGCTTCAACTCTATCCAGGTTTTTAAGGCCTGCTGGATCTGGTGATTTTCCATCTTTAGTTCTGGATGGAGTTGCACTACTCTGTCAAAATCTGTGGGATCCTCCTGATCTCACAGCTCCTCCAGCCATACCAGGAGACCTTTTATACGGTGTTGATTAGATTGTCCCCAACTCCGTTAGCCTTTCATAAAACCCTTAAGACCCAGCTTTTTTTCCCCTCAAGTGTGGGGGTTGGGAGGGGGTTCAGCTTGTCAGTGGAATCTCTTGGTTATTGACTGCTTTGCATTTGATGGACATCCTTTTTTTGCTTTGTATAATTTATTTATCCTTATTGTATTGATATTTTTATTGAGTTAGCTGCCTAGAGTTGCTTATGTGAGAGGGAATGGCCATATACATCAAGTAAACAAATATATCCATAAATCTCTCCTCCAATTATTTGCTGAACAAATAGAGAGCACCTGCACTATCCCTAGGAAACCACTCTTCTTCCTAGAAACAGGAGAGACCTCAGCCAATCAATGAAATAGCTCCTTGAATAAGAAAAGAACTCTAGTTTTACAGCTGGCTGAAATGGTTTACTTTGCTATTGTTAAAAATTTGTGACTACATGAAGGATTGGAAAATATATGCTAAATAAGATACATTCATTCCTTATTTCCTCAGCTGAGTATCAAATTACTTTAAACAATACTTTTCAAAACCTTTTCCTTTCCTTATAATTCAAAAGGGGAAGGATATGTTAAGTTAGGAGTTAGGTTTTATTTATAAATAGAATCTAACATAATGTCATTTTTTTCCTGATAATTGCAGTTGGAGAAATGAGTTAATTTTATATCACCCAATTCTTTATTTCAAAGAAAATCCCACAGGAATTTGCTTTCTTGTAGATATGCCCAGGAAAACAAAGAAATATTCGATTTCAATGGAATTGAAAAATACTGTATACTAGTAAGTATAATGTTTCTTTTTATTACTTAAAGACAACACGCAGAGTATAGTTAAATATCATGAATGAGATTTTTAACCTTACGTTAATAAATAGTTGTACCAAAAATAATTAGGCCTTTTTTCTTATACTATTTTGCTTCTTTGTAGAAGCTATTACATTTTTCCCTACCCGTAAGAATAATTCCAATGGAAGTAGATGGAGCTTATTGCTAAATGGAGGATTGATGTAGTAGCTTGAAGGTGTTGCTACAAAATCAAGAAAAAAATAATCCATTCGACAACCCCGAAAGCAAAAAATATGGGAAGGATAACTTTTGCAGTCATTTTTTTTTCATTCATATGTTTAAGCCAGGGGTAGGCAACCTCGGCTCTTTTATGACTCATGGACTTCAACTCCCAGAATTCCTGAGTCAGCATACTGACTCAGGAATTCTGGGAGTTGAAGTCCATGAGTCATAAAAGAGCCGAGGTTACCTACCCCTGGTTTAAGCAGCACTTTTTTTGTCAGTGTATCAATACCGGATCAGAGTGTCAGAAATAAAGCACAGCGAAGTAGAATCTCATGCTAATGGAAATATCAGACTTACGTAAAAAGTACCTGATTAAAAGTAGACAAACTAAAAAAAACAGAGCCTTTTATGCCTGCTCAGCTCTACCATTTTGGTGGAGTCTCAGACACCAGTCTTGTGGGCGGGGCCTGTAGTGCCTCTGTATTCCCCTTGGCCCCTAACTGATCGTGATTCGGCCCCAAGAACACTGCCCAGCAGCTGTCAGATGCTTTAATGTTGTTTTACAGGAAAGGGAGAATTGCCATCTTGTGCTTTGATTGAGGGAGAAGACTATATCAGGCTTCTAATGTGCTAAAACAGCCTCCAGCAGAACCCAAGGCTGCACTAATGTCATTCCTCCCAGGCTCCCCATTCTCACATTCGTTGTCAGTTATTTCAAGAAGAATTTGAAACCTTCTCCGTGGAAAGTCAGTATTCTGTGCAATAAAAAAAACCTATTTCTGAAAAAGCATCAACGGGATTTCCTCTGAAGTGCTCCAGTGCCTTTCGATTTCTCTTTGTTCTGTTTGCCAAGAGTTTGTCGGTAAGATTTCTTTGAATAGTTGACTTTCACCCATCCGCCTTCACTGACTTTGCTTTCTTCCTCTTCTTCTTCTGCTTCCGTTTTCAAGGGCATCCCTGGTATTGATTTGAATTGCTGGGGGTAATGAGTGTGTTTTCTCTCATGCGTCCTTGGCAGATGTTGATATTGATTGAAGGTTGCCTGGGAAGATCTAGGATATTTCCCAGCATTTCTCAGTGTCCCTGGAGCAGTTGGGTTTCTTACAAAACGCTTCCCAGCTGCCACTCCTCCAGGAGAGACGCTGCTATGATGGTTATTTCTGTTTCTGCTTTTGGAGCTGCCCCTTTCAGATGGACTATCCGAAGTTGAAGTCGCGCTGGAGCTGCTGCTTCCCTTGGAATTCAGATGTAAAGATGATAAATAGGTTGTTGGCGATGAGCTTCTTGAATGAATGAGTGGAGTAATATGAAAGGTAGTAGGCACTGAAGTCCGCCTCACAGCAGCAGCGTAAGTGTCCTGATTGTGAAGGTAGGGTAAAAAATGGGTTAAGTTGTTGGGACTGTGGGGACGGGAATGTTGGAGAGAAGGACTGCTTGTCACACGGTGCATTTTCAGTGCATTCATCCACTGGCAGTCAATACCTGGAATGAAACAAAAGGAACTATCAGCTTTAATCCCAAATCCGTGGTGGCGAACCTATGCCACGCGTGCCACAGGTGGCACGCAGAGCCCTCTCTGTGGGCACGCGCACCGTTGCCCCAGTCCTGGGCCTTCAGCTGGGTTTTTTAAAATCTTTTCGCTTTAGGCCTCCGCCGCCGTGTGCAAAAAAGAAAAAAGAAAAAAGGTTCAATCAATCCAATTTCAGCTTCTCGCAGGAAAAAAAAAGATCTCGCAAAGTTGGAATTGATTGATTGAACTTTTTAGTCCCACCCAGTCTGCTGTTACCACCGCAGCCACACCCACCCAATGGGCCACACCCACCCAGCACCCAACGATATATAAGTGGGTTTGGGGTTGCCGTTTGGGCACTCGGTCTCTAAAAGGTTCGCCATCACTGTCCCAAGTAGTCACAAGAGATCTGATAAGATTCTGATATTAGCCCGTTTGATAGCTGTAGCTACTGGAGTCACTAATTTGCTTAAGGAGCCATAATGGGTTGATGCTTCCTTGCAGTCTCCAATAAAGTGTAGTATTTAAAGGCACCAGAGCTAGAAGTGGGAAGATGGTGAGTTCCATTCCCACTTTAGGCATGAAGCTGGCTGGATGCCTTTGAACCGGTCACTCTCCCCCTGACCTAAGAAAAAGGCAGAAGCAAACCACTTCCAAAAAATCTTGCCAAGTATATTTGCAGAGGCTTGTGCAGGCAATTGCTGAGATTCAAGACTGACTGGAAAGCAATATATATATATTCAAGGTGCTGGTGATGACCTACAAAGCCCTACATGGCATGGGTCCGGAATACCTTAGGGAGCACCTGCGGCCGGCATCAACTTCCCTTCGCCCAGTACGCTCCCACAGAGAGGGCCTCCTCAGGGTGCCACCGGTCAAAGAATGCCGACTGGTGGCCCCCAGGGGGAGGGCGTTCTCTGTGGACGCGCCGGATTTATGGAACCATCTTCCGGTTGAGCTTCGGATGGCGCCCGACCTCCGCTCCTTCCGGCGCGATCTAAAGACTTATCTGTTCGAACAAGCTGGCCTGGCCTGATGGGATAGGGTCGGGTTTTATGTATTTTAACCTATTGTTATAGTTTGGGGCACTTTGTTTAATCTCTTTTAATTTTTGTATTTTGTCTTTTAACATGTATTGCCCTGTTCACCGCCCTGAGTCCTTCGGGAGAAGGGCGGTATACAAATAAAATTATTATATATTTTAATTTATTTTTAGTTTTTAATTTTAATTTATTGCACAGATGATTTTAATTTTATTTTTATCTTAATTTCTGTACTTATTATATGTTTTGTTGTTAGCCGCCTTGAGTCCTTTGGGAGATAGGGCAGGATATAAATCCCATTAATATATATATATGTGTATATATATATATATATATATATATATATATATATATATATATATATATATGTATGTATGTATGTATGTATGTATGTATGTATGTATGTATGTATGTATGTATATATATATATATATATATATATATATATATATATATATATATATATATGTATATTAATATAAATATATATTTATTAAATATATATATATATATATATACATACATACATACACACACACACACACACACACACACATACATATACATATACATATTTGAAAGCGTATCTTCAGGTGTAACGTTTCTACAGTTGAACTCTGTTCTTCAGATACTGTTATGATGATTTTAATTGCAGAGATTTGCAATGTAACTTTAACCACCTCACTGATTAGACAGATTTTCTGTTAACTACACATACGCCCTAGCATTTCCCCCCCCCCCCCCCAAACAGCACATCACAGATCTTTAGAGCACTAACATCTTTCATCAGTATCCTTTGGTTCAAAACTGATGATACAGGTGCAATTCAAAAGTACTCCAAGTGGGACACAAGTCATTACAACTTTAATTGCATCTTTGAAACTTACTGGAAATAATAAGACATAATTAACTGAATGTCTCTTTCTGTATAAATGACAGCCAAAAACATTAAGGTGTTATACACAAGAAGACTATGACTTCTGGGCCTCTGTTAGGCATGAGAGATGTCTGGGTGACTTGGGGCCAGTCCCTTTCTCTCAACCCATCTCACAGGGTTGCTGTTGTGGAGAAAATAGGATGAGGAAGGAATATTAGGCATGTCTCTTCAGCTGTAAAAAAATAAAAGTGACATAGAAACTTAATAAATATTAAATGTCCCCTGCAAAAGCAGGGTTTTTGTTTCTCTCCTGATGAACGGCAGACCCTTTGAATGAGCGATAGGTGGAACTTAAGATAGGTAAAGGTTAAAAAAGCACTGCATTAGACTCGGATCCTTTGATTGCTACAAATATATTAGTTGTATTGATTATTCTTTCTTCAAATGGAAGTACAGCAGCTTGGAAGATGAGAGTTTTAGGTGCAATACAAAATGCAAATTCAGGAAATAAAAATATACGATGTTCCAGTTTAAGATCATGACTAAACTATGGATGATTAAACACAAAAAGAGAGAGGGGGGTTTAGATGTAAGTGTGAATACACAACAGTATCCTCAGCCAGGGATTCTAGAAGAGCAATGTGCAAATTCTGTTTTGTTCAAGGCCTGTTCCAGGCTATGTGCAGCATGACAAGATGCTAACTTCAAAAGTTGGCTCAGCCTGGCCCCGTGGTGGTGAACCTATGGCACGCATGCCACAGGCAGCACACAGAGCCCTGTGGACACACGCACCATCGCCCCAGTCCTAAACCTTCAGTCCCGTCCATGAGCAATCTGCATCAATACTCGCGCAGGGTAAGGTTCCTGTTCTGTACCAGCCTGCTACCGGCCCTGTAGAAAAGGCAGGGACAACCCCTTTTACAAGAAGGCAAGAGGCTGGAATTACGCCTGCCAAATTTATTGCTACAAAAACAAATAGAACAAGACACAAACCAAGAAACAGGAGCTTTTCAAGCAGTTGCCTTCAGCAAACCAGCCCTCCCACGCATTCCCCCTTAAATACAGTTCAGGGCGTGGCTTCTCTCTGCCTCCTTCCGAGGAGCCCCATTGCCTTCCTCTGTTTACTCCTGATTGACTGCCTCCTGCGTCGGGCGTCCTTGAACAGGGCCAGCTGTGGGTCATCTTCTTTTTTTTTTTTATTGAAAAGTTTTAAAATACAATTTTCCTTTAAAAAACCCACCTTCCCCCTCCCTGCTCCCCCCCCACCTCCCCCCAACCTCCCTCCCTCCTCCCCTCCCTCCATCCCCCCTCCCCCCCCGACTTCCCAGAGCTAAATACAAGGTATATATCTATAAAAAGGCAATCATAAACAACCATATACTACCCACTATAAAATCTAAAATCCATTACTCTCTAGCTTATATAGGATAAGACACACCTTAACAATATTAACTATATATAAAAAACTAGAATAAAAAAGAGGGGAAAAAAAAACGAAAGAAGACTTATTCGAATGCTACATAAAACTTCTTAACCCTATACTTGTTCTGGATAAACTCAATCCATTTTCTCCATTCCATAATATAGCGTTCTTGCGAATGATCTTTCAAATAGGCCGAAATCTTCGCCATCTCTGCCAGGTCGGAAACCTTTAAAGTCTACTCTTCTATGGTCGGCAATTCCTCTTTCTTCCAATATTGGCCTATCAAAAGTCTTGCTGCCGTAATTAGGTTCAACATCAACTTAGTGTCCACAACTGTAGCGTCTGCAATTATTCCCAACAAAAAAAGTTGCGGACAAAACTTTATCCTCTGTTTAAAAATCTTCTGCATATTCCACCAGACTTTTATCCAAAAAGCCTTGACCTTCTTACATGTCCACCATATGTGAAAATATGTTGCATCTTCATCACCACACCTCCAACATTTAGGCTGGTAATTCGGATACATACTTGCAAGCTTTTTAGGATCTAAATGCCATCTATAAAACATTTTGTAAAAATTCTCTCTTAGATTTTGAGCTTGAGTAAATTTTACGTTCCTCACCCAAATCTTTTCCCACATGTCCATTGTGATAACTTCCTGGATGTTTTGGGCCCATTTTATCATACAATCCTTAACAAGCTCTGTCTCTGAATCAATCTCTATCAATGCAAGATATATCCGTTTGATATGTGCTGGTCCCTGATTTCTAACTTGCTTTATCAAATTTTCATCAGTCATTATAAAACCATTTTTCTGGTCTTCTTTCCACCTGGCCCGTAGCTGAATATATTGAAACCAGTTTTGAACAACCTTCTCTTCTCGCAAGAGGCTATATGACTTCAAACACCAGACATTTCTTTCCAAAGTTAGAATCTCCTTGTACGTAGTCACATCATGTTTGAAGCCAGCATGTATATTTTCTATTGCGTGTTTTGGAATTGCCCACAATGGTATCTTGCAACTCAACTTATGTCTATACTTCTTCCAAACTCTCAGCAATGCCTGTCTTAAAATATGCACCCTAAACACATTGTCTACCTTCTTATCATACAACAAATATGCATGCCAGCCAAACCACAAATCATGGCCCTCAAGATTTAATAACCTCCCTTGCGTCAAATTAATCCAATCACTTATTCCTGCTAATGCAGCAGCTTCATAATATAATTTAAAATTAGACAATTTAAGACCACCTCTCTCACGAGTATCCTGCATAATCTTAAGTTTAACTCGTGGTTTTTTCCCTGCCCACACAAATTTATTGATACCACGCTGCCATTCCTCCAAATTAGAATCTTTCTTAAGGATCGGTATCATTTGAAACAAAAATAAAAATTTGGGCAGGACATTCATTTTCACTGCTGCAATCCGTCCCAACAAAGACAATTGCAATTTTTGCCAACTCTCCAATTCTTTTTGAATTTTCCCCCATAGTTTTTCATAATTATTTTTATATAGCTTTGTATTAGAGGGCGACAAAATCACCCCCAAATATTTAACCCTCTTAACAATCTCAAATCCAGTTAATCCTTCTAAGAGAGCCTTCTGTGAAACTGTCATATTTCTAGCCAAAATTTTAGTTTTCTGTATATTTACCTTAAATCCAGAAACCTTCCCATATTGTGTTATTATCTCCATCAGGTCCACAACAGAGTTCTCTGGCTGGGTCACTGTAACAACCAGATCATCTGCAAATGCTCTCAATCTATAGTCCTGATCTCCAACTTGTATCCCCTTAATTTTTTCCGAACTCCGAATCTTAACCAATAATATCTCTAATGTTAACACAAATAACAAGGGCGATAACGGACACCCCTGCCTTGTGCCCTTCTCAATGTTACATGCTGCTGTCAGGCTATTGTTAACTATGATTCGGGCAGTTTGTTTTTGATATAATGCCCTAATTGGCTGTAAAAAATTTTCCCCAAAATCCATTTTATCTAAAACTTTAAACAAAAATTGCCAATTCAATTGATCAAAGGCCTTTTCAGCATCTAAAAAAATTAGCGCTGCAGAGATCTGGTTGTGCCTTTCCAAAAACTCTAAAACATCAACTATATGTCTCACATTATTTTTCATTTGTCTACCACTAATAAACCCCGTTTGATCCCCATGAATCACCTGTTGCAGAACCCTCATCAGTCTATTAGCCAAAACCTTAGCAAATATCTTATAATCTGTGTTCAAAAGCGATATCGGTCTGTAATTTTTAACTTGAGTAGCATCCTGGTCTTCCTTCGGAATCAAAGAGATAAAAGCTGTTCTCCAAGACGGTGGCACCTTTCCCCCCCTCTGAATTGTCTGAAACAGTTCCTTTAACGGCTTTATCATCTCAAATTGTAAATTTTTATAATAGGCTGCAGTCAAGCCATCCGTACCTGGCGCTTTATCCAACTTCAATTCCTTAATTGCTGTAAGAATTTCTTCTTCTGTAATCAGTTGATTAATCCCCTCTTTTTGTACTTGCGTAAGAACTGGGATGCTAGCATTCTCCAAATATATGTCAATATCTTTTACATTAATTTCCTCTTTAGTATATAATTTCGAATAAAAATCCACAAAAGCATCCTTAATAAGATTCTGTTGAAACACAACCCTTCCTTTATACTCGATCTTATCTATATTAGAGGCCCTTTGTTTTTTCCTCAGTCTATAAGCTAACCATCTGCCTGGCTTATTAGCGTTGCAAAAAGTATTGTGCTTAGCAAACCGCAGATTGGTTGCCACTTGATCTGCCATTAATTTATCAAATTGTCCTCTTAGCAGTCTAATAGCCTCCTTGACCTTCACATCCTCTGGATTCAGAATCAAAGCCTTTTCTTTTTCCTTTATTTCATTCTCCAGTTCTTTCCTTCTAGTTTCCACTGCACGTCTATATCTATTATTCATATATATCAACACCCCTCTCATATAGGCCTTGCTAGCATCCCAAACCATATCCATAGAGGTACCCTTATTCATATTAATCTCAAAAAAATCCTTCATCCGCTGTTTGCATTCTTCCACATTTCTCTGATTTCTAAACAAATTCTCATTTACACGCCATGAGCGCCTGTCTCTTTTCTCCTTATCAATCTCCAACCAAACTGGACTGTGGTCAGAAATAGTTCTTGCACAAATCTTCACCTTTTTAGTTCTCAAAAAAAATCATTAGTCAACAAAATAAAATCAATCCTCGAAAAAGATTGGTGTCTGTCAGAATAAAAAGTATAATCCTTCTCCTGCAAATGCCTCTCACGCCAAATATCTCTCAATTCCAGGTCATCCTTCATTTCAAAAAAAGATTTAGGCAATCTAGCATGACTTGGAATGCGCTTAAAAGCTCCAGCTGTGGGTCATCTTCATCCACGCTGTCAGGCTCACACAGCTGGGCCTGCGTCATGACAAAATGAGAGGGGCCTGGCTGAGGACTCTCATCAAGCTCTTCAACACCCCCCTCCTCCTCCTCCTCTGAGTCATCCGACCCAACTGCCGAACCCACAGGCTGACCCTGAATCACAACAGTTCCCGCGCTTGTCCCCCCAAGCGGTTTTTTTTACTAACCTGCCTTTCAGCTGCATTCCGTTTCTCCATTTGCTTCTCAGCCTTTGCCGTGTGTTTGTGGGACTATCGGTAAAAAAAAAAAGTTCCATCAGACTTTCTAACCTCACGAGATCTCAGGAAGTTAGAAAGTCTGATGGAATTTTCTTTTTTTTACCAATAGTCCCACAAATATGCGGCAAAGGCTCTGAAGCAAACGGAGAAACGGAATGCAGCTGAAAGGCAGGTTAGTAAAAAAAAAATGCTTGGGGGAGGTGAGGGCATCTGGTCGGGTGGGCGTGGCAACCTTACCCTGCGTAGTGGCGGGAGGATGGGATGCGTGCCCTTCCCATGCCAGGCCAGCCCGTGCAGCCCCGGGGCGGCCGTGCTGGGCGGCGATGGGCAGGGTGTCGAGGCGGAAGCCAGCAGGCCAACCAAAGCAGCAGGTGGAGCGCCCGAAGCTCAAGGAGGGAGGGCACTGAAGTAGATGGTCAGGCCATTGGCAAGAGCAAAGCATCTGAGCAGAAAGCAGCCTTGGAACAAGTGGGGCAGGTAAGGAAATTCCTCAGCCAGTGTGCCTGGACAACAAAAAATTAGCTACTGGTTCTGCCGAAGTGGTGCAAACTGGCTGAATCCCACCACTGCCCCTCATCTACACCCTATTCGTTCCTTTAAAAAATTCCCATCTCCTTACGACGAAACAGAGACCCCCAAATTTTGCTTCCACAGTTTGAGGCTACAAAATGGATGGAGATTTCAGGCCAACCTTTTACGTTCAGAAATGTAGCTTTTCTGATTTAAAGCAGTCTTCAACATTAGAGTGAAGTCCTAGGCTTTCCTTAGACCTCCCAGTCCCCACCTAGAGGCCATTGAGTTACTTGAGAGATCACTGTTTTCTCAACCTCAGCAACTTTAAGAAATGTGGACTTCTCCCAGAATTCCACAGCCAGCATCTTAACATTGCCTAGGTTGAGAAATGCTGCTTTAGGGAGACATTTTCCCTCTTTGCAAGTCTGGCTTTGTGGAACGTGCCGATTTTTGAAAAGGTTTTGTTTCTCTGGCATATGCTCTTTCTTAAACCTTGCCTCAGTTGACTTACTGGAATTGGATCTGCTCCGAGGGTTGCCTTCCACATTTGGGAGAGACGTCTGTATTTTCAGCTGTACTGATTTCACTTCATCCTGCTGTTTCATCTGACTCCATTGCACTTGCTGGATGTGTTTAGTAGATTTGGGAGTGTGGACATCAGCCTATCCAAGAGAGAGAACAAGGTCTTTCTTCAAAACCCCACAAGAACAAGCCCAATTTGTCCCAAGTTTTAATTTCTTATTCTGAAACAGATAGTACAGGTAGTCCTCAACTTACAACCACAATTAAGTCCAAAATTTCTGTTGTTAAGTGAGATATTTGTTAAGTGAGTTTTGGCCCATTTTACGACTTTTCTTGCCACAGTTGTTAAGTGAATCATTGCAGTTGATAAGTTACTAAGACGGTTGTTAAGTGAATCTGGCTTCCCCATTGACTTTGTTTGCCAAAAGTTCACAAATGGTGATCACATGATCTTGGGACACAGCAACGGTCATAAGTATGAACCAGTTGCCAAGCACTGAATTTTGATCACATGATCATTATTATTCAGTAGGCAAGGAGCAGACCAGCATAGTTACAACATCATTTATTGACTCAAACTAGAACTGGAGAACTGCAGGCAATTGCCTGTAATTTATACTCTGAGCCCACAGGGCCTTAACCAATCATAATACTGGAAAAAGTACACCCAAATATGAATGTTCAAAGTTTCCCTCCAAAACAGTTGGAGTTAACAGCCAGGGTCATCTAAAGGTTAGTTTCATTTTAGCTTCACAAGCAGTTGGAGTTAAGTTAGTTTCACTTTAGCAGGGCTTAACACAACTTTATATATATTCAATACATAACAATCACGATGATGCCACAAAGGTTGTAAGTGTGAAAAATGGCCAAAGGTCACTTTTTCAGTGCCGTTGTATCTTTGAATGGTCACTAAATGAAGTTACAAGTTGAGGACTACCTGTAATATCAACCCCCCCATCTAGAAAAAAATTGTTTCTTTATGCAAGGAATCCAATAGCAAATTAAAGTTGTTGTTTTTTTGTGCCTTCCCACGTCAACAGTGATGGACACTCTTTTAACTATTGAGTTTTAATAGAATCATTTTGTAGTTATGGTGAGGAAGAAGTCACTAAGGATGTGTCCCAGGATTTCTGGTTGCTGGGATCTGCTTGTGGAAAGGTCCCTTTAAACTTGCTGCCAGTCTCTAATACTTGTAAGGAGCTGCAGTCTGAAAGGAGCCTGTGTGTGTGTGTGTGTGTGTGTGTGTGTGTGTTTTGTTTTCCCAGTTCCCCGAGAGCGGCTCTCCTCCACTTCTGAGGCACACAAGGCCAGAATTTCACTGTCAGCCTCTCTCACTGCTTGAATCCTTGTGACAGATAGAGCTGGGATTTCAATTATTAGCCTCAGCGTGAATTATCCCATTGGTCTTTATGAAACACATTTTTTTTTTGTAAATATCCAAAACTCTACTCGTACAAAGACCAGTTCCCATCCTATTATATGTTGCTAAATTGGTCCCATTTTTTATTTTATATTTTCCTTCTTGCCCCTTCCTTTCACCTGTTGTATCTCTAGTCTGCTAATTAGCAATGTGTCAGAAAGATGAGAAAGATGATCCCATCAGCAAATGTTACCTACCCAACTGATACTCAAAGAAAAAAGAGAGAGAAGGAACTTTTTAAAATTTACGCGATCAAGTTTTCCAAGTGAGCAGCCTCAGTGTGGTTTATAGCATTCAGATTTGTAGGTGATTGGTCATTTAAAGCTAATTACAGACCTTTACAAAAGTGAGCCCTAAAATTTAGAAAGGCAGGTTCCTCGTTGTGCAATAATGCTGGCAGAATGACTCACTTTTATTTTTCTTCAAACACTAACCTCGTAAGTCACTATGCACTCGACATTCTGATCTTTTCCTATCCCCACAATCCACTTCTCCATCACAAATGGAGGCTGCAAGAAAAAAAAACATCATTTACTGGTATCCTTTGCCTTGCTCCTCCCACTTCGGAGGGGCTGTTGTTTTATTTACCTGAGGACTTTTCCATGTCTGACCTCTGTTTAAAAAAATATACATTTAAAAAGTGGAAAATGTCTACAAAGGTTGTGATCTAATCTACTGGGCGCCAGGAATAGCTGGTAAGCCCCGCCCCACTCGTGATAGCACCATCGTCCGGGCACTAGTGGCCCCATTTGCTCATGCACCACTGCCAGTGTCACAAGAGTGTGCGCTGCCCATTTGCCCATGAGCGCGAGCACCAGCACGTATGCCACGGGGGCGCATAGCCCACTTGCACATGCATATGCACGCTAGCACTGCCGTCGTGCGCGTGCCTGTTTGTGCATCCATGCGTGGGGCTATGCGCACTCACATTTCCCTGCTGTTCCCTTTCATTCCGGGCCGCCAAGTCAGAAAGGTTGGGGAACTCTGATCTAATCTACCATTGCTGTTGGCCTGTAATTTCAGTATATAAAAGAAATGTTTGAATCTAAATTTGGCCAAGGAGAATCTCCTTCCAATTTCTCATTCTGAAGGGTTATGAATATTCAGAAGGCAATTTCTATTAATTAGTACAGCTTTGAATGCTTCAAACATGATTTGAAAGAGAAGGTTCCAAACATGCCAGAGAACAAGCATATCACCTCTTTAAAACGGCCATGTCTTTAAAAGAAAGAGAAATCAACTCTAGCCACATCCTACAGAAATCCAAAGACAGATGTAGCTGCTTTAAAGAGATGCTGTACTGATATCCCTGTATGCTCTGAAACACCTCTTGCAATTCATTTTTGAGCCATGTCCCATCCTATTAATTAGGCTGTTGCTCCTGCTTTGGCTTTAGATCATGGATCTTTCTCTCAGACTCCTGCCTGCTCAGCATCACTGCATGAGCCAGAAAAAAAAACCTCTGAGCAGGATCAGACAGAGCTGAGATGGGGAGCCTTTTAACTCTAGAGGAATGGATAGCCATAAAAGTACCCTGTTGGAGTCAAATGATGCCCAGACCTGAAGCAAGCAATCTATGGGGTCAGAACTTAAAGTCAATAGGAAGATCTTTTTTTTTCCACCATCTCTTTTCTCTGCATGACTGGGAGACAGCAAGCTCTAAAGACAATTTTGAAATAATGGCTTAGTTGTTCACCCCTAATCCTGGAGACACTTGTGACAAGTACATAGTCTCTCACACACACATTCACAGTCCTGAATTTACATGAATGTGCATCTACACCCTTGTCTGGAAGCAAAAAAAAAGGGTTTCTTAAATTTAGGGCTCATTTTCAATTCAATCACTCGTCTGCTCAATTCTGCAGATAGTCTAAGTTAAGATAACAGCAATGCACAGGCATTTTATGTAATGATGTTTAAATTGTAGCAACAGAATTAAGTAGCTCCTCCAAAATTATTTGTCATGAAACGGTTTTGCTGGTTAGCTTTGTAGCTGTTACTGTGCCTTAAGCTGATGTTGTTCTTCCATAAGACTTTCCCCTTGACTTTAATATCGCTGATTGACAGATCCCATGATCTCCTTTGAAGGCCAGATCTGACAGGAAGATTGTGACAAGTTTTGAATCCATATATATCTGGTGTCATAAAAGTCATGACACTTTCAGATGTTTCCAGATAATACAAAGGCTTGAGTCAGGTATGACTTGCATGTAAGGCAGCCTGTGCCATTCACGGGGAATCTTTGGATTTTCAGATGCAGCTTTTAGGGGAGACATAGGTAGCTAGCTGTAGAGGGGTTGTGAATGAAGAATCAGGAAAGACCCAGTGCATGAATACAATTTATCTCATCTCTAGATTCCATCTGGGGTTTATTGGGAAAAACTATCATGATTAATTGAATAAATATTACTCCACCTGCAACCATACCACATTCTTCTTACATCTTAAAGACAAAATATTGGAGTAGAATGTGAAATACCTTCTTAGTTAGCTTCACCAAATTGGTTACTGTATGTGTGTGTGTGTGTTTGTCCTTTGTAATTTGTACACTTTTTTGGGGGGGCAGTTTTTTAATCAGTTATTTTTCCTTGTTATTATTTACAGCCAGTGCTTTTTTTGTAAAAGAAAAAGGTGCCGGAACTCACACATGTCATACAACCCACCTTGCCTACTCTACAAGGTTCCATCCAAAAAAGGTGCCGGAACTCCGTTCTGAGCGTTCTATGAGAAAAAAAGCCCTGTTTACAGCTAATAACTGGTGGAATGTTTCTTTTTTATGTATATTTTATTAATTTTTTATGATAACAATCTTTAGTATTTAATAAGCAACACGTCTGAGTTTCTGTGTTTAACATTAATAGTAGTACAATTTCCATTCCTATCCTTTATTCCATTTTTCTAACCATTTATAAAAAAATTCCCATGTTTGAAAGTATTCTGAATCTTACTTCCCCTTCATTTTCAATGTAAGCCTATCCATTTCTGCACAGTCCAAAATTTTCTTAATTATGTCTTCTTCAGATGATATTTGTTCATTTTTGCAGAACTGAGCAAATATAATTCTCACTGCTGTTAATATATGTAATATTAAGTATACACATTTCTTATCATAATTTTCTGAAATCATGCCTAAAAGAAATAATTCTAGTTTATAGTTTACGTGTGCTTCTATCATCTTTTCTAGCCACCTATGTATTTTTGACCAATAGTTCTTTGCTTTAGGGCAGGGGTGTCAAATTGCTGGCCCATGAGCTGGTTGCATCATACAGAGGCCATGCCCACCCCAGCTCCGGCAATGCAAAAAAAGTCATGATACGTCATGACACATCACGTGACGTGACGAGTTTGACACCTGTGCTTTAGAGCAGACATGTCAAACACAAGGCCCGGGGGCCAGATCCGGCTCGCGAAGTGGTTTCATGTGGCCTGCGAAGCCATCCTGGAAACAGTGAGGGAACAGTCCCCGCTGCCTTGGCCCTGGCCCTGGCCCAGAGACCCTCCTTCTGCCAGAGACCCCCAGATCTGTCCCACTCCTGCCCAGGCCCCCATAGGCACCCTTGATGCCAATGATGTAGAGCTGGCCATGCCCACCCAGTAGGCCATACGCACTCTGGCCACGCCCACCCTGGCCATACCCACCCAGCCCCCCGAGGGCAACCACAATGCTGATGTGGCCCTCAATGAAATTGAGTTTGACACCCCTGCTTTAGGGTATGTCCACTAAAGATGATAATACGTGCCTGGATTTTGTCTGCATTTCCAAAAATTGATAGACACATTTTAAAATATTTTGCTAATCTTGCACGTGGTAAGTGCCATCTACAGAACATTTTATATAAATTTTCTTTGTAAGTAGCTGCCCTTGTTATTTTGTAGTTTGTTTCCCATAGGTTTTGTCATTTTTCTAGCTCTACATTGTGCCCAGTTTTTTGCCCAAGTTATCATTGTTTCTTTAACTTGTTCATCTTACATATTTAAAAATATAACAGAAAGCTATACAGTTTCTTAATCAATTTATCATCTAATGAAAATAGCATCTTAAAGCCATATGGGATGGGGTTGAGTTTTATTAATGTGTTTTAACCTACTTTTAATGTGTTTTAACTTATTCGTGGGCATTTTGTTTAATCGTTTTTAATTTTTGTATCTTGTTTTTGATATGTATTGCCCTGTTCACCGCCCTGAGTCCTTCGGGAGAAGGGCGGTATACAAATTTAATTAATTAATTAATAAATAAATAAATAAATAAATAAATAAATAAATAAATAAATAAATAAATATATTTTTGCATCTTTCTCATATCTCATTTGCATTTGCAGCTGTGGCCACCATGATAGCTCAATGCCTTGTTCTTCCAGTTCTTGTTTGGTTTGTAGTTTCCCATCAGTATTCAAAATATCTTTATAAGTCACACGTTTCTCATAGTTGATTAAGTTTGGGTGTACAAACGCCTCCATTGTCGAAATCCATCCTGGTATTTTCATGTAACTTCTTGATTTTACCTTTTCCCATGTCAAAAGCAGTGCATTTCTTACATAGTGGTTTTGAAAGTATTTATGAATTTTGTTCTTCCCATACCATAGGAAAGCATGCCATCCAAGTTGTAGGTCATGCCCTTCTAGGTATAATAGGCTTTTATTTCTAAGAGTTATCCATTCTTTTAACCATGTTAGTGCATTCTTTTAACCATGTTAGTGCGGCTGCTTGATAGTACAAGACCCAGTCTGGTAGGCGAAAGCCTCCTTTTTCTTTTGCTTCTTGTAACATTTTCAGTCTGATTCTAACTTTTTTCCCTTGCCAGATAAATTTCAATATCGATATATTTAATTCATCGGGGGGAAAATTGTCAATTTTTATCAGTATTGTTTGAAATAAAAAGAGTAGTTTTGGTAAAATATTCATCTTCACTGTCGCTATTCTTCCCAGGATTGATAGTTGTAGATTTTTCCATTTTTCCAAGTCTAGTTTTATTTGTTTTAATAATTTTACATAATTACCTTATTTTATGTTGCACATATTGCTGTTAAATATATCCCCAAGTATTTAACTTTCTTAACTACTTAAAGGTCTGTTTTTACTGATAGTTGGTTTTTTTGTTTATCTCTGAGATTTTTAGCTATAACTTTAGTCTTTTCTCTATTAATTTTCAGTCCGGCTACTTCTCCAAATTCTTCAATCTTTGTTAATAATTTAGGACTTGTCTTTAACGCAGGGGTGTCAAACTTGCAATGTCACGTGACATGTTGCGACGTATTGTGACTTTTTTGCCATTGCTGGCAATGGGGTGGGCGCAGTTTTGCTATGATGAATGCGGCCCATGGACCAGCAATTTGACACCCCTGCTCTAACAGATCCTCCAATATAAATACCAGGTCATCTGCGAATGCTTGTAGTTTGTACTTTTCATCTTTTATCTCCATTCCTTTGATTTCTGGATCCTGTTTAACATTCCTGTTCAACTCTTCCAAAGTTAAGATAAATAATAGTGGGGATAATGAACATCCTTGTCTTGTGCCTTTTTTGATATTGAAACTCTCCGTGCAATCTCCATTCACAATTATTTTAGCTGTTTGTCTATGATAAATTGTTTGAATTATATTCGTAAAATTTTCTCTAAAGTCCATATGGTTTAGTTGTTGAACCATAAATTGCCAATTGACATTATCAAAGGCTTTCTATGTATCTAAAAAAATGAAAGCCATTGGTTTCCCTGGGTGCATTTCATAATATTCCATTGTGTCTAGAATTATTCTTAAATTGTTCTTTATTTGTCTCTTTGGTAAAAATCCATTTTGGTCTGAATGTATAAATTCAATCAAAAATCTCTTTAGTCTTTCTATTATTGAAGCAAAGATTTTATAATCCACATTTAGTAGAGATATTGGTCTCTACAGTGGTGTGATTCAAATATGTGAGCAACCAGTTCTCTGTGTGGATGCCGCTTCCGGTCTGGGCCTGGTCAACAAAAAATTAGCTACCGGTTCTGCCGAAGTGGTGCAAACTGGCTGAATCCCACCACTGGGTCTGTAGTTCTTTATCAGGGTCAAGTCTGTATCTTCTTTGGGTATTAGCGTAATATTGGCATCTATCCATGTATTTGGTAATTTGGCTTTTAGTAATACCTAATTGCACACTTCTTGCATTGGTAAAATTAATGTATGTTGTAAACATTTGTAAAATTCTGCCGGTAGCCCATCTGGGCCTGGTGTCTTATAATTGTTTTATCTTTTTATAGCTTCTGTCAACTCCATCACTGTTATTTTTCCATATAGCATATTTTTGAAATTCTCTGAGATTTTTTGGTAACAGCATTTTCTAAATATTACCTTATTTTTTTCCTGAGGAATTTCTTCTGTATTATAAAGTGTTTCATAAAATTGTTTAATTATTTTTACTGCATCATTTTGACATAGCCTCTTACATCTTGTAGTTTATTAATTTCTTCTCTCTTTCTTTTTTCGGTTTATAAGCCAACCATCTCCCTGCTTATTGGCATTTTCAAAAAAGTTTTGTTTTACTTTTTTAATTTGTTGAGCCATTTCTTCAGCTTCTATTAGATTTAATTTGTGTTTTATTATCTCCATTTGTTTTTTAGGTTTTCTTTTGTGGGTCTCTTTGTAGTTCTAATTCTAGTTTTGTAAGTTCTTCTTTAAGCTTAATTTGTTGTTGTCTTTCATCTTTTTTGCCATATAGGTTATGGCTACTCCTCTAAAATATGCTTTAGCTGTAAGCCAGACATTTTGGATTGATATATCTTCTTTCTTATTTTATTTGAAGAAAAAATCCATTTCCCTTACAGCTTTTTGTATAAATTCTTTCTCTTTCAATAAGAATTGGTTTAAGGTCCATCATGCTTTTTTCTTTGTTCCTCTCCAGGTTATCTTTATCGGATTATGGTCCGTCCATATGTTAGTTTCTATCTCGATTTCTTGTATATCCCTTCTTAATTAAGGGGATATCCACATCATATCAATTCTAGATCATTATTTGTGGCTTGAATAAAATGTGTATTGGGATATCTTAAGATTTATTTCTCTCCACATATCTTGTATACAAATTTCTTCTGCCATTTTGAAGAAAGCCTTAGGCCTTAGCTTTAGGCAAATAACTGAATAACTAAATAATTAAATACTACTCCAGCTGCAACCATACCACATTCTTCTTACCTCTTAAACACAAAATATTGGAGTAGAATGTGAAATACCTTCTTAGCTAGCTTCATCAAATTGGTTACTGTGTATGTGTATGTATTTGTCCCTTGTAATTTATACACTTTTTTCTGGGGCAATTTTTAATAAGATATTTTCCCTTGTTATCATTTACAGCTAATAACTGGTGGAATGTTTCTGAAGCCACAGTTTCTTTCAGTAACTAGAATTTTAATCTGAGTCAGAAGGTAGCAAAAGCTTGTGATTATTTGTGATTATTTAAAGGGACATTTAGCATTAACATTCTCTAACTTTATTTTTAAAAAGCTTCAAACTGTTTTTATAATGTTATTCATGGCAAAATTATGGCTGTGGCTGTCTTTTTAAAAGCTGAATGATTTTAATTTTAAAAAATAAATAAATTGTCCCATCAGGTCACAAATGGAGAATTAATTTCTTCAGTCACATCAACCATCACCAGGGAATACATAGCCAAATTCCACCCTCCTACTCCACAGGCTTGGCAGACATGTACCTCTGTGGTCACCAGCTTCCAGAACATCCCTGCAGTGACACAATTCAGCTACTTTTCTTTCAGAGACCACCTTGGTTAGTAACCATTCCCAAATATGACAGTAATAAATGGTATTTCTTTTTCTGACCAGTGAGTGCATTTATGACCAAATTTCATGCACCTGACGACAAAAGTTCTCAGTGTGAAACTGATTAAGGTCTAGTCAGGCAGCAGCACCAGCTGGCCAGAGGGTTCTAATGAACTAATTAAGGTCACAGAGCTGAGCTTGTAGTTAGCACTTTTTAGGGATGCACAGCGCAACTCCGGAAAAGATAGCTTGTTTGAGCAATCTCTCAGCTCTGTGAGGGGGCAACAAAAGGGGAAAAAATTGGCTGGATGCCAGACACTGCAAGAAAACTTTATAAGATAGCATCAGCCAGTGATTTTCTCTCTCTCTCTCCCTCTCTCTAACATGTATTCACTTAGTGACCATTTCATTTAATGACCAAGTTATTGGAACAGAATGCAGTTGCTAAACAAGGAGAGTGTTAGGAACTGTTGGGATCACACAGTAAAGTGAAATCCACAATCTAATTCACAACAGGAACATCTATCGCTGGTCTCAGATTCAAAGCCCTCCAAGTCATTTTCAGTGGTTTTGTCACTGAGGACCAAGGACAAAGCACTAAACATCACATAGGTGTACAGGTTGGTCCAGGGGACCAACATTTTAAAACATTAAAATGTATCAGCTGATCAACCTCAGATTTGATATTAAAATTGCTTCATAAAACATTGTATTTTCAGTGTATTGAACTCCCTGAAGAATGTACTTCAAAGGATGTGCTTCAGATTTTCTTTGTTGGAAATACAAAAAAAAATGAGAATGCACTGACCCATATGATATGATCCTGTTGTCATTTGATACTTTTTTAGACTGGGATTTTAATGTATATAGCTAGATTGATGAGGAAATGTGCAAATATTAAATATGTTTACATGATACCAAAATGGAAAACGATGAAGTTGGCCGAGTACATTTGGGAAGAGTTTGATCCTGTGACTCCGGATGAAGTGGACAAGATCATGGGGAAACTAAGTGCCGCCACATGTTTGTTGGACCCGTGTCCCTCCTGGCTAGTCTATGCATCTCGGGAGGTTACACGAGGCTGGCTCCTAGCAGTTATCAATGCCTCACTGAGTGAAGGGTACTTCCCTGCTGCCTTGAAAGAGGCGGTGGTAAGGCCCCTCCTCAAGAAACCGGCACTGGACCCAGCTGTTTTAAACAACTTCCGTCCTGTCTCCAACCTTCGCTTCCTTGCGAAGGTCGTTGAGACCGTGGTGGCACGACAGCTCCCTTTGAACCTGGAGGAAGCTGAATATCTAGATCCGTACCAATCGGGTTTCAGACCCGGGCACAGCACAGAGATGGCATTGGTCGCGCTGGTGAATGATCTCTGGCGGGCCCGAGATAGAGGTTATTCCTCTGTCCTGGTCCTATTAGATCTATCAGCGGCTTTTGATACCATCGACCATGGTATCTTACTGCGTCGTCTTGAGGGGCTGGGAGTGGGAGGCACCGTTCTGCGGTGGTTCTCCTCCTACCTCTCGGACCGTTTGCAGACGGTGTTGGCAGGAGGGCAGAGGTCAAGCCCTAGGCCTCTTAATTGTGGAGTGCCTCAGGGTTCGGTGCTCTCGCCCCTCCTGTTCAACATCTATATGAAGCCGCTGGGAGAGATCATCCGTAGCTTCGGGGTGAAATATCATCAATATGCTGATGATACCCAGCTATTCATCTCCACCCCGAACCAACCCAGTGATGCCCTCGATGTGATGTCCCGTTGCCTGGAAGCGGTACAGATTTGGATGGGAGAAAACAGGCTTCGACTCAACCCGGCCAAGACTGAGTGGCTGTACATACCGTCATCTCGTTTAGTCCAAGAGGTTCCATCTCTGACTATTGGAGGAGAGATGTTACCTCCCATTGATAGAGCACGCAATCTGGGCGTCCTCCTAGATTCACGACTCAGTTTTGAAGATCATATTGGAGCCGTGGCTAGGGGGGCATTTGCACAGATTCGTCTAATATACCAATTGCGCCCCTTTTTGGACCGAGATGCCCTACGTACAGTCACCCACGCACTCGTTACCTCCCATATTGATTACTGTAATGCTCTGTACATGGGGCTGCCCTTGAAGACCACCCGGAGGCTTCAGCTGGTGCAGAATGCAGCTGCACGGGTTGTGATGGGAGCTCCCCGATACTCCCATATTACACCCCTCCTGCGTGAGCTGCATTGGCTACCAGTTGCCCTCCGGGTGAGATTTAAGGTGCTGGTACTTACCTTTAAAGCCCTACATGGCTTAGGTCCGGGATACTTGCAGGACCATCTGCTGCCGGGAACAAATTCCCATCGTCCAGTACGCTCACACAGAGAAGGCCTCCTCAGGGTACCGTCAGCTAGGCAATGTCGGCTGGCGACCCCCAGGGGGAGGGCCTTCTCTGTGGGAGCGCCAGCCCTATGGAATCAGCTCCCCCCTGAGCTTCGGATGGCCCAAAACCTCCAATCCTTTCGCCGCGGCCTCAAAACACTCCTGTTCCACCAGGCTGACCTAGACTGACAGGCATTTTAATTAATTTATATTTAGTATTTTTAATTTATTTTTTAAATTCTCTAATTTTAATTTATTGCACAGATGTTCTCAATTTTATTTTTATCTTGATTTCTGTACTTATTATATGTTTTGTTGTTAGCCGCCCTGAGTCCTTCGGGAGATAGGGCGGGATATAAATCCCATCAATAAATAAATAAATAAATAAATAAAATAAAATAAAATGTGGGAATCTGCTTATTAGGACACATGGCTGTATCAGGCCTAAGGAGATGGCTAACAAAATTATACTGAGAAATTGGGGAAATGATATTATTCCAGATGTTAAGGAATTGCTTTTGAAAATGTATATTTTATCCATCTTGGAAAAGGCATCAATGGATGACGCAATATGTATTACTTTGTCAGAAATTTTATATTTTACACTACATTTTCATTTGTTTATATTATACTATTGATTACTAAACAAATGATAATTGATCAGCTTAATATATAAGGTAAATTTTTAATTTTTATTTCTATTTGGGGGTTTGGGTTTTTCCCTTTTTTCTTTTTCTTTTTTTTTAAAAAAACATTTAAGCAGTGTTCCATTTAACTGTGTTTCTTAACTTAGTTTGGTGTTTATAGCTTAGATTTTGTATTTCTTCTAAATCTAAACAGATACCATGTTTCCCCGAAAATAAGACCGGGTCTGATTTTATTTTTTTTTTGGCCTCCAAAAGAGGCACCAGGTCTTATTTTCAGGGTGCGTCTTTTATACTCACCTCTGGCACCTCCAGCACTGCCCAGCTGGTCCACTTCTTCTGGGGCCGAAGGAGCAGCTTCATTCTGCAGCTGCATTCCAGCCTGCATTTCGCAGTCAGGCCTTTCCGGAAGGCCTGTGCAGTTGAATACCAAGCTATGGAGTGAATCCATAGCTCAGTCCTTGGCTGCAGAGGCTTTCTGGAAAGGCCTGTGACTGAGAAATGCAGGCCTGGCGGCAGAAGACGCCGCAGAAGAAGTAGGCCGGCGAGGAGAGACATGGCTGCAAGGTAAATGGGTGCAAGGCGAATGGGGCAGATCCACCCCCACCCCCACCCTAGCTTCATTTTTAAATGTGTTCCTTGCCTGAAAAGTAGGGCTTATTTTGGGGTAGGGCTTATATTAGGTCCACCCTCAAAAATCAAGCTATGGCTTATTTTGGGGGTAGGTCTTACTTTGGGGAAAAAACAGTAATAGTCCAGGGGAAACTTTCCTGGAGGTAGTGGAACCTAGAAGCAGAAAGAGCAACTTTATCCTCCCAATTCAGTGAGTATGTCAGCAAGCTCAGGGAAGATGGGCCTGGAAGCTCAGAAAGAATTTCAAACAATGGCTAATTTGTTCCAAGACTCTCAGGAGGTGCAAGGATAGGGCTGGATGAGGAAACAAGGGCTATGGATAAAGAGAGTCTGCTGCTCTGGTATTTTAATACTTTTGGTGGACCCAAAGACAATCATAAAAACATCACCATAACTACAAACTTACCTTTGTCATTTTTAAAATCTCGACATCAGGTAGATTAGTGTTAAATGTCACATCTTTTATATAAGTTATTGCAATTTCGTCCCCATCCATCTCCATATACATTTTCCATTTGCAATCCTAGTTTTGGAAAGAAAATACAAAATATTAAATTGCAATGGGCTCTGCTATGAATAGAAAGCTTCTCCCTTCTTTCCAGCCATCACCTCCACATTAGTAATTACACATGTTTTTATGAATAAGTATATAGAACTGAACTTTGATGATGAAACAATAAAAAGTAGCCTGAAAAGCAAAAGTTATTTGAGTTTCTGTCACATGAGAAGAGGCTTAAGAATTGTTTAAGCTAAACCACCATTGGCTGGTCTCTGGAATAGCATAAGTGGCTACATCACCATTTCCCAAGTGCGTTTCTCTTCCAGTGAAAGGTACAAAACCCAAAATGCAGCAATGTCATCAGATCTGGGGGGTCCCAGAGGGCTGGTAACATTACAAAATATCTCCATTATTAGCAGAATAACAGAATTGGAAAGGACCTTGGAGATTTTCTAGTCCAACCTCCTGCTCAAATAGGAAACCCAATAGCATTTCAGACAAATGGTTGTCCACTCTCTTAAAAACCTCCAGTGTTGGAGCACCCACAACTTCTGAAGGCAAGTATTGTAGTTAACATCCACTCTCTTCTTTTTAATAATTTAATAATGATTATTTTTTATTTTGTTACTTGTTCCATGCCACCCAGAGTCACTTTTTGTGGGATGGAACGCTATACAAATTTGATTTATAAATAACTGAGGGATGGAATTTAGATTCCCTTCTAAAATCCCGGTGCTGTGAGGCAGGAAGAAAAATGGAAGAAGCAATTCTCCGAAAAACAAGTTTTAAGCACCAAATCTTTATATTGGAAATGCACTTCCCTAGAGATTGAGAACAATCTATATTTTGGCATTTCTGAAATAATAGGTGTTGTTTTTTTACAAACATATATACATCTTCATGCTATTATGTTATACAAAGTGCCCAAAAAGAATATATTGACCAGAGTTGGGACTGAAAACCCAGTTGTAAGTCATTGTGGTTGTAAGTTGAGGCACCTATATGATGAGATCTGTTTTTCTAGGTTTTAAATTATTCACAATTGTTAAACAAATCACCATGTTATTTCTTCTTTGTTCCCCACATCTTGAAAGTACTCCATTCCCACTGCATTCAAGATACCTTTATGTTTCTTCTCGCACCCAGTTCCATGTAAGAATGTGACTAGAGGCATGGTATTATACTATACATAACCATTTCTGATTTGTTTTGACACATTCTATCTCTGCTAACAGTTGCACCCTGCTCACCATTTTTCTACCAGAATATGCATCTCTTAAATCTTCTCATCCATTTCCCCATCTTTAGTAAGGTTCCATCAAGGTCACAAAACAGGTACTTGCTTTTGGGGGGTGGAGTTTGCATTTATGTATGACTAACAGTTATTCACGTTACTTTCAGTCTCAAACACTATCTGGTCTTTGATGTATTAAATTTCAGATGTATACTCCTTCTTGCATTATATATTCTAGCTCAGGGGTCCCCAACCCCCAGTCCGTGGACCGGCATTGGGTCACAGCATGTCAGAAACCAGGCCGCACAAACAAGCAAAGCCCCATCCACGGGATGCAGGCAGTACATGAAACCACGCCCCCTACAGTCTGCAGAAAACCTCTCTCCGTGGAACCAGTCCCTGGTGTCCAAAAGCTTGGAGACCTCTAGTCTATTCTAGCTAACATTTGCTAATGAATTCTCAATTTAAATCCCTGTCTCAATCTGTCTCTTTGCCCTTTTGCCCGTGCTACATCACAGCGCTCCTTGCCAGCAGTGTGGGGGGGGGCAGTACTGGGGCTGAGGAAGAGGCCTGGGGCCTTCAGCAGTCTCAGCCAGCTGCCACCATCCCCAAGCTCTGCTTTCTCCTCGTGTTGCCACTGTCACCAAAGAGTTATGCCTCAAGCCCCGTGCCACAGCCAGCCACCCCAGTGCCACAGCTCAAAGCCCCAGTCGCTTTCACCACCCTCCTTTCTCCCAATTCTGCTGTCCCCAGCTGCCTTTCACTATTCTCCTCCCCTGCTGATGAGGTGTGCCCAGTCTTACCCCTATGCAAGGCAACGGCTGGCTAACCAGGCCTTCACGAGGCCATTTGGGTCATTCTCTAGATTGCTTATGCCATTCTAGGCACTTATGACCGTGCCATTCTCGCAGTGCTTTGGAAAACCTTTGGAAAGCCTTTATACAGTAAACCCTTATAAATCAAATTTGAGGCCTTCCAAAGCATTATGAGAACATCGTGGTCATAACTGTAACCAGCCTGCCTAGCAACCAAGTGGCTGTAACCTTGGGGACTGGGCACAGGTATCGTTTGTTCAGTGAAGATTACCTGTAATCCCATTTTGTTATTCAGTTAATTTGGATGTAATTCCCCCGAGCTTCTAGAGTGGACATTCCATGTGCAAGTCAACTACTCTGCTTCCACAGATTCACATTTTTTGTTCGCAACTGAACTAGGCTAATCATGTAAAATTTCACAAATATATACATACAGCCTCTTCTTCCCCCCCCCACCACCATTTTTTGTTCGTCTTAATGCCTGTCTTCCAGCCTGCATTCCATCTTAACATGGATTGCTATAGTCAGGTTAATTATTCAGGCATTGCTGCAGACCTGCTTGGGAAAAAAAAACTCCCAACCCAAGGGATTTGGTATTCCATTTCCCCTCAAAAGAAAGCTCTTAGACCCCAGTTAGCAATGCCCCATTACCTCTTATGGAGTCAGTCCAAGGACAAATATTCCAAGGATATGAAATGAAAATATCCTGCCAGTGTAAAGCAGGCCTTTTCAGTGTTCATGGCTTTTCAGTATGTTGCCTGATAGGACCAACTGTATAATACAGGTATTCGATTTAACTATATGCATTTTAGACTTGCCTATTTTTAACTTACGAATACAGAAATGTTTCTCTGTTCGTTTTCCTCAGGTATAAAAATGAAAGGTTATGGCTGTCTGACTCGGTGGTATAAACTTAAAAAGTGGTCTGTAGAATACAGTGGAGAAAAAAGCACATTTTAAATAGTAAATGTACCTTTACGCTACATGCTATTGCTAACAGGTGATGGATGTTGTACCGACACTACAGCTGATGTTTTGTTGTGGGATCAAATGGCATCACCATGACAAACTTCTTGGATAGGAAGAAAGGGTATCTTTTGCATGGAACTACTGAAGATAAGTTAAAATATGGGGGATGAATGTAGATTTCTTGAATATGTGACAAGAGAAATTGGCAAGTCCTCATAAGTCAAAGCACAGAAATGGACTGTGGAGGTACTGCAATACAATCTCAAAAGCCAAGTCTTCCAATTTCACTGAAATTTACTCCTATTTAAGAATGTGTAAGATTGGATTTCAATGAGCTCTCTTGATTTTCTAATTATGCTGGTCCGTAATTCTAGTTCTAATAGGCCAAAGAACATCAACTTCCATGTACTCATTTCTGCATATTGTCAGAGATTTAAAAAAATGCAAACACAGAAATGATAAATGTGGATAAGTCCAGATTTTTTTTTTAAATCCAGCAATAGCTTCTGGCAGTTGAAACATAATGAGCCCATGGGAAACACTGCTACTTTACGTAAAGGGAGAGTAGCTTATAAAGATTACCCATCCCTAATTTATATATTTTTTTATTTATTTGTTTACTTGTATCCTGCCTTTATTATTTTTACAAATAACTCAAGGAGGTGAACATATCCAACACACTTTCCTCTTCCTATTTTTCCTCAACAACAACCCTGTGAAGCGGGTTGGGTTGAGAGAGTTAATGGCCCAAAGTCAGCCAGCTGGCTTTCTTAGCTAAGGCAGGACTTGAACTCATAGTCTCTAGAGCAGACATGTCAAACACAAGGCCCGGGGGCCAGATCCGGCCCGTGAAGTGGTTTCATGTGGCCCGCGAAGCCATCCTGGAAACAGTGAGGGAACGGCCCCCACTGCCTTGGCCCTGGCCCAGAGACCCTCCTTCTGCCAGAGACCCTCAGATCTGTCCCACTCCTGCCCAGGCCCCCATAGGCACCCTTGATGCAAATGATGTAGAGCTGGCCACGCCCACCCAGTAGGCCATACGCACTCTAGCCACGCCTACCCAGTAGGCCACGCCCACCCAGGCCATACCCACCCGGCCCCCTGAGGGCAACCGCAATGCTGATGCGGCCCTCAATGAAATTGAGTTTGACACCCCTGCTCTAGAGTGTCTTGCTTTCTAGCCTGGTGCCTTAATCACTAGACCAAACTCTCTTCCTCCCTCTCTTTCTCCTCCCCCTCCCCCCTCGGTTTGCTAATTTAGGTTAACAAAAATAACTACAAATAACATTTCATTACTAGCATGTTGATAACTAAATTGCATTTCAGGGAGTTCCAGTCTTCCATAATTCACTGAATCTGGTGACTCTGGTCATTATGGTCACTGATGTCAATCACATCCTATTAATACTGCCCTGGAAGAAGTACGCTTTTCTTCTGGAAATACAGAAATTGTCTACTGGCCCGAGACTGTTCCATCTTCCCATTTTAAACAATCTTTCATCCATCATGACTTTCCCCATAAGTCACAAAATAGAAAAGGCAAAGTAACCCCGATGAAGATGATAGTGATATCATATATTTAAACATTACTGAGAAAATGCATTAATATTTAGGAATTCACTGTAAATTGTATTTCAGGAATTTAGTGGAAGTAGAACTGTACATGCTTTGCAAATATTGGGAAGAAGGGCCTTGGACCTTACATGAGCACGAACCTCTCTGGTGGGAATCAACTCATTTGAGGAGTACTTAAAGCAGTGGCATCTATTATTGGGCTCACTCAGAAGACAAAGCTGCTTTAATGAATAGCTCATGCACGATTGGAGGTACTTCTGAATCATTTTGGAGGGGTGCACAGCTCTAATTGCAATCGCCAATCCTGATCCTGTGATTTAGTGCTCTGAAGAGCAGCTCACAGCACTGGGGGTAAGAAGGATGCTCTTTAAAATACAAAGGAACTGGATAGACCCTATAGAAGTGAGACAAGTGTACTCCCACTGAAAAGCACCACAAAGCTTTGAATCACATGAAGCGAATCCAATCCTTTGCAAATGGCTCTTGGAGGCAAGGAGGAAACAAAGCTTCACGGCAAGGCAAAACAAACCTGATCTATAAGCAGAGCGAGATGCCCAACTCCAGCAGCTAATTGTAGAGGCAAGAAAGGCCAGCAAATTATTACTTATTTGGATTATTATTATCCTTACCGCAATATCTTATTTTCATTGCCAGGGGAAGAAACTTTTTTGAGAGGAGTTCTCTTTCAGGTTCCCAGAAATGACCTTTTGAGTGGAGCCTATGGATTTTCCATTGTTCCTCAGGTGATTATGAGTAGCCTCTGTACTAACCTTGCCTTTATCAAATAGTGACAACCTTTTTTTAAAAAAAAGCTGGGTTGTTGTTTTTTAACAAGGCGGTCACCTAGACGCTGAACTCTACGGTATGAATGTGGTCGAGGGTCACCGAATTAGTTTGTGTTTCAGCACATTTATAACTTGAAAGAGGAATGAGTTCTTTCAGGAGCTTTTACTGAGAAAGTATGATAGCATAATTCAGATTTATATTATGGTAAACTAAAAAAAAAAATACACGGGGCCAGGAATTGAACTGTTGGCAAATGGGCATTGCAAAATACAACCTCAGAAGTGTACAGCCTTAAAAAAAAGGAGGCCCGGTCATGGTATTAGCACGTTAATAATTTGGGCCCCCAGTTATTCCTTGCATTCTTTGTGATGAGCTACCTCAGTTGCCGAAGGCTGCTGTTTTAAAGGCAATAAGAACAGGAGCATCTATAGTCTTAGCACCTGGGTTATTTATCATTAAAGCGAACGCTGCTACGCTACATTTTATATGCCAGATTCAAAAAAAAAAAGGGAGAACACAAGTATGCTTAATTTGCTTCTCTTCTTTATATATAGTGTCATGACCCACCACTGCTTTGTCCCACGAGAGGGGGGGGGGGAATAGAGGGAGAGAGAGAGAAGAGAGAAGAGATTAAAAACAAAAACAAAAAAAAAAACCCACCACAACTCAAAAGAAATCTGTAAGAAACTCTCCCTCAAAATTCCATTAATAACCTCTCAGCGCCTGTTTAGGTTGCAGGGTCTGGCACTAAGAATGTTTTAATCTCTTTCAGCAAAACAATGTCTCGTAATGATGTACAGGACGCTTGCCGTCCTGATGAAGAATCATACATAATTCAGCACCTTTCACTTGGCACCACTGCGATATCCTCATTAGCCGTGGCTCACGGTGGCTGTCAGATGGTGTCCATGCGAACACGCAGGCATTATATTGTCTTTTGAGATGTGCAGCTGCTTCCATGACACTGCCAGTACATAAAAACATGACGCCAGTTTGTTTTATTTAGTGCTAAACCTTCCAGTTTGTAAAAACAAGGCTGACACAGAGCCTGACACGAGGCAGGGAAAATAATTAGCTCTCATTTTCTCAGGCTCCTATTTCCTTCTCCCTGCTGTGTTCCCTTTCCACTAAACCACCACATGTCAGTCGAAATGGGAGGCAATTAGTGGGCTCATTTCAGTCCCCACAACTGTGCTGAAAAGAAAGTATTTATGATGGCACAATGAGCAGCTGAAAGATTAAATAACATTTGCCTTTTGAAAAGAAAATGACTTCTAGCTAAATGGGCAATTTTTGATTATTCTCAAACAAGCTTAGAGTAGTTTGGCTTTTTTTAAAAAAAAAACACAAGAAAGGAAAATGAGTCATTTTTAGGTGAAAGAATCAAATAAAACTTGACACAGTAATGCAAATAACTGATGTTTTATTGCAAAATATGTAAATGTGTTATAGCCTTAACAATGGCCTCTGTCTTGGGTCGAGGGAGACTGCTGCCAAGCAGGCACCACTGCAGGAAAAGGTTGCTAAACAGCAGGTTGTTGTTGTTATTGATTCCCATTTTTTAAATAGTATTAGGGGAAAGATTTTCATTAAAGGTAATAAGCAAATAAGAGTGAGGCATCAGTATGTTTAAGTTGTGGGGTTTCTGTACTACAGGCAGTTTCACCAGATGTGGGAAAGCATCCCAATTCTAATGCAATTTTGGCTGAGAATGGCAGAATTAGGTCCTTGAATGTAATTAAAACAGGCTGTATTTTTAAAAAAAATAAAAGAAAAATGCTTTGCTTGCTGTTCTCTTTATTTTGAGTATTGTAAGGTGGAATTTATGCATAATAATGACTTTGTTTAGGTGCTAGGAATAGCTGTGTGTCTCTAGCCCTTTTAAAACAGCAGGTTTCAGTGGGTTAGATGGAGAAATTCTAGGAAGGAAAATTATTGTTTAAAAAGAAACACCCATGAGTTTCAGGATTTTTCATCGCCTAAGTGACTGCAAGAAGATATATTTAAAAATCTCACAGGCTGCTTCTATAGCATCTTAATGCTTGCACGGATGCAGCTTCTGTGAAGGATAGCAAAGGTCAGAAGGTTAGGACGATGCTATTCTGTATAGGGATGCTGTCAATCTGAGTGCTTAATTTAAGATGATCGACCCGTTTTATTTTTTTAAAGATATTTGAGATACCATCTCAAGGCTTTAAAGGATGCATTTTTCAACTTGCCAAAGATTTGTCTTTGCAGAGATCTCTATAAATTCATCATGTAGAATGTTCTAAATACTTACTTTTTTTAAAAAAAATCTCTTTATTTTTCTTCATTATTTTTTTTTAGCCTTCCTCCTAAAATTATCTAATGTGAACAATCCAGAAATAATATAGTTTCAACTATTTGCTGGAGAATAGAGTGGTCTGTGCTCTTCTAAAAAATTATTCTTTTTTCCTTTGTAAAGTTGTCATGGTAGACATTTTCATAAAGTTTCTCTAGGCAGGTTCTTCTACATTAGAGTAGATTTTACAGTTAGAATGACTTGAGTGGGATCCAGTATTCTCCATTATTCTCAAGGGACTTCCAGTGGAGCTGGTAGAAGGTCATGCAACAGAAATTTTCATTGATTCCTCCTCCTTTCTCTGCCTTGAAGAGTCTCTACTGTTGATCAAGGGAACCAACCCTAAAGTTGCAAAGAGTGGGAAGAATGTATGCCAATTGTTGTCTCAAGCCCCACTCCCATCCACCCCAAAGAAGACAGCCTCTCTTGAATCTTAGTTCCCCCTACAAATGAAAAGATTCTGGTGAACAAAACTGGACTCCTATCGCAGAATTCCCAATAATTGGCTGAAATGAACAATTATTGCTCTTTCAGTAGATTCAATGAATAATATTTTTTTTGCTCTAGCTCTAGGTAAACGTGTTTTAGTTCTCAATCTGAATCTTCTTATTTTATTGGGAATTAGACTAAAGTTACTAGCAGAGGTGTTTTCCCAAAATGTTTTCCAATCAGGGTTTGAGACAGTAGTGAATAAACAGGAACTTGAACTTGAATAATGTTTAAGCTAGTACCATTCTACATCATTATATCCCCTCATGTAGAAGAAGATGGCCTGATTGTACAGGAAGGAAGCTGAAACATAAGTTCTCGTTCTCTTTCCCTCCCTCCCTCTCCCTCCCTCTTTCTCTCTCCATAAATCTAGGAACTAAAGCAATAAATCATGCAACTGCTCAGAAATTATTTAAAGAACCTAGTTCCAAAGTTATGTTATTTTCTATATTGCTTGTACAGCAGAACGCAGAATTGAAGGGAAGCCAGGGGAATAAATCCAGGAACAGTTTATTGGATTTATTTCGTGAATCTCTCTTCAAAGCAGTATAAAATGAGCCTAACAATCATACAAGTAAATATAACCTACAAAATCATAAATTAAACGTGGAATAATGAAAAATCTATCGTAAAAGATAGGACTGTGCAATTCTTTGAATTCAATTCCAAAACGATTCTTTAGACCACGTGAAAACATAGCAAACATTTTAAACATTGTCTGTGACACTTTAAAGAAGCCACGTGAATCTATGTGATGCTGGAAAAAGATGCAACTTGTTTAAAAAGTTGCAAACAGTTGCTGTGTTTCTGCCCCTGCCTACTTTTTTTGGAACTAAATCTTCAGTCTTGCACAGTCTTTCAAACAGATTGGGCTCAAGCAGACTTAGTTACTATCTGTGTTTCATCATTGATTTATTCATTGATTTATAGATCCATATTCACCCTAATATTGAACAATTCAGGATAGTGTGTACAAGGTTCCTGCCCTCTCTTTCCCCTCCTACGACAAATCTTGAACTGTGAGACAGTGACTGCCACAAAGTGACCCATCAGCTTTCATGCCTAAAGGAGCAGTAGACTTCACATTTTCCCGAATTCAAGGCCAACACCTTAATCACTACACCAAATTCACTTTCATACCTTGAATTTTGCCCAGAAATACAAACAGCCATCAGTGGAAATGCACTAAAAAGGGAATAACATACACCAGCCTCATAAAACCTTCTTTGTTCATTAAGTGGATGAACTGAGCTTTCCTGAAACAAGTTAGTCTTACATAAAATATATTAAGAGCTTCATCACCAGGGTCAAATCTGACATATTCAGGAACGGATAGAGCTTGTATGATACTCTTCCCTTTGCAGACATTCTTCTTATCGCCACTGTAACTTAAATATTCAGATTTAAGGCTTATTCCAGGAATAATCCAAACAGCAAATCTGAGACTTCAAAATTAACTCAAGTTAAGAGTTTTGCTTTAGCTTAAAGTGCCTGTACCTGGATTAAGTTTTCAACATCCATCTGTTTAGAATTTTAGTCATAGATCGGCATATATTGAACGTATCCCAGGCCTCCTGATGCAAATATCTGGTGAGGTCTATCTATCTTGATAAATTTGATCTCAAATTGCTCATCACCAGACAATCAGAAATAGTAAAACTGGCATCATCAGGACTAATTATGTAACCAAACACAAAATTTCAAGCTCAATGAGCAAACATGCCAAAATACATTTTTGCAGTTCAGAATACCAGAACAGGCAGTCCTAATTTAACAACCCCAATTGGGACCAACAATTGTGGTTGCTAAGCGAGGCAATTGCTAAGTGAAACTATGGCTGCTTTCCGTGTTACAGCGAAGAAGTATCTTGTGAAGATTTTAAGGACAGATTAATTCTGCTTCAGAAGCAAATAAAAGGAAATCTTCATTTATTTACCTGAGGACCCTTTCCAGGTTTTAAATGGTAGCCAAAAACAAGTTCCAGATTCAGCACTTTCACCTCACTGGCCTCATTTTCACTGGCAGAATCCTGCCACAAAAAAGAACAATTAGTCACTTTGGTTCACCTCAGACTTCTGTTATTGTTTTAAGTTCAAGACAATGCTATCATTTGAGTTGAGTATTTCACCATTTTGCACATGACTGAAGCAGTCTGGCTCAATTTAAATCTTGAATGTAAGAAAGAACATTGTGTTATTCAGGCTTTAAAAGCAAATCTGTAAACCTCTAAGGGAGGCGTCAGATATTTCCTATGCAGCAGGGCCAAAAGGGATCAGGTCTTGGTCTTCCCCTTTTTCCTCTCGGGGAATTTTTTATGCATCCCATAAAAGAACCTTAAGAAATTGAGAAGTTCTGCAAAACATTGGGTACTGCACCTGCACCCTTATCAGGTGGGTAGCAGTTGAACCAAATTGTTCAAACCTGGAACTATAAGCTAGCAATGCAAGATTCCCTCATTTGATTCAAGCAATTCCTCTCTAAAGTCAACGTGTTAGAATTCATAAAGTACTGCAATTGACTCCAAACTTCCAGTCATATGGCAAGAAAGAAGGAGACCTGTTGCGTGATTTTGCTTTTCTATCACGCAACAATAGTGGTCATCAAAATTCACAATACTGGTTTTGGATTTTTATGTTTATTCAACAAGGCAAATTACATGGTTCACAGTGAATGCTAAAGTGGAATGGATGGGTTCGCACACTGCATTCAGCCAGAATCAAATTGACTGTATTATGGCTTAGTGTTATACAAGAACCTAGCAAATCCTGGAGGAACTGTAGGTGATAGAGAGCCATGCAGAATTTTGGGCATGAATGCTGATTGTTTAATTGGTAAATGATACAGCATTGCTGAAAGTTATAAGAAAATTTAATAATAAATTGCTCTGATATCGGGTCCCAGTCTAATTGATGGGTAATAGCTTGGCACTCTCTGACCTAGCTGGATCAATTGTTCATTTTTCTGCCAGTATTGAAATTTTCTTTCCAATAAAACAAGAGCATAGATTATTTAGAGTTCTTCAATAGCTGCAACCAAATATAGACTCTTCTCAAGATAGTTAAGCCTGGATATGCTTTTAGATTTGGCTGATAGTAATAGCAAATATTAGTACAATTTTTTCACATATCTCTCTTGTTTAATCAAATAGAATGCAACAAGGACACACCATACTTACCTTAATCAGAGGTGGAAAATGAAACATATTGAAGAAATCCTGATATAGCTTCTCAATGGCAGTCTGAGAAGGAAAGAACATAGAAAGTTAAACACAGGACATGACTGCAAACAATTTTTCATGTAGCGATCTCATAAAATATTCAACTCTGTGGGGCAAGAAGGCACTTTTTGGTCAGTCATAGAGCACCGTTTTCTTCTTTCTGTTGCTCACCAATCTGCTGGAGAGCAGATGCATGATCAGCCTTAAGTGGTGGGTGAAGTATTGGAGTGGTGACTGAAATGCAAACTACCTGTCAGTCAAGCATCCAAACCTGATTGGGTCTTCTCAAAATGCAAATATCTTAGAAATGGCCCGACTGGACCAGAGTGGTACCGATTCTGAGTGAAAGCAGTTTTATACGGAGACTATAAAATGGCAAGTCTCCTGGTTAAATAAAATGGCTGATGCTGATGATGGGCATTATCTACTAAGCTATGGCATAATAATTAATAATAATAATAATAATAATAATAATAATAATAATAATAATAATAATGTAGTAGTAGTAGTTGGAAGGGACCTTGGAGGTCATCTAGTCCAACCCCCTGTTCAGGCAGGAAACCCTATACCATTTCAGACAAATGGCTGTCTGGTCTCTTCTTAAAAACTTCCAGTGTTGGAGCATTCACCACTTCTGGAGACAGGTTGTTCCACTGGTTAATTGTTCTAACTGTCAGGAAGTTTCTCCTTAGTGCTAGGTTGCTTCTCTCCTTGATTAATTTCCATCCGTTGCTTCTTGTCCTGCCTTGGGGCGCTTTGGAGAATAGCTTGACTCCCTCTTCTTTGTGGCAGCCCCTGAGATATTGGAACACTGCTATCATGGTGCCCCTAGTCTTTTCATTAAAGTAGACATACCCAATTCCAGCTTTGTTGGACAGTGTCTACAGATATTTTATAGCACTGCCCACATTGGTTGGCGTCTAAGCTCTGATTTACCATCACTTTGCTTCCCCTCAGCTTTTAAAACGTTTCTGATCAAGAATACTGTTTGCACACACACTTTTTTTGCATATATTTGCAATTCTTTCCTTATCTATAGGAGTGTGAGAGCAATTTTTTTGATTCCTCCTCCCCTCTTTTTTTTGCAAGAGTAAAGAGCTGCACTTACCTCCCATTCTATCTCATCCTTACCTATTCATATCTATACTAAGCACATCAATGTCCATAACCAGAAGTTCGTGACAAGTTGCACATGTGTTGTGCAAAACAATATAAGAAAAAGATTTATGGATATATTTATTAATGGTCATGAATACACACCTGAAATCTCAGCATCTCATGAAATAATATGTACTGTATGTAATCATTTTTATTTTAGTAAATCTGGAGTTATTTTTGTCATAGATTGTCAGCTTTAGAATTTAATAGCTTGATGATCACCCAAAGTTTGCAATTTAGATACCTTCAAATGAATGATGTGTCCTTTGGAAAAAATTCCCATGTCCTTCAAATCTTCTTCTTCCAGAAGAAGTAGACGTTTTCCTGTGATGTGATGCTCTTTAAACAAGCTAGCATACATACTCATGTCGCCAGATGTATCACCTTAAGATCATAAGACATTGTTCAGAAATCTAGACATAGAAGGATCAAGTTTTGTGAGTGCAGTTCTCTTTCAAGGCGTTTTTTTTTTGTTTCTACTAGCACTGATGATATTACCTAATTTGGGTAATGAAACATCTGCAAAAAACAGCCAAGCCCAGAGAGCACCAAGAAGGACCCCTCATTTACAAACATAAATATTTGTAAACTACAAATATTCTCCTTTATTGGGTTTGGGTCTTGCTGTACCCTAAAGAAGACTCCATTCTCTGTGAGCTAGTGCCTTAGATTTCCAACCTGACTACAGCAACAGGCAAGCCTTGTTCTGTTCCAGCCTTCAGTAATCCTTTAAATTAAAAAAATTATAAACACCAATTATTTAGAAAACTAGTATACAAATTTATTCTTGCTTTAATTTTTTGCCCCCTGCTTTGCCAGTGTGCTGCTTGAACAAAATCCCATTAAATGAACAAGGGAAGCAGAATTCAGGGAAGCAGATTCAGGGAAGCAGAATTCATTTTATACAGAATTTCCGTTGGAATCCTTGTTTCTCTCAAAATTTATGCTGAAAATATTAACGGAAACGTTTATTGGCTTCATTTATTTCATGCTGTCAACTCAATGAGGATGTAAATTGAGTAATATCTATCAGTGAAAGATTTCTTAATATTCCCATATTCTTGTTGAGGGATTTGTTCTTTTCGCTTTACTGAGAAAGTTAGCTAAGTTCCTTTGAATCTTAAGACAACTCAAAGGTTTTTTTTTATGCTTTTCCTAGTTGTATTAGAGCTTTTAACCTTGCTTAGTCTATCACCACAATACATTTATTCATTTAGCTCTTGTGAGCTAGACATATATAGAGCCTTACCTTGTCTAACGAGCTGTTGCATCCAAAAATACTGTGAAGAAAGGACATTGATTTTATGATCTGAGGCATGAAAAGCTTTGTACGGCACATCTAATCAGAAAACATGTTGAGAGGGAAAAAACGTGGTCCTGAAAGCTGTTTAAATGAATAGGGATTGTGTAAAAAAACACAATAACATACTTTAATCTTACATCTGAGATTAAAAATTTGCAACCAGGGCCAAATCCAGCTCCTCTCATCAGTTGCCAATTCAAAGGAAGATGTAGACTGATGGTGACTAAAGCAGAAAGATGAATTGGCAATCTAACATGAGAGATGGATCAGATTCTGCCCATGAGTCCACATTCTGCCTCCAAGATGATCCTTGAGTAAACCTATTTGTTGGCCAGGGCACCCACCGTAAGACAATTACTTCTTACACTCTCCATAGAACATCTCCATTTTAATATGCTTGAGGTTTTCAGCCCTCATTATCATTTTTTTAAAAAAAAAATCAACAAAAAGCTCTAGAATTATAATGTAAGGTAGAAATTACCAAACATATATTTCTTCTTTGAAATAAATATGTTTATGCACAGTCATTTGTAATTTAAGAATGTTTCCTGTGCAGAGATGTGTTTATGAAGTATACGTTTAAACTTCCATCAAGGTATTAATGGTAGGCCTGAAGGCAAAACAGTCCCACCATGTAGGATCATAAATATAAGAAAAACTAAAATGCTAACTTCTAAATTACTACCAATGGACATATTACTAAGATCCTTAGTTAGACTGCAGAGGATAATTTAGATTAATGCAATTTGCTGTACACAAGGCTGTCCATATTCAGAAGCTTCAGCCAACACCAAATGCCGCATCCTAAATGCTGATGGGGAAGAACCAATTTACCAGGGTAGCACCATTACTACTGGAGCTGCAGAACCTGCCTGTAGCCTTCTAGATCTTATCCAAGGTGCTGTTATGGCCTACTTCACTGCTTGGACCTTTGTTAACTTCAGGACTACGTGTTCAAGCTAAACTCTTCCCATCTACTATGTATATTCCATGTGAGATGCCAGGATGTAGATCATCCCTTTTCAGAATATAACATGGACATGAAAGCAGGCCTCCTTGATTGTAGTCCCATTGCTCTGGAATAGCGTGTCCCTAAGTTCACGTTGGTTCCTTCCAATTTTCATTATGGGAATGTGTTATAGCTGTGCCATTGCAAAGAATTTTGATGCAGGGCATGTCACCTAACCCGAAGGAGCTGATTGTCCAGAGTTGAAATGATATTTATTATACATTTTTAGTTTGCACTTTGCAGGGTCCTTGGTGCTCTGCACGCTTGGTTATTTTATTGCAGATGTTTCATTACCAAACTAGATAACACCACCAGTGCTAATAGGGAGTGGGGTTTACTCTTATTTTATATGTTAGTGGCTTGCCCTGTCAAAGTTGGTGGGAACAGTCTCGATGGTTCCTTGATTGGCTATTTACTGTTAGTGTGTTTGTCTGAGTTGATAACAGCTGACAGTAAACACCAGACCAATCAAGGAACCTACAAGACCAGCCCCTTCTAGCACTGATGATGTTACCTAACTTGGTAATGAAAGATCTGCAAAAGCACAACCAAGCTCAGAGAACAACAAGGAGCCCACAGTTCAACTCTGAACTACTAATATTCTATCATAATTTGTACTTTATTTTATAGATTGCAAGCTGTCTAGAGTCCATAGATATCAAATAAGGTTACATAATAAGTAATATCAATTAAATTAGATAGGACTTTGCATCTGACTTTCTCAACATCTCTTTTCCAGTGATGCCATGAAAACAGTTTTTCTGGGCCATCTTCTTTTCTTCTAAGACTCCCTTTACATTGTTTTCTCCTTGCCAGTAGCCTGAACCTCCATGTATCTCATAGACTTGAACATCTATCATTGTGAACCTGATGGAGGACATTTATAGAAAAAATAAGTTCACAGTCCATTCCTCATTGTTCATCTTAAGATTAAACTGCAGGAAAGAAGGTGCCACAAACCAATGTTTCAAAAAACAAAAGTAAAGTTTTAGCCCAAGGATGGGGGGAGTCTGTGGTCATATGTGGTTAGACTGCAAACCCTGTTATTCATAGCCAACACTCTTGATAAGAAAAAAGCAGACTTGTAGAGCCTTGGTGGAGCAGTGGGCTAATGCCTCCTTAAGTAACACCAGCTGCCTGCAATTAGTGCAGGTTCGCATCCCACCAGGCTCAAGGTTGACTCAGCCTTCCATCCTTCCAAGGTAGGTAAAATGAGGACCCAGATTGTTGGGGGCAATTAAGCTGACTTTGTAATAATGCCACTTGGGGTGTGTGTGTGAAAGCCCTAATAAGCAGGCATATATGGTACATAGAATGAAGGCTACTGCTAAGCTTGTAAGCCGCTCTGAGTCTTCGGAGAAGGGCGGGATATAAATGGAATTAAAATAAAAAAATAAAAAAAAATCAGTATTAAGGGAGTGACAGATTTCCCATCATGGCTTAGGGTGGCCTTTGCTTAACGAAAGATGTCTTAGCTAAATTGAAAAATATTGATTTAATTAATAAAGGCTGCTTACCACATCTTCTTCAGTCCATGCACCGATATCAAATGATGGCAGCAACTGTGTAAGAAATATGAATTTAAAAGTGCAGTTTCTTTTTTTGTCTCTATTTCTTCATCTTCTCTTAGCATATGTTTTTTTCTTTGCAAATTTTGAAGATTGAAATATGTTACTGATAAAAAGACGACATGTCCCCTTTTCTTTCCCATTCAGTCAAGTTATTTGTATTCTAACTCATATTGGATGATTTACGATATTAACAAGACTGTGCTTTTGTTTGTTTTATTTTTTTACATTTATTTGCCAGATCAGAACTTCAGTGTATGCTATTCTATGTGTACAAGAACCTCAGAGTAGAGTAAACCAAATTATCCTAAGTTAGCTTTTAATTAATATGTCAAGTTCTAATTTGAACTTTAAACTTAAGTCAAATTCTAATTTAGGTTTACAAACTTAGTATTGAGGAGGCTGTTTGAGATTCGCTTTTCAATTTTGTGTGAGTTATGTAAATTGTAATGAATGGTTAGTTGATTGCCTGTTAAACATCCTGCAATGATGGAGAATGTCATTCAAAAGAAATGAACACTTAAGAGTTGAGACTCGGTTCTGAAGACTACTGCACACTAGTGATATGGCGGGGAACAGAAAGAATGTGTCACTGAGTTATTAACTTATTTTTATTTATTAAATGTCTACCCTGCCCATCTCACCTAAGTGACTCTGGGCAGATTACAACAGGTTATTAGGTAAGGTGAGACTGAATCCACAGGGAAAAATTGAGTTAAGATCATCTGAGTAGGATTGTGAGTACGATGTAAGATTATGAGTAAGACCTTTGGCTTTTACTGATTTTACACTGGTTTCCTGGATATAAACTAATCCATGGTAAATGTAATAATATAAATGTCCAGAAATTATAGTTTAGCGTGGTATACAAATGTGCACATATAGAGTACAGTATGTATCCCATAGTGAATTTGATAGGCAAACCAGCACTACCTGGGGCATGGGGGAAACAGTCTTGAATCTTGAATCAGAGTAGAACTGGAAAGGATCTTGGAGGTCTTCTAGTCCAGCCCTCCGCTCAAGCAGGAGACCCTATACCAGGGGTTCCCAACCGGGGGTGCTGCTTATTAGCTTGAATCAAATGGGATTACTATTAATGTAGTGATTTCTTCATTGTTAGTGGATTTGGTATTTAGAAGTATAATTAGTAAGGTATGCAAAGATTTAAAAATTGAGAAAAGGGTTCATGATTGATCCAAAATTATCAAATCATTTTCATAGTCAAGTTAGAATCGAATGGTGATTTAAACAGCTTCAGTATCTTAACCACTATATCATATGGTTGTTTCGTTTCACTGTGTACTGTACTGTATATTGTTGAAGTGACAATAAACCTCTTATGTGTGTAAAAAATCTATAACATGTTTAGAAGATGTCTTCCAGTCTATATGTAGCAAATGGTTGCCTGTCAGAAGCAGTAGGCCCAAATCATGATTTGTATGCCTTTCCATCTCAATTATAGACATTAGTTGACTGATTAGAGACTAGATGAGCAGTGTAACATGGTTACAAAAATACATTGCCCTATATCTATTTCGTACAAATTCAGTGGTTACCTCAGAGTATTCAGGGATAAGACACCTATAACCCTGTACATATTGCAGAACTGCAATTCCTGGCATCTTTTACTATTGGCCATACTGGATGAAACTGTTGAGAATTATTTTCAATATAGAAAATAAAGTTAGCCCTGGAGTTCTTGGCCTCCATGACGGCCATGGACCTGACCCAAGTAATTCAGGGTCCGACCTATGGGGGGGGGACACACTCTCGACCTAGTTTTCTTATCTGGGCAGTGGCTTGATGATCTGGGAGGGGGCTCGCCAACTATTGTCCCCCTGTCATGGTCCGATCATCACCTCCTGCGGTTGGTCTTCCGCTATGCCACCCCCTGCTGCTGGGCTGCGGAACCGACCAGGTGGTTCCGCCCCAGGCGCCTAATGGACCCGGAACGGTTCCAGACGGCGCTTGGGTCTATACCTACCCCCCTCACTCACAGCCCGGTCGACGCCTTGGTGGATGCCTGGGAACCACCCCGAACCAACCCAGTGATGCCCTCACCGTGATGTCCCATTGCCTGGAGGCGGTCCGGGTTTGGATGGGGAGAAACAGGCTTCGTCTCAATCCTGCCAAGACTGAGTGGCTGTGCATACCGGCATCTCGGGTCAACCAGACTATTCCATCTTTAACGATGGGTGAGGTGTTACCCCCTGTTGATAGGGCTCGCAACCTGGGCGTCCTCCTGGATTCACGGCTCAATTTTGAAGACCACATAGGAGCCGTGACCGGGGGGGGTTGCCCAGGTTTGCCTGGTGCGCCAGTTGCAACCCTATCTGGACCGAGATGCCCTACGCACAGTCACTCATGCGCTCATGACCTCCCGTTTAGACTACTGCAACGCTCTCTACATGGGGCTGCTCTTGAGGCCCACTCGGAGGCTTCAACTGGTGCAGAATGCGGCCGCGCGAGTTGTGATGGGGGTTTCCCAATACTCCCATGTAACACCTCTACTCCGCGAGCTGCATTGGCTTCCGGTTGCCCTTTGGGTGAGATTCAAGGTGCTGGTGATGACCTATAAAGCCCTAAATGGCTTGGGTCCGGGTTATCTGAGGGAACACCTGCTGCCAGCATCAAGCTCCCTTCGTCCTGTGCGCTCCCACAGGGAGGGCCTTCTCAGGATACCGCCGGTTAAGGAATGCCGACAGGTTATTCCCAGAGGAAGAGCGTTCTCTGTGGGCGCACCGGCCCTATGGAACCAACTCCCAATGGAACTTAGGACTGCCTCCGACCTTCGCTCATTTCGCCGGGACCTGAAAACTTGGCTCTTTGAGCTGTCTGGCCCAGGCTGAGGGGTTTTAATTTTATTGGGTTTTAGTTTAAATTGGGGACTTGATTTAATTAATTTTAATCTGATTTTAACTTTTGTATGTTTGTTTTTAACTCTCCCTGTAAACCGCCCTGAGTCCTACGGGAATAGGGCGGTATATAAATTTAATAAAATAAAAAAATAAAATAAATAAAATAGATAGATCTTAAGATCACAATTTGGATGGGAATTTTAATTAAAAGTTGTTGTCATAAGTCAAGGCACCATGTGAATGGACTTGATTTTACATCTATTTTTATTACAGTCATAAAACAAGTCACTGTAGTCATTAAGCAAATTATGTGGTTGTTATGCAAATCACACAGTAATTAAGTGAAGTTCATTGTAACTTTGAACGGTCATAAATGAATTACCTATATAACCATGGCATCTCCGCCTAATGCATTGATATTGTTTTAGCTTCTTCAGCTTTTTGTGCAATGCATATGTCTGTATATATGTATTTGAATTGTTTCTAAATTGTTTTAATGTAGGAATGATTATGACACCCTTCTTATGCATGAATTGACACTGAAGGGAAATAACACTAATAAGGGACATTTGTGATGCATTTGGTGACAAAGCTCAGATTAAAAGTTGGTACAGATGTATCATTAGGTACCCCATGTAAACATCACGTTTTTAATCAGGACTACAGGCTTTTTATGTATACTTTTTTCAGTGTCATCACGTTTATTGTAAAGTCAAAAATGAAACAAAGAGAAGCAAAGAAAAACAGCTCACAACAAATTAGGATTTATGACACCAATTTGTAAAAAAAAAAAGCTGATTACATTTTGGTGTCCTGTGAATAATTAAAAATGCAAACCATTAAATGAATGAAGCAAGACAACACATAATTAAATACTATAATGAAAAAAGTAACTACAAAAAAAAAGTCTTGCCATGCAGAAGTGGAACATTTCACATTCCATACAAATTTTATATTCCGTTCACACATTGTAGTAGTTTTGGCACAGAGTTATCACAGCACAGCAGAAAACAAGTCTCAACTTTTCTAAACATGGTTGAAATACTTTCCATTTACATTTTCATACAAATCTGAATACAAATAACATTATCTCCTTATTAATCAATATAAAACATTTCAAAAGTGTAAAAAGCAAAAAACCAACCCCACCCCACCCCCAAATGGTAATATGCTCAATCAGATTTCAACAGATTTACAAATTACAAATTTCTGAAATAACCTAGTTTCCCTCTGTAATGTTTCTGGAATTATCCTTTACCTATCAAGTAAGCTTTAGGCAGGCTTTTCCATAAAAATAGTTTTAAAATTCAAGTTTTGAAAAGAAAATAAGGATGGCCTTTTTACTAGTTGCTAAAAGTAGAGCAGATATTCAGGACTGTAAGCTGTTACTGCTTTTCATGCTATTTTATTAAAACAAAAATGGAAACAAATGCAATGATTTCAGGGGAATTACCAAACCAAATGTGGCTCAAGCAACAGATTTTATTAAACTGTACATAAGACATTGTGACACTAAAACAGCAGATTTCACTGTCCCTATTAATGCATTATTCTACTAATATGTCACAACTTAATACACCAGGGGAGAGCATTTGATAACCCTAGGTGATCAATGGATATTACATAAAGTGAAAATGACACTGTATTCTATTATTAACCTTTATTTTATATGACACTATTGATCTTTTCTTTTAGGTAAAAAAAAATCTATGAAAAAGGGAAAAATAGAATAGCTCCAAAGAAACTACTAAATGCATTATGCCAAAGTAGATTATAGTCTACTTCAATGGTTCTCAACCTTTTCTTCATCACGGACCCTTTTCAAATACCTTTTGTGAACATGGACCAGAGCCACAGACCACCAAGACTTAACTCAAGATTTAAATCATAACAATTCTTCAAGCCTTCATTGACCCCTTTAAAAACACTGTGGGCCCCCACTGGACTACTTGGGCTCATCCTTAGTCTTCTGCAAAATCCATATTTTGATTTGGTGGAAAGGAGAATACTTGCCCAAGTGGCTACTTTTCACATGAGATAGGCTCCTCTCTTCACTAGGTAGCTTTTACTATGTACTCAGTACTCATATCAGGTTCAGATTTTCCTTAGAATGTATCCATGGAACTTCTATATGACACAATTTACACACTGTTTCTCTCCGGATGTATTGTGACTTTTGCTTCCAAAATTCACATTGGCTATGTTGCCCGGGAATGCTGAAGATAATAATGCCAATACATCCAGAGTGAGGAAAGATATTTCAGATCTAATAGGCTTTTCATAGTTCTCTAAAACTCACTAAGTTCTGTTTAACTATTTTAAAGTGTGACTGCCATGCTTTCTCAGACAACAATAAACTATTGTACTCCATACACTAGATTAGGGCTTTTAGTGTTATCAAAATAAAACTGCTCATATACCCAAATTTAGAAATCTTAAGTTCTGACTGCAATATGCAGCAGCACAATTGTACTCTGTAACGCAGCATCCAAAATGAAGCTTTAGTAATGTCCTAATAGTTAATCCAGAATATTCAGCACTACAGTAAAACTTTGGAAGTTAAATCAGTTGGAAATATGTGTGAAGGAGCTACTTTCAAAGCCTGTTTCTACAAGCAATCAATATCTTCCTCAGATCTGTGTGTCTGTAGCCCAATGGACATAGAAAACTATCATTCAAGATAATTTACAAGGCAAAATTATTTGCTAAAAAAGAAGCTTCATGAGATTGGCTTTTACCATCAGTAAAGGATTGCAATTTAAGACTAGAAGCAGTGGTGGGATTCAGCTGGTTTGCACCACTTCAGCAGAAGCAGTAGCTAATTTTTTTGTTGCCCAGGCTCAGAATGGACTTTCGGAAGCAGCATCCACACAGAGAACCGGTTGTTCACATATTTGAATCCCACCACAGACTATAATCCCTAGGAATATCCTAGAGGCTATAGAATTAATCAAACTATCATTTTTAAGGATAGAATGATTTGAACTTGATGTCTTCCAAGCAGACTAGGGAAGGGGTGTGCTAGAAGGGTTTGAGAATCAACACAATGAATTCCCTTTCAATTATTTCAGAATGATAAAACATGTAAAATAAAAAGTAGCTCCAGGAAAGAAAAAAAATGTGCAAGAAATAAAGTTCTTTTATAGATTCCTAAATTCTTAAAAAATGAACATTCTTAGAAATATGTTGCCTGATTAAGTGGAAAGTCCTATTCAGTCAAATTTTCTGTTTAAATTAATCAAAGCAATTAGTTAGATGTGGAGCCCTAACCTGGATCCTTGGTTGTTTCTATGCAGTTATGTTTGACATATAACCATACTTTGTGGAAATATGAATTTTATGTTTGCTTTGACTCAAGAAGTTGATGGATTTAAATATCATTGCATTGTGTTCCTTTTTTCGTTTTTACTAAGATTTTTATCAACCGAAAAAAGACAGAAATGGCAATAAGTAAGTAACAATGTGAAAAAGACATATTTATCGCACAAGAACAATCCAGCTATTCGAGAAGTCTTTGTCCAGATTGGATTTTCCTTAGTTATTTTACAATAATGCTAACGGCATGTTACCTGTATGGCAGGAAATCTATATTAGAATCGGTAAAACTGATTCCATTCTCTCACCATGCCCAAGTAGGTGAACTGTACTGCCAGATAAAAGTGAGCATTTGAAAATGTTTGCTTCCTATCAATCTTAATATATGGTATGTTTGTCTGTGTGTGCCTTCTAGTCAGTGTTGATTCCTGGTGACCATCTGGACTAATCCCTGCATTTTTCTTGGCCAGGTTTTTCAGAAGTGATTTTGCTCTTCCTCTTCCTTAGGGCTGAGGGAAAGTGACTGGGCCAAGGTCACTCACCCAGCTTTGTAGCCAAGATGGGACTAGAACTCATAATGTTCTGGTTTCTAGCCTGATGCCTTAATCACTATACCAGGGATAGGCAACCTTGGCTCTTTTATGACTCGTGGACTTCAACTCCCAGAACTCCTGAGCCAGCCATGCTGAGGGGAAAGGGAAAGTTTCCAAACTGAGCCATACTGGCTCAGGAATTCTGGGAGTTGAAGTCCATGAGTCATGAAAGAGCCAAGGTTGCCTACCCCTAGGGCCTACACTATACCAAACTGATTCTAGTATACAGCCCACTGCTGTATGCATGAATCTTTGGAATTACAACTATAAAATATGCAGGAAAACCCCAAATGGAATTACACATTTTTATCCGTTAACCTGCTCAAGAGACCTACAGGAGGAACAATAATAGATGTATACTTAAAAGAAAACTCCAGCAGTTTCAGCATTAGCGTAGTATTGAGCCATAACTGTGTCGACAATAGGTCAACATAAACAACAACAAAAAACTTAAATAAACAAACAACCCAAAATTGTTTAATTTAATTTTAAAATTGAAAGAAAAAAAAAGAAACCACATAGAGGGTATAAACATAAGGAACATGAATAAGAAAACAAAATGGTTCTGTGCAACAAAATGGTGCTCTGTTCTTACTCAAAAATGAAAAAAAATAGGATACTTTTTCCTCAGTGTTCTTCTCCCTTTTGTTATAGATGCCAAGACTAGAGTTCTCACAGCTTTTCCTTTACTGCTAATCACTGTCATCCTTAAAATTGGCCTCATCATCGGTATCATCATCATCATCATCATCAGATAAGTCGAATTCATGGAACCCCAGCACCAGGTCGACCTTCTTCCCTTTTCTCATAGAAGTGGTTTTGGAAGAATTCTTTTTGGCTTGCATATTGATCTGCATTCCAGAATGCAGGCCGGATCCTGCCTCCTTCACAGAGAAGACATCCCCAAAACCTTGCATCATCAAGGCCTTCAGACTCTGGTTCATGCCAGCTACCTCCCCATTACTCGTGGCAGTAATCTGACATGACATCTCTGCACTGTTTGATTCCTCTGTTTTAGATTCAAAGTAAGATGCCTCAGACATTCTGGCAGCAAAAGGGAAGCAAAACTAATGAAAAAGGGAAAGGAAAGACAGAGGGGGAGGGGAAAGGAAAATTAGAAACCAATTAAAATCCCAGCAAAAGACACCAACCACCAGATTAGTTAGCAGTAAACAGAAAGTAAAATGATTAGTGACCTTTAATACAAAGTGCCAAGTCAGCATTTTTTTTATTTTTTTAAAGACTTGGTTATTGTAACTCCATAAAAATATCAGAAACCTAAAGCATATATAAGGCATCATAACATATACATTTTGTGTATCGTTAGAAGATTGTGTGTGTGTGGGGGGGTTGTTTCTTTTTGGTAGTGCAGTCCAGTCTGAGAATAATTTTAACAAAGCAAAAAGGGGAAAAAATCAAAATAAATTTTGTTTTCTAAATTAATTTGATTTTTTATATGCATATATATTTAAATATTTCAGTGTCTCATACAGGACTGACAAAAAGTATGCCTCTGCAGAACTGTATATGGCTTATGTTTGCTTTGTAATCAAAAGCCACCACTGGTTGACAATCAAATTAATTCTGGAGAAAGCAGAAACGAATCCTGACTCTATTAATAAGCAATTCACACTTTTTTTTGCTGGAAATTAGCAAGTAATAGATACAGGATTTCAGCTCCTTAATATAAAAATAATTTCCCATTATTTCCTATAAGATAATATTTCATGCCACAAATTAAGATGGACACAGAGTCTCCATCTCCTGGTCAGTTGCTGCCAAGAATAAGTAGAAGTGGCTTGTTGCCACACAGAGATTTAAAAATAAATAAATAAACCAGTCTGTACGTCACAGCTGTATGACACATAAATCCCCACCTGTAGGTTACACTACTTGAAAAGATTTCAGAAGACAAGACAAATACTTATACTGAGAGAATCCTAAGGAACTCAAAAGCTTCATTCATTTGATCCCTTTTGCTGATGGAGCCCTTTCTGTCAGGGAATGATTTTATTCCTACTCTCTGCTACCTTCTTATGCTTGCTTGTTCAAATGTTTTGGGGATCTGCCTGGAGATAAGGAGGGACTTTCTATCAAGGCGAACAGAAGTCTACAGGAAGTCCTCGACTTACAACAGTTCATTTAGTGATCGTTTGAAGTTACAACAGCACTGAAAGTGACTTACGACCATTTTTCACACTTATGGCCATCAGAGCATTCCCATAGTCATATGATTTACATTTGGATGCTTCATATTTATGACGCTTGCAGTGTCCCAGGGTCAGGTGATCATCTTTTGCGACCTTCTGACAAGCAAAGTCAATGGGGAAGCCAGATTCACTTAACAACCGTGTTGCTAATGTTACAACCGCAATGGTTCACTTAACAAATGTGGCAAAAAAAAGCCGTAAAATGAGGCAAAACTCACTTAGCAAATTTCTCACTTAGCAACATAAATTCTGGGGTCAGTTGTGGTCATACGTAAGGACAACCTGTATATCTATTCTGCTATATGGCTATGCATAGAGGAAAATGTGCAAGTTGTTATCTAACCAAGCAGAGGCATCTGTGGGGGTAAAAAAATGTATTCTGTTATATTTTATTCCTTTCCACTTCATTGGCAATTGCTGGACATTTCTTTTGTCTATACAAACTATTAGCTACTGCCTGAATAAGACTTTTTGGCTGTCCCCTTGACAACCTAGTTCCGGGGGGGAAAAAAGTGAAACACTCTGCATTAATGCATGGATACTGCACCCACCAGCTGTGTTTTTGCAACAACTAATAGGGCAGATATTACATGACCATTCTGATAGAGCTTTCTGGCTTTTTAAGGTTCCTGATAATGTATTTGATGTGAAGCTTAAAATTGCAGCCATTCTCAGTGATTGGGCTAAGCTGTTTCTTTCTTCATATAATTTCTTTCTTCTCGGCCTAATCATACAAAGAAATGCATGTTCAAACTCTGGCCAGGAGAATGCTTTAATATACTTTGTAGTTTTGAAGGCTAGCATGATAGAGCTGTAAGAAGCTGGAGTAGAATCACAGGATCCAAATCTCAAAACACCAGCTGTAGTATTCTTGAATTAATCATTCTGGCTCATTATTATGTATCCTATTAATTTGTTGCAAAAAAAACCCAAACAACAACATATTGGTTAAGTGGAGAATCAATGCAAGTACATTCCAATCCATTTGGGATAAGGAAAAGAATTAAGTGAGCTATGCAAACAGGACATACCTTTGAATGAATAAAAGGTTTCCCATGGAAGAATGCTTATTTAAAGCATTTGTCACACACAACTCCTTTTAGATAAATAAAATAATAATCTATTTCAATTTTAGCTCGGTGCCTGATTCTTTTACAGCAGGGGTGGGGAACCATGGCCCTTTTATGACTCGTGGACTTCAACTCCCAGAATTCCATGCTGGCTCAGGAATTCTGGAAGTTAAAATCCACTAGTCATAAAGGGGCCATAGTTCCCCACCTCTGCTTTGCAGACACCTCCATGTAGTTTTCTAAGGAAATATGAAAATGCTTGCCACTATCTTCTCTTGGGATATTTTTTCAACATCCCTGTCTAGCCTGTAAAAGTATACAAACTATTTCTAAGTAAAGAAGTTCTTTAGAAAAGTCCAAAATGAGACAAAGTTGATATGTTGGGTCTTTTGTCTAGAGCAAGGGTAGGCAACGTTGGCTCTTTTATGACTCGTGGACTTCAAATCCCAGAATTCTGGCTCAGGAATTCTGGGAGTTGAAGTCCACGAGTCATAAAACAGCCAATGTTGCCTACCCTTGCTCTAGAGATTCCAAAAGCAGCCAAGATCACCTGGAAAATCTACTATAGATGTTCTGATTCTCCTACAAGTACATTTTGAAAATTTGACACAGTCTTTGCTGTGTTTTCCAAAAGAGATGGGATCAAGAAGCAAAGCTCAGTGGAGGGCAAACTATGGTTTGTTCATGTCATGTGGAAAATGGAGAGCTTAGTATATTATGGAGCTTTAAGAACCTGGAAAGCTAAACACACTAAACCCGGAATAACCCTACTGTACTGATTTTAGTATAAATGTTCTTGAATGAAGAGTAGAATCCTAATCCTAGTTGATTTTTACAAAGAGCAGCAGAAAATCGCCTTACGCTGCAGCAGATGCAACTTGAGCCCTACAACTAGCCGTTTGTTTGAAACACCTTCCTATTTCATTCAAGTTATTATCACTTGCCTCTACGGCTCCAAATTGCATATTGTGGGGGGGGGGAAAGATTGGTGTGTATTTTCATCAGTGCGTTAAAAAAAATACCCCCAAATAAATAATAAGGCTGTTTCATACTGATGGCTTGCTACGCTGAACACTCTTGAGTTACATTACAAGTAGCCAGTATTTGGATGTGTAAATCAGGACTAAGAGGGATGAGTTTCCATAATATATCCACAAAACTGCTCAATTTGTCCTCCTTTCAATTCCATGTCAATGTCACCACGATGTTTGACAATGACAGAGCAGGTGCTGAGCAGCTGCTGCTTAGTCCCTAAACTTGAAAACTCTCCGCTTAGCATGTGTCTCCATCTGCTTCCAATTCCTGACATAAGTTCTATACGCTAATTCTTGCATATTAATTAAGCTTTTCTTTTTTAAATAAATAAATAAATAAATAAAACCGAGAATTTCTTTCCCCAAACTGACAATGAGCTGAGCTTCCCAGCTAAAAAGATTGAATCGCTTTGGCAGTCAAGGATGTCCCTGGTGAAGGACTGTAAGTAGTTCCTGTTTTTACTGGAACAGTGTGTGTGGGGGGGGGAACAACAAGTTCACAACTTGCCTTTTTACCGGTATATGTTGTTTTTTTTTACCATCTCATGTTAAACTTGAGCTATTAGAAATGCAGCCTTGACATGAACAAAGAATGTTTACTTTAACAAAAGAAAAAAGGCATGCAACTTAAACCTTGCCTTTAAGCTCCTCCCTGATTTTTCCTAATTCCTTGCAGCAATAGGGCCAAGGGTACTCGGCATTAAAGAAGGGTACTCGGCATTAAAGGAACTGTAGGTCAGGATTGATTCACCTATTGCCCCATTTGAAGTCAAATTTTTCAAAAGCAGTAATCCCAGATTACAATTTTGCCTTTGAGGCAATAAATAAATAAAGAAGTGGTGCAACCCGAAACGCACGAAGGGGATTACATTTCGATTATGTAAACCCTGAGCTGCCTTTAGACTACGGAGGGCAGAGAAGAGGACTTGCTTGCCCTGCCTGTTGCAAGTTGTTATTTGTATATCGAGACAACCCTTCACTCTGCTGAGCTTGAAGCTCGCCTTGAGATGAAAATAGCAGCTTCTGAAAGGGCACCTCTTGTCAGGAGCTAGCAAGGGGAAAGAAAGAGTCAAGCAGCTATCTACATAACAAAATGGGCGCATTAACTAGATTGAAGGAGCTAACCTCTTGCCCGTTTTTGACCTTGATCATAGCATAACTCTGCTATAAAGCTGGAGCATGCTTTGAAATAACTCTACAATATCACAACCCATACTGTCACTGTGTCTTTCGGTTAGTTTCCCTAGCAATGGGTTGGAGGTTTTCTCACTGTTTCTTGAATGCTACGGTTTACTTTACATAAAATTCCTGCAGGAGAAACCATTTCAAATCAATGAGGTGAAACAAGCCCGAACAATACGGCCCTATTGTAATTTTTTAAAACAAAACAAAACAAAACACGCTACTCTTTGTTTTTCACCTTGTAAAACAGAGTTTCAATTTTTCATTACCCATCTATCTTGGACCACAGATGATTTTGTTCTGGCTTATACAACTCACCGCACAAATCTGTAGCTTTCGATTTTTAACGGTCCAGAGCTCTGTTTCTTGATCAAGGGAGAGCAAGGTCTCTTTGACAAGGTGCTTAACTGGGGGCTAATCTAAGGTGATTCAGTGCACCTAATCCTACCACTGGCCTTTTATTAGGCATGCCACTTTACATGTGAGAAATGTATTTTTAAAAGCTGCAAAGATGAGCTTCCAGTCATATGAGCCTTTGCTGACAGCCTACGGAGGTGCAGCCTTTAATGGCATCTATTGCCTCAGTGTGTAACTATGGGGCCAATGTCCCATTTCTGCTCCTTCAAGCCTCCTTGAAGAGGCCAAAGGCTTGAAATGGTTTACAAATGCTAATGACTCCCACAGGTCAGCTCTTCTTCTTCTTCTTTTTTTAACAGAAACATTTTAAAGACATGAAGGGCCAGCAATATAATATCCTTTTCAAATCTATACAGCTCTCATTTCAAACCGTCCTTTATGGAACCAAATCATGAGCCTTTATTCACTGGGATTTGAATTCTCCGAAAAAGAAGAAAAATATGCACATCAGTTCAGTTCTTTATTCCTCTTTTATCCAGATATGTATTTGCTCCTGCTTCCACTCTCTCCAATATAGGCCACTACCTGACAAGACTGGCAAAAACATCTGCAATTTGTTTTTATATGTAGATGAATTCTGAGGTTAATTTCTTAAGAGGTGAAGGAAAATGGGGAGGGAAAAGGAGGTTTGGAAACAGCAAGATTTTTTATTATTCAAAAATCTGACAGAAGCCCTTTCAGCTATAGGTCCTGAGGCTTAAAAGTACTTCACTTTCAATATCATTTTAGCATTCCCTTTCCAGGAATGGCATTTTGCTTGCCATAGAAGGCTTGTATTAATATCCTATAGAAAAGAAGTTTACACTGAGCACAATAGACGTGAGCACAACACTTTCCCTCAGCAAAGCCAGCCAGTAAAAAAGTCGCAGCAAAAAGCAACGGTGCAGGATAAAAATCCCTTAGCCTCACTCATGGAAAGATCAGCTCATTATGGCTATGTTTCATGCTGTGAACCACATAGGTGATGGCCTATATCTTAGCTACTCAATCTTGGCAGACATTAAAGGAAGCCTACAGGCTACCTAGAGAGAACAGAGAACGCCTTGCTTCTAGGAAACACTCATGCTTCATCATTATAGGCTACTCCGTGTTCACAGCTGGAATACACATGCGGTGTCATTCATACAGATGCCATTAAGCTGTGCCTTAGAAAGAAGGTGCAGGAAGAGTGAACAGGCCAAAATCCCAACTCAGATTAAATAGTAAGTACAATGCACTCTGCAAAGTAAAGCACAGAAGGACAGCGCTCTGCAACATCTGCAGGTTTGATAAACATTGCAAATGAATGCTGGATCAAGAGGCAATGATGGATGAAGACTATTAGCTCATCAGTTTGGGCAGAAGTAAAATGCAACATACAGTAATTAAATAATGCAAACAGAAGCTTGGCTGTTACTACCAACAGATGTCAAAAGATGTTAAGGTAATCGTGTTTTGCTTGAAAGCTACTTTTATATATATATTCTTGGGCATATATATCATTTCACTGCATATGGAATTAAGCGTTGATGACTCCTTTAGGAAACAAGATTCAGATTTAGATAGAAAATGTTACTTATGTTTTGCCCTTTATACAGGAAAACAGGCAATGAGACCTGAATACAAATGATTCCCAGTGCAATTTCTATACCTCTCCCACCTGATTCCTTCTAAAATCACTACTTTTATGGATTACATTACATTAATTTTTTGGGGGGGAGAATCTGAACCTCCTTCCTGTGTTGCACTAATTATATGGCCATGCTCTAGTCCCAATATATCTTACAAGAACAAAACTTGTCATTTCCATAACAGAATCCAATGCCTGAAACATATCCATTTTCACGAAGCAGCCTGATGGCACATATTGTTAAAGCAAAGCAGGTCACACTCTGTTCAGTTTCTTACATGGAGATCCCAGATTCTCCCCCAATCAGATGCTCTGTACTTCTCGAAGGAAAAGTGGAACATCAGTGTAATAACTATTTTTAAAAAACATCTCAACTGACCCAAATTCTTAATATTATGACAGTTTCACAATACAGTGATTCAGAATTAATCTACAGGGTTAAGAGATCCAATATGCCTCCATAACAGAGGTATCAATGGAGATGAAACTGACTAGATCATGTCATTTTTTTCCCCACAGGATTGCAGGGGATTTCTGCTTTTTAACTTTGGCAAGAACTTCAATTGTATTTTGACACAGGGAATCGGAAATTAGATTGGATCTAAGACCTATTAGATTAAGTCCACTGAATTTTGTAGATTTTATCTATGATTCACTTAAGTCTTTTTTTCCCCAATCGGTTAGCTAAGAGATAAACAATTATGCTAAAATTCCATCAATATGTATAGCAATACAAATTCAAAAGGGGAAATATCTTTGGAGTTATGTGGGCATTCCTGTTGCTCTTGCCTGTATTTCTTTGTGAATAGTTCCACATAATTTTATAAATGGGTCTCTGTGTAGCCCTAAAAATATATACAGCTAGCTGCAAGACAAGGCCCAGAGTATAATGGCATTTACTGTAGATTGCAATCCAACATCGTCTTATCTGAGAATAAACTCCAGATTATTGTGTTGAAATTAACCATATACCAATTAATTTAGATGGATGATACCTTATTTTCATGCAAATTTAAGAATAATTTACTTGGGCTTTAATAAATCATTATAATAAAGCAACTAAGGTTGCTTCATTTCTCTAAGTCTTCACCTATACTTCCCAACAGTTTGAAATGAAGTCAATTTCAAAAGACATGTCTAACAAAACATGGCCACTTGCAATTCAAAGCAGGAAAATAATGAGAGTTCAACCATAGGAATCCAAGTGTAGCTCAAGACATTTCTCAGATTCAAGTTTTCGTTGGATTTTCTAATTCCACTGCGATGAACACTGAAACAACATCTGTCACAGTACTTACCGGTGTGTTGGATTGTTCAGTTAGCTTCTGCTCCCACATTCTCAAGCGTTTTTCCCTTTCTTTTAGTTCCTGTTCTTTAAAGCTCAGATCGCGTTCCAATCTCTTCAGTCTTTCTAAGGTGGCCTCGATTTCACATCTAAACAGAAAGAAATTTGTTAAATTTGTGCCTTCCCTTGGCAGGAACGAATTGCTCACAAATATTTTCCATTCGAAAGTTAATGAAAGAGTGAAAAGTATAGTGCTGTTTCAAGTAGGACTCTTAATTAGCGGAGTACAGATTTGTTTGAACCCTAAACAAAAATAAGAGGCCCTCTTTTTGAAGCCTGATGCAAGCTGAGGCTTGCCAGGCTGCATGTCTTGCTTCCTGAACCCTTCGCTACCTCAATCATCCAGCTCGGAGACCTTCCCAAGCCCCCTTTTCCACCCACTATATCCCAGTCATCGACCCATCAAGGAAGGGGAAAGGGAAAGAGTCAAACACTGGTGTTTCTGAAAGTGAACCAAGCATGGAGGACCCCCTTCTTCAAACACAGAGGAACTTCATTCTGAACAAGTAAGTCCTTGAATTTGTCCTTTTTTCCCCTCTTCATAATTTTGCTACGAAATAAGAAAATTGAGTCCACGTATAAATACAATTAAGTGTGTCATTTGAGAATAACATTTGGAAATGCCCCAGTATTTTAGAAATCTTCATGCAATCCAATAAAGTGTCACAGACCATGTCCACAGCAAGACTTTTTGTTGAAAAAAGGAAAACAGGAAATTCTACTTTAAAACCGAAGCAAGAAAATATGGATTTAAGATACTTCCCTATAGGCTTGGACCAAGGTTGATTTTTTTTATTGTGCAACTTATTTACGTGTACTTATGAATCACGTAGAAATGCCCTTTAAAAATAATTGGTGATGCAACCCCGTGTCAGTCAGCAGGATGTGAAGATGAGCTGAAAGTGAATGCTAGACTTTTCCACTGCTTTGAAGTACACTTGCCGGTGGTTACCACTAACACAATATTTTTTGCCTCTATATAAAATTAATAGCATATCAGAGAAAAATGGTTCATCCCTGGCTGTTTTCCTATTGGGTACTTTTCTTTTCTTTTTTCCATTAGGAAAAGCACTGCTCCACCCCAGAAGTTGGAAGCGTGATGATCCATTTGCCGAGCTTACAAATGTATACATCTCAGTCCCACTGCATTTTGCTGCAAGAATGGCAAAATTTTTCCAAGCCTACGATGTATAAGATGACTTAAATTACTTTCGATAGCAGAACACAGAATAACCGAATAATAGATCCTAGATCTATTAACAGTATTAATCTATTAATAATATCCACTAATAGATCTATTAAACCTAGTTTAGATCATCTATTAAAATTTCGGTTTAAAAAAACCAGAATTCCTACTGTACTTGAAACGGTAGTAATTAACGTTTTAATTAGCCATAAAATGTTAACATCCCAGAAAAGTGCATGCATGATGATCAAGGTAACTTTTAAGATGAACTGAGGAAGTTTTACAGTAGAATGGTACACAAGTATATTTAGAAGTCAGTCCCAAACATATCGACTCACTTCAGTAAAAGTGAGTCTTATGGATCATGGTGTTATTTTTCAAGGTTGCCCAGAGTGGCTTTTGATTGGGTGATTTTAAAAACTAACTAAATAAATGTAGAGTCGCACTTTAGAATTGTTTTATTGAGAGGAATAAACCTGAAGGTACAAAAGAAAATTCTATTTGGGGAATCATTGATCTCTTCTAAAATATGAAGGATGGAGTGTAAGCTTCATATTTTATTTACAGACCCCTTACATCCTGGACATAAACTGTTTGAACTCCTCCCCTCAGGACACCACTCTAGGGCATACGCATGCCAAAACAACTAGACACAGGAACAATTTTTCTCCTCATGCCATCACCTAATTCCTACAGCACTGTCTATGTGCCTAAGGATATCTAACCACGCAGCAGGATTGTATTACTATTATTTTTCTCAATTTTCCTATTACCTACTCCTATTAGTATCTTATGACTATCACTTTGTTGGTTGTATCTTACTTATGGTTGTATCTTATGATTTATCATTTTGTTGCTTGTATGTATACTGAGAGCTTATGCACCAGAGACAAATTCCTTGTGTATCCAATAACACTTGGCCAATATAGAATATTCTATCCTATTTTGTTTTATATTATTTCTATCATTCAGATTTACTGTTTGGTAGCTAAGCTCTTTTACTAGGTTTTCCTTAAATTAATCAAAAAGGTTTCTATTTCTGATTTTAAGCATGGTTTTCCTCTCTCTTAAAACCCTTCAGGGTTCAAGACACCAGAATTTTTTTTTGCCATGCTTGCTATTGTCTGGTTAGAAAAGATCTTTGGAACTGTGAGCCAAGGGTCCCTGTGAAACTTATCACTAATTCTTTTGCCTAAATTGCATGCCTGACCCCAAAATGACCCCTAACTGTCAACTAGTGTGGCCTAAGGCAAAGAATTGTCACAGATGCTTCAAATACAACAGGGCCCTAGGAACAAGACCCAGTTTTGCCAAATAAAATCATTAATTTAATAATTGGTGGTGCAGCCTTGATCCAAATCCAGTTATTCAAATTTAGCCAGCCATAATGAGAAACATAAAATTGATATTTTGCATTTCTTTGTCACTTGTTTTGACAATATATGGAAAACTCCTCAAGCCACTATGCCAATGAAAATCTGTATAATCTAAGGATGTATCTTACTGATTGATTGCTTCAGATATCACATTAAACCATATTTGTTTTGATTCAAACCTGAAGGCCACCAGATGCACTGACAAAGAGAGAATCTTAAATAAAAATACTGAGTTATCTTCATGTGCACTACATCTATTTTAAACATGTAACAAACTGCTATCCAACTTTTAAAGTCTTTGTCCTTAATAACAACACTTTCTAAATGCCAAAATTACACTGTATATGTGCTATAATTATCTCTCTTCATTAGACAGAAAGCACTTTATAGAGAAAGGTTACAATGATTCTCTAAAAGGCTGCATTCTTTAAAATATATAATAAAACAGTGTAATTAAACAGAACGCTTCTTTATATTGCTTAATTAATATATCTTATTCTACAAATTTATTAATTTATGCTGAGCATTGGTGATCATGTATGTTCCATTTATTTTAGTACTTTTACAAATTAACATTGCCTGCTGTCTTAGTGTTACATGAAATAAAAAACAAATAAAGTGCAGTAATAGTTTCATCGATAATTTCAGGAAAATTATTTTAAATTCAATTAACAATTCAAAAATTGATAGTAACTATCTGTGCCCTTCTGCAAACAGAAGGAGCCAGTTGATTTAAACCAGGGGTGTCCATCTTTGGAACTTTAAGAAGTGTGGACTTCAACTCCCAGAATTCCTCAGGCAGCCATGCTGAGAAGGGTGGAGGGATTTTCACCAATTATCCCTGTGCTACATTTTATAATGTTCAGGAGGCTTCCTATAATTACTGGAGCCAATTTCTCCATTTTGGTAACATTTTTAATCAAAAATAAACTAGGCGAAAATTCTAGTTTCCTAAATATATTGTACCTATGGTCAATACTGTTTTTAACAATGTCCATGAAAGTGACTTGGGCCTTGGTTTTTAACGTGTTACTTCCAAGATTAGGAAGCTCATTACAATGTACTAATTTTTGACAGCTGAATTGTTTTATGAAACAGGACAGGCAGCCCAAACATAACTAATAGAATATGGCACAGTTCCTATTTTGCCCAAGTTTTATTTTATGTCTCGTCCCCTTCATTATTTTCACCTAAGTTTATAAATACAATACGATTTAATTCTCTCTAGAACAGATATGCATACGTTGAGATCCAGGGGTACATATATCCTCCAGAAATACTTGGGTATGATTCCTAGAGATCTCAAAAATTGTTATCAAATCTGTAGTTTTAAAAATATACTTATATACTTGCATTGATCTATGCAATAGCTTTATATTATATTGTTCCCTCAGAAATCTAAATAATCATCCTTTTTTATAAACAAAAGGCAGATCCTAGCTACTTCAAGTTCTTAATAACATTAGCAACCATTTCCCACTTTAGCAACCTGTAAAAAGCCATACTGGTTGCCTGGCTTCAACTGGATAACCTAAACATATCTGGAAATTCTGTAATCTTAAACACACATTGTAGAAAATAAGTGGGACTTGCTCTCGAGTACACGTTTAATACTCTATGGCACGGGTGTCAAATTCGCTGCGTCACATGATGTGTCGCGACATATCGTGACTTTTTTTGCATTGCTGGAGCTGGGATGGGTGCAGCCTCCGTATGATGCAACCGGCCCACGGGCCAGCAGTTTGACAACCCTGCTCTATGGGAAGGATTCATCACGACCCATAGAATTATAGAAAGCTTGAAGCTTTATCTCCGGTGCAGTTTGCAGTTTGCACCAGTAGATGGCACAATGCATCCTGGTCTTCAGAGGGCTGTGCTAGAGTCGATTATTGCCACACACTGCTGAGTCAGTGCAAGAAGAATGTCAGTTCTAAAACAAGCTATTTATACTTGCATCATGTGACTTGGCTCAAACCTCCCATCTGCTCACATTTTCCATCCCTGCAGTAAAATTCTCTTGCTTGTTATCAGTTCACCATTATTTCCCCCCTTAAGTTTAGGATGTTTTGTGTTGACAAATCCATTTTCAATTCATCCTGGGATTTTAAATATTATTTACATGCTAAGAACTCTCTAATCTTTCTTGCATGGTTTTCTTTGCCAGTCTCCAAAGGAAGCAGGCATATAACCATCAAGTGGATTACTAAATTGTGCTCTGCAATACCTGGAGAATGGCCAAGGTTTCTTAATTTAGATTACAGCAAGATTCGTTGTATTATCCTCTTCTTGTACAGATAGATCCCTTTTCATCGGCCTCCACAGTACGCTAAGCAGAGCTGTTTTAAATGTATCCATATATTTTATTTCTATTTTATGCACACATCTGATTAGAGTGCTTTACAAATACTGTAAAAATTGGACATAAAAATATTTCTCTGGAATAAGTCCAGGTAAATACCATAGGGTTTATGTCTGAAAAAGCATGCTCAAATCTACCCAGTAAAGAAAGACTTTTAGCACAGAAGGTACCACAAATGAAGGATATTAATAGTGGATGGAAAGTCTGACATAGTTAGGGAAGACTCACCTAGATCAATGGAAACAATAAAGTCAAGACTAATTTAAGTACAAATGACTAAAGTTGAATCTCACCCAATCTCGTTCAATTTAGTAACTACTTATACACATAATCTTATAGCTGTGTAACCTGGGAAATAACAAGAACAAGAGATACCATAAACAGGTAGTCAGGATACATACTGCTCAGTGGTGGGATTCAAATATGTGAACAACTGGTTCTCTGTGGATGCTGCTTCCGGAAATCCATTCCGGGCCTGGGCAACAAAAAATTAGCTACCGGTTCTGCCAAAGTGGTGCGAACTGGCTGAATCCCATCGCTGATACCGCTTCATAAATCCAGCCTAGACAATTTGCTGGGGAACTTTTGAAGGATCAGTGAAAAGCAGAAGAGTCTTGCAATAACATATATATGAAAATGACCAAATAATGACTGCAAATTTTTGAGATGGCAAATATTACATCTGCTTACTCCGTGCTGATTATCCTGCTTTTCTAGCCCTGGATGACGAAATAAATTATGGACAAGAATATTTTCATCCCAAATTTTACAATTTAGTTCTGGTCCCTTGATTCATAGCTGTTTGTTTGTATCTCTATCATTCTTAATGCTTACAAATTTAATTTTGTGGTCTGATTTGGCCATTTTGATGTATATCTGATTGAAACCAACTCATTGCTTCTAAATATACCAAACACAAACTTGTTTCTGATCATCATTATGCAGAAAAAGTACCAATGTGAACACGTAGTGGGAAACACAATTTTTCCCATCTGATAGCAAAACAATGATCGCTGGGGCCTGCACTTAACATTTTGAAAATTCAAACACTTGATATTTAATTTTAGCCATGTATTTTTTTCTGGAAAATACTTAATTTCTCCCCACAGATAATGTCATAATTATTGGTGGGAACTAAAAGGACTCACCGCCATTCTGCCTTGTTATGCAGGAATGAATTGCATTGGTCTGGAAGGTTGCTATCATTTGACATGGAGTCCAAAATCGAAATGATCTGCTTGAAAGAGGGTCTCTTCTGAAGACACACAAAGCAAGATGTACATCATTATGTCCATTGTGACATTTACATTCTGTAAACCTACATTTTAATATTACACTATTTGCAGAATTAATAACATTTTCCAATGAAAGCAGCAAGTCTAAAACTGCAATGGAACTCATACTGGGACTCTGACTAGATAATTATTAGGTAAACAACACAGAGCTGTAAATTATTATAGCTATAAATGCAGAACTTGCTGCTTTTAAATTTCAATACAAAAATGGTATCTTAAAATTTGTAATATAACAAGACGCTGACCTGAATGGACCTTCCAGATTACTCATGTAAAATAATACAATAAAAGAGTTACGGTATCCTTAATCTACTTTGTAATTTTTATCAACTGGATAGAACCAAAACTCTATGCTCGTTTTCTGTTCTCAGTGATCTCCCTGGAAAGGTTGTAATCTTTCCACCAGATATGCAGTAGAAATACGCTGCATATCTGCCTGAACTTATTGATCTTAGTATGGCTGTACCGCACATGCAGGAAATGGATCTGTAGACAATATTCTGTTTTCCTTGCCAGGGGTGCAACACAAATGTAAACAGAAGGATATCTTGGTTCAGTTTGTCTAAGATTGTTGTTGTTCAGTCACTAAGTTGTGTCTGATTCTTCACAACCCCTTGGACCATGCCAGATTTCTCTGTCCTCTGTTGTCTCCTCTAGGATCTCTTGCACTTTGGATAGGTGTATGGTAGAAAACTGTACCCTGTTTTTCATTTATGACACCTTTTCCCATAGTTTCCACATCAAGCAGTATGATCTTTCCTTGTCCATCAATTCAACTGTATGGGTGTGGTGGAACATCTGGAACAAAGATTACTTGACTACTATCCAGGCTTGATCATGCCAGCAGCTGGCCCAGGGTCCGTAATCAACATTCCACAAGTTATAAGTTGGATCTGTAGCCCTCAATGAAAATTATGCAACCCTGTTATGGGAAACAACGTTCCTAAATCAAGGTGAACCAGAGAACCCCATAATTTAAAGAGAGGGGGGGAAAGACATTTAATTTTATGAGCTGTAGTTTCCTATATCCCATAAAGGTGATTATCTAAATATTTTTTGCCTCCCTGGTATACATAGGTTAGTATTTATGTCCGTTCCAGGGTTCGGTATTGGCTTCATGCTCAACTCCAAATGCTAGTTCTAGTCTAGCTATAGGTAGTTGGCTTTAGGAGTTGCTTCCCCCTATAGGCTGGCTTTGCAGCTGTTGCTATCTGAGGATATTTGTAAGGAAGCCTGAACGACTTGATCAGTCCTTGACACTGCTAGTTTCCAGATTGTTAACTGAAAAGGTTCCCCTTTTATTGGAGGTCCACATAATGTTAGTTATTACGTGGTTATCATCTCATGTTTTTCCAGTGATTATCCTGCTCTTTTTCTTGACCCAGAAAATCTATTAAGGAGAAAAATGCCAGCACAATCTTTCTGAAGGTATGTTTCTCAGCCTGGACAACTTTAAAATGGATGGACTTCAACTCCTCGAATTCTCCAGCCATCATGCTGGACTGGGAAATTCTGGGGCTTGAATTCCACCCATCTTAAAGTTGCCCAGGTTGAGAAACATTGCTCTGGAGTATTACAGAAAACAGAGAAGGGAGTTGCAGTGCAGAGGATATCATATAGCAGGGCTTTCCAAACGTTTCCCTTCGTTACCCCAAACTGCTTATCAGAAAGTCCTTTTTTACCCAATCTAGGCAAAACACTTTAAGTCAATTTAAATGTTCCTGTTATAATTGGGTATCGATACCCAAAGAAAAAACACTTTTACCAAATTTGGGGTAATTAACCCAGGTTTAGGAAGTACTGCCTTAGGGGAATGAAGATGGAAGGTTGAAGGTAATGTCAAGTTCTGTGTTGCTAGCACTTCTTGATTTTTTGTTCTGTACCCTTTGCTTTTAATCTTAGTACCTTAATCTTTTTAACACACACTCCGTAGATAAGGTTTCCTCCTAAGTCGCTGAAATGATGTTACAAGCAACTCAATTACTTCCCTTACTAGTTCGCTACTGGAATGCATCCTCCTCCATCAATGTTCAGCCACTGAACTTAACTCTTGTTTTGCTGTCGTGTTTATTTTCTGGTAGACTTTTAGGAGCGTAACTCTGATAAAGCGAAATTATGCAAGAACTGTACAAAATGAAAAAGCATAGAGGGCTCAGGTTTCTTTTCACTATCAACTCAAAGCACGAAACATCTTATTTTAAGAGAGGGGAAACCATTTTCAGCTGTATTAAGGTATATTATTGGAAGCATCAGAAAAGACTGAAGCCTCTCCTGAAACGGCAGCAGCAATAAACTCCTAAATCTCCTTGACTTTGTGGCTCCTTTAAATTACAGTTTTCTTAAAATCAAGTTCACTTTGATGTTGGAGTCAGCAGGTAAATAAAAGAACTATCCTGCAAAATAAATTAAGAAGTTCATTCCCCACAGCAAGAACAGGCTCAGAAGTGAGCACTCTCTATTCCAGACATGTCAAACACAAGGCCCGGGGACCGGATCCGGCCCGCAAAGTGGTTTCATGCGGCCCACGAAGCCATCCTGGAAACAGTGAGGGAATGGCCCCCACTGCCTTGGCCCTGGCCCAGAGACCCTCCTCCTGCCAGAGACCCCCAGATCTGTCCCACGCCTGCCCAGGCCCCCATAGGCACCCTTGATGTGAACGATGTAGAGCTGGCCACGCCCACCCAGTAGGCCACGCCCACCCTGGCCACACCCACCCGCCCCCCTGAGGGCAACCGCAATGCTGATGCGGCCCTCAATGAAATTGAGTTTGACACCCCTGCTCTATTCAATCCATATCAGCATCTCAATCTACTGAATTTTGTGAAGTGGAAGGCAGGTTATGAGGAGAATTCTCCTTATCTGTTAAAATAAGCAATAAACGAATGTTTTCACATTTTCTTACAATTTTTCTATATTTTTATTAGAAATCTGCTATTATTTTGTTTGTGTGTGTTTTTTTAAAAAAAAATGTTTAAACCTGCAACATAAATTGCAAAATTAAATGGCTGTTGGCAGTGCTTTTTTTGTAAAAGAAAAAGGTGCCGGAACTCACACATGTCATACAGCCCGCCTTGCCTACCCTACAAGGTTCCATCCAAAAAAGGTGCCGGAACTCCATTCTGAGCGTTCTATGACAAAAAAAGCTCTGGCTGTTGGTGAAGGCATTGATTGTGTGGTGGAAAGAAACTAAAACACAAAGCAATTCATTAAAGCAGCTAATAATGGTAATTCCAATTTTGGGGAACAAGGAGGAGAAAGAATAAGGCTCTGACTACACAGCTACATCGATTCAGGAAGATGGATAGAGCTTCACAGAATATATACCCCAAAAAGTACATTATAATTCCATCTGCAGCTTATAATGGAAAAAACAGCAATTACTGACTAGTAGGAATTTCCCATGTGGAAAAGTTGATGAAACATTCTTGTAATTTCCATTTTTACCAGAAAAACTTTTACCAGAAATTACTATTTTGGCAATTTTTCATATATAGTCCCTAGTTTTAATGCTTCAATTTTTAACAAACTGTTTTTGGCCATTCTGGCTTTGGAGTTAGTATTGGTTTAAAATATTAGAAACCCTTTGTTAGTGTTTTATAAACTGATAGTTAATGGTACTGCACCTTTTATAATGACATATGATTTGATGTTTGTTACAAACTGTTCTGATTGGGTTTAGCAGGAAGAGTGTCATAGTAAAACATAAAATTACCTATAAGTCAAAAACATTTGACTCCTGATAACTTTTATGAGGCTTCTGAGCTTGTTTTGCCTTAATGCAATTTTGATTCACTGTAGGCATTCACACAACTGGAGGCTTATATGCCTCTTCTGTTAGTAATTACTCCTCTATTTTTCTAATACAGAGGCCAGAATGAAAATCCTGGATCAACTTGGAAAAGTGAAACTCTTTTTTCCTAAAAAATATCATTAAAGGAGAAAGTATAAAAGTGACTGAAACCTGCAATTAGAAAGAAAGAAAGAAAGAAAGAAAGAAAGAAAGAAAGAAAGAAAGAAAGAAAGAAAGAAAGAAAGAAAGAGGGAGGGAGGGAGGGAGGGAGGAAGGAAGGAAGGAAGGAAGGAAGGAAGGAAGGAAGGAAGGAAGGAAGGAAGGAAGGAAGGAAGGAAGGAAGGAAGATAATTTTCCTAAAGTCTGAGTCTAACCCAATTAAGTTTAAGTTTAAGTTTATTTGATTTCTATACCGCCCTTCTCCCGAGGGACTCAGGGCGGTTCACAGGGCATATATAAATAGCAGTACAAAAATTAAAAAGAAATTAAACCAATGCCCAATTAAAATACAATAACAATAGAATGATAAAAAACCAATTAAAAAACCCATATTCCCCCATCAGGCCAGACCAGCTAAATCAAATAGGTGGGTCTTCAACCCGCGACGGAAGGATCGAAGGTCCGATGCCATCCGGAGCTCAACCGGCAGTTGGTTCCATAATGCCGGAGCACCCACAGAGAAGGCCCTTCCCCTGGGGGCCACCAGTCGACATTCCCTGACCGGAGGCACCCTGAGGAGGCCCTCTCTGTGGGCACGCACAGGGCGGAGGGGAGTTGACGCCGGCAGCAGGTGGTCCTCGAGGTATCCCGGACCCATGCCATGTAAGGACTTAAAGATCATAACCAATTAAATGTTAAAATTTGGGAAGAGTTAGCAGAATCATGATATTTTGAACATGATATCAATGCCCATGTTTTATTTCTGCAATGTGAGATTTTTAGTCTACACCAGGCACAACATACTGATCTATACAGACATTTTCCAAAAGTGTGTGAAATTTCCAATTATACTTTGATAGTAAAATGTACCTTTACATCAAATTCTTTAAAAATCTGGGAGAACCTGGTGTAATCATAAGAATTAAATAACAGTGCTAATATATTAATTTTTTATACTTTTTCAGTAGGAGAGAGGGTACCAATTTTAGCATTTTGTAACCTGGGAAGTCAAATCATCCTGAAGTCCAGTGACAAAGCAGAGGAAGATGGGGCTATGCACAGCCCAAGCCTATCTGAATGGACTCAGACAAAGCAGTCATAAATTTCCCCGCATTCTCTTCTGAATTTAAAGCTTCTTTTGTTATAGTGCAAAAAGTGGGATAATTGTTGAAAACTGAAAAAGTCTTAGTAAAATGCTTCTCAAGAGTGCATTGCCTCCAGTAGTCTGTTTGACAGACCCCAGACAAGGTTAAGACAAAAGGTGGAAACCAAAATGTGGAGACATAATAAAGGGATGATGCACACTCTCTCTGCATCATGCCTGTAATTATACCATTTCTGCTAAAATTACAGATGCGGCAATTAAAACGTGCATTTTAATTTGGGTGCACAAAAACAATTAGGAACAATGCTGAGGTGTCTCTCCAAGTGATTTTCACATTATAAAAGAGAGACAATTTCTTTATTTCAAATGTCAAACAACATTATTCATATATATATATATATATATATATATATATATATATATATATATATATATATATATGTGTGTGTGTGTGTGTGTGTGTGTGTGTGTGTGTGTGTGTGTAACAAAAAGAGACAAGTGTTCTTCTCTGTAAGAACTGCCTATTCAATGTTTAAGTGAAGGTATTTCTTTTTCTGTTTTTCTGTTCTGTCTTGTCATTTTTGGTCAATCTGCATGGATTATAACCCAGCTGTTTTTAAAGCTAAACAGTGGCTGTTCTGTTCATTTCACCCCACATGACAGGTTCACACACAATATTTTACCCAAATCTTTGCAGTAGGACCTAAATGAAGCAACCTGGTTTTTGCCAGTCAAGTTGCACGGGAGAACACAGATTGGGGAAGACTACTTTAGTGTTTAATGCTTTTAGGAACAGTAGAAGCATAATCTAGATGCAGATACACAGCGGTGAGTGTGCTTCTTCATTATGCATCATATATTCCTTCAAATCGGACATGGGTAAGGACTGGATGTAGCAGGAGTGTAAGAGTTCAGAACAACTAGCAGTATTTGGCAGAGAACAAATTTTCAGACTTTGGGCCAGGTTAGGGGTGGGGTTTATATAAATTTAATAAAAAAAATTTATAGCAGCTAAATAGCTCTCAAAATTTCCTCCGCAAAAATGTCTTTGCCTAGTAACGTTTGACACCACTCACACATCTGAACTAAACCATCACAGTAACAGACACAAGAAATGCCACAATAGAATATATTTCATTGGTGTTCATTACACTCTGGATTATCCTAAATTCAAACTTGCCAGATACTAATAATGTGTTTTAACACTCATAAATACTGAATAATGTAAAGTTTTTTTTAAAAAATGCAAAAAAAAAAGTGGAATGCAAAAATCCAACTCTCAGTTTTCCTTGGCCTATCACTGATTCTGTTAAGGGTGCTGAGTTTACTTGTACATACACTAATCCAGGAGGAAACACAAACTATTGCCCACTAATTTCTGAGCTTGCAAAAGGACCTAATTTGATCCCCTTTCTTTTATCTGCACTTTTATTATATATATAGTGATCACCAAGATTCTGTCTGATGTTTATATCATATGATTCTATGATGTCACAGTCTTCACTTCAAGGACTGAAGAGGATTGTTGTGCTCATGATATACACACAACTCTTGTGCAATATTGTGCACATGAAGAATGAATGTCACAACTGGATTTTTCAGCCCACAGCTTTTTTCAGTCTGTTGCCCTCCAATTGTGTTGTGCTATAATACATCCAACCACTTCCTTGTGAGTACTTCATATACATCATGGTAAAACAAAAAATAGGCAACTGGGGATTATCAAGAGTAATGAACATTAATTTTCATTAATGTTGGTTAGCTGTTAATTCACTGTATTGTACAAAATATTTAGAAATGGAGTAGTCCTTAAGCCGAGGTAATAAATAAATAAATAAATAAATAAATAAATAAATAAATAAATAAATAAATAAATACAATCAAAATAATTTTGTAACAAAATATAAATTATATTCAAGAAGTTCCGTTCATTAGTAGAAGGCAGGATTATTACATTCTTTGACCTGCTTCCTTTCTTAAATAATTCTGTATCAGACAAGCCAACAATCAGCATGTTTAAATCATATGCAAGCTAAGGGTCTCTAACTCTCCAATGTTCAGCATCAACCTATTTCCTGACAGTGCCTTTAAAAAAATAAACAATGATAAAGTTAATACAATGGTATATCAGTCTAAAAAAATACCTTTGGGTCTGCTTCCCAACATTGGAGCATCAATTCTGCAAAGCTTCCAGGGCAGCTGCTTGGAATGGTCAGTCTCTGAAATAGAAGGAGGAAAGTAGTGAACATAAAGAAAGAACCTAACACCAACCCATAGCCTTTCAAATTTTAGATCTAAAATGTGAAGATCTTCGGTGTGCAACAGAGCTAAAAATAGATCAGAGCTTGCCATAAAAACAGAACAGAGCAGAGGACATCACACCAAAATGCCTATGCCTGGAAGGAGATGGTGACAGTAAACTAAACTATTATTTTCCCAAGAAGTTGAGAAGCAATAATGAAGCTTCAGTAGCCAGATGCAAAAGATTACTGCTGCTGAGACAAATGCTGCACGTGCTGAATGATACACTTTGGGTTTTATGAAATGACATATGTACATAGCCAAGTTTAACCGCACCGTTAATGCAAAGTATTTTTTCTAGTTATGAGAAGGGGGATATAAATTGAATGAATAAATAAACAGCAATTTCGGTCTTTGTAAGACTCAATTTTGAAATGTTGAAAACATGGATGCATTCCAAAAAACTTGGTCCTACAGCTATATTATGGGGAAAAAACTTTCCTAAATTACCATTGTGGGAAAAATAATACTGTGTAACTTTTTTGGAGGGAAAAGTTTTTAGAATTATATTCCTGTAATATCTACAAATCTTTTAAAATTATATTACATTTCTCTTGCTTTCATACCCAATATAGCATGAAGTATGTATAGGTATTTTTTCCCAAGGTTTTAAAGAATCTAAATTTCTGAATCCCTCCTGAAATGTTGTTTACTTTCATTCACATTAAATCCATCTTTGTTTTGTTGGACACATTAAATATACATTAAATGCACTTCTTCATTGGTTATTTTCTACACTGCTTTGAAAATGAATGAGATGGTGTGCTTTGGACTATACAATACAAAGCCAGAGTGTGTCTCTGCTATTCAAAAAAAGCAGCCTACAGTTTGTCATGCCTCCACACAAGCCTGAAAAAAGATGCAGATGCTTTGAGAGTACAATGAGCCAGCTCCTTAAAGTAGCAGCATCTTTTTTCTGGTTTCCACAGAAGACTGAAAGCAGCAGCCTGCTTTAATGAAGACTAGTAAGATGCCATGTTCACATATGTTATAAAGAGCTTCTCTGAATCATTTTCAAAGAATGCATAGCCCTATTAGTTATTTAAAATAAGTGTTAAATAATGTTAAAAGGTCTTGTGATCTACATCGTTCTTAAAATAATCATTCAAATTTAAATATGTAGTTATTATCACGTCAAGTTAACCATAAAGCAGTCTAGCATTATAATGATGAGTAAATGTAATAAAAATCCAGTTTATATTGGACACTAGAATATAAGGTTAAGAAAGACTGTGATGAAAAAAGGCAAGTAGTAAGCAAAAATGAATGGTAAATAACAAAATAACAGAATCTGTTTCTTGGGGATAATAACTCCCAAGTCACTAACAGAACCCTATCCAGCCTGCTGCAAAAAGGTATTTACAAGTGACATATTTTATCATTCATACTTCAAAAATATTCAGACAAACTTTTAATATATTGAAGATGCTAGACATTCTATTAAAAATAAAAATCTAAATCTAAAATATTTAATAGTAATTATCTACTCAATTTCTATTAGAGTAAGGAGAGATGCAACTTGTTATTTAAAACTAAACCTTAACAAGAATATATTAGTGTGTTAATTACAGTTTTCTGATAACTAGAATGTCTGCATATAGTTTGTTACTATGCTACTGATAGTAAAAAAAAACCGGTATCACTGTTGCTGATAGAAAGAAATAACTGTTAATATCCTCATCCTCATAGCAAGACAGAAAAAATTAGAGAAAATTCTGTAGATTAACAGAAGGATATAATTATAAAAAGTAGTTATAGCTGAGTTTCTCACAACTCTGCTTAGTGTTTAAAACGACAGTTTTCAAAGAGGCATATAGAGAAAGTTAAATAAAATAGGTCACTGTATGAGTGTACTAGGACTTGCAAAATCTTATAGCTGTTATGCTCCAAACAGGTGTTATTTTACAAAACCAAAACCAAGAAGATACGTTAAGAAAATGGAAAACAGGAAAGAAGAAATGTACACAGTAGTCATGTAACCCAATTGGAAATCCTTAAATCATGAATATTATAAATGCAAAAAAAAGTGATATCAGAAGTCAATCCAAGAAATCTTTTGGCATAAACAAAGTAGCATTGACACTTGATATTCAAGTAGGTCATTTCCCTAAAAATACATCTGACAATCTAGCCATGGCATTTGTCTCACCCTCACAGTTCCAGGGATGGAAAATGATTACTTACAAATATCTCGCTGAAATAGAAGGTTAGTCTATTCTCAAAGAAGTTATATTCCAATAAAAGTGACATGTCTTAATACTATATTAATTTCATTTGATATTAAAATCTCCTTTAACAGAATTTACACCTCTAATAAAGAGCATGCAAATTATCAAGGAAACAATAATAAAAGATATGGACATGGTATAGAAGATGTAATTCTCTACTCAGGTATACCTCTTACTGAGTACTATATACACCATGTGACTTACAGTCATGGCCAAAATTGTTGGCACCCCAGAAATTTTTCCAGAAAATCAAGTATTTCTCACAGAAAAGTATTGCAGGAACACATGTTTTGCTATACACAGGTTTATTCCCTTTGTGTGTATTGGAACACAACAAAAAAAGGGAGGGGAAAAAGCAAATTGGACATAATGTCAAACAAAACTCCAAAAATGGGCCGGACAAAATTATTGGCACCCTTTCAAAATTGTGGGTAAACAAGATTGTTTCAACCATGTGATGCTCCTTTAAACTCACCTGGGGCAAGTAACAGGTGTGGGCAATATAAAAATCACACCTGAAAGCAGATAAAAAGGAGAGAAGTTCACTTAGTCTTTGCATTGTGTGTCTGTGTGTGCCACGCTAAGCATGGACAACAGAAAGAGGAGAAGAGAACTGTCTGAGGACTTGAGAACCAAAATTGTGGACAAATATCAACAATCTCAAGGTTACAAGTCCATCTCCAGAAATCTAGATTTGCCTTTGTCCACAGTGTGCAACATTATCAAGAAGTTTGCAACCCATGGCACTGTAGCGAATCTCCCTGGTCGTGGACAGAAGAGAAAAATTGATGAAAGGTTGCAACGCAGGATAGTCCGGATGGTGGATAAGCAGCCCCAAACAAGTTCCAAAGGAATGCAAGCTGTCCTGCAGGCTCAGGGAGCATCAGTGTCGGCGCAAACTATCCGTCGACATTTAAATGAAATGAAACGCTATGGCAGGAGACCCAGGAGGACCCCACTGCTGACACAGAGACATAAAAAAGCAAGATTACAGTTTGCTAAAATGTACTTGAGTAAGCCAAAATCCTTCTGGGAAAACGTCTTGTGGACAGATGAGACCAAGATAGAGCTTTTTGGGAAAGCACATCATTCTACTGTTTACCGAAAATGAAATGAGGCCTACAAAGAAAAGAACACAGTACCTACAGTGAAATATGGTGGAGGTTCAATGATGTTTTGGGGTTGTTTTGCTGCCTCTGGCACTGGGTGCCTTGAATGTGTGCAAGGCATCATGAAATCTGAGGATTACCAAAGGATTTTGGGTCGCACTGTAGAGCCCAGTGTCAGAAAGCTGGGTTTGCGTCTGAGATCTTGGGTCTTCAAGCAGGACAATGACCCCAAACATACGTCAAAAAGCACCCAGAAATGGATGGCAAGAAAGCGCTGGAGAGTTCTGAAGTGGCCAGCAATGAGTCCAGATCTAAATCCCATTGAACACCTGTGGAGAGATCTTAAAATTGTTGTTGGGAAAAGGTGCCCTTCCAATAAGAGAGACCTGGAGCAGTTTGCAAAGGAAGAGTGGTGCAAAATTCCGGGTGAGAGGTGTAAGAAGCTTATTGATGGTTATAGGAAGCGACTGATTTCAGTTATTTTTTCCAAAGGGTGTGCAACCAAATATTAAGGGTGCCAATAATTTTGTCCGGCCCATTTTTGGAGTTTTGTTTGACATTATGTCCAATTTGCTTTTTTTCCTCCCTTTTTTGTTGTGTTCCAATACACACAAAGGGAATAAACCTGTGTATAGCAAAACATGTGTTCCTGCAATACTTTTCTGCGAGAAATACTTGATTTTCTGGAAAAATTTCTGGGGTGCCAACAATTTCGGCCATGACTGTATATATGAGTAGCACCTGCAGACTTAAAGAATCTCTCACTGACCACTCTTTTAATTTTAATGGACACATACTGAACCAGAACTCTTTGTTCAAATCTCTTGACTATGAGTTTCATCTGGACTCTAAATAAGTGTTCAACAGAACAGAAACCTATGCAAGCAGTGCTATGTATCTTTCAAATTCTTCTGCACTTTTTTGGAATAAGGGTGGACTTCCATTGTCTTTAGGTGTCTTTTGGGTTACCATCTGCTCTAACTTTCCAAAGAATAGAATTCTCCCAAGGACCAAATATGAGATTCATTGTTTTTCCTGACAGTGTAAACTCAGCGCAATAATTATAAGGTGCTAGAGTCAATATGTCATGTTATAAGTCATGTTTTAGGCCCATTAAAATCAGTGTGACAGGTTAATTATAGTTAATTTAGGTCCCATTGATCTCAATGGGACTAAAGCAGGACTAACTTATTTTGAATTGAACAAACACTATGCAGAGTGACAATTCACTGGGAGGCTAGTGTCTCAGATATTCAGCCACTTTATTAGGGGTTATTTTAATGTCACAAAGAATATATACTGTAGATATTTCAGGTTTTTTGCATTAGGAAGAACCTGAAATCATGTTTTTTTAAAAAAGTATAACTTTTTGTTATGGGTATTATTTATATATTTATTGTATTAGTCTATTGAACCTATGAGCACTTCAATTGTAGCCACTACTATTCCTACCAAAATCTTGTATCCAACTATAAGATCAGAGCATTGATCTAGATGGAGAAGTTTCTTGCTTAATGTTTGTCTATAGGATGGGATGAGGCTACTTTGATGAGATCAAATAAAACTTTCGTCATGCTTAAAAAATAAGAATGACATTTGCTACATCTTATTATTTCAAGATTAAATTTGTAAGAATCACAGATATAAATTTATAGCGAGTGACAGAACATCCCAACTAAATTGGTTATTCCACAATGATTCACAGATATCACAGGCCTCCTATAGTTCAGAAAGAACATTTAAAAGTGAGAATGTCATGTTTTACATGAATTCCTTCCTGTTTTTTTAAACATGATAAATAAATTTATTATATGTAAAGACGTTAACAATAATTTACAGAGCCAGCAATAAAACAAAGAAACCAAGAAGTCATACTACAGAAATTGCCTAAGTTGTTCTTTAATGGTACCCAACCTTCCAGCCAACTTAGACAGAGGAGGAATCCCACATCTTATCTGCATGCAATAAAGCCGCCAAGCTACATTTCTTCTTTAAAACGACACTTCCTATCTTTGATACTAAAGAGATCATGTGTTCAAATATGCACTCACATGTTCAACTACCTGAAAGCCTCAATTTGTAGCCAGAAGAAAAGCAACACTGGGGACACGTACAAAGGGTGTTTACGCCACTGAAGTCCTTTTGAAGTGGAAAGACACGGCATGAGGAGGCTTGCAACTATGGCATAGCCTTACCAGTTGCAGTGAGGAGCTCATCTTCAATGGACTGAGGAACGTGGGTGGCAAAACTGTAATTGTCTTCTTTTTAAACTATTTTTATCTTCTTTTATTTTTGAAATCCTCATCTAAGTGGCAGTTTCTTGTATTATAGTGACTCCTGCTGGGAGAGTTAAGTTGAAGTAGCTGAAGGTCTCTTACAGATAGATCAACTCCCGGCCAGTATAAAGATGTCCTAAATGCAGGAGATGGAGTTAAACTGTTCTCCTACCTTGGACGCAATGGCTTCTTTCATCCCTAAGAACAAACCCCCAGGTTTTACAATTGAGACTGAGAAGCTAGTACAGTACTTGTATAATTTTTGATCTACAGCATCACGACGTGAAGCTGCAACAATTAGATGTAAAGGGTCCATTCATGAGGAATAACATCACTTTGACCCTTTGTGTTAGCTCCTACTGCTAATCTTTCCATACGCGTGAACTTACTTTCAATTTGAGGAAGATGAAAAAGTCTTTTGCAAAACCCAACACTGTTTTCTGATCTATGTACCTGAATGTAGAAACGTAGTCTTACCTCATTTTTTTCCACTACAAGCCAAGCTACTTGTAATCCTTCCAAGCCTTTAAAGGGGACTTCCCTTGTTAGCATCTCCCAGAGAACCTGGAATGGAAAAAAGAAAAGACAAAGGATTTTTTTTATTACTGTACTTTGTATTTTAAATATATTATTAAACCGTGATACATTGTGGTCTGTATCCAATTACCAGGCACTCAAAGTCTATTGGCAAAAACCTGGATATATGTTTGTGCTTAAGGCAGTTACACCACGTCAATGTTGAATATTTCTTATTTTTAATAAGAACCCTCTCTCCCAATTACTGAGAGAGAGCTGGGCACTAGATTTTGTGAATACCCTGTTGTACCTCCACTGTTCAATAGTTGGGATAGTCAAGAAACAGATTTTTTGTTTTCAGCTAGAAAAACTAGAAAAATGTTTCCGGAACCTATTCCTTCTTGTATTTTAAACCAGAGACTTTCTCTATCCATTTGGGATAGTTCTTTCTAGAGTTATGTCTAAAATTTTAAAAATAGTTACTATAGCACAAGAGATTTGTAAGCAATGAAATAACTTCTATCTTTCACATATTTCGGTGTTAATACCAACTTTACAGAAATATTTTATACTTAATTATATTTCATACTTAGCCAAATAACAGACATATAAATTTACTTTACAGTACAATATGACCTCAGCTGATTTTATTTGGATGATATTCCACCATTATACTAAAAGGGTAATATAACTGGTTATGTCAAAGAGAGCAATAATCTCTTTTTTCCAGGGAAGCAGTTATATTTACAGAAGTAACTGCCTCTCTTCACTTCACAAAGCAGACATATTTCTGTTGATCTGAGTTGGAAAATATGTTATTTAGCTAAAGTAAATATCGATATTTTCTATTTGCTATTGATATTGATTGATATCCTAATGATATTTTCTAACAAGGTAATGACCTGGCTAAGAATTCCAGAGATCAATATTCTCCATTAAGTATTTAAAATTCTTAATTTATGGTTCAAATTTGGGTTTAGTTGGGCCAACTACCTTTTAAAAAAAGGTAATTAATAACTTATTGCCAGATGTTGCCCATTTCTATGAGAGAAAAAATCCTTGACATTCAGCCAGGCTTTCAATCACAGGATTTCCCACAGCATCTTAGAGATTAAATAGTTATAAAACTATAAAAGTTTATTACTGAAAAACCACTGTGCTGAGGACATAACAATGGAGACAGGGACTACTGTATCCTGTTTTAAGGAATTATGGGTGGTGAAAGGAAACAAAAACATTTTTCTCTGTGGGGATTATCTGGCCAGGCCTTCCTCTTCATTTAGCTTTATCCTTTTTCTTCTGTCACTCACATATAAAAATATCCAGATTGACCAAGTAGCTATTATTTATTTGTTAGGTTTAAATGTATATCCTGTCTTGATTTTATACGGCTAACTCACAGCTGCATATTTTGTTGTTATGGGACGGAGGGAGCAGTTTTACAATTACATAAATAATAATATGGGAATGCAATTGCGGTAGGATGATGACATCTTTCCTAAAAGGTCAGCTATGACAAATCGAATAAAGAAAACTACAAGTGTGCACCTGCTTCAAATTCAGGCACAGTAAAAAGTCATTTAAAAAATCTGTGATGACATACAAAGTGGTTGAAGCCAACAAGAGCCCAGAAATATGTAGAGTAAGTTGCTGACACACACACGCACGCACACATAAATACACACGTGTGTATAGATAGATAGTTGATAGATAAACAGACAGGCAGACAGACAGATACTGTACGTTCACAAAAATATGTTTCTCAAAATTTTTGGTCAGCATAGCTGGAGTTTCCTAAACCTTACTGTCGCTCTCAATCACAGCTGCTAACTATAATTCATTAAGAAATATAGGCACTTTGCAAAACTAAACAACAAACCTGACACTTGGGTTTAAAGGAAGATGTTAAAGACGTTTTCATCACACCAAAGGTGACATATGTACATTATTACTCAGTGTCATGACACATTTTCAGTTGATTGTTATTTCCAAACTTGAAGTCTGCTATATTAAACATATACTGTACACATTATATTTATTTATTTAAATTTATTGGTCACCGAACTCCAATGGACTCTGGAACAGATATATGTGCTGGTGGAAATTTTACTGGGGTTATATTTGAATTGTATAACTCTCATATCAGGTAAAAGACCACGTTACCTTTCTTCTACTACAAAGTTCCATGTCTAGGACAATAAAACAGTAAGTTAGATGATATTAAACATTATTTGGCAGGCAACAGATATTTATAACTGGATAGATTATAAATCTTAAATCTGAATTCAGCTTTGGGTCATTTTCATATAACAGAAGATTCCGACTAAAAGCATGTTTACTTTTTAAAACACAATTTATTTCAGGAGATTGTGGCTTACTTCCAAATAAAGAGATACCGAACTTGAGACCCTCTATTCCAGCTTCATGAAATAATTTGTAAAAGTCAGAAAACTATAAATGGGTACAACAATCACCTTTCCTCGTGTTCTTGTGACTTATTTGCAAAAGACAAATTCAGCCTGACCAAGAAAACCTGGACCTTTAGGTGGGCAGCATACTAAAGTGGAAAAATGCTTCACTGTACATTGTAAGCAGTGTAATAGTTTAATGAATACAATCCATTCTGGCAGAGAAAATAATAAATAAAAGAAATGCTACAGATTCTGCCAATAGAACAGTATTTCTCAACATAGTAGTAGTTTACATTTGAAAAGGATTCTGCTCTTTGTTATCACAATTTCAGCTGTGCTTCAAATGATGAAAAGCAGATGTCTGTGCACTACAAAAGCCATTTGTTAGTGCTCTAGATTGTGTTACTTGACCATACAAAACTTTTATTCACGGATGAGATTGTTTTAAATCAAAAACTGCCACATTTTTCATGGATTCATTATCTCTGGAGCACATTGTTAGTCTGCTTGATTAGAAGTTGAAAGCCTACAGGGGAAAAAAATTCTGATAGAAATCAACAGTGAGGAGAATCAATACTAATAGGTTTACTTGAACCAATTTCTAGAGTAGAATTTAAAATGTACAGAATTAAAACCACGTCTGACAGCACTTTCTCCTCCTAAATTCCCTCTGGATCTACCCTCCCCTTCTAAAAATTGGGCTTTAGAAGGAACAGATTTTGAGATTGCACAAAAGCCTGGGAATTCACTCTTTTCTGCCCCATTGACAGTAGCAAGGGAACAACTTAATTAATTATTATTTATCTATAAACATTTAACTCTGAGCCAAACTGCAATTATTTCTGAATTTCATTCTCTCTCTAAATGTTTCAAGCTCTTTTCACTATTTAAGATGCAGAACACTAAGCTGAGGGGAAAAAAGGATTTTACAGGGTTTGAAACTGTCTGTATGTGCCTGAAAAATATAACTATTATTCAACTCCTTTACTTTAACCCAGGTGTGTCTAACCTGCGGCATACGTGGTCCTGGACAGCTAGTAATGCCACCCCCGAGAGAGTAAACTTTTAACATTATTTACATATAGATATACCGGTACATTAACCACGTTTTACATGTGGCCCAAGACAATTCCTCTTCACTCAATGCATTCCAGGCAAGTCTAAAGATTGGACATATCTGCTTTCACCAGTGATCAATTTTTTATTCAGAAGCTGATTCCTGAACTGCTTCCTTTTACTGAAGTTAACTTTTTCCAAAAAACCTGAGCTGGATTCAAGCTGCAATACTAGATATGCTTGTCTGGCAGTCAGTCCCATTAAACTTCCTTTAGTTTTCTCCTGAATGGATGCTTACAGGTTTGGCTGTAAGTAGGCAATAACTAGTTCTCCTTGAAATCAGGAAGATTCAAGTCATTCTTAGCTGCTTTAAACATTGATTTTTAATTAATATAAGTTTCATGAGCAAGAGTAAAAAATGTTTTTTTTTAAAGAAACAATCTAAAGTATGACTTCTGTGGCAGAACTGTGGATCTTGGAAGTAACAGATAATCAGATGTTCTCCAGCTGTTTGCTGATTATAAGCCTGTTGGCATGGATAGCTTTTTTGGGGCGAAAAATTTTACCATAAAATTAGAGAACGATGAAATCCAAAATACTGTGGGTGGGTGGGAGATATACAAGCCACAGTGAGTGCCTCAGAAATAGAACTTTGTTTTTGTGCCTTCACATGTGTATGGTACATGATCATGAATTATATCCAGTTGTCTAAAGATAGATTTATATAACGCATTCAGAAGCGTGGACAGAAATAGGTTTACTCACCACACCGTATGAATATGTATCACATGTTTCCGATATTGGGAGACTTTGTATTACTTCTGGAGCCATCCAAGGAAAAGTACCAACGAGAGACATGTGTGTTGTATGGGAATGAAACCTTGAAGCCCCAAAATCACAAATCTAGGGGTGGGGGGGAATAGAGATTTTTTTAAAATAAAAAAATAAGTTGCCCAATTCAGCACAACAAATATTTTTATAAAAAGACTGAAATATTCTTACCTTCAATACTCCATCACCAGCTATAACCACTGAAATTTTTTTAAAAAGAGAAAATTATATTAATACTATGAGGAAACCATAGGCATTTCTTTAGAAAAAAAAATCACTCCTTATAGGCTTATAGACAGTATATTGGCAAGACCATTTAAATTCTCTGGCTGATATTAATCTAAAACCAGATGACTTTATTATTGACTCGATTGCAGGATCATGGAAGATAAATCACCATTAACGTCAAGTTAACGAGTTACAGCAATGCCGCTGAAAAATGTATTATTAACAGTTACTGGGAAATAATTTAAAACTAAAGTTGTCACGCTTTATAATGCAGCCGCATATATCTTTAAAATATGCAAAAAATATCACAGACAATTGTAAAATTTCCCAATTTTTTTGAAACCAAAGGAATAATAAAAAAAACCCAAAGGAAATTCCCTTATCAGTGAGAATGGAGGCATATAAATGTAATAAATAAATAGGAAAATACATAGTTTAGGAAAAACTGAAATTTATGCAAGTTATTTTTAGCACATTTAGTCAGTATAAAGATGATATGATATGATGATATATGATATGATATTATTTCCTAATTTCCCAGTGCATCTCTTCATTTTTTTTTCCTAACTAGATTAAGCAGGCAGGTCAAACATGAACCTGAAAAGAGAAGGAACATTTCAAATTGTATTCTAGACTCTGCCCACCAACATTTCAAACAGATATTGAAATTCTTTTATTACTTAAGTTATTTTTTGATTCTGTATACTTCCAAATTTGGGCCAATTTCTTTCACTGTTAACCATTTTAGGTGCCATTTAAAAAGTAAAACTATTAGAAAATATTTCAAAATTCTTTTTTATTTTTCTAATAGGAAAAGGGAAATAAAGAAAGGTATCATTTTTATTTGAGCTTTCTAATCCCATCTCTAATCGCAAGGTTACAAGAGGAATAGCTGAACTTAATCAGAAGTAATCAAGCAATTGGAATATCATCCTGCAAGTAAAACCTCAAACGAGTAGATTTAAAAAAAAATGACAATGCCGAAAGGAAAATATTGGATTCAACTCTCAATCAGCAATATTCATCACATACTAATTTGATACAGCAGCTACTGTAATATCATGTACCCTGTCCTTGATATTGTGGGCAAGATATATTCTTTAAAATCCTGTGCAGCACTTTTATATTCCCATATATCCATATCCATATATCAAAGTGGCTTGCGCATTGAATTCTGCTCTTTTCAGTATCAGCCCTAAAATGTTATATTTGCAGGAAAAATAAACAAAATTGTAAATTTATGCTGAATTACCATTCCGGGACTTCAGATCTCTATGGATTACTTTGACTGGAGCTTCCATATGCAAATAATGCATTCCTAAAAGTAAAAATGAAAAAAAAAGTTTTTAAAATTATTTTGCTACATCAGGACCAGCAGTAGCTTGTTCCCAAAACAAGTAAGATGGTGAGGGTGAAGGTTCGTTCTCCTAGCTTGTGGGTTGATTTTCAAACATTTTGTTACCAGGGTAGGTGACATCTTCAGCGGAGTTTAGGAGATGTCAGTGTTCTGTTAATAAAGGCTTCAGGTGTGGTCAGTTCGTATTCACTGAACTGAACTGAAGAAGCTTCTTGGATGAGAAGCAAAACCTCTTCAAGCAAAACAAGAAAGTCCACTTGCCTTTTGAAAGAAAGCACCTTTGGAAAGCTCATGCTAACTATTTAGTAAGTCAAATAGGTTTTTGAAGATTTCTTAGGACAGATAATTAAGGCACTATCTTTAGGCACTCTGAGTCATTTAGATTAATGAGTAAGAATAGATCTTGACTGAATAGGAAATGGAAGTAGCAAGGAGTTCTAATCTTTTATGAATTATTGACCTTATTGAACTCACTTACCTTTAGCTATATCCATTGCCCAGGTCATTATATGATCCATATCCATTTCTTCACTTCTGTTGCTATTAATATAGTCATACAATGACCCAGCAGAAGCATATTCTGTTACAAAAGAGCAAAAATATGCTTAAATTGGCACATTTAATAACACATGGAGGCACAATAATTAGCCATCTTTGATTTTAAAAATTAGCAAATTTGATATTACCTACCATGTTGCAATAGCAAATAGTTTGAACAAGGTATCATTCAAATTCATTAACTTTAAAAAGGTACACTATGATTTATGAATAAAAGTTTGTGAGAATTGTTTTGTGTTTTTGTGTCAATATTGTCTCTGGGTGTGTCAATTTCATTGGTCAATGACAACTTCTAGGTTGTTGTTTTTTTTCTTTCCAGTTTAGCCTTAGAGAAAGTGACAGACTCAAAGTCACCCAGCTGGCTTCAGTGCCTAAAGTAGACTAGAACCTGGGTCTATCCACTCCCAATCCAGCACCTTAACCATTATAACATGCTGGTTCTCAAATATTAGGCAAATTGTATTAATTTGGGAATAAAACATAGATACAAAATATTAGTAAGATCTGATGGGATTGATATAAGGAGTTTTAAAATAATAAATTTAAATAAACACTTAAATGAAATAACATTTAAATATATATTAAATAAACACATTGATACATATGTCTCATTAAACAGCAAAAGAACTAGCCAGCAAAAATTAAGAGACTGCATAACATTATGAAATGGATGTAAAGATGACTACTCTTGGGTTAAATAATCAGTCTTGACATTCTGGGGTCAGATTGTGTGTACCATGAAAATAATACTAATCCCATTAAATGTAAAGAAATTCATAAATAAATTTGATGAAACTAATCTAAATCATAATTATGCAGCCTATAGTTTTGCCCTGCATATTATTAAAAGATGGGTTTCACGAATTCATACACATAAACACTATTCTTAATACCTCTGGGAACAACAACTAGAAATTACATCACCCTCATCATTCTCATTTGCATGCATGTACCAGTTTTGTCTACTGGTTAAGGCACCAGGCTAGAAAAGGGGAGACTGTGAGTTCAAGCCCCACCTTAGCCATGAAAGCCAGCTGGGTGACTTTTCTGGGGAAAATAGGAGAAGGAAGGAGTATTACGCATGTTTGCTGCCTTGAGTTATTTATAAAAATAATAAAGGTAGGATACAAATAAATAAAATAATAAAAATAAAAATGATACGTTTTTTTCACGTGGAGACATAAACTTAAAAGCGTAGCATAGAAAAAAAAAGCTTTTAGTAGAACAACATGGTATTAGCAAAAATATCTTGCATTAACCAATTGTTGATGTTGTTGTTGTTCTTAGCTGTGAAGTCGTGTCCAACCCATCGCGACCCCATGGACAACGTTCCTCCAGGCCTTCCTGTCCTCTACCATCTTCTGGAGTCCGTTAACCAATATATTAATTAAATCTAATACAACTAAAATGTATTCAAGTGAACAAACACAAAACAAAAACTTTTTTCAGTGTGACAAAAGTATGGCATAAAGCACATCCCTGAGCATTAACCCATATTAACTACCATTAATTTCATTTTTTTAATTTAATTAATTTTAATTCCATTTATATCCCGCCCTTCTCCGAAGACTCAGGGCGGCTTACAAGCTTAGCAGTAGCCTTCATTCTATGTATATGCCTGCTTATTAGGGCTTTCACACACACCCCAAGCGGCATTATTACAAAGTCAGCTTAATTGCCCCCAACAATCTGGGTCCTCATTTTACCTACCTCAGAAGGATGGAAGGCTGAGTCAACCTTGAGCCTGGTGGGACTCGAACCTGCACTAATTGCAGGCAGCTGGTGTTACTTAAGGAGGCATTAGCCCACTGCTCCACCAAGGCATTTCATTTTATGAAAGTGTAATTTCATTCACACTTTATCCAAAACTCACCTATTTGGTGTGTGTGTTTGTGGGGGGGGGAATCCTTTGCTAGAAGAAATTTGCATCTGCTTTAAATTTACTAAATTTAGCAAATCCTTCAAGTTATCAAATAAGAGGGAGGCCTTGAAAATACTATGCTTCTTCAAGATAGACAGACAGACTTCAAGTAAATCTTGACTCTTGGCAACTGCCTTAGCAAAATTTTCAAAGTGGCTTACCATAACCTTTTTCCTAGGTCTGAGAGAGGGGGACTGGCAAGGTCTCCAAGCTAACTTCATGCCTAAGAACTCCCATTTTCCTGGTTTCTAGTATCCTGGTGCCTTAGCCACCACACCAAGCTCCCTCTTAAGCTACATACCATAGCTCACTTGGAAATAGAAAGGCAAGCATTCAGAACACAACAATAAGCACATTTAAAAATGTGAAATATGTTCAAGTTAATACCTCAACACAGAGACACGTGATCTGAAACAGAATCTTATATAGAATATACCGTATTTGTTGCATTGTTGTAACCAAACAATACCAATCACTGTACTTTCTAATAAGAGAAGACTAGTAGAATCAGGAATGGGAGGATGCATGCCAGAAGAAAAAAAAGAAGACTTAAATATTTTTGCCTCCACCAGCATTACTGTTCAATTAAACAAAAAAAGAATTTCCAGCTGCTTCATAAAGGCTAAAGAATATGGAGGGGGGGGGAAAGCTCAGTTTTTTAGTGGTTCCCACAGTGGGAAAGTTTATAGACCCTACTAGGCTCAGGTCAATTTGTAAGTCTAGTCCAGGGGTAGGCAACCTCGGCTCTTTTATGACTCATAGACTTCAACTCCCAGAATTCCTGAACCAACCTGGCTCAGGAATTCTGGGAGTTGAAGTCCATGAGTCATAAAAGAGCCGAGGTTGCCTACACCTGGTCTAGTCTATTGATAGAAGAATTGAGATTGCAGTATGTTCTCAGTTCATGAAAATAGCTCACTTGCCTATATCTGTAATAGGCCTAGATTTCTGTAATATTGGCTCAAGATTCGTATAGAGGCATATCCCCGCTCCCTCAGAAAAGGGGTGCTGGTATAGCAGATCTGTCTTGGCTCTATAAGTATGCCTTACAGCCAATTGAAAACTAAACTGTAGGATTTGCCCCCAAGTTGTCTTTCTGTCAGTAGAATATAATGGCAAAATAGCTGTTTCTTATATCACTTTTATTTTCTCCACATTGACAGCAGACTACATAAGAATAATCTATATATTGTTCTCTGTCCATTGGCACCATTTAATTAAAGCAAATACCGTCCCTGCAATGTGCCAAATTTGGTTTCACAGAAAACACTCCAAACCCTACAATTAAATAATATTTGCAGGAGTAAAGGAATTTGGTTTTTTCCAAATTACATTAACATATAGTTCAATATGAAAAGAAAGAAAGGTTATTTTAAAAAAAAAACAAAAACAAAACCACAAGTATATAGCCAACTACTGAAAAAAATTCAGTGTTTCAGAAACATCCCCCACACATCACAAAAGGAGGAGCATCTGTAGCTTACCTGTAACTATGCCATAGTTTGGGGGTTCAATAACGGCGCCATAAAACTGAATGATATTTCTGTGGCTCAACACGCTGAGTATTTCTGCCTGTTCAAAATGCAACAAAAGCACCAGATGTGAATACAAAACGTTCATAATTCTATAATTAACACAAAACCCTCTTTGAATCATTATCTGTATCAATAGTTGTGCTCAAGGTAGCTAGCAAGAACAGAAATTCAAAAATCACCATTAAACCTACAGATTATACAGGCTAACCTTTGTCTAATTAAAGCAATTAAAGCATATTTAAAAACAAATATTTATAAAAAACAGCTAATGGCTTAAAAACAAATGTTAAAGACAGTGAAACAAATAACATCAAACAATTCCTCAAAAACTCACCTTGACAGACAAACCGGTTTAGAGCTTCCTTATCAAAACCCTGCTAAAATAAACATGTTTATATTTGCTGACACAATGGTAACTATTATTATTTGGAAGGTACACAACACTCCTTTGAACATTGGAAAAGCAGCTACTAAAAAGTTGTTTCCAGTAATGGTGGGTTCAAAAGAAGAGCAATTCCTGAAGTTATCTCAAAGTTTGGGAAGATTTGTATGGGAGAAAGAGATTTTTTTTTATATAGCCTAGTTTGAAATCCTATACAAGTTTAGAGACACACTACATTAGGTTGTTCAAAATGGAGGACATATGCTCTCTGAAACTTTTCCTGGGGCATCTTAGATTACCTGAAGTTTCTGAACATACTTCAAACACTGGCTAAGTATATGGTATTAATCAAAAGTTGGAATGGAGACCTGGGTGATGTACTAATAAATGTCCTGAACTAGATTCACATCTATCCTTAACTACAGAAATCTGGTTCCTCCTAAGGCATTACCATATATGATAAAGGTAAAGATTTCCCCTGTCCATTCATGTCAACTCTAGGGCAAGGTGCTCATCTCCATTTCTTGGCCAAGGGAACAATCCTTGTCCAAAGACATTTTCTGTGGTCATGTGGCCGCCATGGCTATATGCCAAAGGTGCACAGAATGCTGTTACCTTCCCACCAAAGTGGTACCTATTAATTTACTTGTATCTGCAAGAACTGAGGCAGGAACAGGAGCTCACCCTGTTGTGCAGTGTTCGGGTTTCAAACTCAGGCTGTCAGCTTTCCAGCTGACAAACTCAGTGTCTTTAACCACTGAGCAGCAATCTAATAATACCAAGAGGGAGATTCCGATATAAGCCACAGATTTCCTAGACGAATGCTAGGATATAAATCTTAAAAAGGTAATAAATAATGAAGATATATGATTAGATATGATATTTCCAAATGTGCTCCTGGCCACCAATAAAATGTTGACAAAGACAGCCAATTGAGGAAAGCGGAGGCTTGCTCACAAAACAGCTTTAATCCTGAAGTATGTTCAGGCAAAGAAATCAGATAAATAAATGCAATGATAAATGCAATGCTTCTAGCTTATGATAACATTTTTTTAAAAAGATCGCAACCACTGAAAATGAAGCTACAGTACACTGCAAGTTCACCAGTCCATACTATGAAGACAAGGCAGAAGCTTCTACATGTTAGCAATTGTCTTCAATCTTTCAAAGGTATCTTTGAGAAAGGATAGGAATGGCACAAATCAATGGCTTTCTAATTTAGCAATTCTAGAACAATTGCACCCAAAATTTAGAAAATGTTAACATTAGAACTATCAGAGGCATAGGCTTTATTTTATCAATTAAGCATCAACGGTGAGTTTGGCCCCAACCCTGCTGGTCTTCTGGAAGGCCCTCAAAACTTGATTTTCTCATCGTATCTGGAGATCCCATGGAAGTGAGGAGCCCATTAAATGACTGATATAAGTTTGATTGCATTCTTCTGTCTTTTGTAATTATGGTTGAAGGAACAAAGGGAAAGAATGGATTCCTCATTCATCCCAGAACAGTTAAGACGATTAACTGAAAAGCCTGGAATTGTAGCCAAATGAAAAAATAAGGCTTATCACATTTTTGGGTTCCTAAGACTTCTCTGTTTTTCTTCCAATGGATGTTCTCACATGTCTTTTTAAAAAGGAAACAACAACAACAACAACAACCAGAAAGTTCATTCACAGAACACGCGGTCACTTTAACCTTTTCCTATTTCCCATAAATTATGAACAGATAAGTCTTTTGTTGTTGTTAGCTGCGAAGTCGTGTCTGACCCATCGCGACCCTATGGACAACATTCCTCCAGGCCTTCCTGTCCTCTACCATCTTCTGGAGTCCATTTAAGCTCACGCCTACTGCTTCAGTGACTCCATCCAGCCACCTCGTTCTGTGTAGTCCCCTTCTTCTCTTGCCCTCAACCTTTCCCAGCATTAGGCTCTTCTCCAGTGAGTCCTTCCTTCTCATTAGGTGGCCAAAGTATTTGAGTTTCAACTTCAGGATCGGGATAACTCTTTTACCCTTATGTTAATTGTTAATAAGAAACAAAATTAGAATGTGCAGAATGCCTTATACAAGGCTTGCAATGCACAAAAGAAAGTGTACTGGGACCTTTAAGAAGCAAACAGTAAAAGGCAAACTAACTTGAGTTGTATCATAACAATATTTTTACTCAGACAACATAACACAAAACAAAAAAAACACAATTACATATAGTCCAGTTTTCAATCCAAGGTCAGTAACGAAGAATCACGGTTGAATAACAGTTCAGGAATAAACAAACTCAAAGTCAAAAATCCTTACCAGTTAAAAGTCAAATATCAATACACACAGTAACAAGTCAGTCAGAGAAAAAAACACTAGAGAGAGCCAGAGTAAGTCTAACATCTGAAATTCATTTATGCTGAATAGAATTAGTTAATTAGTTAATTACACCCTTAGGCCATTTCTCTTCTTAAAGGTACACAACCATATTATATGTATTTCACCCAAACCAGGTTAGGACTTTAATTCCTAACATTAATCATAAATTTAACTTCCATCACTGGCCACAATCAAACAAGGACAGGACAGGCTATTTACATTTAACTACTTTGCTGCCTCATGTTTTGCTACAGCTTTCTGGTTCTCTAAAGACATAGAAACGTTTATCTTTTGTCACTCATTATCACTGTCAATAAAGCTAGAGGAATCTACAGCAGACGGAATGGCTTTAACCTGAAGTAAAGCCTGAGGACAGGAGGAAAAAAGGAAGAGTGATATGATTAAGGAGAGATTTACAGGAAATGGCTAATCCTAGAATACTTTATTAGGTACTTTATTAGGTCGGAAGGCGTCCAATATGCTACTGGGGAAGAGCAGAGGGCTAGTACTAGTAGCGCCAGAAAGAATGAAGCGACTGGGCCAAAGCCGAAAGGACGCTCAGCTGTGGATGTGTCTGGTGGTGAAAGGAAAGTCCGATGCTGTAAAGATTTTTTCTCCATAGGAACCTGGAATGTAAGATCCATGAATCAAGGAAAGCTGGCCGTGGTCAAACAAGAGATGACAAGACTGAACATCGACATCTTAGGTATCAGCGAACTAAAATGGACAGGAATGGGTGAATTTAATTCAGATGACCATCAGGTATACTACTGCGGGCAAGAATCCCTCAGAAGAAATGGAGTAGCCTTCATAGTCAATAAAAGAGTAGGAAAAGCAATACTGGGATACAATCCTCAAAATGACAGAATGATCTCAGTTCGAATCCAAGGCAAACCATTCAATATCACAGTAGTCCAAGTCTATGCCCCAACCACCAGTGCTGAAGAGGATGAAATTGACCGGTTCTATGAAGCCCTACAGCACCTTATAGAACTAACACCCAAAAATGATGTCCTTATCATCATGGGGGATTGGAATGCTAAAGTAGGAAGCCAAAAGATAACTGGAATAACAGGCAAGTTTGGCCTTGGAGTACAAAATGAAGCAGGGCACAGGCTGATAGAATTTTGTCAAGAGAATACGATGGTCATAGCAAACACTCTTTTCCAACAACCCAAGAGACGGCTCTACACATGGACATCACCAGACGGTCATCACAGAAATCAGATTGACTATATGCTCTGCAGCCAAAGATGGAGAAGCTCTATACAGTCAGTAAAAACAAGACCAGGAGCTGACTGTGGCTCAGACCATGAGCTTCTCCTTGCAAAGTTTAAGCTTAAACTGAAGAAAGTAGGGAAAAGCACTAGGCCACTCAGGTATGAATTAAATCATATCCCTGTTGAATATACAGTAGAGGTGACAAATAGATTTAAGGAATTAGATCTGATAGACAGAGTGCCTGAAGAACTATGGACAGAGGTTCGCGACATTGTACAACAGGTAGCAACCAAAACCATCCCAAAGAAAAAGAAATGCAAGAAAGCAAAATGGCTGTCTGAGGAAGCTTTGCAAATAGCTAAGGAAAGGAGGGAAGCGAAAGGCAAGGGAGAAAAACATAGATATGCCCAATTGAATGCAGAATTCCAGAGAATAGCTAGAAGAGATAAGAATGCCTTCTTAAATGAACAGTGCAAAGAAATAGAAGAAAACAATAGAATAGGGAGGACCAGAGATCTTTTCAAGAAAATTGGAGAGATGAAGGGAACGTTTAATGCAAAAATGGGCATGATAAAGGACCAAAATGGCAGGGACCTAACAGAGGCAGAAGAGATTAAGAAGAGGTGGCAAAATTACACAGAAGAACTATACAAGAATGAGCTTAATGTCCCTGATAATCACAATGAGGTGGTCACTGACCTCGAGCCAGACATCCTAGAATGTGAAGTGAAGTGGGCCTTAGAAAAGCTGAGCAACAACAAAGCTAGTGGAGGTGACAGTATTCCAGCTGAGCTATTCAAAATCTTAAAAGACAGTGCAGTAAAAGTGCTACACTCAATTTGCCAGCAAATTTGGAAAACTCAACAGTGGCCACAGGATTGGAAAAGATCAGTTTACATTCCAATTCCAAAGAAAGGCAGTGCCAAAGAATGTTCAAACTATCGCACCATTGCACTCATTTCTCATGCTAGTAAAGTCATGCTTAAAATCCTACAAGCTAGACTTCAGCAGTATGTGGATCGAGAACTACCAGAAGTACAGGCAGGATTTCGAAGAGGCAGAGGAACTAGAGATCAAATTGCCAACATACGCTGGATCATGGAGAAAGCTAGGGAGTTCCAGAAAAACATCTACTTCTGCTTCATTGACTATGCTAAAGCCTTTGATTGTGTGGATCATAACAAACTGTGGCAAGTTCTTAAAGAGATGGGAGTACCAGACCATCTTATTTGTCTCTTGAGAAACCTATATGCGGGTCAAGAAGCAACAGTGAGAACTGGACACGGAACCACTGATTGGTTCAAAATTGGGAAAGGAGTCCGGCAAGGCTGTATACTGTCGCCCTGCCTATTTAACTTATATGCAGAGCACATCATGAGAAAGGCAGGGCTAGATGAATCAAAAGTTGGAATTAAGATTGCCGGAAGAAATATCAACAACCTAAGATACGCAGATGATACCACTCTAATGGCAGAAAGTGAAGAAGAACTAAAGAGCCTCTTGTTACGGGTGAAGAAGGAGAGTGCAAAACTTGGGTTGAAACTTAACATTAAGAAAACCAAGATCATGGCATCTGGCCCTCTCAATTCCTGGCAAATAGATGGGGAAGAAATGGAGGTAGTGACAGATTTTATTTTCCTGGGCTCCAAGATCACTGCAGATGGGGACTGTAGCCAAGAAATTAAAAGACGCTTGCTCCTGGGGAGGAAAGCCATGGCAAATCTAGACAGCACACTAAAAAGCAGAGACATCACCCTGTCAACAAAAGTGCGTATAGTCAAGGCTATGGTCTTCCCAGTTGCAATGTATGGCAGTGAAAGTTGGACCATAAGAAAGGCTGAGCGCCAAAGAATTGAGGCCTTTGAACTATGGTGCTGGAGAAGACTCCTGCGAGTCCCTTGGACTGCAAGGCGATCAAACCGGTCAGTCCTAGAGGAGATCAATCCTGACTGCTCTTTAGAAGGCCAGATCCTGAAGCTAAAACTCAAATACTTTGGCCACCTAATGAGAAGGAAGGACTCACTGGAGAAAAGCCTAATGCTGGGAAAGATCGAGGGCAATAGAAGAAGGGGACGACAGAGAATGAGGTGGCTGGATGGAGTCACTGAAGCAGTAGGCGTGAGCTTAAATGGACTCCAGAAGATGGTAGAGGACAGGAAGGCCTGGAGGAATGTTGTCCATAGGGTCGCGATGGGTCGGACACGACTTCGCAGCTAACAACAACAACAACAACAAGAATACTTTGGAGAAAACTTTGTTAAATATTTATCTATGCCTGTACTGTGCCTGTAGCAAGTAACGAATTTTTGAGTAGTTTCCAAAAAAGAAAATTGAATGAGTCAGGAACTGAGTATATTGGAATGTCTAGTTTTTATTTATGTATTGATTTTTAAGAAATTTATTCATTGAGAAAAAACATTTGTCACTACTTCAAAATCTTACCTTGATGCAAATCCTTTTTTTTTCTATCAAACCCAGCAGGTTATGAATGTCACAAATCCATCCAAAGGCAAACAAACAAACAAACCCTAGTTTGTTCTAACCCCATTTCAAGAACATCCCAAGAAAAAAAAATTAATTTAAATCCCAAATCCATAGCTGAATAAAAGTTTCATTGGGACCAACCACCGAATAAAAGCTTCACTGGTTGGCCCAAATAAAGATAAGACCAGTTATGAATTTTTCTTAAAGATCAACGTGTTAACAATTTATTTTAAAAGTTTGCTCATCTGTTTTTTACAACATAGGTAGGGTGCATTTTTTCCAAGTTGAGATTAATTCTCAAGATCACATCTAGAAAATAAATTCCATTTGCTATTAGAGCAACTAATTCACACCATATTTAAGATATTTCCCAGCATGAGATACTCTTTCATGAGACAAAATTACAGGGTTAGATGTGCTTAACTACTGTAGCATTCTGAGTTGCAGAACATCACTAAATGATTACTAATATTTATCACCATTTCACGAGAGTTCATTAGTGTTATTATGGCAAGAATATTTACCATGTCTTATTATAGGATTAATAAAAGCCACATTAATCAAGTGCTCCATTACCAAAGTAATAACCCAACCTCCCACAAGAGGAGCTGTGTAGGAACATTACTAAGACAAGCAGAAATGCACTGTAGCAACCCAGAACATTAAAAAAGGAAACAGATTGCCTATACAACGTCTTCCAACAAAATGGATACCCTCTCAACTTTATCAAAAAGTGGCTGCCCATTCAACACACTACAGCACAGCCAACACAAACTATGAAAATGATAATACTACCAGGCATCAGAAACCTCGCAGAAACAACCAACAGACTATTACAACCACATGATATCATTATAGTGTGCAAACCAACTAAAATCCTTCAAAACTTTCTAAGTAAACCAAAATACCTAAGAAGAAAAAACAGCAGTCATCTAAACATACAATATAAGGACTGCAACAGCTACTATGTAGCATCATCAAGCAGAAACCTAGCAGAGCACATCCATGAATACAGTAAGAAGGCACAATGAAAGCACCTTAATCTTACAGCACACGGACAGACTTAAACATAGTTTAAACTGGGCAACTGTGAGCATCCTAGACCAAGCTAAATCCAAAAACACTAGAGAATTCCTGGAAATCTGGCACTCAGACACATCAGCCATCAATAGACATGTAGAGATAAACCACACTTACACACCATTCAAAAGAGACAATAAAAAAATTAAGAAGGAAACAAAAAAACACCCCAGAACACATCTTCTTCAAAGCCTATATACCCAGAGAAGCAGGGATTAACAGCAGACAAACAACGAAGGAGAAAACAATATCCTAATCAAAGAACTACGAAGGAAACACATAATCAAGCTGACAAACAGTCAAACAGAAAACAATACCCTTCAAGGATTAGCAAAGAGAAAACCACACTTCACTAATACTAACAGGGCAAGCTATTGTATACAGTATAAACAGGGAGAAAATCCCACACCCACCAGCACTGAAGATCTTACCTAATCGGGTAATGGAGCACCAGCAAGCAACCAAGCTCAGAGAGCACCAAGGACTCCTCAAGAATAGCAGTATTGTTTAGAAATGACTGCAGACAGATGAAGAAAAATCACCCAAGTGTTCTACAGTATTTTAAAATTCTACTGAAGTAAAATCCTGGGAAAGTTGTAACACAACAGTTGTTCTCCTGCAATGTTTTACAAAAAGTGCTTCTTCCTTTAGTTTTTTTAATTGCATAATACAATCAACCAGACATATGCTAACAAAGAAACATGTAATTCCTATACACTAATTGTTAGCTTAAGTCCAATACCCACATCCTATCACTCAGCCGCCGCCACCACCCCAATTGTATATAAAAAGATATTTCCTTCAAGTTATGCTTTAAAGTGACTTAATGGACAAATCCATGTTGTTTTCTGACAACAGTTAATGAAAAGGCTTCCATGATGTTTTCATGTACCCAGACTAAACTACAGCCCTGGTATGTTCAGATGGTCTCCCACTCAAGTATCAAACAGGCCCATCCCATGTTAGTTCAGAGGCGGTCAACCAGATCAGCTATCTGCCGAAGCCAAGTAATTTTGCAAAATGATTTTGCAGACATGGCCACAGAACTTATTGGGCAGTAATGTGAAAGTAATTTGTCAATGTTTAAAGGTTGGGGGGCAGTTTGGAATTTATTATATTGTTTCAAAAAAAATACATAGACCACTAATACATTCTATTGGGGGGGAAGGGTGATTAAGTATATACATATTTTTCCATATTGTACAGCCAGTGCACACACTGGGATCTTGCATGTGTATGAAATGTATTACCCAGAAGGATTACGAAAAGGGGATTAAGATGTTCAAAAATCAGAGTTTGATTATGCAACTGATTCAGCTTACTACAGTTTTCACTTGATATGTGGAAAACAGACAGTGCAATGTTTTAGATCCATTCTGCTCATCTTGGTCTGAGATTTATATTTTTGGTAGAGGTTTATAGATCCTGTGGTTATTAGCAATAGTTTCGGTCAAAATTCTCTCTATTAGTAAAATACTATGGACATCATTTGGGCTTCTTTCAGATTTTCTCCTCCATAAGGGCTACCTTACTGGTAAACCTTTTACCAATAACATGAACTATTGGTTCACATATAATTTAGGTATCTTAATTCTGTGAGTGTGGCTTCCTCTCATTCTTTGACACAATGCAATGTATTCATGACTTAAGGCCCTTAGTACGTGTGCAAAATATCTGTAGGCTTCATTAGCAAGGTACAAAACAATTCATTCCATTTTTATATCTGATATTTCTATTTCATTGAAATACTTATAGCAATATAACAATGGGAGATATAATTATTAAATACATATTTAATGTAATATAATATTAACAATCACCTTTGAATTAAAAGTATAAAAAAACTGTGTAAAATATGGGAAAATGTAAATATGTCTTGAAGTATGTATCACAAAGTAACTCAAAAGTCTTTTTGTTGTTGTTGTTGTCAAACGGCAACATGGCTGCAAACCAGGTGCAAAAATTATTTTTGACAATCCATTCATAAAGGGTCAATCAATCATTCCTGACACTGATAAAATCTCACTAGCAAGGAATTTTAAGAAGCACGGGTAGCTTAAGTAGCGGGGGTTTATATTGTATAAAGTGCTCAAAATATTCTAAGGTAAATCAAGATCTGTTTATAGTTACGTGCTATGGTTTATGATCACAAGGCTTACTGGAGATAATACTATCAGATGTGTGAGATTTTATTAATGTAACCTTACAATAAAGTAGAATTAGTTCATCTGTTTGCATTCCCTGTCCGGTCTATCTCATATCATGCAAGTCTCAATTCGCTTTAAAGCAGTGGTGGGATTTAGCCAGTTCGGCCCAGTTCGGCAGAAGCGGTAGCTAATTTTTTTGTTGCCCAGGCCCAGAATGGACTTCCGGAAGCGGCATCCACACAGAGAACCGGTTGTTCACATATTTGAATCCCACTACTGCTTTACAGCCAAAAAAAGAAGGAAGGTCCTGTTTATACTCAGGTAAATGGAAAGAGGATTGCAGAGTAAGTAAGATTCATACAGTCTCATTATCAGTATAGTTTTAAGAGGAAAAAATATTTTTACTGATCACTCTTCCAGAACCTTTAAATAAAGTAGCTGACAGTGTAATCAGCTACAGTGAAATTTGAAAAGAACGTAGAATAAAAATGGAGCAAATAAATACATAAGGATAGAATGAATACATCAGTTTTAATCAGGATGATAGCTTTTGTTATTTTATGTTAGGGTGTGATTTTCAAAAATGTTCTGATCCTTTGGTGTTCTTTCCCAAAGTATTTTTCATGTACAGAAAAAAGAATGTCTATGAATAAAAAAAGAGAACAAATAAATTAGTCGTGTCTTTGTGAAAAGGCTCAAGATTTTCAGCATTTTCAAACAAATAAATTGCCATGTTCAAATCCTATAAATTTACAATGTATAATTATCACAAGTTGTTGCTTCTTTTTCACCCTGAAAAAAAAATCATTTTTCTTCTTCTCTTAAGAGCAGTGGAAATAACAAATTTTATTTCACAGAATTCCCTATTATCAAATCAACCCAAAAGGATGGAAACTTCACTGAAAAGCTGACAAAAAGCGCTTAAGGCCCTTTCTCCACAGCTCATTTCAAAGAGTTATTTGGAAATAAAGCAAAGTGCTGAAATGTTTAAAAGGGACAGAAATATATCATCTAAATCTGATTGTGGTCCAAATTTAACCAACTGTTAAGCCGAAGGTAGGTACACTTCTGCCTAACAAAATTGAATCAAACACTTTGCATCCAAGTCTCCACGTGAGCTTTTATGCAAACTTCTAAAGTGCAAGGAATCCTGGGGCGGAAAAGCTATTCTGAGAGCTTTCCCATAGTTCATATAATTAGGGAAACCACTTCCTTTGATTGTAAGTGTTCAAAACAGCTGAATTTCTTCTGTCAAAAGAACTGCGATTTGGATCACCTCTTTTACTTCCTCTTTCAAGTTTTCCAGGCTAAGAGGTGGCTGTGGAGGACATTAGTGTGTCTGTGTGTGTGTGTGCGCGCACACACACATACACACACATATACAACAGTTTTTGTTTTAGGATTAAATTTGGGCTATTCAGAAGATTACTTGTTTGAGAGCTACCTTCCCTCCCCCCCCCCCCCCCGTCCTTTGGTTCCTTCCTTTACCCTCAAGGTCTCTTTTGCACCATGAATGAACATAGCTTAAAATGCCAGTTTAAGGGCAAAAGAAACCTAGTTTATGATTCATAAAGAATGGAATTGTATTTTTGCTTTGTACTTTTGGGGATGAATGTATAATTGAAAAGGGGAAGAAACGGCAATGTGTTGCCCTCTCTACCCTGATGTCAATCAGTTCTAAACACTGATTGAGCCAAAAAAAGGGGGGGGGGAATCCAGATCTGTAAAAGATGATAAAGGATAATATTAGCCTTGCCTCCAGTAACTCTCTCTCTCTCTCTTTTTAAAGGGGGATTAATTAACTGGGGGGGTGGGAGTCACTGTGTTTAAAAATGAATGTTAAAGGTGTGATCAGGTGAAGTGGCTTTTATTCCAAAAGGCTTTCTCCCTCCAACCAGCCTCTCTTATTTGCAGAGCAGATCCTCTTTCCATAGCATCTCTCTTACAATTAAAAATAAAAATGATTGCACAGACCATCCACGTAATGTGTAAAACAATTTAAGCTCTCAGGCATCTTTCCTCCTCCTTGGCTATCATCCAAGGTAAACTCACCATACTTCAGCCTTCCCCAGCCCATCACCTCTGCCAAGAGACTGCAAACTCTTTCCAGGTTGTAGGGAATTATGGAGACACCTGGTGAAGCAAGTGACTATCCTGAAACTGACTTAAACTTTTTCTTGGATTCTGTCATTTTAGCACAAATACGGGAACAAATACTTTTGAGAACTGTTGCTGTATTTCCTTCATACATAAACCAAGGCAGTGCAAAATATAGCCCTGGGACTACTGGGCAATCCTATGATGTACATTTTTATTATATGCAAATTCCTTTTTGCCACCCGAAAGAATATAAACTTTTTTTTCTTGAAATGATGTGTAGAATACCCAGGGTTAATCCTGAATCAGATGATCAAGCCAAAGAGTAATTGTACTAAAGAATACAGTTTGCCTACTTGTACTGTAAAATTCCTTGGATTTGTTGTTGTTCTTGTTGTTGTTAGCTGCGAAGTCGTGTCCGACCCATCGCGACCCTATGGACAACGTTCCTCCAGGCCTTCCTGTCCTCTACCATCTACTGGAGTCCATTTAAGCTCACGCCTACTGCTTCAGTGACTCCAGCCAGCCACCACATTCTCTGTCTTCTTCTCTTGCCCTCAATCTTTCCCAGCATTAGGCTCTTCTCCAGTGAGTCTTTCCTTCTCATTAGGTGGCCAAAGTATTTGAGTTTTAGCTTCAGGATCTGGCCTTCTAAAGAGCAGTCAGGGTTGATCTCCTCTAGGACTGACCGGTTTGATCGCCTTGCAGTCCAAGGGACTCGCAGGAGTCTTCTCCAGCACCATAGTTCAAAGGCCTCAATTCTTTGGCGCTCAGCCTTTCTTATGGTCCAGCTTTCACTGCCATACATTGCAACTGGGAAGACCATAGCCATGACTATACGCACTTTTGTTGACAGGGTGATGTCTCTGCTTTTTAGTGTGCTGTCTAGATTTGCCATAGTTTTCCTCCATAGGAGCAAGCGTCTTTTAATTTCTTGGCTACAGTCCCCATCTGCAGTGATCTTGGAGCCCAGGAAAATAAAATCTGTCACTACCTCCATTTCTTCCCCATCTATTTGCCAGGAATTGAGAGGGCCGGATGCCATGATCTTGGTTTTCTTAATGTTAAGTTTCAACCCAAGTTTTGCACTCTCCTTCTTCACCCGCAACACGAGGCTCTTTAGTTCTTCTTCACTTTTTGCCATTAGAGTGGTATCATCTGCGTATCTTAGGTTGTTGATATTTCTTCCGGCAATCTTAATTCCAACTTTTGATTCATCTAGCCCTGCCTTTCTCATGATGTGCTCTGCATATAAGTTAAATAGGCAGGGTGACAGTATACAGCCTTGCCAGACTCCTTTCCCAATTTTGAACCAATCAGTGGTTCCGTGTCCAGTTCTCACTGTTGCTTCTTGGCCCACATATAGGTTTCTCAAGAGACAAATAAGATGGTCTGGTACGCCCATCTCTTTAAGAACTTGCCAGAGTTTGTTATGATCCACACAATCAAATGCTTTAGCATAGTCAATGAAGCAGAAGTAGATGTTTTTCTGGAACTCTCTAGCTTTCTCCATGATCCAGCGTATGTTGGCAATTTGATCTCTAGTTCCTCTGCCTCTTCGAAATCCTGCCTGCACTTCTGATAGTTCTCGATCCACATACTGCTGGAGTCTAGCTTGTAGGATTTTAAGCATAACTTTACTAGCATGTGAAATGAGTGCAATGGTGCAATACTTTGAACATTCTTTGGCACTGCCTTTCTTTGGAATTGGAATGTAAACTGATCTTTTCCAATCCTGTGGCCACTGTTGAGTTTTCCAAATTTGCTGGCAAATTGAGTGTAGCACTTTTACTGCATCGTCTTTTAAGATTTTGAATAGCTCAGCTGGAATACTGTCACCTCCACTAGCTTTGTTGTTACTCAGTTTTTCTAAGGCCAACTTCACTTCACGTTCTAGGATGTCTGGCTCGAGGTCAGTGACCACCTCATCGTGATTATCAGGGACGTTAAGCTCATTCTTGTATAGTTCTTCTGTGTAATTTTGCCATCTCTTCTTAATCTCTTCTGCCTCTGTTAGGTCCCTGCCATTTTGGTCCTTTATCATGCCCATTTTTGTATGAAACGTTCCCTTCATCTCTCCAATTTTCTTGAAAAGATCTCTGGTCCTCCCTATTCTATTGTTTTCTTCTATTTCTTTGCACTGTTCATTTAAGAAGGCATTCTTATCTCTTCTAGCTATTCTCTGGAATTCTGCATTTAATTGGGCGTATCTTTCTTTTTCTCCCTTGCCTTTTGCTTCCCTCCTTTCCTCAGCTATTTGCAAAGCTTCCTCAGACAGCCATTTTGCTTTCTTGCATGTCTTTTTCTTTGGGATGGTTTTAGTTGCTACCTCTTGTACAATGTTGCGAACCTCTGTCCATAGTTCTTCAGGCACTCTGTCTATCAGATCTAATTCCTTAAATCTATTTGTCACCTCTACTGTATATTCAACAGGGATATGATTTAATTCATACCTGAGTGGCCTAGTGCTTTTCCCTACTTTCTTCAGTTTAAGCCTAAACTTTGCAATGAGAAGCTCATGGTCTGAGCCACAGTCAGCTCCTGGTCTTTTTACTGACTGTATAGAGCTTCTCCATCTTTGGCTGCAGAGCATATAGTCAATCTGATTTCTGTGTTGACCGTCTGGTGATGTCCATGTGTAGAGCCGTCTCTTGGGTTGTTGGAAAAGAGTGTTTGCTATGACCATCGTATTCTCTTGACAAAATTCTATCAGCCTGTGCCCTGCTTCATTTTGTACTCCAAGGCCAAACAAGCCTTTTACTCCGGTTATCTTTTGGCTTCCTACTTTAGCATTCCAATCCCCCATGATGATAAGGACATCATTTTTTGGTGTTAGTTCTATAAGGTGCTGTAGGGCTTCATAGAACCGGTCAATTTCATCCTCTTCAGCGCTGGTGGTTGGGGCATAGACTTGGACTACTGTGATATTGAATGGTTTGCCTTGGATTCGAACTGAGATCATTCTGTCATTTTGAGGATTGTATCCCAGTATTGCTTTTCCTACTCTTTTATTGACTATTTCTTCTGAGGGATTCTTCTGAGGGATTCTTGCCCACAGTAGTATACCTGATGGTCATCTGAATATTCACCCATTCCTGTCCATTTTAATTCGCTAATACCTAAGATGTCGATGTTCAGTCTTGTCATCTCTTGTTTGACCACGTCCAGCTTTCCTTGATTCATGGATCTTCCTACGGGAAAAGGGTGGTATATGAATTCAATAAACTTAAACATTCCAGGTTCCTATGGAGAAAAAATCTTTACAGCATCGGACTTTCCTTTCACCACCAGACACATCCACAGCTGAGCGTCCTTTCGGCTTTGGCCCAGTTGCTTCATTCTTTCTGGCGCTACTAGTACTAGCCCTCTGCTCTTCCCCAGTAGCATATTGGACGCCTTCCGACCTGAGGGGCTCATCTTCCAGCGTCATATCATTTTGCCTTTTGGTACTGTCCATGGGGTTTTCATGGCAAAGATACTGGAGTGGGTTGCCATTTCCTTCTCCAGTGGATCACGTTTTGTCAGAACTCTCTGCTATGACCTTTCCGTCTTGGGTGGCCCTGCACGGTATAGCTCATAGCTTCATTGAAATACGCAAGCCCCTTCGCCACGACAAGGCAGTAATCCATGAAGGGGTTCATTGGATTACAAGGAACCAATTTTTGAACATCATATTTCAACCTTTCCTTTTGAATTTTATCATCCTAAATTTAAAACAACTAGAACATTGAACAACTATTTTTTTACCATCAGTTAAGCCTGGTACAGGCAATGTATTGCTATTAAGTTTCTCCTCTGTCCCTCCTTCTCACTGGGATGCATAGAAAGTAAGCAATACATGGGACAAGTTTCTAAGTAACCTTTCCTGACCTGCATTATGTCCAAAATCAGGTTTTTGTTCTTACCGTATTAATTAAATTTATCCCATAGTGAAGAATAAGAGATCTGCAAGGCCTAGAATGTGCAACTGTATAGATCCACAGAGAAGGAAGGAAAATGAAGGAAACTGCGATTTTCCTCATCAATATCTTTGGACACCAACCCGAAAGCCAGAAAAACCTTGCATAGGCAGGAATGTAAGGTCCTAGGTTATAATCAACAAACAATTTCACCAGATCAGTTAGGTCACCTAGGCCAGGGGTAGGCAACCTTGGCTCTTTTATGACTCGTGGACTTCAACTCCCAGAATTCCTGAGCCGGCTATGCTGACCTAGACAGAGGCAGGCATTGATAAAGAGTCCTTTATTGCTCTGATTAAAAGGCACAACAAATGCCCCTACAACGGCTCGGCTCGTAAGGCTCCACTCCACACTAGCCTGAAGGCAGCCATCCTCAGTGCCCCAAACAAAAGCCAGCAAACAACAAAGAAAGTCCGAAGAGAAGGTGGAAGCTCACAGGGAGAGGTCCAGAGTCTAGGTACAAAGGGCAAGGCAAGTCCACAGGGTTAGGCAAGTTCACAAGGCCAAAGGCAAATCCACAAGGCAAAGCAAGCCCATGAGGCAAAAGGCAGGTCCACAAGGCAAAGGCAAGGCACGGGCAGGAGCAGGAGTCAAAACCAAGGGGGCGTGTGAGCTGCTTACTCACAGCAGTTCTGGCGCTCCTGACTGATTTTGTTAAGTGCGAACTTCACGGGTCATTAAGTAAGGACCTCATACGATTGGGACTTGCAACTTCCTGCCAGCTTCCCCATTGACTTTTCTTGCCAGAGCTGACGAGAAAAATCGCAAATTGCTAACAAATGATCACGGGGACATTGCAATGGCTGTAAGTGTGAAGGCTGGTTGTAACTACACTCATTCAGTGTCATTGTAAGTTTGAATAGTTGCTGAAAGAGTGGTTGTTAAATGAGGGACACCTGTACATAGTGAAACATTAAGTTCTCAACATAATCTGATATACGAATACATATTTTTATAGCCTTCGCACATTATCTCACTCCGAAAGATGGGTGCAAATGTGGTTATAAAATGATGCAGCAGTTTGATAATATATAAGGTCATTAAAGATAAAAATTAATATAATGGCAGTATTGTAATGACAAAAATTGGATGTGTACGTTTAAATAATTTAGATTATTAGATTGTCAATCACATTAATAAAAAAGTAACAATTTAATGTCATATCTTATCTGATGTAGGAAATGCAGTTATTCATGTTTCGGTATTTTGTTCATACGCTGCTGAACTTAATTCAAGATGGTAGCAAAATCTGTACTATAATTCATATTCTGTTGCTGTACAGTACACTGCTTTGATTTTTTTAATGAAAATGCATGTACTATATGAAAATAAATGGACTTTACTAATTCCTGAGGCAGTCTTATGCTTCTCATTTTCCTGTCCATTGCTCTTCCTTTCTTTGATGTTGAATATGCACTATTATGTTAACATACACATTCATCATAGTTATTTGGCAATATGTTTGGCTGAAACTAAAGTCTTGCTGCTCCAGCATCCATCTCAAGTTGAGTTCCACTACTCTCTTTAGAATAATTGTATCTGGAGTGTCTGAATTAATTAATCTAAATTTTTGAATTAATCTTGAATTAATCTAAATTCTTAAAGAAATGGATGATACAACATTTTCACTGTAAGAACAGCAACTATGAAGGAATGGCAGAAATGAATCCACAGAAAGTAGAATAAACTGAAAAGTTGGCAGAGAATCTGCCTCTATCAGTGTAATTATCCTACCCAAGTTTTATAACGTTTCTTCAAAAACAATTAGCATCATATTTACACTAATCTACACTAGTGTGTGGCTATTCCTGCATTAGATCATTCCTTCTTTAATTTATTCTATATCATTCCTATTAAAACTTTCAAAAAAGAGACAATAAAAACTAGGGCAAACTAATGTAGAGTAAGAGGAAAAAAAGGAAAAGAAATAAGTCAAATAGAAAGCATAAAATGCAAAAAAAGAAAAAAGTTAAAGAAAAATAAGATACAAAAAGATATGAAAAAATGGCTCCCAATATTCTTCACAGAAGTTATAAAAATTATATTTTCACCTGTTTGTCTATAATACTCTCCTTACTATAATCTTACTATAATCTATCCTAAGTAATCATCAAAGCTATGACACAAGTTCATTTTTTTTCATCTTTACGCAAAATGTCCATAAGAATTTTCCAGTCACCAATCAATGTAAATATTGTTTCCCCCCCCCCTAACAATATGTGTTATTTTATCTGTCATTTTCAACAACCATTCCTTCATAGTGGTATCATCAAATTTTTGCATCTCTATACATATAATAATCTCACTTCAGTAATCATACATAGAACGGCATTATAGCGTTCCTACAGATTCGTGTTCCTATGAAGCAGTTCCTGTGATTATATATTTGTACAAGAGTGGGCGGAGTGGTAGCCTTTTCTGTATCTGTTCACCGCCCAGTTAATGTAAACAGGTGCGCAATGTTTCCTTACAACTGTTTATGCTGCCCTCTTAAAAAGGTAACTTTCTTCAGACACATCTTACATGACAGAAAGTGTAAGCACAGAGGGACTTTATGAGTGCGCAACTGCATTACGTTATTATTCCATTTAATTTTTCCCTACACATTTTGCTCAAGACAACAAATATTTTGTCTAGTTCCTAGCTCTTATTAGAAAAGAATAATCACTTTCTAAACATTTACAATAAGGGACGCGGTGGCTCAGTGGGTTAGGATGCTGAGCTTGTCGATCGGAAGGTCGGCAGTTTGGCGGGTCGAATCCCGAGTGCCGTGTAGCAGAGTGAGCGCCTGTTACTCGTCCCAGCTTCTGCCAACCTAGCAGTTCGAAAGCACGTAAAAATGCAAGTAGAAAAATAGGGACCACTGCGGTGGGAAGGTAACAGCGTTCCGTGCGCCTTTGGCATCTAGTCATGCCGGCCACATGACCACGGAGACGTCCTCGGACAAGCGCTGGCTCTTCAGCTTTGAAACGGAGATGAGCACCGGCCCCTAGAGTCGGAAACGACTAGCATGCATGTGCGGGGGAACCTTTACCTTTACTTAAACATTTACAAAGACTGACCATTCGAATATCCTTTATTGCTCTAGCCTGGAATAATTTTGGCATGGGTCCGGGATACCTCAGGGACCACCTGCTGCCGGCATCAACTCCCCTCCGCCCTGTGCGTTCCCACAGAGAGGGCCTCCTCAGGGTGCCGCCAGTCAAGGAATGCCGACTGGTGGCCCCCAGGGGGAGGGCCTTCTCTGTGGGCGCTCCGGCATTATGGAACCAACTGCCGGTAGAGCTCCGGACGGCATCAGACCTCCGAACTTTCCGTCGTGGCCTGAAGACCCACCTATTTGAAATGGCTGGTCTGGCCTGACGGGGGATTATGGGTTTTAATTTGTTGTTTTAGATTTGTATTACTGTTTTAATCGGGCATGGGTTTAATCTTTTTTAATTTTTGTATTGTCTTTTTTATATATGCCCTGTGAACCGCCCTGAGTCCCTACCAAGGAGAAGGGCGGTATACAAATTAAATAAAACTTAAACTTAAACTTAAACTTTTGGGGGAGAAGCTTCAGCAACTTCAGCCATTTACTCACGTAGCTATATTTCTCAACCTCAAACGCTGTAAACAGATGTTTTGTGACTGCGTCAATTTATCTGGCAGCTTACTGTCTTTATGAAAAAGACAAAGTAAGCGGGGGAGGCGGGAAGGGAATTGGGTACATTTGACATAATTTCTCTTCTCCCCCAAAGGCCTATTAGGCTGCATGTCACTCAGACCCAGCAATCTTCTCTGGCTAACACAGATTGCTCCATTCATACTAATGGTTATAAGCACTTATTTCTTAGCCACTTAAATCCTAAAATCCTCTGGAGTTTAGCCAAGCCTGAATGCTCTACGACCCACCAATAGCTCAGAAGTCTCTACTTGTACGAGGCATCACCAGAACCTCTGCTGTTGTGAAGTGTTCTCCAAGGATCAGCCTAAGCTGCAAACTCTTTTTTACCTTCTCTTTTAAAAAAAAAATCTTACTAGCTATCCATTACAGGTAGTCCTCAACTTATGACCACAATGGAGCCCAAAATTTATATTGCTAAGTGAGAAATTTGTTAAGTGAGTTTTGCCCCCTTTTACAACTTTTCTTGCCACATTTGTTAAGTGAATCGCTTCAGTTGTTAAATTAGTAAACTGGTTGTTAAGTGTATCTGGCTTCCCCATTGACTTTGCTTGTCAGAATGTGGCAAAAGATGGTCACATGACCCCGGGACACTGCAACCGTCATAAATGTGAGTCGGTTTGTCAAGCATGTGAATGTTAATCACGTGACCATGGGGATGCTGCAACGGTCATAAGTCTGAAATTAGGTCCTAAGTCACTTTTTTTCAGTGATGTTGTAACTTTGAACGGTCACTAAGTGAACTGCTGTAAGTGGAGGACTACCTGTATTTCAAGACCTTATCTCTTTCTATAACCAGCATCCACCTTTGAAAGTATAGGATCTTCGTCTAATTTTTTATTGAGTCAAATTGTTCCAGCTTATACTTGCTTTTAAAATATATTCCTTTTGGACTGTAGGAACACAACTTGTATTATATGAATCAGAGGTATCCATAGGTTTGGTTTCTGGATCTGAATGACTGTCAGCCCAACAAGGAAGTCAAGACTAAGAAACTTAAGTATAAACTTAAGTATATGCAACCTATTCAGGTTGCAAGCCTGAATTTGCCTCCCCCACCCCTCATGTTATCTTTTGGGAACTCTGCAGGGGCATGTCCAAGACATTTAGTCAAATTAATTTCTTGGGCCAGGCTGTCTTCTGACTGCTGTCTTCCTCCTCTCTTATTTCCTTCAGATATAGTCCTCAACTTATGACTGGTCATTTAGCAACTGTTCAAAGTTACAAATTACCTGAGAAAGAGGACTTATGACCAAGATCTGAAGTTCCAATGGGCAAGAGCCCCCAGCCTGATGTCCAAACTTCAAGCACTGAACAACATGGCTGCATTTACAATGGTTTTGCAGAAAACTGGCACTTACTTCTAGTTTTCAGCAAAACCATGCTGATAAGAAACAATGGGTTCATACTTACAACTGCCACATTGGCTTACCAACTGCCGCCAAAAACATCATAAAATCGGGCTGGTCATCTAACTTACCTGTTTTACAAGCATTATGATTTGAATAGAATAGAGCTGGAAGGGACCTTGGAGATCTTCTAGTCCAGCCCCCCCTGCTCGAGCAGGAGAACCTATACCATTTCAAACAAGTGACTGTCTAGTCTCTTCTTAAAAATCTCCAGTGATGGAGTGCCCACGATTTCTGGAGGCAAGCGAAATGAAAATGGTTGTAACTTGAGAACTACCTGTACAGTAATGGACTTCCTCAGCTCACAAGAATCGCAAACACATATTTCACTGAAATATGGGAAAACTTGAATAGGAGGGATTTAAACTAAATTCTTTAGAAATTCTTTGTGAACTACAAAAGAAAAGTGGAATATTGTGGTAATGGGGTTTAGTAAAACAAAAGAAAAATCAGTAAGGAAGAAACTTTAGCTCATAAGCTTCATTGCTTCACTATCTATATATAGTACCAGTGCCCAGAATATAGAAAATAAAGAAGATGAAAATGACTTTTCAATATAGAAAAGCAAATATTAAAAGGTATTATGGAGACTTGGTGGAATGACACCCCAAAATGGAATAAAGCAGATTTGTTCAAAACACACACACACACACACACACACACAAAAACACAACAACCCAGAAGTAATAAAAGAAGGAAGTCTACGTTACTTGCGAATGAATTAACTTCACTGTGCTAAAAATTGTGGATTAAATGAATGGAAGGATGCAGAAACACTGCTATTGTTGCTATTTACTTATTTCCACAAAACTATGGAGAAAATGCTTCCAAAAATAAACTTGTAAATCTTTGACCAAGACATGATATAGTATTGGTGGGGACTTCAATTATTCCAGCATTTGGTGGGAGGCAAACATTGGCAAGCATTGTGCCTCTAAAAAATTCCTCCGTTGCCTTTCCAGTAATTTCCTCCTTTGGTGAGTGGAAAAGGGTTTAAGAGAATGAGATACAGTATTCTTGACCTGACACAACCCAACAGAGAAGACATAATCAAGGAAGAAGAAATAGGAGGAGCACTTGGGAACCCAATGGCTTTCCAACTGTGTCCTTACAATTCTGCATTTTTACTCATACGTTTCATCCTGTATTCATTCAGCTATCATTAGTACTTGCCATCGCTCTTTCCATCTCTTAGTGTATGTAGTTGAAAGTTACCTCAGATATTTCCAACCATAAGATCCACTCTCCCTCTCCCACAAACGTACATGTCTACTGTGCTCCCACCAACAGCCCCATGACAAACCACAATTAATGGACCCACACGATTAGCTTTTCCTCCACAGTGATGTAAGTCATTGTCTGCAGCAATGCCCATATGGATTCTATACGGGAAAAATAGACAAACTTTGCATAGACAGGACACAAGTCTGACATCAGTAATCAAGCGACAATGAAGTAATATCAAAGCAGTTGAACCCCCCAGAACACTTAAAAGTTACAGAAAAGTAACTTAAAAGTTACTGTTTAGAGAAAGCTGGACTTTAACAGCACCATCAAGCAAGCCATTGTTATATACAGTGAGTTTTTAACATATTAAACATATTCAAATTGTTAACTGACAGCGTAATTGTAATATGTGATACATATAGCATGTTTCTATATAACCAACCTCTCTTCCCTGATCTTTCCTCCACACATTTTTCCTCTTATTTTTTTCTTGCCCTCATCAATCTAGTCACTCTGTGTATGTGATGAAGTTAGCTGCAACTCACAAAAGCTTATACATTTTAATTAATTATTTGGAAAAAGTACTGCCAGATTCCTTTTTTTTGGCCACCATAGACCAAGACATCCCTCCTACAGTGGGATACCGAGGCTGTAATTTCTTGTTGTAAATCTACTGTATAAACAGGATAAGCTGCTAGTGTGGATCTCTTGACAATGTGCTATAAATTAAATTAAACATGCCAGATACACATAATTCTAACACTTCCATGAACCCAGACAATATATACAACCACCCTACTCTCAGATTACAAAACTGCTCAATTTACCTAAAAATATATATTTTTTCTATTAGCTCATGAAATTCCCATGACCCATATAGTCTTATATTTGCTGGTAACAAACAACAACAAGCAGAGCATTTTAATTAAATTTTTCCAAGAATGAAACAGGCTCCAAACTGACTGCCAAAAGTGTATTTATGGAAAGAAACTGCAGTTGCTTCTCAATGATTTTAAAGTAAAAAGTCACAACCAATCATAAACGAAATTGTTAACCTTCAGCTAATAATATTAAGGCTGAATTTCACAAGTAATTTGAGGATTTTTAGGTCTGCAAGGGGCATAGAGATTTGCAATCTGAATTAAATTAAAAAGGGAACGCTAAGAATTTCCTTGGGTTGGTCTTGACACCTAATGAGCATATTCGTGTACATTTCTTAGCAGCAACATAGCCACAGTTTGTTAGTACTTCTTTTTATTTATTTATTTTTCAGCTTCCCTATCTAACTTACAATCTTCAAATTTCCTGGTGGTCTTCTATTCAAATAGGACTCTGTTCAGCTTTGTTGAGATTAGGAAGAAGAAGCTAGGTGGAGCCCTTTAATTTATGAATTAGAGAGGAACACAGGTGACATGACTGAATTGCCTACTCTAAGCAATGAAAATTATAGTTCTGCTTCATTTAGAGATATTTTTAGAAACATGCTTCAAAGTGAAGAATAGCTGTCTTTGTGCTAGGCAGCATGACTCCTTCAATTGAGTGTGGGACCACCTTAAAGCAGATTTTGGAAGGAGAGGAGAAAGCAAAGTAAAAAGAAGCCACAATGTGCAAACAGATGTCTACTTGCATAACCGAATACAGCAGGGGTCCCCAACCCCAGGCCGCAACCTGTTTGAAACCAGGCTGCGGGAGAAGTAAGCAAGTGCGTGTGAAGCTCCACTCACGTGAGCGAAGGGCACATGTGCTCATGCGCAAAGCTCCACTCCCACAAGTGCAACTGCCTGCCACTTGTGTGAGGGGAGCTTCGCAGGCCAGTGCAAGCTTGCGTCCGAAGCTCCATTCGCATGAGTGGAGGGCACGCACACGCACCTCTTGGACAAATGAAGCTGTGAGCGCACGTGTGCCTAACACTCATACACACCCACACTGCGCCGGGCTGGGCTAGGCTGGGTCACCAAGCTGGCAAGGTTGGAGACTGCTGCAATAGAGCACAAAAATTTTGGTTTAATTAATTTAGGAATATCAGGTGAGCGGTGTGGTGGCCGAGAGGTAAAGCTCTCACCTCACAATCAGGAGGCTATGAGTTTGATCCTAAGTAGCGGCAGATATTTCTCTATCTGGGCACAAAGAGAAAATATCTGCTACAAACTCTGCATAGGCGTCAGGGAGGGCATCCAGCCAGTAAACACTCAGCTCCCTCAACTCTCCCTCCAATGCAAGGGACTGCAGGGTCGTTAAAAAAAAAATCTGAAATATCAGATAAGCTCCTTTAATTTTGGGGGGTGCATTTCTATTCCACTCAGGAAGCTCCACTGAACTCAAGTAAACCTACTTTGGAGTAGACCTCTACAGAAGCAATTTTTGACAGTAGACAATTAAATTGGATTTACCAATGCCACTTTAAATTTAACTGTACTGTTTTTGTTCTTAATGCTTGGAATTTGCATTTTTAATTGTTTAAGCTGACTTAAAATGCCATATAGATAGAAAGTCAGGAGATAAATTTATAATGAATAATAAAAACAAAATATCAAGCAAAGTGGTCCTTTGATCCTAAGAAATACAAATAATCATAACTATTATTATGATTTTTATAACTATTTTATATTATAGTATAACAACTGTTTCATAAAAACTGAAGTAGTTTGCTGATATAAACTTTAAATGAATTTTCTTCAGCATAACAGTTCACATTTCAAATATTTGTTCAGTTCTCAGTTTCAAACATATCAATTTTTTAATAACAAATAAATGATATTAAGAAGATGAGTCTTGTACTGGCTGCTACACATGTTGCAAAACAGATATTAAGACTACTTAAAACTTGGTTGTGTTGTATTTTATCTGTTTTACTGTGTTTACTACTTCGTTGATTTTTTAAAAACAATTCTCCAAGACAATCAAGGGAATGTTGGTTTAATGAGAACATTTAGTAAGAACTCTTTAATCTGGTTTGCTGCAAGTAGTGCTCAATTTATGACCACAATCAAGCCCAAAATTTCTGTTGCTAAGCAACAGTTGTTAACTGACTTTTGCCCCATTTTACAGCCTTTTTGCCACAGTTGTTAAGGGAATCATGTGATTGTTCCCCCATTTACTTTGCTTGTTGGAAGCTGGCTGGGAAGGTTACAAATGGTGAACACATGACCCTGGAACCGTGCAACTGTCATAAAAACTTGCCAGTTGCCAGGCACCTAAATTTTAATCACGTGACTGTGGGGATGCTGCAACAGTCATGAGTGTGAAAAACAGTCCTAAGTCACTTTTTCCAGTGCTGTTGTAACTTAGAACTAAACAAAAGGTTTACTCTCTTTGAACTAATCAATTTGGTTTACTGTCTAGTAGTTAATCCATATAGAGTTGGGGCCTACTACTCTGGCTAATCATTGGTAATGTGAATTTAATACTGCCCATAACATGCAACTGTTTTCTGTCAAGACTATTACTATTACTCCTATTTCCCTGCAATGAAATAAATATAGAAAGACCAAGATGTTAAAAGTACTGTAACGTTTATATTCTTCCTACTAAACCCACTTTCTTTATAGTGTGGAAGTATTATCTCTATATCAGGAATTAGCCCTACATATATTATTGCTAAGGAGGAACTTTGATACCCCTTTATGCACAGAGCCCCATCACCACCCTCATCCAACTCAAAAAATATTCATTACTACAATTTCCTTGGACAGGTGCTTCACGAGCGTGAACAGCACTGCCTTGCTTTAGAATGGAAGGACAGATTCTTATTGGAAATGCCTATTAGTATTACAACACATTTCCAAAAATACAAGTCTGACTGAAATACGATGTTGCACACCAAGTCTTCAATCTTAAAAAAGCATGTGATTCCCAGGAAAACCAACATGACAAGTAACTTTTTTTTTATTGAAAAGTTTTACAGTACATTTTATCTTTAACAATCCCCCCTCCCCCCACCCCTACCTAGCCCTCCCTGTCCCTCCCCCCATTCCCCCCTCCCCCCCCCCCGACTTCCCAGAGCTAAGTACAAGGTATAAAAACAAAGAACAATCATAAACATCCATATGCTAACAACAATAAACTATTAATTCTATCGCCCTCTAGCTCATATAAGATAACTACAAGCAATATTAATACATGACAAGTAACTTTATATCCAAGTACAAAAATCCAATCCCGGAACAGCACTATTTTAGCAAAAGATAGAGCATCTTGTTTACATGGCACATTTGCTTAAAAAAATCAGGAAGTAAAAACAATTTGACTCATTAACATATTGTTTACAGTTTATTACACGCTCACTATATTATTTGACGTTTAATTAATTTATTCTATCAAAAGTACCGTATTTGGCTGTCCAGTTGTAAAATGGTTTTCTGATTTTTGTTAATAGTAGAGTTTTCCAGTATTATGTGCTTTGACAATTGAAGGAAACAAACATCACAGAATTCAGAAACATGAAAAACAAAGAGCTGGGGCTATAACTTCCAGTTCAAAATGTAAATGTAATGCTCAGGGCCTTACCTCTTTTTCTATTTTAAGCAGCTTCTTCACAGCCACCTCCTTGTCCTGAGATACCCATCGGGCTCGATATACACTCCCAAAACTTCCGCCACCGCAGTTTTCAAAGAACTGCAGATCATCGAATTTAATTTGCACAAGTGAAGCGCCGAGAGACGACATCTCATAATGACAATATATACCACCAAAAAATCTGTTTAAGAAAAAGATGGCAAAAAAATAAATCAATCAATTAGATTTCTGATATCACAAGTCACTGAATTCTTAACTTTCCTTTACACGAGAAGGCAAATAAGTTCTTATTGACACAAAAAGCTAAATGACACTCACTTTGCATACCTTCAGTCCAAAGTCCCGAAACTGTTTTTTGTAAAGGAACAACTAGAACGTAGAGCACATTTCCTCCTATGTTCAGATCCTAGAGAACTACTGGAAAAGGTTCTTACCGTATATGTGTGCCTGCACATATCGAAAGAGAGACCAGTTCCCTTACAGCGACATATGCTGTCAAAAGGAAAGGATATTTGCAACCGTCAGCTTGCCTAGGAGTTTTGGAATCTAGGCTATGCCATGAATCTTTGTTGAATCACTTGAAGAAATATACACAACCTAAGTCCCTGAACAATCTGGCACAACACTCATCTTTTCCAGACCCAGAACCCTGTCTGCAAATCTTTGCTAAATAATAAATACTTGATTTGGAGTTTTAAGTGTATCTGGTCAAAATACATTTTTTCCCTTCATTCATGGCTTAATTGTACTTCCAGAAAAAAGGGAGCAATAATTTAGTGTACAGTCTCTCTCTCTCTCTCTCTCTCTCTCTCTCTCTCTCTCTCTCTCTCTCTTGTGTGTGTGTGTGTGTGTGTGTGTGTGTGTGTGTGTATACCCCTGAGTTTTGTTTTATACTTAAGCTGGATCATATCGTCTTGTTCACCAATAGGTCTTAATTACTCATTAAAATCATAAATTACAAGATCAGCTCCCCCCCCCCTTTTTAAAATAATAATAATAATAATTCTGACATAGTTTGAGACTGGATCACTGAGTAAATGTGACCATTCCTTAAAATAAGATTTAAAAACCGATTCACAATCTGCATTACAATGATATATATAATAAAGTACCTTAGATCGTTTTCTAAATGTATTTCTGCACAGTTGTGCACAGAACTGAGTGCTGAATTTAAGCAGAAAATTCTCACCAGCCAGGATGAAGATGGTTAAAATAAATAATGCAAAGGTCATGCCTGGGTCAGTTCTAATAATACATCTGGGTTTTTAATTCTGGAGGACAAAGACCCATCGTAGAAACTATATGAGATGGTGATAGGTAATTCTAAATATGGAATTGGTAACCCGAAGACATGCACCTTTATTTTTTTTTTTATCCCATCTAGAACCTAGTGTTCTGCCAAGAATTTGTAAATTATCTGTAGCTTCTATGAAATGCATGGTATACTTGAGGGGTGCTTTTCATGGCTTTTTAATTAAGGTTTATTAATGATTGCTTTACGTTGCCTTGTAATTTTTATAAATGGTGCAATGCAAGTGGCATTTATCCATAAGCAAATACATAAATATTGTATCCCTCGCACTCCTACTGTCTTAATAGAGGCTATGATGCTTTGAAGCAATCCATAGTGGGCTGGATCTACAAATGTCTTGCTTAAGTAGAAAAGCACATTGATAAGATTGTTCTGGCAAATTCTTTTTAATTCTTTGTTGCCTGATCCCACCCAATTCACTTGCAAACATACCCTGTGAAATCCCTCAATTCCCTCATTTTTGGGAAACCACCAAGAGCTGTGCTACAGGAAAGAGGCAGGAGCAAATAATCAGATTAAGTTCTATGCACCTTTGTTTGGCCTTATCTAATATACTAATGCAGAACTAACTGCTCTACTGAAAAAAAGAGCTGATTCCACATTCATTCACAAAATGAAAAGTAACATCATTTGTAAGGCTCTGTAACACATTTTGTTGCACTTATTCATAACCCTTGGCTCATTTTGTCATATGAATATTTAAGCCATTATAATTTGTCTGGGGGGTGGGCGGGGGGGTGGGACAGTTAGGCCCTCAGGATCCAACCATAAAAATTCCAGTATGAAAAAGAGATTCTTGTAAACAAAATTTGTCTTTGTGGCATAATTCAAGAGATAGTAAAGTCATAGTTTCTCTTTCAGATCTAAAGATAAATCATTAAACCACATTTAATTTAAACAGAGAAACAGATAATATTCCCTCCGTCTCTTCCTATATTTGCTTTCAAAGAAATTTGGTATGCAGTAAAGGAGTTATGATTTACTTCCTTCTTTCCTCCAATGATTAATTTGCTCCATATAAAGTAGCACTACTGCTGCTCTATTAGTGTGTGCCTAATATATACTGTAGGGACGTGGTGGCTCAGTGGGTTAGGACGCTGAACTTGTCGATCAGAAGGTCGGCAGTTTGGTGGGTCGAATCCCGAGTGCCGCGTAACAGAGTGAGCACCTGTTACTCGTCCCAGCTTCTGCCAACCTAGCAGTTCGAAAGCACGTAAAAATGCAAGTAGAAAAATAGGGACCACTACGGTGGGAAGGTAACAGCATTCCATGCGCCTTTGGCGTCTAGTCATGACCATGGAGACGTCCTCGGACAAGCACTGGCTCTTTGGCTTTGAAACGGAGATGAGCACCGGCCCCTAGAGTTGGAAAGGACTAGCACGCATGTGCGGGGGAACCTTTACCTTTTAATATATACTGTATCAAAATGTTTACAGTTAGTTATGTATTACTAACTCCTTCCCCGGTTAATTTAGGGCTTTAATTATGCTTGGTTATCAATCTTACACAACTAGCAAAACAATGATCTTCTTAGATCTTTTTTGGATCTTCTCTGATTAGGTACAAAAGTTCCATTAAAACACGACCATCCTCCATGTTTGGTGATCCTCCCATCACCTCAGAGTTCTTCAGTTTCCGGAACCTGGAGATTTTCGGCAGCCAAACTGCCTAAATTCAGAGTATCTATTTTAATGACTGCCAAAAATATGGGAGCAGAGTACAAAATCATGAGAACTGAGACTGGAATACTCTAGCCTTGTTTTACAGGTAGTCCTCAACTACCACAATTCAGCCCAAAATTTATGATGTTAAGTTAGGCATTTGTTAAGTGAGTTTTGCCCCATTTTAGGACCTTTCTGGGCACAATTGTTAAGTGAATGATTGCAATTCTTAAGTTAGTAACATGGTGGGTTAAGTGAATCTGGCTTCCGCATTGACTTTGCTTGTCAGAAGGTCGCAAAAGCTGTTCACATCACCCCGGGACACTGCAACGGTCATAAATATGAACCAGTTGCCCAGCATCCAAATTTTGATCCCATGACCACAGCGATGCTGCAACAGTTGTGTGAAAAATGGTCATAAGTCAATTTTTTCAGGGCCATTGTAACTTTGAACAGACACTAAATGAAGTGTTGTAAGTCGAGAACAACCTATATTAGTGAGTTCATGAAGATGGGGTCTCTTTAGAGTTGTTTAATTTCTTTTTCCCATGCTTTTTGCAAGGCTGTCTAAGAACATGCTTCTCTGAATGGCCTATACAACAACTGTTCATATTTGCTGGTTACTTTTATCTAAAAATACCGGTACTCTTATATACAAATGCTCTTGCTCAGGGGTGTCAAACTCAATTTCATTGAGGGCCTCATCAGCATTGTGGTTGCCCTCAGGGGGCTGGTTGGGTGTGGCCTGGGTGGGTGTGGCCTACTGGGTGGGCCTGGCTAGAGTGCATATGGCCTACTGGGTGGGCATGGCCAGCTCTACATCTTCTCATCAAGGGGGCCTATGGGGGCCTGGGCAAGAGTGGGACGGTTCTGAGGGTCTCTGGCAGAAGGAGGGTCTCTGGGCCAGGGCCAGGACAGTGGGGGCCATTCCCACACTGTTTCCAGGATGGCTTTGCGGGCCGCATGAAACCACTTCGTGGGCCGGATCTGGCCCCCGGGCCTTGTGTTTTGACATGTCTGCCCTTGCTTGTAAGGGAAGTATATAGTTTCCTTCTCTTTCAGTCTCAACATCATGTCTCATAAGGCAACTGGGCTTTGGTTCTCCTTGAAGACATTTTGCTTCTCATCCAAGAAGCTTATTCAGTTCAGCTTCTTGGATGAGAAGCAAAAAGTCTTCAAGAAAAAACAAAGTCCAGTTGCCTTTTGAAAAAAAACTCCTTTGAGACAACCATGCCCTGGATGATTGAGAATCTCCACAGATATCATGTCTCATAGCCTCAGCTCCTCCATTCTGTCACTTCAAATAGTTGTTAAAAGAATGGTCATAGGACAAGGATTACCTATATGCAGATGAGAAAGAGGTAAGGATAAGTTGGAATGATTGACTGATTAGACTTAAACTCTGCTCTTCTCCAAAATATCAAAATATACCCAGCACAGTGTCTTTCAACTTTCTTTTAACAGTCCAATAGGGTAGGTCAGACTGGGAATTGACTGACCAAAAGTTACTGAGTTTCCACAGCTAAAGGCAAATTTCAACCTGGATCTCCAATCCTCTTTTCCAATATCTTTACTGGAAACTTAGATATAACTGGAAAAAATTACTCTTTCCTTCTTCAGTGTTCTCTAACACTGAACCTTTCTGCCCATTACAAAAAAACCCTAAACTTTCTACAGGTGGCTATAACAAAAAATGGCTGCAACTTTTAACTTTTACTTTATTTCTTTGCTGTTTATATAGCGGGGAAGAAAAACCCCAAACTGATTCAACATTCTGAATCACTCACTTGTATTGGATTAGCTCCCAAGAAGGCAATTCTTATAAGCAGAGACATACAGTAAATGATTTAAAACATAATCTGCCTAAATCAACAGGCATCCTGGATGGAGGTCATGCAATCTATATAACTCAAGCAGTTTGAAATGAAACTGCTAGAGGCTGCTTCAACATGGCAACTACATTGCATTAGTGCTAACAATCTACAAAATATTGTAACTACATTATCATCCATTAGCAAATCTTTTCAAGATCCAGAATATAAATTATATAACTTTTAACTTTTACTTTCTTATTTCTTTGCTGTTTATATAGCGGGGAAGAAAAACCCCAAACTGATTCAACATTCTGAATCACTCACTTGTATTGGATTAGCTCCCAAGAAGGCAATTCTTAAAAAGCAGACACATACAGTAAATGATTTAAAACATAATCTGCCTAAATCAACAGGCATCCTGGATGGAGGTCATGTAATCTACATAACTCAAGCAGTTTGAAATGAAACTGCTAGAGGCTGCTTCAACATGGCAACTACATTGCATTAGTGCTAACAATCTACAAAATATTGTAACTACATTATCATCCATTAGCAAATCTTTTCAAGATCCAGAATATAAATTATATGTAAATGCATAGATAGGCACCGTAAGTAGGTACAGACAGATAGATGATAGATAGATAGATAGATAGATAGATAGATAGATAGATAGATAGATAGATAGATAGATATAGGATTATATTGACACATCCATTAGATTGATAAATTTAATACATTATATGCACAACTACATATATATTTAATATTACATATCCCATGTAATGTCACACAAGATTAATCTTTGTGATTCTAAACTATGTAATCAAGGAAAGTTGTTTTCAAGAAAGGTCAAACTAAAAGTTCTGCTGTATCTTTACAAGCCAAGAATTTCTCTCATCCTTTCCTAAGAACTGAATATTTAAGTTTCATTAGATATAAACTGCTGCTTCAAGGGAACGAGAGAAGTATTAGCTCAACCCCCTGGTCGTACCATTTGCAGAAACACCATCAGGAGCTCCTAGCTACTACTGTAGGATAGCCATGGGGAAGGTTAGGAGGATTGGCTTTGTGGTGTGCAAGCATATTAGTAACACATGATGTGCCTGTGAAGGAATCATTTGGTCATTATCCATCAAACAGAGACGATTCTAAAGTAACACTCACCTTACGAAAAGGAAGCACTTTGTTTCCATAAGGTGAAAGTAACTTTAGAAATAGATCTATAAGATGGACTGAACTTCGGTTTTGATCTAAATAAGTTAATGTGCCTTGAGAGTTTACCAAAAGAAAGAAAAACCCAACAACAAAAAAGAAGTGACTTATATTCTGTAGATTCGTTGAGGTTGGAAAAGGAGCTCTTCACTGGCTGGCAATTATTTTTATAGCTTCGAAAGAGTCATCTTCTACACCAAGGAGAACAAAATCTAAGAGACGCTTTGTTGTATTTTGTAGTTCTGTCTATTGTGGCTCGTGCTTTGGATATCTACCTTTTTAACAGCAGTGTGTTCAGTTCAATATAGTTAAATAGATCCTCGCTGAGTCCCTGTTATTTGGCAGCTTGCCTTTTTGCTCATCATTAGCAACAGACTTTGCTTGTTCCAAAGTGAGCATTAAGGCAACTTAGGGAAAAGAAATAGCCTTTTGCACATGACTGTCAGGTGTGCTAAAGCAGCTTATGGGTTTCCTCTTCTTCCTCCTGTAGAAAAATTACAGTTTAACTCCTGGCTCTATAGATTTGCATGGACGGGCCTGGATTAGATTAAATCCTTTAGAAAGCAGTAATTGTCATTAGATAAGCTATTTAGGAAAGCTAATACTAAGAGGAGTGGTTCTCTCTTCACTTTGAGATTAGGCACGGGCTACAAATAGCTTAAAGTTTGCTCACAAGAAAGGGTTTTTAGAAATGTGTTTGATTAGGAGGGAACAATATTTTTATAAAAGACTGGGCTTGTGCTGAAAATGGATAAAAATAAAATATTGTTATCTGGATGTATCAGTTAATATGGGCAGAAAGGAAACGGTGTTTTGTAATTTTGAAGGAGGAAAAGTTTTCAAGTATGTCTATAACAGCTATGAAGAACATTGGGAATTTCTCATTTTCTTTTTCCTTCTCTATGCTCTTTATTACCTTTGCCACCTTTTTAAAGCTTTCTTTCTCACTGTTAGGGTTTATCTTTTAACTTTGTAAAAAAAAACTTTAGTAAAAATTATATTTTAAACAAGGACGGTTAGCTAGCTAACTTTGAGGACTTTAATTAATTAAGAAACATATGGTCATAAACCAAAAAAACACTGAGTTTGTTTGCAAAGCTGGGCTTCTAACTTTTTTTTTAAAATCCCATTTATATCCCGCCCTTCTCCGAAGACTCAGGGAGGCTTACAATCTAAGAAGCACAAATCAATGTGCTTAGCAATAGCCTTCATTCTATGTCAGGGGTGTCAAACTCAACTTCATTGAGGGCCACATCAGCATTGTGGTTGCCCTGGGGGGGGTATGGCCAGGGTGGGCGTGGCCTACTGGGTGGGCGTGGCTAGAGTGCATATGGCCTACCGGGTGGGCATGGCCAGCTCTACATCGTTCGCATCAAGGGTACCAATGAGGACCTGGGCAGGAGTGGGACAGATCTGGGGGTCTCTGGCAGAAGAAGGGTCTCTGGGCCAGGGACAAGGCAGTGGGAGCCGTTCCCTCACTGTTTCCAGGATGGCTTCGGGGGCCACATGAAACCACTTCGCGGGCCGGATCTGCACCCCAGGCCTTGTGTTTGACATGTCTGTTCTATGTATATGCCTGCTTATTAGGGCTTTCGCCCCCCCAGTGGCATTTTTACAAAGTCAGCTTATTGCCCCCAACAATCTAGGTCCTCATTTTACCTACCTTGGAAGGATGGAAGGCTGAGTCAACCTTGAGCCTGGTGGGACTCGAACCTGCACTAATTGCAGGCAGCTGGTGTTACTTAAGGAGGCATTAGCCCACTGCTCCACCAAGGCTCTTGAAGATGTTTGCCTTTTTTTCTCTCCCAATAAAGTTAAGGATCAAAGTTAAGGATTCAAGAATCCCCCATACATCGATCTTAATTCCTATCCAAAGGAGTATTTCTTCCCAATCCTCTTCTTTTGTTCTATTAAAACAGTCATTCAAAAAAACCCCACAAGGTTTATTCTGAGGCTGATAAAATCATTCTCCCATGAACAATAATTGTTTCTTGCTTTTCTCAGTATTGTGTGGGTTTTTTTAGTTTAATAAACTGTAAGCTGTCTAGAATCATAAGAACAGGCAGCATACAAAGGGATGTACATAAAGATCTCATCCATTTTTTAACAGACTTATTGATTCCAACATGTTTTAAAACTAGATTGATGCTTTTAAATATGGCTTCAGGTTATGAGCAAAACTCAGTGTCACTTTTAAATACTAATAATTCCAACACTGATTGTCTAATGAAGGATTCCAGCAAATCATCTTTGCTCTTTTTCTGAGAAAAGAGAGGTTAGAAATCAACCAATCATAAATGAATGTCCATCACTGAGAACTTTAGCCTATCCCTCCTACATTTTAAGTTATCCTAAGCACTTGCTTACTTTTTGTTATGCTGCTCAAATCTTAGACTGTACAGAATTTGCCATTTGTTATGTATTATCAGTAATTTTAATATTTCTAGATTCAGTGTGACCGCAAACTGAGCCTTAATTCCTTCTAGTATGAAAAACCTGTTAAGAGTTTTTATTGCTTAAAATAGGTAAAAGGATTTAGCCTAAAATGAGCAAAGCATCTGTTTCCAAAAATTGAACAAGTCATGTAACTATACAGAGCAGCACACTCACACACCTATAACATAATATTGTTATTTGCAACTGTTAGCCACTAAATTTGCAACATATCCTAGAACTCAATCATTCTTCACTATCTCTCTTTCAACTTGGAATTTAAAATAAATAAAAATAAAATAGAAGAGATAAAATAGCTTTCAGCACTTCTATGGAAAAGCAGCAGGCCAATGTATTGCCAATAAAGCAAGCACTACATTTCTACTAGCTTAAAACACAGCAGGATGTGCCAAGTTTCCTTATTTGGGGAAAAAATACAGTTCTGTGACTTTCAAGGACTTTGACCAACCATTTTTAGAGTGGCAACTATGTATACATATTGCACTTGGCTTCTAGATCATCCTCTTTCAAATAACCTGAAACCAAATGAATGCAGATGTAAGCATTAGTATTGTAGTAGCGCCATATAGGGACGTGGTGGCTCAGTGGGTTAGGACGCTAAGCTTGTCGATCAGATGGTCGGCAGTTTGGCGGGTCGAATCCCGAGTGCTGCGTAACAGAGTGAGCGCCTGTTACTCGTCCCAGCTTCTGCCAACCTAGCAGTTCGAAAGCACGTAAAAATGCAAGTAGAAAAATAGGGACCACTATGGTGGGAAGGTAACAGCGTTCCGTGTGCCTTTGGCGTCTAGTCGTGCCAGCCACATGACCACGGAGACGTCCTTGGACAAGCACTGGCTCTTCGGCTTTGAAACGGAGATGAGCACCGGCCCCTAGAGTCGGAAACGACTAGCACGCATGTGCGGGGGAACCTTTACCTTTACCTTTTTAGTGCCATATTTCCTCTCCTTTTCCTCCAGTCTCTTCAGTAGTTGCTGAACAATAGAAAGAATCAAAGTTTTCCCTTCCCTAAGTCTATGCCAGAAAACTCCACCAATTTTCTTCACAGAGGTACCCGGGACAAGAATTAGCAGCTCCAACTCTTCAAAGAGAGAGATGGAGACCAAAAAAAAAAATCCCTTTTAATTTCCCAACTTACTTTAAATCCAGAATCTAAAACCAAGCCACTATGAGTCACCTAAGACACCCTATCATGCCGAGTCCTAATCAAGAGAAATAATCTCTTCAACTGGAAACTGGTTAGGGAATTCTTTACTTTGATGTTTTGCTTTATGAAGACTTAAATTTCACAGAACAGGGTTTCAGCAATGAAAACTGATTTTGCAATAAAGCAATGCATCATGATCCACCCCTGACTCACAGGGTATTTATTCTCCATTTTGAGATTCAGGCATCTTTCATATTTAGCCACTGAATTAGCTTACAAAAGCTCCTGAAAGCTTTCAGAGAAGGAAGAGAGAGAATCTTTTGGCACTACATACGGATTCTAGCATCTGTGACATCCAGAAGACACAAACAAGCACTGTAGGGTAGTCTTTTTTTTTCTTCTCTCCTACATAAGGTGAATGTAATTGCTATCATCCTTTTGTGGCTATCACCCAGCGTGCAATTCCTCTACGGCAGGGGTGTCAAACTCAATTTCACTGAGGGCCGCATCAGCATTGCGGTTGCCCTCAGGGGGCCAGGTGGGTATGGCCAGGGTGGGCATGGCCTACTGGGTGGGCGTGGCTAGAGTGTGTATGGCCTACTGGGTGGGCATGGCCAGCTCTACATCGTTCGCATCAAGGGTGCCTATGGGGGCTGGGGCAGGAGTGGGACAGATCTGAGGGTCTCTGACAGAAGGAGGGTCTCTGGGCCAGGGCCAAGGCAGTGGGGGCCGTTCCCTCACTGTTTCCAGGGTGGCTTCGTGGGCCACATGAAACCACTTCACGGGCCTGATCTGGCCCCCTGGCCTTGTGTTTGACATGTCTGCTCTACGGAGAGGAATTTGGCTTTAGAAAGGAGAAACCTCTTATTTCAAACCAAGCTTTCAAGTGATGTGTTGCAATCCCTACTCTCCATTTTATTTACAGTAGAGGCAGATTAGAGCACGGATAGGATACTTAACTTTGGGAGAAAATTGAATTTTTCACCCCTTTTATGCTGACGATCTCTTTGATATATGATGGAAGCTGGATATGCAACAACAACAAAAAAATACTTCAAAAGCTTGCTCCCCAAAGGCTGATAGGAACGGGTTATGATCAGGCAGGGGAAATTCTAGTCCAGAAGAGGCTTATAGACAAGGATATTCAGGAAGAGGAAGAAAGAAGCTCTGCACGTACAGGAGAAGGACATGATCTCATAATCGCTGGATCTCTCATCAGCTTATTCTTCCAAAGTACTGCAGCATATCCAGCCCTGCACCTTTGGATAATCTCCCTAAAGCAATGCTCAAAAGTTTTAAAGGCACTCTGTTAATGCAGGTAGTCCTCGGCTTACAATTCATTTAGTTACCGTTTTGAAGTTACGACGTTACTGAAAAAAGTGACATATGATCCTTTTCACACTTATGACCGTTGCAGCATCCCCGTGGTCACATGATTTACATTCAGAGGCTTGGCAACTGACTCATATTTACGACTGTTGCAGTGTCCCAGGCTCATGTGATCATCTTTTGTGACCTTCTGACAAGCAAAGTCAATGGGGAAGCCAGATTCACTTAACAACAGGGTTACTAACTTAACGACTGCAGTGATTCATTTAACAACTGTGGCAAGGAAGGTTGTAAAATGGGGCAAAGCTCACTTAACAAATGTCTCACTTAGCAACAGAAATGTTGGGCTCAGATGTGGTCGTAAGTCGAGGACTACTTATATGGAGCAATCGGACCATATTTTTCCACACTCTCTTGAAGAGAAATCTGTAATGCTACGATAGCCTCCCTAACACCAAAGTTTCTAGATCTGCCACATGATTTTTATGCAATCACTTGACAAGAGCAAAAGGCTGCTGGGAAGCCTGTCAGGCCCAGCATTGTATAGAGGAGGAGAAAGTGCAGGAAAGAAGAGGAAATCAGAGGTCTTCCCTTTTGTCACTGCATATTACTGCATTTTACACGGTTGTTACATAATATAAAAAAAAAGTTAATCCCTAGAGGTGTTGCTATAACTGCTGTATCTAATGCTGCCAACAATTCAAACTTGGTTGTTTGAATTGTCTGGCCTCGACTGAGGGATTTTAAATTAAATTAAATTAAACTAAATTAAATTAATTTTAAATTTCAATTTTAATGTTATCTTAATTTTGTGGGTTTGTATTAATTTAATTGTATTTTATTCTCTCTTTTTGTATTGTTTTTAACTTGCCCTGTGAACTGCCCTGAGTCCTTCGGGAATAGTGCGGTATATAAATTCAATCAATCAATCAATCAATCAATCAATCAATCAATCAATAAATAAATGTGTAGAAGTCTCTTTTCTTTGGTTCAAGATATTTGTGTACAAAATAAACTGTCGGTAGTTTGTACCGGGGGAATTGGTGGAAGACCAGATAATCTCCAACAGTCTTAGAATAACCTCTGTACGGCCTCGCGTAGTAATTATGTTATCGGAATACTAGACTTTGACCATAGAGATTGTAGTAAGTTCACTGTGTGATGTTAAGAAATTCACTATTTCTCTCCATAATCTACTTCATTGGATAGGCATTAGAAAAAAAGAATTATGGCATTTTGGCCTCCCTCCTTCAAAGAAAGAAAAAGTAAAAAGGCACTAAAACAGAAATTTAACACATATAGTATCATCCAATTGCACTATTTATAGCACCCCTATGCTTGACTGCACCCTAAGAATTGCTTTAAAAAGTGAAGTCTTGTTCTAGTCAAGTTTGATTTGGGATGACTTTAGGAATGTAACATGTTGTTTTCTTCAGAGCAGTATGGAAAACATGTGTTACTGTCTTCATCAGGGATGTTTTTTCAATTTTCCAGTCTAAGTCTACAATTCTTTCTTAATTTTTGTATTTTTGTACTTTTATGTTTGCCCTGTTCACCGCCCTGAGTCCTTCGGGAGAAGGGCGGTATACAAATAAAATTATAATTAATTATAATTATAATTCTGCCTCCAACCCAAGTACTAAATAGGCTCGCCTTGTTTAGCTTCTGAACCTCTACATGAACATCCAGCCCCAAAGTGAACATTGAAGAAAGATTACAAGCACTTGCATTTCAAGATAACTGTATGGTCTATCCTATAACTCAAAGATAAAGAACAGACATATTATAGGCCAATATTTATCGTTATCCCCATAAAATGATATTGTCCTCTAAAAACAATACCTATAATTAAAACGGTTCATGCTTTTTAATGAAGTACTCCAAAGTACAATTACACTGATTATGCATTTCAATATAAGGTCACAATGACACCATTCAGTTTGTGCCTTATTGCAGCCTTTTCACATGAGCTCTAAAAATAGATAGATAAATTTCTAGTCAATATGACTATGCCAGGAAATGCCATTTATCCTATACAGAGACATCACGTTGCACAAGGCTATAAACTGTGATCCAGAAACAAGGCATTTAAAGTCACCCTGGCAGGAATAGCCCCTAGCTCCCCCCTACACTTAAGGGCAGTAGCAGCAAGCAGCTCTTTTAATTTTCCACATCAAAGCATGGTTCTCTTCGTTGGAATGTTTGCATTTTAATGTTACCAACTAATGTCACTAGTCCTCATGCCACAGCTTAAATTCAACCAACCTTACTTCTGAGTAAACACATCAAACACCTGACTGCCAGATTTACGCTACTCCCCCACTTAGTCTAATAAAGACATTCCAAAACGTTGCATAAAAGAGCACCTGACATCCTTTTACAACGTTAAGTAAAGGGGAGGGGGAAATGAAGAAAGCACTGGATTTTTTTTTCCTCTTCAAACTGAAAGCAAAAGTTTTATTAAGTTTTTTTAAAAAAAGAAACTTGGCTGGATTTCCCAGGGGGAAAGGGGGGGAGTGATAAAACAGTAGCACTTCAAAGGACTTTCAGTGAAACTGTCAGGAGGATAGGAAATGCCTAAACCACAGGATATGACAGATGCACTTAGTCACCCCGAGGTTCACTACAGCGGTGAGGTTATTCAAGTACACTTTAAGTCCAATTTTGCAAAACATAGCAGCAGCGCATTATGGCTGACTGTTATGTTTATAGGGAGACAGCGAGGGAGGGACGGACGGAAGGTGGTGAGGTGCAAAAAGTGCGCCGAAAGCAAGAGAGAAAATTATTCTTTCAACGCTGGGGGAGAAAAAAAAATACAGCTTATATCCCATGCACCGAACGAGCACAGGGGCGGCGAATTTCAACGTCCCCGTTTCAAGGAGCTCCACAGAAGCTTGCTTTCCCATCGCCGAAGCCCCCCCACAAACCGGTCACCCGGTTTGCGCAAAGTGCTTTCTCTCGCGCAATTTATTTATTTATTTATTAAGATTTATTTTATTTTTTTAACTACTAGGCTTAACGAGTTTCCGGCCATTTGCCGCTCGACCGGGTCAAGAAGGGAAGAGCCGAATACGCCATCTCCTCCCTCACCCAGCCGACCAAAGCAAGGGAGGGAGGGAGAGCGCGCGCGCGCGCGCTCGCCCGCCCGCCATGCCGGGAAAGCAAAGAGTCCCTCGGGTCTCCTCTGCACGTCGCTCCCTACCCGCACCCCCACCCCCGCCGCCCATTCCCGCCAAGAGTACCCGGCTAATCTCCACCCCTAAAAGCGCGCCCTCCGCTTTCCACAGCCAGCCAGCCAGCCTCCTTACCTTCCTATGGGGACACCCAATTGGCGGCGCCCCCCCACCCGCCGCCGGTGCCCTCAAAACCGCTTGCCCCGAGGCGCTTTGGAAGAGCGAGGCTTTTGCTGGCCGACTGGCGGGGGCAGGCGCGGTTGTCCGGGCGGCCGGCTTCTCCCTCGTTTCGGGCGAACGTCAAAAGGAGCCGAGCCAGCAGCCTCTCGGTGCCTCCGGAGCTGGGAAAAAAGAGCACCACCCCGCGCATAGCCCAGCCGGGAACAGAGGGGCAAGTCCTGACCCGCCCACTTGGCCGGCTGTCAGGCGGTTGTGGGAGAGAGATTTCCCCCAGGGCGACCCGGCGCTTCGCCTCGCCTCGCCGAGAGAGCCCCGCTCGGCTGCCTCTTCGGAAACTCCCCCGGTCGCTTTGGAAGGGCCTGGCGGTGGCTGACCCCGGCCGACCCTTTGCTTCCTTCTCCCTCCCGCAAAGATCTGGCGATCGGCAATCGGGCTCGAAGCCAAGAGTGTTTTTTTAGGGACTTTGGATGTACATCACCGTCACTTTTGATGGGTTGTTTTTTTTAACACCACCCGAAACGGTCAGATTGGGTTCCCAAATAAATAGCAAACTTGGTTGACGCTGGCCAAGTCTTTGGATTTTGGGTTTTCTGTACGGTTTATTGGCACCTTTTTTCTGTGAACCCACGGGCACATATTAATATATATTAAAATTTAATATAAAATTAAAATTTACACACACACACACACACACACACACACACATATATGTATGTATGTATGTATATATGTATATATATATATATGTATATATAAAATATATATAACATTACTTTTGTTAATGAGAAAGGGGGGTTGAGTTCAAAATCGACCTAAGAAAGTTTGTAAAGCTTCCATTCGAGACACATTTACAAGACTCAAGCATCAGAAGGCAGCAGGATTTATTGTAAATGCACATTACGCCACAGCTAAAATTCTGTTCATATTAATTTATAGAACTACCGGGTGTCTTGTTTTTAATTTTTTTAAGATACTTTTACATCCAACAACAACATCCATCCAAATTCATACATAATCACAAGATTGTGCTGTTTTTATTATATACTATATATTTAATCTTAAATTGTATATAATTTAAATTCTTAGTTCCAAAATTCTGTATGTGTATATGTGTGTATCTGTATGTTTGTATGTGTATGTGTACATACATTTATGTATATGTATTGTGTATCTTCTGTCTACCTTCCTGATAAAAATGTGATGCACCCCACTGTAAACTATTTTATCAATAACTTTTTCAACAAGAGCAATTCCCGATACCTAACAATGTCATTTTAGTTGTGTTAGTAGGGATTTGATTTTTAAAAGGCTTTATTCTTTTTTTTATTTCAATATATAATTGAAATAAAAAAAAGAACTTTACATCTCAGATGTTTGACTCAGGGTCAGTCACAGCAATTAAAACTATATAAAAACCAAGCAAAATACAAGAAACATATATATACAATTTTTTTAAAAAAACATACAACCACACAATATTTTTCTTAGCTTGTTAATAAACTTAGCATTTTGACAACAACAAAAAAACCACCCCTAATGTCTAATTTTTTTTTAGGAGCATTACCATTGGTGATTTTTAGTTGGAAGAAAATATATCCTCAGAGGCACAATCGGGACCCAGAGTTTCCTCTGCTGGCCTCCTGCTCTGAGAAGCAAAAAGGCAGCTGCTGCTTCTGTCTTCTTCCACACCATATAATCATTATGTAGGTTGGGGTGTAACCCACAAAACCTGAATCACAACCTGGTAGAACATCCCAGAAGTTACAAACAATCTCTGGTTCCCCCCTCCCAAAAAATTTTTAATCCTCACCAAAGTAAACTCATTGTTTTACTAGATGTTCATCCTAAAGATAAGACTCTTGTGTGCTAATTGATGCATCCTGACTGCTAGTTGCAAGCTTACCTATCTGAACAGGCAAGTCTTGTTTCCAGGACACATTCACACACTCAGATTCCTGCTCTGCCTTGTAAGTGGGTCAGTCTCATACTTCTCTGGAAACTGGACCAGTTTATGATGAAAACATTATTAACTGGGTTTTATGAACAGACTTTATCATTTTTATTGGTTCCAAGGCTATTGCTAGAATGATGGTTTGATTTTTAAGGTTCTTCATGGCTGGAGCATATAAAGAGTTAAACTCTCAAAACTGCTACCTCAATCCCTCTTCATGAGATTCCATGAAAAGATGTTCGGCATCTACAAACAGATAGTATACAGTGTGTATTTTAATATATTTTTAGTGTTGAGGAAAGCCCTTTCAACTAAGCTTAGCTAACCTAGATAGTCAAGCAAGTCAAATCTGTTTGGTACTTGGAAAAGAGACTACCAGAAATCTCAAGGTTACACACTAGACTGGAGAATTGCAAAAACATCCCAGGGTGGCCTCTTTAAAACCCTTTCGATTTCTCCAAATTTGGAGGATTGCGTTATTTGGAGGGCAGTGGTAGTTATCTCACACAGCAATCTCTTCCAGCAAAATATTATCCAAAGGAATCTCAGGAAACAGGAGCACATGAGATAAATATCTTCTTGTTTGCATCGTCTCCTTTGATGGAGTTGGCTGTACTCTTTAAAGCGGACCTTTCTAATGTCAGTGCCCTCCAAGTTAGTGGTCTTCCATTTTTTCAGTCCTCAACAGTGGTCATTTTAACTGGGGAATTTTTTTGAGATGAAGGCTGAACATCTGGAATGCCATCAGGTGTCTTTCTGTGGCGTGAGGGATACCACTGAGGACTCGTGCTTGGATTTTGAGAAAGGTAAAAGACCAGATCCTTACATTGAGAGAACATGGCAAGATAAGCTAATGTAGCATTCAGAGACTTTCCATTATATATGTATCTCCCCCCACCCCCATCCCACTGTTAGTTATTTTTGAGTGGTGCTAATTTTATTACGAGCTGTATCCCTTTGACTCACCTGTGCATGTCACATAGTATGCATATTCTTGCAGATGGGAGATGCTATGTGATTATCAATGACTAATTAGATTGTCTCGTCCCTGAGTATGAATTATTCAAATTACTTGAGGAGATATTTAAATAGAACACTCTAACTTCTAACTAACTCTCGCTTTCAGTGTTCCTTTATAATATAATTGTCTTTCCAAGACCGGGCAGAATTCCTTAATCAGGTCCATCCAATAGTATCCTGTGAACATCAAAATGTAGCATTGTTGTCGTCTGCTGTCAACTGTGATGATGAAGAAATGGCAAGGCATGTGGGAGCATCACAACACAATCCCCATTCTTTCTACCTGTGTCCCATTGAAAGATGAAAATGTGTATACTGCAGGATATGAATCACAGGATTTGAAACCATATCAGGATATGGTGATACAAGTTCATTTTTTTGCATGTAAACCTCATTTTACATAAGTAGTCCTCGACTTACGGAGCCCCAAATTTCTGCTGTTAAGTGAGACATTTGTTAAGTGAGTTTTGCCCCATTTTATGACTTTTCTTGCCACAGTTATTAAGCGAATCACTGCAGTTGATAAGTTAGCCACACAGTTGTTAAGTGAATCTGGCTTCCCAATTGACTTTGCTGGTCAAAAGGTCATAAAAGATGATCACATGACCGTGGGACACAGCAAAGGTCATAAATATGAATCAGTTCCCAAGCATCTGAATGTTGATCTCATGAGCATGGGGATGCAGCAAAGGTCGTAACTATGAAAAATGGTCATAAGTCACTGTTATGTATCCAAGTCATCTGCATAGCAACAGCCACCAGGGGGCGTTGGCCTGGACGGTTTTGGCGGAAAACCTAGTTTCGGTGGGAAACCTAGGGCCAACCCCATTGGCTGGTCGCCTACCTGGCTGGGTATTTAAGGAGGCCAGGTAGCCCTTGTTCTGCCAGTACGCTACCCCCCCCAATAAAGAGCTGAACACGTACTCCGGCTGGCGTCTCTTCCTTGCGTCGGACCCACAACATTACAGTGGCGACGAGGATGGGATTTGCTGCCGACAAGGAGCTGAAGTCACTTGGGGAGCGCACCGCACACTGAAGGAAGGAGGAATCTTCCCTTCCTCCCAACGCGACCACCAGCCACCACCACCGGCCACCCACACACCACAACGACCGACGGGACAATGGCACGAGCTGGGCAACCCTGCAAGTTCGACACCCGCCACCCAGAGAAATGGGCCCGGTACCTGTCGCAAGTCGAGCTGTACATGAGATTTAACCAAATCTCGGAAGACGGCTCGAAAACGGCAGCCCTGCTCTGCCTAGGCTTACCACCATTCCTCGAGGTCGCCGCAAACGTGTTCGCTCCAGAGGCCATCGATACCGTCTCGTACCGGGACCTTGTAGCTAAGCTGAATGCCAATTTCTGGCCCCGCAGATCCAAGCTGGCTGCCCGAGCCCAGTTCGAGAGGAGGAACCAGTGGCCCGACGAGTCCAGGGCCAATTTCATCGCCGCCTTACGAGAAGCCACCATCGCCTGCAAGTTCTCAAATTTGGAGGAGCGTCTACGAGACAGGCTGGTTTGTGGCCTACACGACACGAGGCTGCAGGAGCGCCTGTTCGAGAGGGAGGAGGATTCGCTCCAGGAAGCCCAGGACGCCATCCTGGCCCACAAGGCAGCCTGTGGGGCCATCCAGGCCGTCCAGGAAGCCAACCCCAGCAGCCTGGCAGCCAGCATCCACCAGCAGGTCACCTCAGACGAGGGCGGACAGAGCATCGACCTCCTCCAGCGGAAGTCGACCCCCGACCATCGAGGCGGACACCCAGACAAGCCCAGGCCCTCTAGCAACGCTACCAACCTGCAGAAGTGTGCAGGGTGTGGTGGAAACCACGTGTGCAGCCTCTGCAAGTTCCGGTCGGCCATGTGTCAGGCCTGCAAGAAAACAGGCCACATAGCCACGGTCTGTCGTAGCCGCCACCCCCGAGAGGAGATCCACGAGCTGCAACCGGAGGTACTGGGGCCCCGACCAAAACGCGAATTGGCTATGTTGAGAGCCAGCTGGCCATCTACCACACAGGTAGCCGCCGGCTGCTCAAACCCAAAATTAGATTAACAATCCGCTTGCAAGGCGTTCCTTGCAGTATGGATCTTGACTCCGGATCCACGGTCTCCATCATTTTGGACGAGACCCTTAACTACATTAATGGCCGGAGCAAGCAGCAGATTAAATTACAGCCTTCAAATTTAGCCCTGACCGACTTCCAGAACTCACCGGTCAAGGTAAAGGGGGAGGCCATCGTTTCCGTGGGGTTTAAGAGTCGCGAAGAGCACCTGGAGGTAGTAGTGGTAGACGGCCGGAGAGCCAGCCTAGTCGGCCTAGACTGGTTTAAGGCCCTGAGAATCGCCGTCTCCGGGATCCACTGGATCCAGGGAGAATCCATCGAGGCCGTCTGCAAAGAGTTCGCAGACGTCTTTGATGGGACGCTGGGCAGGTACACAGGGCCCCCATCTCATTCAAACTAAACCCAAACATTCCCCCCATTAGGGTCAGGCCACGGCGAGTTCCCTTCGCACTCAAGCACAAGATTGAGTGCGAACTGGATAAGCTGGTGGCCCAGGGAATCTTAGAGCCCATAGAGGGGGGGAATGGGAGACCCCGATAGTCACCCCACTCAAACCCAACAGGGAGGTAAGGATCTGCGCCGACTACAAATGCTCGGTGAACCGTGCCCTACACCCGCACGCTTAACCGGTCCCCACGGTCAGCCACGTTCTCGCTTCTCTCCAAGGCGGTGCCATATTTGCAAGGCTCGATCTTGCGCAGGCGTACCAGCAACTCACGGTTACCCAGGCAATGGCTGATGCCCAGACGATAGTGACTCACAGGGGAGCGTTCAGGGTGAATAGGCTGCAGTTTGGGATCAGCGTAGCTCCTGGCATTTTCCAGGAGATCGTGGAGAAGACGCTCAGGGGCATCCCGGGGATTTGTCCCTATTTTGATGACGTCCTGATCACAGGAGCATCAATGGAGGAACTGGCAGGTAGGCTGAGGAAGGTACTAACCAGGCTGCGCACTGCTGGGCTCAAATTGAAGAGGGAGAAGTGCAGCATAGGGGTCCAGTCCACAGAATTTCTGGGATTGAGGGTAGATGCCAAGGGAATCCACCCCACAGAGTCCAAGGTGAGGGCAATCAAACTGGCACCCACACCCAAGAACAAGGCGGAGCTACAGGCATTCCTGGGCCTGCTTAACTTCTATCACACATTCCTTCCACACAAGGCAGCCATTGCAGAGCCACTTCACAGGTTACTGGACAAGCAGGCAGCATGGGTCTGGACTTCCGTCCATGACCAAAGCTTCAGGGCTTTAAAAGCACTACTGTCGGATAAGTCCACAGTAACCCACTTCATCGAGACAAAGCCCATTTGCGTCGCATGTGATGCATCCCCTTATGGTGTGGGCGCAGTACTCAGCCACCTCGAGCCTAATGGGGCTCAAATCCCCATAGCCTACTATTCCAGGACGCTGTCTGGAGCAGAGAGGAACTACGCCCAAATTGACAGGGAAGCCCTGGCAATCGTGGCCGGAATCAAGAAGTTCCACGATTATCTGTATGGCAGGGAGTTCACTGTCTACACAGACCACAAGCCCCTGCTAGGCCTATTCACCACGGACAAGCAGACCCCCCAAATACTGTCTCCCAGAATGCTCCGGTGGTCCATCTTCCTTGCAGCTTACAATTGCAAGCTGGTGCACAAGCCAGGGAAGGAGATGGGCCACGCAGACGGCCTAAGTAGGCTACCCATAGACACCACTGAGCCAGACCCAGCACCAGCAACACAAATCCTAGCCCTGCAGGAACTATCAGAATGCCCAGTACATGTCAAGGACATTGCAACCAGCACAGCTGCTGACAACATCATGAGCAGGGTACTCTCATGGGTTTGCACGGGGTGGCAGGACAAGTCTCTGGGGCCTGATTTCCAGGCCTATTTCACCAGGCGACACGAGCTCTTCATGCACCGGGGTTGTCTCCTTTGGGGAAGCAGGGTCATCATTCCCACCGCAGTCAGGGGCAGGGTATTGGAATCCTTACACGAGGGACATCCGGGAGTGGTCAGGATGAAGGCACTGGCCAGAAGCTACCTCTGGTGGCCAGGGCTGGACAAGGACATTGAGGAATGGGTCAAGGCCTGTTATACATGCCAGAGATCCAGGCCAGAGATGCCTCACGCCCCAGTGTACAGGTGGGAAGCCACACACACACCCGGGTCCCGCATTCACATCGACTATGCGGGGCCATTCCAGGGCCAACTGTTCTTAGTGGTAGTGGACAGCCACTCAAATTGGTTGGAGGTAGTCCCTGTCCCCAACATGACCTCAGCAAGGACAATCCAGGTGCTCAGAGCCCTCTTTGCCACACACGGTCTCCCCGACGTAATTGTGTCTGATAACGGGCCTCAGTTTACCACTACTGATTTCCAGGCGTTCTTGAAGGCGAATTGTATTAGGCACGCCACCTCCGCACCCTTTCATCCATCGACTAACGGGCAAGCTGAACGGATGGTAAGGACGACCAAGGACGCACTCCGGTGCATCATCAGCGGGGACTGGCATCACAGACTGGCGAAAGTTCTACTTGCCCAACACACTACACCATGCAAGAGCCCAGCAGAACTTCGATGGGGACAGCGTCTCATCACCAAGCTGGACCGTTTACACCCGGACCGAGTAGCAGCAGAGACGGATAGGCCACCACCACCACCATCATCATCATCATCAACAACACACAGGGTTCTCAACGTGGGGGACCTGGTCTGGGCAAGGAACTACGGGGCAGGGCATCCATGGATTCCGGGGACAGTGGTTGAGAAAACTGGACCCCTCTCTTACATCGTGGGGGTGGAGGGGGACAGACACATAAGGCGACACATCGACCAGCTCAGAGGAAGGGTTCCTGAGTGCACCACACACGCCCAACAGGAGAGCCACACCCCAGGGGAGGTCAGCCCAACCGGAAACAACTCAGAACCGGAACCAGAGGAGGAGGGCCTCCTGCAACCAGCTCTGCTCAACCCAGCACACAGGCTTCACAAGCCGGCTGTCCAAGTCCAGGGCCAAGCCACACCCAGACGGTCCACCAGGCCCCACAGAACACCTGCCTATTTAGTGGACTATGTGCGCAAGTGACCTTTCAGTAGTTGAATGGGTATCGGCACATTGTATATAGTTGTGCATGCATACAGTGGTAATGTGGTTCTTCTTTAAATGGGGGAGGGGTGTTATGTATCCAAGTCATCTGCATAGCAACAGCCACCAGGCCTGGACGGTTGGCCTGGACGGTTTTGGCGGGAAACCTAGTTTCGGCGGGAAACCTAGGGCCAACCCCATTGGCTGGTCGCCTACCGGGCTGGGTATTTAAGGAGGCCAGGTAGCCCTTGTTCTGCCAGTACACTACCCTCCCCCAATAAAGAGCTGAACACGTACTCCGGCTGGCATCTCTTCCTTGTGTTGGACCCACAACATTACAGTCACATTTTCCAGTGCTGTTGTAACTTTGAATGGTCACTAAATGAATTGTTTTTAGTCGAGGATTACCTGTATTACAAACTAGATGGTTTTAGAAAAATTAACAGAGCTGGACAGAATCTCATTGCATCCAGACATATAAAAAGAATAATTAGTTCATCGGGCACTTTCAGTTTGTTGTGCTCTAAGTTACAGTATGATAAAATAATTAGAAGTAATCTTTTGTTACTTATTCTGAGGCTTGTAAATCATATCAGGATTACCAGTTCCCAACATCAAGGACATCATCAGTGATTATGATCACTGCTTGATCCCACTTACAGTAGTTCACTCTTGTGCCTCTTTCCTATGGCCATGTACTTTAGATGAAAAATTATCTCAGCAATGTGTGAAGGCAAAACCCAGTTTGAATTAATTTCACTTGAGATTTGCAGTTTGTTTGGTTTGCATGTCTGAAATCAAATCAGCCAGACTTTGGTATCAATTTTGAAGAAATATTGGTGCATGTATGTAGAGAAGTTGCCCAAATTATTTCAACTTCCGGCGCGGGTTAAAGACCCATTTATTCGAACAAGCTGGCCTGGCCTGATGGGGAGTCAGGGTTTTAATGTTTGTATATTTTGATTGTTTTAATTTGGGCAATAATTTAATACTTTTTTTAACTTTTGCACTTTTGTATTTTTATTCATATGCCCTGTTCACCGCCCTGAGTCCTTCGGGAGAAGGGCGGTATAAAAATTCAATAAACTTAAACTTAACTGATTTGGAGGCAAGCAATGATGTAGCAATTTTTTAAACGGACTTGCCAATTTGATTGGGGGAAAGCTGATTCCAATCCAGATGCAATGGAACTGTCTTCAAATGGAATCTCTGAATTAAATATTTGCACACACCCCATTCAACAATAACTTCTAGGAAAATCCAGAGGGCTACAAACAGGGTGTTTGGGTACCACCTGAAGTTCTAGAAGTTTCAGGATTGCTCTTATGTGTATTTCCCCGGTGACAAAATCTAGAGTTTCCTGTAGAACCTTCTACAGGGAGCCCAGCTAGCAGACAAAGATAATTGCTTGTTATTTGCCATCTCATCTGCTAGAGATGCAATTAGATCATGATAATTAAATTGAAATGAATCAGGATAATCTACTGAGGAGTCCAAGAAAATAAGCATGACCCACAACTTACTTATTTTTTCATTGCAATGTGAAAGGCCTAGCTGGCCAGTTTATCAGTAATGTTACCGTATTTTCCGGCGTATAAGACGACTGGGCGTATAAGACGACCCCCCAACTTTTGAGATGATTTTCAAGATTTTTCGTCTTATACGCCGGAAAATCAGCGAGCCCGGGAAGGCACGCCCTCCCCTCTCACTGTGGAGGAAGCAGGGCAGGCTGACGTCTGGCGGGAGCCCGCAGGGCAGTCCTGCGCATGCGTGCACTCCCCGGCTGCTCCTTAGCAGCTGGGGAGTGTGCGCGTGTGCAGGACTTCCCTGCCGGCTCCCATCCGACGCTCTTCCCTCTTGAGGCAGCATCCCCGAGGACTCCTTAGGAGCTGGGGAGGGATGCTGCCTCAAGAGGGAAGAGCATCGGGCGGGAGCCGGCAGGGCAGTCCTGCACACGCGCGCACTCCCCAGCTGCTAAGGAGCAGCCGGGGAGTGCACGCGTGCGCAGGACTGCCCTGCCGGCTCCTGCCGGCTCCTGCCAGATGCCACCCGCTGATTTTCCGGCGTATAAGACGACTGGGCGTATAAGACGACCCCCCAACTTTTGAGGTAATTTTCATGGGTTAAAAAGTCATCTTATACGCCGGAAAATATGGTATTTTATTTGCTGAAGAACATTTTTAAAAGGATGGCAGCCTTGGAGGTTTTCAATCCTGCACTGGCTAATTAATACCTCATAATTAGACTTTTTGTATGTGTGTATTTGAGTCAGCATGGACTCCTAGTAACTGCCTGGGCCAGCAGTTTTCTTGGCAAGGTCACCTGGTTGGCTTTGTGCCTAAGGCAGGACTAGAACTCACCGTTCTTCTGGGTTCTGCCTGATGCTTTTAACCATTGCACCAAACTGGGTCTCAGCTGGAGAATTAGCAATGAAGTCTTTAGCTAGGAAAGAGTTCTTTAGATGGGAACATACGTTACTTGTGTGCTTTGGAGTCCAGTAAGCCAGGTACGAGTCTAGGAGCCCTCCTTACTCCCATTCCTGAGTGAATCCCTAGATCAGTGGTGGCAAACCTATGGCACGCGTGCCTGAAGTGGCACTCAGAGCCCTCTCTGTTGGCACGTGCACCACTGCCACCAGCAGCAGGCAGTGCCACCCGGAGCAGGAGCCCCGCCCAGCACAAAGGAGATGAAGCGGCTGACTAGCAAGCTTGAGTAGAGGTGGTGGAGCAGAGGTCAATTGGTGGACTGGATGAAAAGGGAGGGGGAAGCATTTTACCTGTGTGCATGCGCGCACAGGGCCGCAAGCATGCACACACTGCAAATGGGGCAGGGCGGGGCGTGTGCCTGCATGATACTCACTAGCCCTGCCCCATTCTTGCATGGTGCAGTGCCTTGTGTCTGCCCCCTGCAGTGCGGTGGTGGCCGTTTTTTGTCTTGCAGCATGGCCCCATTTTGCACGCCCCCAGTTTTTGCATGCCGGAGGCAGCACTCAGAGGTGCCTCCCTGCTCCCCCTGAGGACACCACAATGCTGATGTGTCTCTGGCACTTTGTGATAAATAAGTCTGTTTTGGGTTGCGGTTTGGGCACTTGGTCTCTAAAGGTTTTGCTATCACTGCTCTAGATAGGTGCCCTTACATTGTCTTGTGCTCTGAATGCAGAACCATCTTTGGAGGCATCTCGATATCTGGGAGAAAGAGGCAGAGAAAGAAGAATGAGGCTAAGTTTCCCCCCTCCAGGATAATATTGCTGAAAGAAAAAGGAGAATGCAAAAATACTCAGGAGGTCAGGGTTAGAAGAATGCCCATGTTGTGGGGATCCTATTTAGGTGTGAATGCATGGGAAGGTTATTCTTACATAGAAATGTAAGACACACAGGCAGACGCTAAAGCGGGATTTCCATAGGTGGAGTTCTCTACATCTTTTCACCTCAGCTCCAGAATTTGAAATCTGTTACCTGTAATGTTTACCCACAAAGTTGAATCTGGGTGCTGCTGACAAAGTTTCTGATTTATTTATTTTTTAAATAAATAACGCTTTTTAAATCTGGCTATTATTTCTTTTGATAGCTAAGATGGCGACCTTTGATGACCTCTCCTGCTGCTGCCTGCTGAACCTTAATGCTGATCACAGTACAGACCATGGTGGTTATTTGAAAAGGCAGGGTGTAATGCATTTCAGATTAACAGTAGAAGAAAAGCTATTGAGACAGCCAGAGGTTCACTTTACTATGTCCCACACTCTATGCTGCTTTTCTTATTATCAGTTGGGGGGAAAAATGAAATGAGAAAAGGCACATCTTTTAATTTCCTTCCACGATTACCTCTTGATTTGCATTCCGGTCTCCCAGAAGAAATAAGTCTGAATTCAGAAGAAGGCTATTTAAGCTGCATGGTGTTTAAAGATTGCTGGAAGAGGTTAAGGTACCGTATATTATGCAGTTGACCTTACTAAGAAGCTACGTTAACAATTTAGGCTTATAATTTTCTCCAGTTACTTTTTGTTAAAATATTTCTTTTTTCTTTTTCTTCTTTTTTCCATAGCAAAACTCATTATCTGCTCTAGGTACCCCTGCAGGTTAAATGCTTTGATTTTGCTTAACTTGTTTGGCTAGATTTTTAAGTGGCATTAGAAATTATATTAAAAGTTATTTGAGTTGTACAGAATTGCTCTGGCCTTTCCTCTTCCAGCCAAGGGAATTATTTTGTTTTGTCTTTTTATCTATTTTTATTGCAAGAAGCTAGTAGCAGAGCAAATCCTGTTATAGTGAAAGGTGTTTCCCCATGGCCCCCACCCCACCCCACCCCAGGATTCTTTTAAAAAGTCATCTCCAGGTCTCAACTAAAAATCTTATAACCTTAGAACAATCAAAGGTGGGCCATTCGTCTTGAGGTCGGAACTTTCTTTGAGAAAACAGCAAGGCAACAGATACGACCAAGACAAATTTTACAGCAATTAGTATTTTTTGAAAGTATGTGTAGATTGATAAGGGAAGAGAATGAGTTCTTCTTGTACATCAATTGGCAGTTTTCTCTCTTCATCAGTTACTACTGTGCTACTATTTTGTGGCATCAGTTTAAAAAAAATGCTTTATGGCATTCCTAAACTCTTACTAGACTCCCTTTACTGAACATGCAAATTCCATGAAACATTTAAATAGGTTCCTCTATTCTGCTGATCTATTTGGGAAAGCACCCCGGGGAAACTGGTTCCGTGACCCAGCACATTAAAGCAACTTTTCATAATTTCCTTTTGACAAATGAGCTGTGGTTCTCATTACCATCTGGAAAAGCTTGTTTGGGTTGTGATGGAGAGAGTTGCATTCTAAACTTTAAACTGAAGAAGTAATGGAATCCCCAAACGTGTCTTTTCTTTGACGTTGCAGTTGAATTTTTAACTTGAAAATTTCAAAGGGATTCACGAACCTTTAAGCGCCACTGTAATTCTGTACTGTTAGAGGAGTTCTAGTTATTGGATGTGCTTGGGTTATCATGCCAAGGCTGAATTCTGGGATCAGTACGTATAGTAGGAATGTCCGATTGGCTGGTTCAGGAAGAAAGTAATACTTCTCTATGGTCCTGCCCTTTAGTAATTCTTTATTCTAGTTAAATATTCTGGCCCTGTAATGCTATCCAGGCATTTTTTTGATAGTTTGAACCCACCTTGACTGATTTTTTGAGGTCTTTCAGAAACACGATGATAGGGTAGGGTAACTTTTGGCTCCTAAATGTCATAGCAACATTCAATACCATTTCCTATTGCAAGGAGCAAAAAGTATAGCATAGAGCAGGGGTGTCAAACTCAATTTCATTGAGGGCCGCATCAGCATTGCGGTTGCCCTCAGGGGGCCGGGTGGGTGTGGCCTGCTGGGTGGGCGTGGCTAGAGTGCGTATGGCCTACTGGGTGGGCGTGGCCAGCTCTACATCGTTCGCATCAAGGGTGCCTATGGGGGCCTGGGCAGGAGTGGGACAGATCTGAGGGTCTCTGGCAGGAGGAGGGTCTCTGGGCCAGGGCCAAGGCAGTGGGGGCCGTTCCCTCACTGTTTCCAGGATGGCTTCGCGGGCCGCATGAAAACACTTCGCGGGCCGGATCCGGCCCCCGGGCCTTGTGTTTGACATGTCTGGCATAGAGCCTGCTGCAATCATTTTTGTTAAAGGAAACAAACTTGAGCTTCCACTCCTGCCCACTTTTGGAGGGTGACACTTGATATGCCAACGTCAGTCACTGCCTTCAACCTAATGAACATTCAAACTCTGTTCCTTGATGAGCTGCCTGGACTGACAACTGGTGCAGATTTTATATTAGGTTCCTATTGAAGATGAAGTTTGCACTGAGTCAACAGAAATACAAAGTCCAAAGGTCAAATCCACTGACACCATCAGAAAAAAAAAAGGCATTTAGTTAGATAAGATTGCCAGACAAAGAACTGACACTGGATAATTTTATCCTAACAGCCCCAGGGCTAAAGTCTTGTACTCTTTGAATTCCCATAGCACACCCCTCCCCGGCCCCACCTGGCATGCTCATTGACAAGTAAATGGTAAAGCTTCTCTTCCAAATCTTACAGATAGGTAGATTCAGTGCTTTTTTTGTAAAAGAAAAAGGTGCCGGAACTCACACACGTCATACAACCCGCCTTGCCTACCCTACAAAGTTCCATCCAAAAAAGGTGCCGGAACTCCGTTCTGAGCATTCTGTGACAAAAAAAGCCCTGGGTAGATTCACTTTTGAGCAGAGAGTCTTGGAGATAACAAGGCCTTGAGCTATGCAGGCTCTACGTTGATAGCCGGGACCTTGAATTGCACTTGCAAGTTGAAGCGAGAGTTATGAGGAAAAAACTGGAGATCTCAACACTATCCAGACTGTTTCTTGCCTCATCGGTTTTAGCTTCAAAGCAGCCTCACATACAGTGAATTTCAGTAGCTCTACTTTGAGATTACAAGAACCTGAGTAACTATGCTCAATGCTCCCTAGTCCTGGAAGCACTGTAGTTGGTGTACTAGATGGAGTTGTGTCTTCAGGAGAATCTCCAACTTTTTCAAGGGAAGCACAATCCCAACAGAATAAAAAATAGTGTATCTCTGAAGTCAGATGATGTCTCACCCAGTCTATCTAGCTAGGATTCAGTCTAAAACATCTGGACTGTAACTGCTCTAGGCCCTAAGTCGGTTCTTCAAACTTGGCCCTTTTATGACTTGTTGACTTCAACTCCCAGAATTCCTGAGCCAGCATGGCTGGCTCAGGAATCCTGGGAGTTGAAGTCCACAAGCCATAAAAGGGCCAAGTTTGAAGACCCCTGCCCTAAGTCAATACCTTTGCTATATCACCTGTTCTGCCGAGGGTGGGAATATTTAAAAGGATAAAAATAGAAATCAATGATTCCTCGTCTATGATCTCTCCCCAGAGCTTCATATGGATATAAAGTAAAAAGGAAGAAAGAAGCCTCTTTAGCATCCAATTACTGAATAATCATGGACTTTATTGTCTCTACCACCACCACAGACTGGAAGTTACTGCTGTCATTCTATTTTTCTTGTTTCAACTGATTTGTTTTGGTCAGAGGTGTATTTAGAAAATACAGAAAGTAGTCATGGGAAGATATTGTTTAAACAGGACAATTTTGTCTGGACCGACCCCCAAATTCTGTCTTTAATTGCATCCTTATATTTCTCATGCAGATTTATCATTCCTTACTGCCTTATTTCCAGTTGTTTGCATATTGTTTCATTTGCTCCACCTTCTATTGTTAACCAGAATTTCTTTTAATGTGGAATAAGATCTTGATGTCACTTATTTTTTTAAAAAGCCAAGAAGCACACTTAAAATCTGCTTTAAGAGATGAAAATTGTCCCCATCTTCAATAGCAAATGTTGACATGAAACCTAATGAGGATATCAATTGTCGTAAGTGTTAATTTAAGCTGTTTATTTTATCATCAACATCTACCTCCCTTGAGACAATGGGGGGTAGCTTAAGTAGCATGGAGGAAAATACTCTGCTTCAAAAGCAGTATTAGTTTGATAATGTATAAATTCCTGTACACCAGCTGTGCGCCTAGATTATTCATGCAAAGGCAATTAATACCATTAAGGAGGGAACACAGGCATTCTCGGAGATTGCCGGGAAATGTGAAGTGACATTTTTCTTAACCCACGTTTTTTCCCCCCTCAAAGTAAAATGCAAACTGAGCGTTTATTCTTGCGAAGGGCAGCAACAGATGACCCGGTTCTATTGAGCCACGATTTTAACTTGCCATAGGTGGAAATTGTGCATTACCTGTCTTCTCAACGATTTCCTAAAAACACTGGTTGCTTGGTGAAACCCCAACAGCTACATAAAGTTACTCATTTTATTCCAGCCTGAGGGAGTTGTCTACAAATGTGATCTTAAATCTGTCTGAAAAAAAGAAGAAATTGCCTGCCCTTTTCCTTAAAAAAAACCTATCAATAAAAGAAATCTGGCTTTAAAAAAATCATGCACTGGTTTATCTGAAATCAAACTTTGTTCAATCTTTCAGGAACAGTCTACTATTCTTGCTTATATCATCTGATTTTGTTCAAATTTTTTTTTAAAAAATAACATTCCTTTCTAGTGTTCTACTGAATTGTTTGGTAGATTGTGTGCCATCAAATCAGTGTCAGTTCCTAGCAACCATATAGATCAGAGGTCCCCAACCTTTTGGGCACCAGGGACCAGTTTCATGGAGAGAGGTTTTTCCACAGACCGGAGGATGTGGGGTTTTGTGTGCTGCCTGCATCCCGCGGATGGAGCTTTGCTTGTTTGTGCGGACCAGTTGTTGGCATGCCACGACCCGGTACTGGCCCACGGACCGGGCGATGTGGACCCCTGATATAGAATTTCTCCATTTTGATCTATCTCTAACAGATCCAAAGGTGCATTCATTGTCACTGTAACTGACTCTATCCACCTTGGTACCAATCTTCTCTTTCCTTCTACCGTTCACAGAATCAGAGCCTCCTCCAGAGAGCTGTTGGCCACATTGGATAATGTGTCGAAATTGAATAATTGGAGCTGGTCATTTGTGCCTCAAGTGAGAACGTTGAATCTCCCTTTAGATTTGTATTCTAAGTAAATTGGGCAGCCTAAGATATAAACTAAATCAAATCCAGTTAGTTTCTACAGTAACAGCTCAGGCCTGAATTTTGTGGTCAGTGAAAGTACTTACTACTAATAGCAAAGTCCAATGGCAAAAGATAGTATCCATGACAACAAATCAAAAAGGATTAAGATAAAAGTGGCACGTGTCCCCTTAAATAAAGAAGCGACGTATTTTATTTGGCAATTATATTTAATTAGTGCATTTTATTTACATAAATCATAAACCATCTCCTTTTAGCATGAAATACAGACCAAGTATAAACAGAAACCTGTACTTCAATTACATGCTAAATAAAATAGATAAAATATTTTTATGGGACAATGCCTAACACATAAAGAAATAAATTAACACTTGCATATACTGCCTGTTGAAAAGTGCAAAATGATTCCTGAAAATTAGAAGATATTTTGTAAAGTTTAGTCTAGAAATACCACTTAAAACAGCCAGCTGTACAGCTGATTTTAAAGATTTCCTATATCCAGGAAAATATTAGCTTGAACAATTGTGCAGATTGTGCTCTGTTTGAGTTGGTATCTTCCCACCTGCCTTTAATTCTGTTTTCCAAAACCTCATTACTTTGTTCTGACAATGGGTAAAATCCTGAATGGCAATTAAAAAGAACTAAAACAACAACGACAACAATATAATGAAATCTACATGTTAGATACCAATGTATTAAGGACTCGGCCAGTCTTAGGGCTTCAGAGGTGGCCATAATGCTCTACTGCTGTAAGGCAAGTGTGGTTAGAGTTGACTTTTAAAAAATATACTTCTCTTGCAGGGAAAAAAGGCTTTTAACTATTCTCTGAATATGAAAAACATGGTAGGATGTTACTATATTTTTTTTCTGCTACTGATAATTTTTGCTACTGAAACCATGTAAGCTGAACAGGCAAATCCATTGGGCATTTAATTTTGTAGTGGACATTTAATTTCTTCTATTAGCAAAGGAATCCATCCATACTTTTTTTTCTTAAATACAGTACTCATCTCACCAGCTTTTGGAATTTTCTCCATTTTTAAATAACATTTTATTATGTACAAAACTTTTTACATGAATGTAGAGTGAACAATCTTGGCAACCTCTCAGCTACCGATCATGTTCTCTTCAACAACCAAACATATCTATTGTTTCCTGGGTGGTAGGAACATTGTGCATTAATGGCCAAAGATCTTAGAATTCATTGTTGCTTCTCTCTGCAGTGGCAGTGCAGTACCAAAAAGAGGGTTGTTCTTAGGAAGGACCTTGTGTTGGAGAAAGAGGGAGGTATAATCCCCAACACTTAAGTACGCCGTGGCTCAAGACGGTGTGACATCTGTGATAAAGTCCTCTGGTTATCGATCACATTGAACTGACGGACATAACCCCGGAGATCCTGATGGTTCTTATTTGCTTGAGACGCATCAGGATCTGATGAAACATGAATGAAGAACTATTGGTATGCTTAGTCCAAGTCAAACTTAAACAATTCATTACAAAGAATCTTCAAAAAGCTGATTTCAGTGGCATTTGATTTTACTTCTACTTTCTGTTCATTATTTCCAATCTATGACATTATACACTGATGAACAATTGTCATTATGACAACACAAACATTGCAATACTTACTGAAAGGCAGGCTCCGACAAAATCTCACTTTCTTAATAGTATTTGAAATCATGCGCTGAAAATAGAGGGGGGGAAAAATCACCAAAGAAAGAAAATTTAAGCACCAATTCTATACATCCTGGATTCCTAAACTTGAGCTCTTTGACACCAATATGTCTGTGGACATTTCCACTGTTGTCTATCATACTCTTTGCTTCACTTGATACCTACCCAGAAGAAAAATCCCAAAGATTAAACTAGGGATAAGGGATAAGAAATTTTGGGGGACAATAAGCATGCACAAAGCCATTTCATATTTTGTCTTCCGATATAACAATTTTGAAATTAGTCCAATTTCCCAAGGTAACTATTTTAAAAGCACGTACTACATCTTTTCAAAAGTCCATATACCCATTACCAGCTCCTTTGCTTGATAAGGAAGACATTATTCAGGACAGATATCATTAATCTAAGCTTTCTCTAAATGGTTTAGTTCTTTATGTGCTATTCTCTTAATGTGGGAGTCCATTAATCATGTGGAACCCTTCTTGAATGCATAGATACTGTATGTAATATCCTTTTCTTCCTTGTTCTCTTCATTCTAAATTCAAATTAGCATGCTCTGAATGCTGATAAAAGTCTATTTCTAGGAATATTTTAAAAATCCTTTGGATGGACCAAAGCAAGTTCATTTTATCCAGCATTGATCCTATAATGATAGACAGACCAATGTTTCTGGGAATTCATAGGTATGAAAACAATGGTTTTTGCTCTGGCCAAAACATCTGATGGCTAAGAGAAAAGACAATATAGTGTTCCCTTATATTCCATGAGCTGATCAGGTTGACCTACTTGTAATGAGACAATTCCTTTCAAAGCTCAGGAAGGGACTAATTTAAGAGCACTCCACAAGTCATACAATACTCATACTTTCTTGCTAACAGCCTCTGCCATCCTTGATTTCTGCTAGCCCAATATGCAGTATATCCTATGCCATCAAAGCAAAATGGGATCCTATCTTCCATATCTTCAGTAAAATGCTTTCTTTATGTGGTTTTCAATACTGAATAGGTTTCTTATTCCCATGTTAACCTGAGGCAGTTCTGAAAATGATGCTGAATTCAAGTAAACATAAGAACAAACTTCTTATAGCACCTACTGAGTTAGATCTAGATTTAGTCTTCCTTGGGATAAGTCCATTTAAATCAATGGAATTTAAGTTTATTGTCATTTCACTTGTCTTCCCCCTCAGTTGAGTTACCTTTAATATCAAGGAAGAATTTTGATAATTCCTTCGTCTCAGTAAAGCAACTCAAGCAAATGTTAAGAAAGCCAAATTCACATATCTGTTGCACACCGTAACAAGGATAAGGGAAACCTCTCAGCTCTATTTTAATTATAAGGCTGTTTCTGAAACAGTAATTTGATGATGCAGGGGTAGTTCTTGATATTGATTTGTACTGAAATGATAGTGGGTCTTATTATATGTCATGCATATAAGGGACAAGATAATAATAATGGAGGCGTTTCTGAAAGAGCAGCCAAGTTCTTCAACTGTACAACATTGTATACCCACCTAAAATGAATTTACTTTTTATGCACTGTGTTTTGGAAGTTGTATGAGGGAAAACAAAGTAAAAAGAAGATCTGGATTCCTCCAAAACAGAACAGAACAGATAGATAAAGCCATGGAGACTCTGGCTTTGCTCCTCCTCCAATCATCTCCTACATGTAGTAGTCCCACAACCACAGATCCAATCCAAGTCCTCTACAGCCTAAAATCATGGCAAGAGGCCAACCACATTATCTGCTAATCCGTTCCTGGACCAGGCTTCAATATTGTTATAAATATTCATACACATACAAAAACTACTGTTTAAGTCACACTTTTTGCATAATCTTTATGTTCCAAAAATGAAAGCATGCTTTCCCCTTCTTTTCCCCCTGTAAGGATCACTCTGTGAGTTCCTTTTGTTCAGATCCATAAAGCCTGAAAACTAATATGCACCCATTTGCTAATCCTCATTTCACATCTCACAGGTGAAGGGCCCCAGTTAATAGGAGAAACAGCAGTTGATAGCACCGTTCTGAATTGTCAGTTGGATGAATTTCTGCGGTAAAAACACCTTGGGATGGCTTGTGGCTTTTTTGTGGCTTGTGCATGGAGTATGGCACAGTTTTTGGGGAAGCCCTGAACCTCTAGAGACAAACTGTGTCAGCTGGGGAGCAATTTGGGGCACATTTGTGCCCCTTTTCTGTCCCTCAAGATGTCCACCACTGTTCCAGCCATTTCTAGACGGGTCATCTCTCCTTTCATCTCTGCTGCTGCCTAGGGATATCTGGATTTCCCAGTCCATGGAAGCGGCACAAATTTTAATTGCATTTATTTTCCCACTGGGTCAGAAAGATTTGTTGGTGTGCTTTCACATATCTGTTAAGAATCACAACACCGAGGACTCCTCTTTTCTGCCTTGAAACTGTATATGTAAATGTAGTTCCTCCTGCAGTGTCTGCCCTTGACAGACACGGTCTTAAGTTAAAGAAACCTCACAGTATTTAATCATTTGATCAATGGAAAACAACTTTATGATGTAAGTGGGGTAGAGTCTCCCAATATACAAGCACACGACAGATGCAACACAATGCACAGGGCTTTGATACAAGAAACACTACAATGTAGAGGGCATCAGGTTTTGACATAAGAAATACTACAAGACATTGCATAAAATTCTAACCATAACCATCAACAGCAATGCAGTAAATCTGTGCCTGAATCTTCCCAGACTATAACGGCGAAGATGAAAATTATTTTATGCAATACTTTCTATCCACAGAATTTGCCATATAGGCTATTTTCAAAAATTCTGTTATCAACATTCAGTGAGATCAAGGATGTGTTTTATGTCTTGATTTTTTTTTAAAAATAGTAATAGCTGAGCCACTTCAGCATTATGAAGTGGCACAGCCTTGAAAACCTGCTGCTTTTGAAAAAAGATGGAACCTACAAAACTGGTTAAACCTTGGACCCAAATTGATGACAGAGGAAAATTAAGAGTGATGCATAATCATGTAAGGGAAATTGCCACGGCTTCATTCATTCAATGAACGAAGCTAACCTGCAACAGGAAATGAAATGTCAAAAAGACATTATTCTGGATCCATTGAGCTAAAATTACTGGTTGATTGATAATGAGAAAGTTTTCTTATTAATGGGATCTTTTGCAACTTTGAATTAATTTATCATCTGATGGCTTCCTGCTCCAATGGCTGCCTGCTAAGACTCTTTTTCCACAGCAATAGAAACCCACATTCCAAAATCAAAGCTATTATTTTTCCCTGATAAGGATGTCACTCATCAAAACATTTGCTTTGGGAATGCGCATTACCTACCATTTTTTCAAAGTTCACCAGATTGTCAATAAAGGTCTTGTTGCCTTCATATGTGAATGTCATGTCTGCAACATAAAACAATCCATATAAGCAGTAGAAATTTTATTTAAGGAATATGTATCAGTTTTTGACCCTAATACATTTACCTGAAGTATTTTCTTGTAAAAAAACCAACCGTAATGTTTAATATATTTTGAGAAGCCCTGTTTGCTAAATAAGTTAATATTGAAATGAAATATATTTTAAAGATATTTTCCCATCTTTATTAGACAAGATCACACGTCTAATTTTAAATATCTCATTTTAAAATTTATCTTCCCCCCCCTTTAGCTCATTACCTTTGATGAGTAAAGGCATAAAGGGAATAATAGGCGGTTCCAATTTAGCAACTGTGAGTCTGTAGGCCCTATGGTTTCTTGAAGGGTCCTAAAAAAACGAAAAGAAAAGAAAAAAGAAAGAGGTATTGTCAAATTCAAATATATGTAAATTACAGCCACTTTTATTTTGAAAGGAGGATTAGTATCTGAAGTACATTTTTTTTAAAAGCTAACCATCTATCTGTAACAAAAGTTACCCTGTGGTTTTATAAGGTAACATGCTTAATTTTTTTTTCTTCTTTGTGCATTTGCTGATTCATCTCTATAAGCTATAAAACTAGGATTCTGTAAAATTGGTGCATGAACAAATTTAAAGTTGGGCTAGTTTTTAGATTTCCCAGATCGACTGTAAGTAGGACAGACATTTTCTCAGAACAGTTTCCCTGAGAGTGTAATTTATTAGTCATATATGCTTGTTTTATCAGCACTGTAAGGGGATCATAAATTCTTTAAAGTCACACAAGGACACATAAAATGTAGAAAGCAGAGGGATTTAGAACTGAGTCCGGAAATAAAATGTATCCAGGATGTGCCATGCATAGAATTAAATCACGATTGCTATTTACCATTAAGCTTTCAAACTCTGCATAGATCTTCTTGAACTTGCTTGGAAGTTTCTGCCAAGTAAAAACAAAGAAACACCCGTATGGAATCCTGTATCAAATTTAGATTGCTTGATTTCCTGAAAGCACAAGGACAGTTCAGTTGCTGGTTCATATGGCCTATACCAAAGAGACAGCATGCCGTCCACCAGGCCCTGTTGTAGGTGAGGAGAGTGATTGTGCTCATCTTCACACGAAGGGGCAGAGTGTCTTGTTCCTAGTTCTCTAACACGTCTGAGAAGGCAGAAAATCTTGTTCTTCCACCGCTCATTTACAACAAAGCAGCAGTGAAAAATACAGCAAGTTTCCTAGCAACCAGATTATAAATAGAGAACTATGAAGCTTGGAGCAGATTTAGTTGCAGACCCCAAAATACCCTGGGAAATAGAGAGCTCTTTGCTCCTTGGTTCACAGAAGTTAAGCAGCCGCAAAGGAAACGAAATTCCAATCTGGATTTCCCATCAGTCATCTCAGGAAAGAGCTGGTCCCGTTTTTTAACCACATCCCCACATACAATAATCTTGCAACATCATTCACAGCTCTTTGTAACGTTTAAAGGCCTACTGTTTACCAAGTGCACGGTTCCCAGCGATACTGCATAGTGCAAGTCTATCACATAATACTCAGATTGATGCTACTACATAAATGGTGTCACTTTCCAAGAATGAGTTCTACAGTAATGCGGAGGACCAACTTGCAATCGTGCTTGAAACCACCAGGCTAGAAATCATGAGTGTGTGAATAATAATCCTGCCTTAAATCAGAGAGGTGACTTTGGGCCAGGCACTCTCTTTTAGCCCTAAGAAGGAGGAAGGGCAAAACATTTCTGAAGCAGGAGAATGCTACCACGAAAACTGCAGGGACATGTCCTGACAGTCACCAGGAGTCAAGACTGACTCAAAGGCATTAAAAAAAACAAACCAGCCATATAACACACCCACACTCACGCCCCATACTGACAGAGCAGTCCTGAACAGCTTTCCAGCTACTTCTCTTGTTGGTTGGTTATTTGTGATTAAGAAAACAGGTGGGAAGAAGTCGTAGGAAAATAAGAAAGGTTACCACTAAATGGCACTGTCAGTTCAAATGCTCGTCCGATGTAATCGTTGAGGGAGGATGAACAAGTAAACTCTCACGTGGAAGCATGCAGGTTAAGGAAAGGTAGGTAAAGGAATGCCTGCAGGTTTTACTCCGCTAGCCATAGCCGACTTTAGGGGTCGGTGCTCATCTCTGTTTCTTTAAGCCTTCGAGCCAGCACTGTCCCAAGACATTTCCACGGTCACGGGGCCAGCATGAGATCACACCACAGTGCAATGCATATGGTGAAACACAGAATACTGTTACCTTCCCACCGAAGTGGTACCTATTTATCTACTTGCATTTACATGCTTTTGAACTGCAAGGTTAGAAGGAGCCGGCAAGTTAGCCATGCTATAAATAAATGCCTAAGCTTAATTAAGCTCACTGAGAGGAGTTGGAACTAACTTTTAGCGAGTCATGCAGAGAACAGGAAGAACCCCGCCTAAGGGAAAAAAAAGGGAATTTAGATTTATTTTTATAAGGGGCAGTCCTCTGCCTGGCCTCACGGAAATTTGTTTTTGATACTGAGGGGCGTAGCAAAGGTCGCCAGTGATGTGGGAGAAAAAAAATCCAATGTCCAACATGTAAAAAGTCACTGGATTTGAGATCTGAATAGGCAAGAATGGTTTTGATTTTTCCCTACTGAAACATCAGGACGTATAGTTAGGGTCCTTACACAAAAGGGATCTGTAGGAAAAAAAATCAGTCATGACAAATGGCATTCATTTGGATAGGTGGGAAGAGAAGAAAAGAATCATTTTGTTGCTGCTTACAACTGAAAACTAGATATCTTGAATGATCCACTGAAAATACCCAGAGATCCACAACTAGGCTTAAACGTACTGTATCTTTCTTCTCTCTAACACCATAAGTATATAAGCACCTATTGGGTCCTGTCAGCCTAGTCTCCTTTGCTATTCTAAAGAAACAGCAACACACAAGTCAGATGAAGAAATCAAAATCAAGTCCTGGAAGAACTGCACTCACCTCCCAGGTCATTGTAAGGCGACTCACTGCAACGTTGCTTAGTCCCATAATCAAAGCAAAGAAAGAATTCAAGTTTTTATATTCCTTACAGCTGGAAGAAAGGAAGGCCACAATTTGAGAAAAGGGAAAAAAAATCGGACATGGAAAAAGATAAGAAGAAGCCTTATTTCTGTACTGTAAATGGGTTTGATTTTGAACTGGGTTCTTCTACCCTGAACTTAATAACATACATAAATAAACATACTTGAACTCGGTCTGAGAATATAAAATGTTTTTGTTATTGCAACAATAAATAGCTGCAGTGGCAAGTTTATTAATTTAATTTAATTTAATTTTAATTTAATTTAATAACATTTATATACCGCCCTTCTCCCTGAGGACTCAGGGCGGTTCACAGGGCAGAATAAAATAGCGAATACAAACATTAAAATAAGATTAAACAAATTGCCCTAGTTAAAAACAATATAAATACAACACTAAAAACCCCCAGAAAAGTTAAAAAACGAAAAATAAAATAACCCCAACACTCCCCCTCAGGCTAGGCCGGCTTGTACAAACAGAAATGTCTTGAGATCGCGACGAAAGGAGCGAAGATCGGGCGCCATCCGGAGCTCAACCGGTAGCTGATTCCACAGCTCCGGAGCGCCCACAGAGAAGGATCTCCCCCTGGGGGCCACCAATCGGCATAAATTAGGTTACAATTCCAAGCATATTTACACAGAAGCAAAGGCCATTTGGAATGGCCAAAAAAAACTATTTAAATTAGGCCCTTAAATTTAAATTAAGCAAGTTCCTTCAATTAAATAACCAGCAATCCTGAACTAAGAAAGGTTTAATATGTGCTAGCGATGCAAACACATTTTTTAAATTTGTATTCTAATGATTTAATCATTCTCTTTCAGTCAGTAATGATCGTTCTGTTATATTATCAAAACTCAGTCTAGAACTATAATCACACAGATTATCATTTGGGAAAATATGTTTTCAATTAAGGATATTTAGACAATGCCCTAATATGAACCTTACTTTTTAGGTATGGGGCCCGTTTCCCCTTGCCTTCATCCAAACAGGGATGGGCAATCTGTTGTACACCATGCTTAGCAGCACAATTTTTTTCTACTGTTGCACTTAATAAAGGTGGAAATGGATGCAGGAAGATTTGGGAGTCAAACATTCCTCTTTCTGCCTTAAACCAATCTCCACCCTCCCCAAACATTTGAACATTTGCTGCCAAATCTGGACAAGTTCGGAAAATGTTTATGGGTGGAAATAAAAATAGTTTGCCTCCAGCGGGGTGTGTCCTGCTACTATTTTCATCCTCAAAAATCCAGAGAAGCCCAATAATGGACTTTAAAAAAATAAATAAAAATCACCCCTTGGATGCTGCCCTCCTTCCAGGACCCTCAACCACGTGCAGGCCCATCCTATCATCCCCCTCCAACCTCTTCCAGTTTGTGCCACATGACTCCAAGAAAAACCCCCACACCCCAAGCTCCTCTCGCTCGATGCTTAAGCACCTAGGCAGAGAGCGAATAGGTTTCCACAGTGGGTTGCCTGTTCTCCCTCATCTTCAGCGAAGCCGCCTCAGCACTGTTGGACTGCATTTAGCACAATAGGTCAGAATGACACTTCCCCGGGGCATCTTGTTAGCACATTAGATGCTAGATTCCATTGGCTTTGAGTCTAATCCTGCAGGGCTCTTCTTAACATCCCGAAGTGCCCAATCCTGTATTTTACTTGCTCCTTCTTGCTCATTGGACACTACTGCTTCTCTAAGCTTAAGATATTACATTTATCACACTAAACACGTAATAAAAAAATAACTTTTACGACTTTAATATGAACAATGCAGGCAAAAAAGAAGGGGTTTGCCAGTGTACTTTGTCACCCGCCCTGAGTCCTTCGGGAATAGGGCGGTATATAAATTCAACCAAAAAATAATAAATAAACCTAATGAGCAAATGATGTGGGCCTTGAATATGTTACCGTGCTTTATGAAAGAAGACAATCTTGCAGCGGTGCAATTTACGAAGGTGCAATCTGACCAGGGGTTGGCATCTAGACAAACTAGATTGGGCCAAATCAGCTTGCCTGAGTGGTACAATCTAGTACTGGAGAAGCTGAAATGGAGGTGAAGAAGCTGGGAAGGAGCCTATGGCTATCTCTCCCCACATTTAGGTAGGAGAGGGGCCGAAATGGCAGCCAATCAACTTTGACCTTGGCTTTCTCTTCATTCATCCCCCCCCCCGCAAAAGAACCTAGGACAGGGATAGGCACCCTCGGCTCTTTTATGACTCATGGACTTCAACTCCCAGAATTCCTGAGTCAGCTGACTCAGGAATTCTGGGAGTTGAAGTCCATGAGTCATAAAAGAGACGAGGTTGCCTACTCCTGACCTAGGAGCTGACCCAGAACTCTAGGCATGCATTTGCGAATGGAGGAACCTCTGGGGGCAGAAGAGTATTTGAGCTACACAATTTACCAAGGCAAAACTATTAAAATCATGGAAGCAAACAGAAAGTTGAATTCCAAGACACCAATACCGATAGACTAACTAGCTGATTGTCTCGATAATAATGTATTTTCTATTATATTTTCTTATTAAAAATGCACTGATACATCAGCAGATGGAAGTTGTACAAATGGTTCAGTTGTATAACATTTTCTCCTTTTTTGCAGCTACCGGTAATTATTAAGAAAAGGAATTTGGTTTTTTCTTCTTTTCTGTATACGCTACTGCCCTCTACTGGATATAATATAGAACAAAAAAAGATTAAGATGTATGTAGTAAAAAAAGATTATATATTTTGTTTCTATTGTGCTAACTCCCCAAGCTGAGAAGGACTAAGAACATCCTCTGGCATGTTGGATATGTATTCATTATGTATAGATCTGAACAGAATTGAGTGCCAGCCTGCCGTAGTTGCTATCATTAGCAATACATGAGCCAGTGAAACTAATGTCCAAATGAGAATTTAGAAACTTGCCTTTTGTGATTTACTTAAACCACTGTTAATCTAAATTTAAAAGGACGTGTGCCACTATATACATTCCACACATTCCAGTTATTAGGATAATTAAGGCCAAGCTAATGACTAGTGCAGTGTTTCTCAACCTTTGCAACTTTAAAGGTGTGTGAGCGCCTCAACTCCCAGACTTCCATTTCCATGCCTGATAAATTCTGGGAGCTGAAGTCCACGCATCTTAAAGTTGCAAAGATTGAGAAACACTGTACCAGTTCAACCTTCCTCATTCCAATACCTCCAGATGTGTTCTCCCAGTCATCAATCCAATGAGATCTGTAGCCCAATTCATCTAGAAGGTACAAGGTTGTTCACAGTGTTCTAGAACACTTAGGTATGTAAAATTGAGGCACTGAGTTGTGCAAAACATCTGTGTAATAATTAGTGTTCTGGGCAAATCCATCCTAACCTCAAACCAGTTCACAGGTTAACTTAAACACAGGAAGACATTTTCAGTCCCGTAGATTTAGCTTAATAGCTTTATACAAAAAAATAATAATCCATGCTTGCCAAATTTATAGTGCTCTGATGCGCTTTCTATGGTGAAGGCTCTACTGTCATCAGTGGGAGAGAGTTACCAGGCCCACTGCAATCTACTGGAGTTGGAGTCTACTCACTGGGCTGCTATTTTAATAAATTTCTTCAAGAGTTGAACACGCTTGCTGAGCTGGGAGCAAAGGCAAATCTCTGTCACGACCCAGAACTGGATTTCATTAAATCTTCGTAAAAATAAATCGAGATTGGCAGTTGTCTTTTTAAAATGGTGCCGTCCAAATGTATGGTAAACCAGTTCCAGCTAGAAAACAGAAGGCAAGGGGAAAATGGAAGTCATTAAAAAATAAATAAAAACTCTTTAAACTCTTCCCTCTGGAAGGTTTTGGTTCCTTCCTTCTTGATTTGAAATAAATAGGGTTTACCATTATGAGTGAACTGGACAAACCTTGATTAGCAAAAGCCCAGAACTGTATTCAAACCATGATTTGAAGACATACTTCAAAACCATTGGCAAATTAAGGTGTGGATGGTGTTTTGGTTTACATTAACCACTGATATGGAGGTTAAAAGAAACTATAGTTATTTCATACTGTGCAAAGTGAAGCTTCTGCTCTAAAATACAGGTTTGCTTGTAGTTTTCAGTCTTTATTCCCTCACCTCACATTCTCAATGAAGACAGATATTTTATAAAGAGCAGCACTTGTTCCTCCTCTATAATATAAGGTAATGTGTGACTATTGTTCAAATAAAGTATAATTCCATAAACATGCAGCATAGTATAAGATCTGCTTCTTCCCTATACATGATTTTTATGATTAACAGGGCACGAAGTCAATTAAATTGCATGATAAATGATTTGCATATAGTTCACTTCTGGTTGTTCCCAAAGATTTGTCCCCCCCCCCCTCCCGGCAGTTTAATAATTGGCAGAAAATGTACAGATCTTTATTCTATCTATCGTATCACATTTTGATGTAAATGTAGAAAGTTTAAAAGCTTATAGACATTCATTCTTTTTACCTCATGAACACAGTTGAAAAGTTCCCATTCAAAAATGGTCATTTGGTATGCTAGATCTTTAGAGCTCATGAGTTCAAAAGTTCCCATCGTCCCTGTCGATGGGCCTTCTTGTTCCTGTAGTGGTACCTAGGAGAAGTAAGAATATAATCCTAAGAACTAGAGAATTTTGGTGTTTGTTGGAATTCATGCTCTTTTGAGATTCCCAATTTAGCATGTGGTCAAAACACAGAAGAACTGAAATGCAAGACTTTCTTCAGAGAAAATATTTTTTTTTCCAAACGTGGCAGAAAAAGCAAGATTATACTACAACACAAAAATGCACAGCATTTTCATACATGAGTAAGAAATCTCTTTCTATCTGTTACCTAAGTTTAAAACTATATTTAAAACAAATTACCTAATGGAAGCATTATAGAAAGCATTGCCAGTGCTTATGGGAATAAAATATAAATCAATACCTTCCGCTCAGCTTTTAAACCATTAGACTGAATTAGGAATGCCACTTCAGCCTCAATTCCCTCTTTAATATAGGAAAAATATTGCTCACTGCTATTGCAAGGATTATGGAGCCCCATGTATGAAAAATTAAAAACATGCTAAAATTTGTCTTTCATTTCCTCCCAGATCTTCCTGCTCTGCAAATATGGCTTCTATTTTTCTATGTCATTCTCAGCACTTGTTGAAACATTTTCTTTTGTGGATGTCTTGAAGCAGGAGGTGTTCTCCCCCCACACTTTCTGCCTTTTTTATTTCTCTGTTGCTCCGCTATCTTACTAGCTGCTTTTGATTCTTAATTTGAAAAGATTCCCTTGGGGTTTAACAGAAACATGGGAAGCCAAGGACTGCTGGAGAAAGATGATTATATAGAATGAAAAAAGGAGGCAGATCACATGGATTCTCAGCTCCTTTGTAATTAAGCCAAATGTAAGAATCAACATCTTGCCCTTGAAAATATTTCCAAAATGATCTTACCCATCGGAAAAAGGAAAGAAAAAGCAGTTTCTTGATAAATATTAGCAAAGAGGAAATGCAGATGAAATGTTTGCTGTTGTGGTCTGCAAGCCTTTTTGGTCTATAAAAGACTGCACACATACTAAATATTCCTACTGAGGTGCTCTCTGAGCTTGCTTGTTTTCTTGCAGATGTTTCATTACCCAAACTAGGTAACATCATCAGTGCTAGTAAGGAGTGCAGTTTGCTGTCAGTTTGCATTTTAGTGGCTTGCCCTCTCAGTGTTGGGGGGTGGGGGGAGTCTTAAAGGTTCTTGGGCTGTTTACTGTTGGCTTCTTTGGCAATTTCTTGATTGGGGTCTTGTTTACTTGATTGTTGGTCTGATGGTTAATCTATGCTGATCTCGGTGCTGAATGGTGGTGGTGGAGAGGTGCTTGGGTCTTTTTATTCCCTTTTTTGGCTGGTCGATTGTCTCTCTTGCATAGTCTGTAGATGTTGTTAATGTCTATGTGTCTATTGATATTTATTTATTGAACTTATATACCGCCCTTCTCCAGTAGGAAGAATTGGTCAGAGTTGGCCAGGCTTCTAGAAATTCCCTGGTGTTTTGGGACTTGGCTTGGTCTAGGATTGTCACATTTTCCTAATTGAAACTATGGTTAAGCCTGTCTACATCCTGTGAACATAAGTGAGCCTTGGTGGAGCAGTGGGCTAATGCCTCCTTAAGTAACACCAGCTGCCTGCAATTAGTGCAGGTTCGAGTCCCACCAGGCTCAAGGTTGACTCAGCCTTCCATCCTTCCGAGGTAGGTAAAATGAGGACCCAGATTGTTGGGGGCAATAAGCTGACTTTGTAAAAATGCCGCTTGGGGCCCCCCGAAAGCCCTAATAAGCAGGCATATACATAGAATGAAGGCTATTGCTAAGCACATTGATTTGTGCTTCTTAGATTGTAAGCCGCCCTGAGTCTTCGGAGAAGGGCGGGATATAAATGGGATAAAAAAAAAAGAGTTTTCATCATGTCTTCTGACTGTTGGTGTTCGTGGATGCATTCTGCCACTCCTCTGCCTGTTTGACCTACACAGCAGTTGTTGCAGTCATTATATTGTATACTGTAGATGACTCCTGTTTTTTTCTTCTGAGGTTGCTGGCTCTCTGGGTTTACTTAGGACATTTTGAAGAGCTTTAGTTGGCTTGTGTGTTATGCTGACTCCATGTGGCTGTAGTAGTCGGTTGGTGATTTCTGAAATATTCTTGATGTATGGCAGTGTAATTCTTTTTAGGGTTTATGTTGGTCGTGTTGCATTGGGTTGAGTGTTCAGGGACTTTCTGATAAAGTTGCCTGGGTATCCATTTTGTTGGAATATGTTGTATAGGTTTCCTTTTTTCCTATTGCTTAATATTGCTATTGCTTAACAATAGCAACAGCTGACGAGAAGCAGAATTTCTGATTCTTTTTGGCTTGTGAATTGCATACAGTCACATGACAGCAGTTTACTTATAAGTACAGTCACCATATTTCTTGGAAAAAGAAAGAACAACCTGAAAAAGCGGCAAATCTGAGCAAGCTTCATAAGTAAAAATAAATAAAAATATAAAACAAGGACAGGTTTTTAAAATAAAGGACCTTCTTTTATAATAAAGACATACGGTCGCTATACTTATAAGGGATTTCTGAGGGGAAAGGAAGGAAGATGGAACAGTTGGTATTTTGGAGTTTTTCATGTTTCTGTGATTACCATGAATATAAGATTGAACAAGTCTTAAAAGAGTCATTTATTCCTGACATTTTAGTTACAGTAGTTTCAAAATATGGGGGCTTATAAGAAGTTTTACTTTTCTGGGATTATATTTCTTCCAGATTAACTTTCCTTTTGAAACTGAGTATAAAAATGGTACTGTACTCTTATCATTTTCACTTTTGTTTTAATAGTTTCACTTAATTCCTAGACGCAGTCTACATTTCTAGTTTCTTTTTATTCCACCAGAGGGCAGTGCAATCCATCCACATTTGGTTTCCCCCCACCACCTTCTTCATGTTACCTTAAACTAGTATTGAAAAATGGGCTGTTCCTATGGTGCTGCTCAGCAGAAACAATTTTAGAATATATTTGGAAGAATGCAATCGAACACTAGCCCAGATCTTCTGTGGTTTTCCTTGCTTACAGGCAGAGATGAGGCACTAGAGCTGAAAGCTGCCTTCTCATACAGGTAGTCCTTGTTTAGTGACTGTCTTATTTAGCAACTGTTCGCAGTTATGATGGTGGATGAAAAAGTAACTTTATGAACAATCCTTGCATTTTATAGGTCTGTAAAACAGAGGAGAGCTGAAACAGGATAATAAGCACAGCTGCAGTTTCACTTAGTGGCCTCTTTGTTTAACAACTGATTTGCCAGTTCCAGTTATGGTCACTATGCAGGGATTACCTTTACTATCTTTGCAGTGCCTGCTTTCAGCAGGACTGCTCAAAGCAAATGGTCCAATGAAGGTCCAAAAAAGTCCAATTTAGTCTATGTTTAAAAGAAGGCATTTTTTAGACTATGTCTAAAAGAAGGGACGCGGTGGCTCAGTGGGTTAGGACGCTGAACTTGTCGATCAGAAGGTCAGCAGTTTGGCGGGTCGAATCCCGAGTGCCACATAACAGAATGAGTGCCTGTTATTCGTCCCAGCTTCTGCCAACCTAGCAGTTCGAAAGCACGTAAAAATGCAAGTAGAAAAATAGGGACCACTACGGTGGGAAGGTAACAGCGTTCCGTGCGCCTTTGGCGTCTAGTCATGCCGGCCACATGACCACGGAGACGTCCTCGGACAAGTGCTGGCTCTTCGGCTTTGAAACAGAGATGAGCACCGGCCCCTAGAGTCGGAAACGACTAGCACGCATGTGCAGGGGAACCTTTACCTTTACCTAAAAGTAGGCAGACTTAATCATAGAAAATAAAAACTCTAGTTATTAATACCAATTATTCCTTCTAGACTGAAAAACCTCTATGAATACACTCATGCTTGGTTATCCTTAAACTATAGTCATATCTGCTCAGAAGATTTCTCTTTTTAAAAAAAAAAAACAACCCACAGTACTTAGGTTGTCTTCTGCTCACCCCAAAATCCTTAAATGCTGATGGAAGATAACATACACACCTCAAAACTCTCCTTAGTAATATCAACATCTTTTATTATCATAGGGAGCTGAGGTATTTGCAATGTGCAAATATTTACATTTTTGCTTTTATTTTAAAGTATTTGGATTTAGAAAAACTCATTGCCTTTTAAGCAGTGGCAAAACTTCTATTTTACAGTTACTTATGAAAGACATCAGCTTGTAAGGTGACTCATTAAAAGTAAAAGAAGAACCAGTATTGAAACTTGGACCCATAAAATTTCTGCTGACATAGATTGGCAATGAGAATGAACTTGAAGAACCACAAAATATATTTTAAAAATCTACATCTACAAAAATGGAACCCAGTGGAAGATGGTAGAATTACTTTACTGGGAAGTTCTTGTAAACGTTTTCTCAAATGTGGCCAACTTTGGTAAATATGTCCTGTGGTACTATTTCAAAATATTTATTGTATTCCTAGAGTTTATTAGACTCCAGCCCATACGGTACTGCTCAAGTCATAACGCATATATATTTTTACAGTGCATTTTTTGTAAAAAAAAAAAAAAGGTGCCAGAACTCACACGTCATACCCTACAAGGTTCCATCCAAAAAAGGTGCCGGAACTCCGTTCTGGGCATTGTATGAGGAAAAAAAGCCCTGCATTTTTACAATAATTATATGACCAAAATAATTTTTATATAATAAATATAAAATTATATATCAGTCATATTTTCCGCCCTTATCAAATCAAATCAGTCTTTAGTGTAAGACAATAACTAGCCACATTCTGTTCCCATGTATTCATAGAAAATAGGTTTGGATAGCTAGTATGAGTCAGTAAATATTTATAATCTACTTAATAGTTTTAAATCCGCTCTTCTTTTGCACAGATAGTTTCTTCAGAGGCTGAAATGATATTTTATTGCAAAGCTATAGCAGAATTTGCAGAATAAGAGATCTTATTTAGGGTATAGGTAACTTGAAAGAATTGTCTCTCATCTGAGAAGTGTTTGGAACTGAGCAAAGATACATACCAGTGAGTCAAACTGGTCACGAGGACAAGCAAAGAGGCGTCCATTAACACTGAGTGTCGTAAACACTGAAACATCCTGAGGTTTGAGAACCACCTTCTCTGTAAAAAATGAAAAGCAGAAGAAAATTAAACTAGCAGGTATGTTATTAGGACATTACAGAATGGATTTCTCTCCTCTGAAATCAAGTCTTTGTGTAAACAAGTGTGCAATCTAATATCATGAACAGACTGAATATGGACTGACCGACATGACAAACTATTATACTCTTAGCAAGTTTGGTACATTAAGTATCTCGGATGCAGAGCTGGTTCCCATTCAGGTTTTTTTTTATAAGTCTGTTGTTTATATTCACGATATCAAATTAATAAAAACTCTTTGCTTGGGAAAAGTAGGTAAGCCATTCCAGTTTTGGTTCCATCTGCTCATCACAGTCTAGAACTTCTTCAAGGACAACCCAGAATTGCTTAGTGAACTCTAACATTATTCTGGAAGAACTCTAATCCTCAGACATCCTCCATTTCAAGTATTTATTTTTTATTTTATTTTTTAATTAAGTTATGGGCAAGCCCCCATATGCTTCCATAAAACACCTGAAGCACCATCAAAGCCATCCCTGAACATTTCACATTTTATCCCCCAAGATAAAAGTAGCATCTAACACTTTACAATTTATAATGCAGGAAACTTGGTGTTTAACATTGGCTAAATGATGTAATCGCCACTACGTATAAAAGAAGGTGATTAGGTTATCCTAGAAAGTTGTAAAGTTCTCAAGTCACAGTGTAAGTACGTCAGGGGTTTTGAGCAGGGATGCTCAAAAAAGGTCAAGAGGGTAGCGCCATAACCATGCAGTTGAAGTCATTCCTCTTTTCTATATATGTCACAAGGAACATGAAAATGCCAGGCCTTCAACTCTGTGGTTGTGGCTGAGATTTTTGATGCCCTCTGTCCTGTTACCTTGAGAAAGTACAGGGAGTCTTCGATTTATGACTGTTCATTTAGTGATCTTTCAAAGTTACAACAGCACTGTTTTCTGTCTGATAATGCCCATGTTATTTTACAGACATACCACTGGTGCTTATTATATATAGAAGATCCATTCTAGCCAAAAAGGAAATGTGAATAACAAGTCCCTGAATCAGCATACTTTATGCTTGCACCAAAGAGCCAGTTTGGTGCAGTGCTTAAGGCAGCAGGTTAAAAAACAGGTGATGGGGAGTTCTAGTGCTACCTTCATCATGAAGCCACCTAGCTGATTTTGGGACAGTCCCTCACTATCAACCCTAGAAGGCAGAAGCAAACTACTTCTGAAAATCTTACCAAGAAAACTACAGGGCCTAGCTCAGGCAGTTGTCAAGAGTCAACACTGATTTGAAGGCATAAAACAAAAAGAAAAAAATGCATCAAATTCTGTTAATATGTTGCACATGTGTAGAATACATGCGCGCGCAACACACACACACACAAACTCTCTTCCCAAACTGAACTGATATAAAATCTTTTATCACAGATAACAAGATCTGATGTGCATTTTGCAAATTTAAATTCACAAATCAGGGATAAGAAAACCACAGGTACAAGGGTCATCTGTATCCCTTCGAATCTGGAGAAGAGCTCAAATTATAAAAAGAAACTTAATTGTGTCCTAAATGTAGAGCCTTTAGCAGATTCCCATTTTAAAGACTGTATTACAGCACCATGGATGGAAAGAATTTTAATAGGGAAAGAGAATCACTAATGTAGCAGAAGACTAACGTAATATATAATTGATGGCAGGTGGCATCATCTGCTATCTGACTCTTAACAGAACACAAAAAAGCTAATCAGGGTCAGATTTGGTTAAAACGTGAATGGGAGACATTGGAAATCCTGTGGTTGCAGGCAAATTGGATAGCTGGAAAATCATCATGTGACAATAAAACGGTCAGCCTTTTCTTTAACGCTAAGGAGTCTGCCTGGATGTTGAGGAGTTAGCTCCTCAACAAAGTCTTTATCTTTTATTTAACAGATATCACTTTAAGGTTGCTAAAGATTCTTTCATATTTTCTATACCTATTTCGACAAGAGTAATGCAGCAAATGCAATTCAGGCCTTAAAAAGAACAAATGTATATTTGATATATATATCAAATATATCAGTTTTTAAGGCCAGCCTTTCCCTGGTGCCTTCAGAGATAATGGAGAGCAATTCCTGTTATTTTCAATCTGACAAAATATTGGGGAAATCAATATATTCATTTCACCATAATTTGGCACTTCAGGATATATTCAGGCAAGTTATTCAAATGCCTCACCTCCTGATGAACTCATCTTGACCAATATCAAGCCATCTCCAGAGCCCAGTTTGTCGGCTACTGCGCAGAGAACTTCTTTAACAGATGAGAAAACTGGAATGCGGATGGTGGTGTATGTGTGATCCACACAGCATACCTTGAATAAAACTTGAGACAAAAATAACAACATTATGAAAGAGCCCCTTAAAACCTGCCTTTTCCTGTGGCGCAAGGTACTGTTATGATACAGAATCATTGTATAATAATGGCTCTCTCATTAAGAATAACAGAGTTGGAAGGGACCTTGGAGGTCTTCTAGTCCAACCCCCTGCTGAGGCAGGAAACCTTATATCATTTCAGACAAATTGGTTGTCCAATCTCTTCTTAAAAACCTCCACAACTTCTGGAGGCAAGTCATTCCACCGATTAATTATTCTAACTGTTGGGAAATTTCTCATTAGTTCTAGGACTAATATATAAATTAGAATTCATACCTTAGTTCTAATATCTTTAGGTATTATATCCAAGCTAGCAGCGACAGTTCTTGAGAATAATGGATAGTAGGCCAAAATGCTCGCCTCGGGCTTACGCATATTTCCTCTTCCCCCTTAACATGATTAATTTGTTTCTGTCTTTGTGTGGATAGAAGGATGTCCACAGGAAAGGAGGGTAGTTATTAACTGAGTCATGATACAATCATGCAAGTGACATAAATTACGCAACTGACCTAATTCAAGTCATTAGCATGACTAATGACATCATGTGACATCATTATGGCTTCAACTGTAGGCCTGTCTTAAAGGCCCTAAGTTCTTAAGAGAGTGGGGGAAAAACAACCATTACAGAATTCCAACAGTCACATGATCAAAATTTGGAAGTTGGACAATCAGCATATATTGGCAACCGTTGTTGTTGTTAGGGGGGGGGGTGTCATGTGATTGCCATTTGCAATCTTCCCAGCCGGTTTGTGACAAGCAAAGTCAATGGGGGTGGAGTGGGGGTGGAAGCCAGATTCGCCGAACAACTTGCATGTTTCACTTAACAGCCAGCAAAAAAAGGATGTGAAATCTGGGTGGGACCCCACTTAACAACCACCTCGATTAGCAATGGAAATTCTGCTCCCAATTGTGGTCGTGAGCCAAGGACTACCTTTACATTACAACCAGGCGGAGAAGTTACTGAACCTGTCAAGTAATTATTTCAGTGTGTGGACCAATCCTGCTTTGTTTTCTTTCGGCACTGAAAGTCGTGTGGTCCAGTGCACCGACTTACTTTCATCACTTCCCCTGATGGGCTGACGTTTTTGTGTTCTTTCATCACTCATGTTAAAGTGCTGCAAAAGGACTTTGTGCTAGGGGAGGAAAAAAAACAACCCTTCATAATCACAGATACAAGAGAAAAGCAAATTCTCTAATTTATGATCTACTATTAAGGCAGCAGAATTTAGAAGAGAAAAAAAACCCTGCAAAGTTAATTGTATATTTTGAAAATATTTCATGGTACCCATCTGATATTATGACTTCGGAGACCTAAATCTGTAAATTTTTAACTATATAGCATCTTAACAACTGAATACAAAGCCATTTCTTGACTGCAGGTAAATGTCTTACCTAAAGCTTATATGATACGGATACACGCAGGAGAATTAATCAGAGAAATATGGTAGTAAGTACCATGGAAACATGGTAGTAAGTAACATAAAATATTTGTAAATAACTTATTTTCGTGGCATACATATCCAAAATATTTACCTTTTTCTGAGGTCCTTTAGCTTCTTCTGATCTATCAAATGCAAATGAAACATTATTCAGTGTTTTTTGTTAGGTACTGTATGCTAAACTAATCAACAAAAATACAAATACATACGAAGAGTTTTTTTAAATAAATTTATATTTTAGAGATTTTATACCATAAATATTTTTAGACTCCTAAGCAATACAGAATTGAGCTTTTGATTCTGTAAGCTAATCCTAGATTGGAAATGTCTAGGTAACCATATTTATTAGACTTAAGTTGGTTTTATTATTCCTACACAGCTTGTTCATTCATGAATGTACCAAGTAGTTTCCATAGTTAAAGCAAAAGGTTAACAAATATGGCAAATTAACCCTATTCCTAATATAAATACAATAAGTCCACTAAAAACAAAAGTACATGATATATGCTGTTGCATTGCTTGTAACGGTGAATTTCCAGGAAATTGGCTTTCAGGGAATTGAAGATCATGAACCAGGGGTTTTTTGAAACAAAATGTTTATCACTCAACATTTATAGTACCCGAAACCACTGGGACAGATCATGCTTTGATATTCTGATGATAGTTTACATGACCATCCTGGCTGGGCCTCTTGAATAATAGAATAACAGAGTTGGAAGGGACCTTGGAGGTCTTCTAGTCCAACCCCCTGTGCAGGCAGGAGACCCTGTATCATTCTGGACAAAAGGCTGTACAATCTCTTCTTAAAAGCCTCCAGTGATGGATCACCCACAACTTCTGGAAGAAAGCCATTCCACTGGTTTATTATTCTCACTGTCAGAAAATTTCTCCTTAGTTCTAGGGAACTTGATTAGTTTTCATCCATTGCTTCTTGTCCTGCCTTCAGGTGCTTTGGAGAATAGGCTGACCCAGTGCCTAGAGTCTATGAGGAATCGGACGGGTCAAAACAAGCTCAGGTTAGATCCTTGCACAATGAAGTTGCTTTTTTGCTTGATTCTAATTCCAGCACCGATTTTGGATAGGGTCACGCTCACCTACGCCACAAACAGGTAAGGTCCATGGTTGGAGTGCCTTTTGCACAGCTTCAGCTGATGCATCCATTTTTTGTACCCCCGACAACAGGAACTCTGCCCTCATCAACTCATGGCTAGACTACTGCACTGCACTCTAAATGAAGCTGCCCTTGAAAACAACCAAAAGCTTCAACTGTGGCATATGCATTTTTATAAAAAAAAATACTAGCCAAATTTTTTGCTGAAGACTGGTCTGAAAATGATAATGTTTTAGATCTAACACTAGGTGTGCTGTTACATCAGCCATAAGGCACTATGCAGTGCATATTGTGCTGCCACCATGTGGTTGTTTGGGGTACTACATTATGTAAATTTGGGGAACTACAACATTATGTTAATTTGTTCAGCCAACCCCCTCCCATTTGTGATGTACTTCCTCCTTCTCCTTAAACTCTGTTCTATCACTTCCCACCATTGCATGGGCCAATCTACACCAGGCAGGAACATTACTGTCTTTTGACCTTGAAATACCGTCCATTTCTTCATCTACCACACCTTGTCTGCTGTAATCTTCTCTACATGCAAATAAAGGTCCTTCTGGATGATTAAAAGGTAATTTCATGAGTTCTGCTATCTGGCAAAGGCTGTTAACAGTGATAGTATCCGCTTATACAGGCCAGGCACAGGGGTCTCAGCAAGGGGATAAATCATTAAACAACAGTCAGAGTCAGAATACTAGGCATTGGCAGAGATCAGTTTGGAACAATGAGCTCGATCTGATACTTACATTTGTTTCATAGTTTTCTCTAGCTCTGGGAGTTGTTCTTTGAGTGCTGTAATTACCCTTGCATCATCCGATACAGATACGTAAAACTCCTGTTAAATGATTAAAAACACTCTTCAAATGGCATAAAAAGGCCAGCTGATTTGACAAAATCTGTATCATATCTATGCTGATTTCAAACAAGGAAAAACAGCCAAGAATGTATCTTTATGAGCAGTATCACTAAAAATAGCATGTTATGGATACTTTCTGTACATAATAAATAGTATTATTTATGACAATTTACTGCAAATATTTAGATGTGGATAAACCCTCGATCTTCTCCCCAAGAGTAATATATTTCTCCCACTGCCATACTGAAAATTGTAGTCTGCTTTCGGTTGCATTTTAATTTATTTTAGAATCCTTTCATCTTTTACTATCTATCTCAACTGCTGTTTTTCCTTAAAAGAAATGTAGTACTCCAATCCAGTTTTAATTATCAAATAAAAGAAAAATAATGCATTACCAGCAATAATAGCTTTTCAAATGTTTTCATCATTTGATGCTCAAAAGAAAAATTGAGATGTTTGCCATGCCAAGTGGCACAGTGAGATGACAATCTCAGATATCATATAAAAGTGAATTCCATTATTCTTACAAATTTTAAGCTTAACTAATGAATCATTCCCCCAAAATGATGTGCAAGAAGAGACAGTCACATTTTTCCATCAAAACCTGAAATGTCACCAGGAGTTTTTTTTTGTTATATCCTTGGAAGACTGAAAACAGGCTTTGCCCATGTTACAATAAATACTCTCAGTGTAAAGAGACAACACTTGTTGTAATAATGCGCCTTACCTCCAGAAATGCCACTGCTGCTTCCTCTTCTGGCAGAACATCACCATAAAAAGCAGCCCATAGTAGAACTAAACGAACAACTCGCCTTTTATTATTCAGTGCATAGTCCAGTTTTTCTTGCTCTGTGCCTTGAGAAGGCTGAGCATGGTAAGTGCCAGGATGTCAAGGCAAACAGTCATTTTGCCATTCCCCATCACCCCCACTCACTCTGAATTCCCTATCATTTCCTCAAAACTGTGGGCTTTCTGGAAATTGACTTTCTTGGCCATTAGGCGATACAGCAGCCAGGCCAGCAGGGTTTTCAAGTTCAAAATTGTACTTTGTGTATTTCCAGTTTAAAAGATTTTCGTGACACTTGTTCACTTGACATGAGTAGCAGGAAAAGAAGGCACAAGTGAATCCAAAGGATTTCCCAATAAAACAGGACAGGTCAAGAGTTTGGGTTAAACGTGAACATAGTGGATTTTTTTTTGCACTGTGAAAGAAATGGAGCATATAGTTTTCCTGTACATTAATATAAATTTGGTCATGGTCAAATTCTTGGAAAGTGAAACATCAGGGGATGGGGATAATAGTTGCACTTTTATCTTAAGGCGAAGATGGATATAGACATAACAAGAAAAACATGCTAAGATACTACATTTCCTTAGCTCTGTATTATTATACAACCCTTTTCTAAAATCCCATTCTAACAGTAGTAGTGCTTGTGATTTGCACCATTTGAACCGAACATAAAGTTTCTGAATCAGCAAAGAAAACAGCTAACTTCTGTTGATCCAGCAGAAGTTTTTTTTCTATCACAAATGTCACTCTAATGGACCTTGTTAGATCCATTAGCCAGTTTAGTGAATGGAATACTGCACTACTGAGATTAAGTTCATTGATTCATTGCCAATCCATCCACTTGATCCTAGATGCTTTTACCACAGCAGTTCACTCCAATCCCACTTCTTTTTTAAGAGTTATTCCGTTCGTTTTAGCATTTCTCTTTCATCCTCCCTCATCCTCTTTCTCTCTTCCTAAGATGAACCAATGCTTTATTTAAATTGTGCTTACTTTTTCTTCTTTTGCATTTTACAGTTTCAATTTATCTATTTTTTAAATATAGACAGAATGTGTTGTTGGCAGAGATTATTTTGTGTTTTACTTTGTATTACCATTCTGTATTTTCACAGCAATAAAAGGATTCTGTTTGTGGAGGGCACAGTTTGTTTAACATACCGCACTTTTGTGATTTGCTTCCTGCCATCGCATGAAAGCATGTGAGGGCACTTAAATTTCTGTGGGTAAGGCAAACCAGAACTGTTCTTAGATGGTATGTGGAGTGAAGCAGGCCAAAGGCCTGATCTGGTGGTAGTAGGATGGGATTTTGAATACTGCTGCTTTATTTGCTGCTTTCTCTCAGGGAAGTAAATCTTTCCAAGACAGGCAAGCAGTATTCTTTTCAATTAACATAATATAATCCATTTTGTGCTATGTAGCTCTCTTCCTTGCAGAAAGCCAGCTAGTGCATCTTTCCACAAAGACTTATTCTGCCTCCACCCCCTCTTCATGAAATCGTTATTTCCATTTAATTATCTAACCATCAACCAAGCATCCGGCATAACCAAATGGAAGACTAAGTAATAACCCAGGATTCAATTTTCTTAACTTCTAAAACTCTACATATTCCTACTTTGTTAGGATACATAGGGATAGTTACAGTCGGACAGCTTAGACAGCAACAGATATTTACAGAACAAGACCACAAGGTGAAACTAATAGCCCAGATTATCCTCTTCAAATGACAGTTCTGTCAAGGAAGAGGACGTGATGAAGGCAATTCTTAAAATAAATTGTTCTGAAGGCTTTTATAGTGCAGTCTCTGATATAAGTGAAAAACTTTTAAGTTCCTCACTAGAAAATATTCTATCTTTTCTCCTCAAGATACAGCCATGTGTACATGAAATAATTAAGGGAGTGATTTTTGAAAACACTGAATTCTTCACACAGCCACTATTTCCTTGCAGTTAAAACGAAAGTTTGACAGCTGGGATTTGGAGCATTTAATGTAATCTGAAAAATACTGAATCGAGATCTGAAGCTGACAACTTGTTTTATAGTAGCAGAACCCAGGGAAAAGGTTTGACAATGCAGGCCCTGGTCCCTATAGCCTTTCAAAAATCAAACAACATTTTACTGAGTTTCTCCTGCCTTCCCATGCCGCTTCTTTCCGGGCAAGCCCTGTAATTATTCAATATCCTTTTACCTGCTGATTAAGTGACTCACCACAGGCACTAACCATTTCTTTTCCATTTTTCCATTGCTCATGTACTTATTTTTAATTCTCCTAATAATTCCTCCCATGCAAATTCTATCGTAGGAAAAGGTGGAGCCTTCCCTTCGTAAATTTCATGCTGCATATCTATCAGAATAACAGTGTTATGTATAAATAATATTCTAGAGAGGCTATAATTTCTAAGGTATTAATCAACAATGATGTTGTGACTGAATACTGATTTCATATTTTGAGCTTTAAGAACTGTTACTAACTATGCAGTCTGTTCTGCCCTCTGTATAATTACTGATTTATTTCCTTTTAGATGCTTAAACTCAACCTCAGTGTTCATTTTGGGAGAAGGGAAATACAGAGATTTATGTAAAATATTAATAAGACAGCAGTGATAATAATACTCAGCACTTTCGTGCAAGTATACAAATCTTCACAGCTATCTGAATGCTCTGATCCCTATTAATGACTCTATAAAGAGGGTCAAGATTTCCTGTCATTTTAATTGCAAACTCAGTTGGGGAGAACTAATAGAAATGAAGTTAAAATAACAGATATTTATTTTTTGGCAGAAAAAGGATTTTATTCCTGTGAAATATACTGTATATAATGAGTTGGAATGCACTTAAATAGGATCCTTCATTTTGCTTATGAACATTTATCCATTTTAAAAAAAATATTATTTGCTTATTATTTATGTGTTGGCCTTTGGCTGTAATAATGAATTGAATTCAATTGAATTTGCTTATTATGGTTGCAGAACAGTGCCCAGTACAAGTTCACTTATAAATTATACATGCTGAAATAAAAATTTGATAATATTTAATAATATACCTGTATTATTTTAAATGATAAAAATTTGACTTTCCAGTAGAGAAAACTGATACACTGGATTAGGGTTAAGAGTTGGAGGAGAAGCCAAGAATAACAATAAGATATTCCAAAATGGTTTGAAGAATCCTTGGGATTACAAGATAGTTCCTGATTATGACCATTTGTTTAATAACCATTCAAAATTACAAATGAAGGAAATATACGTGTCCCAAGATAATGTTGTAGGATCCAATCTGGGTCAGTCACTGGGCCCAGGGGTTTAGTCTTCCAAACTATTGAATTCATATTAAAGCCCATTATCAGGGAACTTCTCTGTCACCAGAATGTCTGTCCTGGTGAGAGAACACATTCTCTCCCTCACACATTCTGTTGACAGAGAACTGCCCTGAGAACGGGCTTCAGCATGAATCCAAAAGCTTGGAAGACTAAACCTCTGGTCCCGGTGATCAACCCAGATTGGCTCCCTCATTCAAAGTTAGGATGATGCTGAAAAAAATGACTTAGTGTGCTGGTATGTCTGTGGTGTGTATAACTTAAAAAAGGATATTGAGCCATCAGAGCTGGACAGAGTTGACTATTTGGCATGAATACACAATGCATTGTAACAAAATCATTCACACCGGCATCTGTGAAAATAAAACCAAGAGCAGAAGCAAGATAAATTAGAACAGCACAAAACAACAGACATACTTTCCAGTAATTGGGATATTATATAATATCAAAAACCGAGACACTATAAAGGTAGGACCTTGTGGCCTTCGCTTTTGGCTGGAGATCTTATGTTCAGATGTGTCAGAATGCCTCTGTTGGAATCAAGAAAAGCACAGGAATGGCATTCAAAGCTGCAAAGATGGAAGGAGAACTAGTGGAAACCCAGAAGTGCTTTAATTGCACTTTATAAAGTTTTATCATGCAAGTTGTACATGCAGACTTTAATTATCATTTTCAATTGATATTACACGAAAGCATCTGGATTGCATGACCTTCAATACTCATCCATTAAAAATTACAAAAGCATATACGTTACTTTAAGCATTTTTTTTAAAAAATGAATGCTACCACTGAAATCCTGTTTTCCATGAACAGGGAATAAACCACTCTGAACACACTGAGGCTTCATTCCATGCAAATTAATTTCCATAGCAAGACAAAAATTTGAAATGTGCCACTGCTCACAGTATCACTCCCTTGGGGATTTTAGCCTTCTTCTTATGTTTTTAGAACAATTTTCTAATCTTTTTGATGATTCAGAATTCGCAAATGTGTGGGCAGTGCCAGAATAACAAGTCTGATTATCACAGGTTGGAACCCAACATCCTGCAAAATTTTTATTTATGAGTAGCAGTAAAGGAACAAATTATGAAGAAAATGTAAGCCATGAAAAGATAATTAATTAGCATGATTTATACAGATGTAAGGTAGAACTGGATAACTGCGTATTCTCACTTTCTTAAATGTAGAAGTTATTTCTTATTTAATAGGAGATTAAAATGCTTTCCAGAGAAAACTAGAACCTTAGTTTTTGAACAAATAATGTTAACAAATTTCCTAAAAACGCATGGTTTTAAGGCAAATAAGTCAGGGGTCCCCAACCTGACAGGTTGGCCAGTGCGCGCTTGTGTGCGCATTCACCCCTATTGCCGGCAATGGCAAAACTGCCCCGATATGTTGTGTGATGTCACGTGACGTTACAAGTTTGACGTGTCTGATTTAGACCCTTATCCTGTGATTTATCAGAACAGCAAACATATATCAGGAGCTAACCCTCCTACCATTGGAATTTTTCTCATCTCACGTTTTGCTTATAACAAATCTAGTGGGGCGAGTCTCTAATTCACTTCACCATACTGGACAGGTTTTCCTCATTCCTGAGAAGGCAAATTGATTCTGATGTGGCACCTTGTGCACTCTTGCTAAAATTGCCACCTGGCCCAGATAAAACCTTAATCAAACTTAAACAAAAGGTTTGAAATTTGGACCTACCAAAATGCACACAGACACAGACGCACAGGTGAGAAACCCTGGCTCTTCCTGGTCAAGAAATTACAATCTTTCTTCTGCAAGACCTAAGCTAGACAATCACTATAAAAGTTGCAAAGTTTCTAGCAACAGCTATGGTTTACAGAAACGAGCTGATATTCTTTTCTTGTCATTCCTTGCTTGAGAATTTATTTTTCTGTATTTTAAATTTTTGTACTCATGTTTTATTGGTCTGGGTCGACTATAAATAATAAATCAGAGTATTTTCACTGGATGTGTCTTGCAGCAAATAAATGGCAATGATATTTCCAGTTTTTATTCTGATTTACTAACTTGGATGAAATCCCGCAGAAGTGATATTCTAACCTCCCAAACAATTTACAAGGCCAAAGATATTTAATTAATGCTAAAGATATAGGGTATTTACCTCTATAATCATGAACAGAAAGGCTCTTGAGTGAAGTTCATATATTTTAACTTAAAGTGTTAAAATTATATCAGATGACTCTGTTAAATTTTCCAAATATATTTAATCAGAACTGTTAAACAAATGGGTGGGCAGGCTACGTAAGTTACTGGTTATATTACTACCATATAAAGCCAAAGAATATAAGCAAATATTTTAGAACTGATATCAAGGTTATTTGCTATTTTTCTTTTGCTTTGACATATTTTCAAATCTTACCCTTATGTTTACCAAAGACATATTTTTAAATGACATAGTTATATATTGTATCTTATGAATTTGAATAATTGCTAAGAGTCATGAATGTGGCAGGTACATATTGTATATATAGTGGCAGAAGGATGTGGAATAACTGAATTTATAGGCTAACCATAGGAAGTAGTAATGCAGTCCAAAGCTGAGACTGAAATGTTACATATTTCAACCTAAGAATTAAACCCTGAGTTTCAGATACCTAATTTTATTTAAAAACAATTATTGTACATTTAAAATATTCTCTTTGAATACAATTGACGCAAATAAAAATGCTATGAGATCTTACGCCTTCTCATAAATAACAATGTACAGGTAGTCCTCAACTTACAGCAGTTCATTTAGTGACTGTTCAAAGTTACAACAAATAAAGTTTCATTAAAGTGTCAAAAAGTGACATGTAACTGTTTTTCAGAGTTATGACCTTTATAGCAATCCCCATGATCATGTGATCAAAATTCAGGTGCTTGACTACAGGTTCATATTTAGGATCTTTGCTGTGTCCCAGGGTCATGTGTTCACCTTTTGCGACCTTCTGACAAGCAAAGTCAATGAGGAAGCCAGATTCACTTAACAACCGGGTTACTAACTTATCAACTGCAGTGATTCACTTAACAACTGTGGCAAGAAAAGTCTTGAAGTGGGGCAAAACTCACTTAACAAATGTCTCACTGAACAACATAAATATTGAGTTCAGTTGTGGTCATAAATCAAGGACTACCTGTATAGAATGTATGCCAAATTCAGTGGGTCTTAGACAACGCACCGTTCCCTTTACTGCAATGCATTCTTTTAGATTGTTTTCCTCTCTTTTTTTTAAAGTTACCTTATTACAAAAGGAGGAACTGTTATAACTTACTGGATGTTTGTATCCTTACATAAGAGAAATATTATGATTGATATTTCAAATAACTTTCTCATAAATGAAATACCACTCTGACTTTAGGGGGGATGGGAGATAAGGGACTATGACAAATAATTTCAAAAATAGTTCCATTGGAAAGTTTTTAAAAATATAAAATAAACCCCAAACATATCAAAAAGTTATTTGAACCTTTCTATTAAATAATTCCAAGCAATCCCAGTGCCGAGCTTTTATAGCATAAGTATAAATACAACAATTATATAGGGTATGGATATCAACTTTACTCAAAGGTCTGTACAGAACTTGAATAAAGTGAATTCCACTTGAATACATGCAAGAACTTAATTTAAGTATGTAGGACTGCAGATTTTATTTCTTAGATAAATTTTATATGAAGTTACAAATAAAGTTTTATTAAACTGGCCTACCAATTCCTTCATTTAGCGTTGATTCTAGTCGCATCGTTTCTAGAAAGTGTTCTAAAATCTTTTCTGGAGTTCCCGACATTACAATATATCTGAGCAAGGGAAAAAAAAGAGAAACAAATTTGTCTCTGCATCACCCAAAGAAAAAATGTCGTTGGAACTCTTTATGAACGTAGTAATTAACATGACTACTGTAAGACAATAATGTTAAAAAGCCAGAACTAAAACAATTTAAAGTCACATGCTGGAAAAGAACTTAGCCTGATATTTTCAGATATAGGGTGAACTCACTACATACGTGATGTGCCAAATGCTGGGAAAATCGGGAGATTCATTTCATTTCATTTCATTTTATTAAATTTATATGCCACCCTTCTCCCTGAGGACTCAAGGCGGCTCACAACAATAAAAATTAAAAAACATAGAGTAAAAATTTAAAAGAGAATTAAACAATAATACAAAATAATACAAAACAATTTAACCCAGTAAAAGCCTAATTAAAAATCGTAGTCAGTCCAGGCCCGCTTGTTGGAACAACCAGGTCTTCAGGTCACGGGGGAAGGACCGAAGGTCAGGGGCCGTCCGCAGCTCCGGAGGCAACTCATTCCAGAGGGTCGACGCACCCACAGAGAAGGCTCTCCCCCTGGGGGTCGCCAGCCGGCATTGCCTGGCCGACAGAACCCTGAGAAGGCCGACTCTGTGAGAGAGAACCGGGCGATGGGAGGTTGACAATGGCAGTAGGTGGTCTCAGGCAGTTCAAACGAGTATAAAGATTTATTGCAAGCTTAAGCTCTCTACAAGATTCTGACCTACTAATGGTCTAGTGAAATTAGTGGGAGATAAGAGACGCATTCAAGGTGGGCTAGACTTAGGTCTCTTACAGGTGCACAGAGACTCCTGACTAATGATGCATTTGACCCCTCCCTCAGGTTCAGCCTGTTCATCTACTACAGGTGGCATTTCATAGATGAAGAAGGGGGACAGACTCTAGCAAGAACACATTTTCAGCCACGAGCCACTTCTTGAACAACTACATTGCTTAATTTTATTAGCTCTTTTTCAGATTCAACACAAATATATTCAGAGATAAAAAGCCAATGAATCCAGATTATTACAAAAGAGATAAAGTGAAAGGGAGGAAAAAAGTTAAGCTGTCACAATTTCAGTGTGATGCTGAGGAAGGTAAGATTGATGAGATACAACCAGTGGTGGGATTCAAATATGTGAACAACTGATTGTCTGTATGGATGCTGCTTCCAGAAGTCCATTCTGGGCATGGGCAACAAAAAATTAGCTACCGGTTCTGCCGAAGTGGTACGAACCAGCTGAATCCCACCACTGGATACAACAAATAAGCATCTGTCATCAGAAAGTTCTAAAAAGTTCTATATTAACAACACTACACTAGACAATGTAAGTCATGGGTCAATTGGGATGTGAAACAGTTATTCTTCTAAGCATATTAAATTCAACACTCTTTTGTTCAAGCTTTCAAATGCTCAAGGGCAGCTACATTCAGAGTGTACTGCAGGGAGTCCAAAAGAGAACTGGCTAACGTGTGAGTGACTATGACTAAAGATTAAATTCAAAGTTACTTAGGCTAAGAAGAAATATAGCATTTTCTGTGAACATAACATATTCTTATGACAAGTTGATTCCAATTCGAAGACCCATGTGCAATAGTTTACACACACGCACACAGCCCCACACATGTGAAACTGGAATGCTAATAAACTTTAATCGAAGTATGAATATCAGGAACCATGGACAACATATCATAAATCACCAAATGAGAGCATGCGATTACAAATTCTATCCATATCAGTAAATCCGTCCTAATTTTAAAAACTGTGTAATATCCTTGTAGTTGGCAAATAGAAACCTAATTTAACATATTTCGAAGGAAAATATGTTAGCATACTGTATATTGCAAATTGAAATGAAAATTCAACTTTTAAGATTGTTTCATTATAGAATTATTTTCCATAATTGTTGGGATTTATATTTCTGCCTCGAACTCAAATTTCTTTTGTCCAATTACTTTCTCATTTGCAGTTCATCCTCCTGTTCCTTAAGAATGTTTTTACAGTCGATTTTAGCTTTATTCAGTTTCAGGTTTTTTTTTAATTACCTCTTAAATTTCATCATCAATTATGGTTAAGGTCTTCTTTTTGCTGATCTGTAAATTTTATAAGGAATGTTTTATTCTGATATTCTCCCATTTCTTCCATATGAGATTCTGGTAGACACATAATCTGGAATAATATTTAAGAACTTGCTCCATCAACTGATTCCTTGTAGAAGTGTTTATTTCCACCCCAATCCTGTTCTTTTCACAACTGATAGGTCAATTTACCTGATTTATTGCTTTTTAAATAGTATTTATGTTTAATAAAATTCAACTTCTTGTAAGTCTTGCTTACTTCAATTAAATTTAGTACGTTTCATATTGATTTTATCTTTTCTTCCAAATCCTAAACTGTTTATACCTCGATTCCAGTTGTTTCAGATCACTCAACCATATATCCTTCTGATTTTGCAAGGTTTTATTTCTGTTTGATGCCAGAGAGATAAAACAACCTCTCAGAAATCTTGCAAAGAGATAAAGGTTAAATTGATTTGGCAAAAGCTTTTTAGTTCCAGATAACCCTGCAGTTTAATATCCTCTTGTAATAACAAAAGTTCATTCAATCTCTACCTTTTTGACCAATAGCTTCCTCTATTTAGTTTTATAATTATTGGATTATGTGCTATATAACTAGAAGCTGTGGCTTCATGTCTATAAGCTTGGGTAACAATGAGTCAGAAATCCAGCACATGGGTCACCGCCGCACTGCAAGGCACAAAAATGGCGGCGGCTGCACCACACGGTGCAAAAATGGGCACTGTCGTGCCATGGGGGTGCAAAAACGGGCCGCCACCATGCTGCAAACTGCAAAAACAGCCACTGCCGCACCAGGGGGTGCAGAAACAAGGTACTGTGTCACACAAGAATGGGGCAGGGCTAGTGAGTATCATGCAGATGCTAGCCCCACCCCATTTGCAGTGCACGCATGCTCGTGGCCCTGTGCGCACATGCACGCACGCATGCGGGTACAATGCTTCCCCCTCCCTTTTCCTCCAGTCCACCTACTGAGTGACCTCTGCCTTAAGAGGTCTAAATCCAGTCCCCCCCACTCCCGAACTCCCTTGGCTCAAATCTGGTGTCAATTTGCCTTGATCATTAATAGATCAGATTCTTGCATATATGTAAACTCACAGTGCTTTTGAACTCTATCTTGGTTCCTGATTTCTTATGCCTGATAGTTCCATAATATTATGGATCTTCTTCATCTGTGATTTAATTTTCTAGAATCCACTGTAAAATTACAGGGGTAGCTACTTCACATATAGGCACTTCATTATTTCCTACCTGTCCAAAGACATAACTGTTGACTGAGATTTTCTCACCCCAAATTTTAAAGTAGTTTCCTTTCTTTTTGTTCCAACACTGTGTCTTCAGTTGTTATGCAAATTTTACAAGTATATCTCATGGCAATTTTCCCTTTCATGTTTCCCAAGATTTTATTCTGGAGATTTCCTGAATTTCATCCAGATGCAGATGTCTTTAAGTCTTAAGTAGGTTTTCCATTTCTCTTCATATACTTTTCTCTACTGAAATATTCAAGTATACCTCAAGTTATTTTAATGCAGTTCTGTTTCTGCTAGTTCTAATTTAATTTAACTCTTGTTCAGTTCTTTTTGATGGAAGTTCTGAACTGAAAATAGTTCCAGATGTCCTGTTTGCCATTCTTTTTTTCTCGATGTCTATGGAGATGCTTAGTCAACCAGGTCATGATTGTCTCAAAGGTGCCTGTCCAGTTGCCTTTTGAAAAAGCACCTTTGAGACAATTACAGAGCCTTGGTGGAGCAGTGGGCTAATGCCTCCTTAAGTAACACCAGCTGCCTGCAATTAGTGCAGGTTCGCATCCCACCAGGCTCAAGGTTGACTCAGCCTTCCATCCTTCCGAGGTAGGTAAAATGAGGACCCAGATTGTTGGGGGCAATTAGCTGACTTTGTAATAATGGGGTGTGTGTGTGAAAGCCCTAATAAGCAGGTATATACATAGAATGAAGGCTACTGCTAAGCTTGTAAGCTGCCCTGAGTCTTTGGAGAAGGGCGGGATATAAATGGAATTTAAAAAAAAATTATCTCCTTATTCTAATGCTGTACTTGACTTGTTAATTTGTCAACTCTGTCACTAAATATCAACTTTCATGCTCATTATGTCTCTTGAGTTCAATTTTGCTTCCGTATCTTGTTGTCTTTACTGAGTAATTTAGAATGATGATATTCCATTGTACACAATTCCAATAAAAAATATTTAAACTGAGGAAAAGAAACAGAAGAATCAGCTGGGCTACTTCTAGTTTGGTTTCTTCTCTATTTCTGCTAATTTTTGCTTATTTTGTATTCAGAATTTCAATTCATTAAACTGAACCATGGCAGATTATAACATTAAGACTAAGATATCAAATAAAAGAAAATTCAATAATCGTTGATAACACGATACTGTGTAAAAATGATCGTTACTACCTATGAGAGTGAATTACATAAGTAAGTGACTTAAGTATATTCAGCTGTAATTCATATTGAACACTCAAGTCATATATTAGAAATTTGCTTTCCTGGTTCTATAGAGAAATGGCACAGGAGCTAATGGGGAGATGTCCTAGTTCAGTGTTTTGTCCCCACATGCAGGATCTAATCTAGAGAAGAGTTTTAAGGAAGTGTGAAATCCCAGTCAAAAAGACCAGAAGGGGCAAATTAGAGCATATCTGAAAGATAAGCTATCTTCAAAAGCCTATCTGATATGGCAAGGGAAAGTTAGGAGATGACAGGCTGAGCCTGAGGGAGGGGTCAAATGCATCATCAGTCTCAAATCCCTTCTTAACCACAAGAGATCTAAGTCTAGCCCACCTTGAATTTCACTGACTCTTTATCTACTGCCAATTTGCTTTGACCGTTAGTAGTTAGTAGTTATCAGAGCATGCACAGTCTTATTGTGCTGAGATAATCCAGGAGTAAACACAGTAAACAGTGGTTTGTATTAAATGGTGGTTTATCTTACACTATCTTCAATATCATACATACACGTGCTAATACAGCAGGATCCAACAAACCACAATTACAGTAGGAAACGGAAGAGAGAGAACACATCAGCAGAGCCTTCCCTTTATACAAATGCTCTTAAAGAGACACAAACCCTGCTGAGTCATTCTCATCATTACATTATATCTTACATCTTATTTTACATAAGCTGGCTAACTGTTAAATCAATACCTTGACAGTAATAGTTCAGATTCTTGTAGAGATGTCTATGGAGATTCTCAGTCATCCAGGTCATGGTTGTTCCAAAGATCCTTTTTCAAAAGGCAACTGGATTTTGTTCAGCTTTTGAAAAAGCACCTTTGGGACATTCTTGTAGAGAGCATGAGCTTGCAATAAATCTTTATATTCATTTTAAACTATTTGGACTTCCTACACTTGACAGGAAACTGGGTAAGAGAGAAGCTGACCAAAGGGAAAATAAAGCAGCAGTTGAATGGTATCACACATATAAGTCACGATGAAAAGAATGTAGGACATAGAGCAAGAGAGAGCAAGTTTGTGGCCCAAGTAGACGTACCAAGCACAAACAAGAATAATAATGACCTAACAACTTGGCTAGAGATAGGGACATATAAAGTAACATTAGAAATAAAAATTCAATAGCTAAAATCGTTATAATAACTTTCCTTATGGTTTGTGAAGTGTTGGTTTTTTTAAAAAAAAAAGCTGCAATGTTTGAGAACTGCATAGAATGCCTGTGGAAAATTAAGGCCCTCAACTAGCACGCTTGGGCAACGACAAATCACGCCTTCTATATGGCAAGGGAACAGCTGATTATTTCTTTTGAAATGTGGCACAGTTCCTTTCTTCACAGAGAGCGGGCATGATGCAAATTGAGTAAAATCATTTGGAATTATTAAACATAATGTGATGTTGACAATCAAGAATGAAAACATACTTGTGCTGAAGAGGCTGTGCGTTTCCTTGATTAAAAGGCCTGTTTCCTGCTGGGACCTTCTCTAACACCAGGACATCTTGGTCATGTTCCTTCAATCTTACTGTGTTTGCTTCAACATCCTGAAAAAGGATTTAAACTGTCAACATGGTAGGAGTTAAAGAGTACATTTGGATTGGATCCTAATACTAATTCTCTAAAGGCTAGATCCAGCAGATTTTATAGGAAGAAGAGAAACATTTACCCCTTCCCCTTCAGCCCTCTCCACCATTCTATTATTTGCTGACAGTTTGGAGATGGGCAGTCCCTAAATTAAACTAAATAAAATAAATGAATAAATACATCAACTCCACTTTCCACAGTGGAAAACCCAGATTTTGACACTGGAATAGAGCTGTAAAGGGAAAGATGAACTGATGAAAAATCCTATGCCTGAAATGTTCCTAATAACTATTTTAAAATCAGCTTCACTTAGCCTATAAGTAGTAACACCTCTAGCTGACCTGGCTGATTTCTGAAGCTAAGCAGGAGTAAGTAGCTACATGAGGATTCACTTGGGAATTCCAAGTGAACTTAAAACTGGGAAACTGAAAAACCATTCTGGGGGAAGAAAATTGAAACCTATTGCTAAAAAAACCCAACCTGTGTGGCTAAAGTTCATCTTAAGGTTATTTTTATCTTTTATGTTAGTTGCAATACAGGTAGTCCTCGTCGTACGACCCACAATTGAACCCAAAATTTCTGCTGCTAAGTGAGACAGCCGTTAAGTGAATTTTGCTCCATTTTAGGACTTTCCTACCACGGTTGTTAAGTGAAGCACTACAGTTTTTAAGTTAGTAAAATGGTTGTTAAGTGAATCTGGTTTCCTCATTGGCTTTGCTTGTCAGAAGGTCGTAAAAGGTGACCGCATGACCTCGGGACATTACAACGGTCATAAATATGAGTCAGTTGCCAAGCGTCTAAATTTTGATCGGGTGACCATGGGGATACTGCAACGGTCATGTGAAAAATGGTATAATCACTTTTTTCAAGGCTCTTGTAACTTTGAACTGTCACTAAACGAACTGTTGTAAGTGGAGGACTACCTGTAGTAGTTTGCTCTCAGGATCAATTCACTCGTGATCAAACATAAACATGATGTCATTGCAACATTCAGTAGAGCTCCACACTGAGAGAGATGACACCAAAAGCTTCTAGACCACATGGTTTCTGCCATGCGTAAATAAATGCAAGAAACCTCAACATGCAAAGAATTGGGAAAAATGGTACTTAATATTTTTAGCATTCAAAAGCAATCCCTTTTGGGGGTATAAATGAAAGAAGGTTATTTTCTGCACACTTACCCGGAGTATCCTATTAAAGTCTTCTTTATCTACTCTCAAGAAGTGGCAGTTTTCTTCCCGTAAAACAATGGAAGCTGCTCTGGGAGCATCATTCACTAATGCTAATTTGCCAAAATCATCACCTTCATGTAGAGTACACACCACACCCTAAATTTGACAACAGAAATAACAAAAATACATTTGCAAGGAAAAAAAAGCCCGTAATTTTCAGCTTACTCTATTGACACTTCATATACACACAATGGATTTCTACCCCAAATACTGTAACAAATTCATCTGGCATAAAATTATCAGTCAATATAGTGGCAGGGAACAAAGCACAGCAGCTGGGCATTATGAATGCTGGAGAGGAAAGGGCAAAGAAAAAATGGAGTTTGTCCTCTGAAACTGGGTTCAGAAATGGACAGGTTTCTAGCTCTATGAATGAAGCCAAGTTTGCGTTTTTCTTTCTTTCTTTGTAAAGTTTGTCTCTCTTGTCCTTATCTTCAAGCTTCAGTGAGTCCCAATTCATAGATCATGTCTTTCAGAAAATATATTTTACTTCAGTTCTTCTGATCCATTTTAAAAGACTTGCAATCAGGAGGGTTTATAATGGACAAGTAATAACATACAATTGTATTATATGATTACAAAATATATTTTTCTTCTAAATGGAAGCCAAAAACGTTGTCCATTTATCATATGAAGTAACAGGCCATTTAGATGGGATGGGATCTGAACCTGAAAAGACACCCGTCTGCCCTTCCCTGGCCAAAATTCAGTGCTCTTTCTTCTGGCTAGCATGGACTCTCAAGGGGTCATTTACATAATCTGATACTCATTATTTTAGCTGGAGATGCCAGAACGTGATTCAAGCTACCGCATGCAAAGCATGTGCTCTACCAATTCAAGTAAAATTTCTCATGTCTATATCCAGGGGCCATTTGTGGACAGACTATGGGAGACTATGTGAGCAGGGTCTACTTGTGCAAAAATGGAAGAATCACGGCTATTGTGGAAGAGGCAGCAGCTGCAAACCCAGGCTTTGTTTTCATACCACATTAAAGGTAAAAGTAAAGGTTCCCCCGCACATGCGTGCTAGTCGTTTCCGACTCTAGGGGCCGGTGCTCATCTCCGTTTCAAAGCCGAAGAGCCAGCGCTTGTCCAAGGATGTCTCCGTGGTCATGTGGCTGGCATGACTAGACGCCAAAGGCGCACAGAACGCTGTTACCTTCCCACCGTAGTGGTCTCTATTTTTCTACTGGCATTTTTACGTGCTTTCGAACTGCTAGGTTGGCAGAAGCTGGGACGAGTAACAGGTGCTCACTCTGTTATGCAGCACTCAGGATTCAACCCACCAAACTGCCGACCTTCTGATCGACAAGCTCAGCGTCCTAACCCACTGAGCCACCGCGTCCCTGTTCATACCACATTAGATATTAGTTAATCTATTTGTATTTAGGTATGGTTTAAATGGCAATTTTCAATAAAAGTTAGAAACTCCCCCTTTTTTTCTTGAATCAGGATCTATAAAGACGCCATAGGTTGCACCCAATGGTAGTGAAGTCACGTGACACTAGAAGTTCACTTTAGAACGCAATTTTCACTGGCTTCCTCGTATCACTGTAGCCTTGCAGGATTCACAAGAACAATATAGTACATTGAGGGAGGAATTGGTGAAAACCCCGTGACTTGTACAAGTCAAATTGTTTTTCACTAGTACAAACCCACCAATGGAGTCTTAGCCTATTGCTTCCACACAACTGAAAGGAGACAGCTCCTAGGGAAAACACATGTAGGAAATAAAAAAACTTTTAAGAAATTGTACAGGACAGTACCTTTCCATAAATTACTACATTGACTGAACCCTTCAGAATAATATACCAAGATGTCCCTTCTTCTCCCTGATTAAATACTGAGAAAGAAAGAAAAAGTAGTTAGAGCAGGGCAACTTTTAACTGTACAAGATCTTGCAAACTCCAATTATTGGATAATTGTCATTACTGTGGCTGGATGTTTAGGCACCTGAAGCAATCTGTATCTCATTGTTCCTCCAGGAAAGATATATGGTGCCTAAGGATAGTCATGCTATTTTGTTATTGGTAGTAAAACCACAGCTACCTTTTTTTTACTCATTAGTAAAAATGCAATGGAAATAAATCAAATAACTGACAATTTCCTGCCTCTCCATGACATCCGGAATCAGTTGGCTTGAAGGGAGGATGTCTCTCTGCCGAACACTGACTTGGCTTTGGCCTTTTCAATTCAACTATCTTGCAAGAGACAACCATTTCATTCAAAAATTTAGAATCAAAAGTCCGGTGTGAACTATATGAAAGGAACTTTCTGTTGTTGCTTTTAACAATTATGGTAGAACTAATATCTCATCTAAAGCTCAACTTAATAAGTAGCAACATGAGATTGCAGAGTTCTGAGACTGAAAACAGACAAATCTATTTGACTGTGAGTAAAATCACATTTTAATGTTTTTACACATGACAAAATTTATTGCAAGAAAGCCAGCAGTGTTTCTTTAGCAACCTTATAACTATAGCAATTAGCTTTTTTTTTGTCTTATAAGAAATGATTATTCTTTTTCATTAACACTTGTCAGAGCTAATGTTGGCTGCCTTTCTTCTTCATGATTCAAGGCCTACCAAAGGCCTTGGAAATCTGAATGCCTAATTATGCATGGTGGGCCCAGCAGTGCTGTTGTTTGTAGCTGAACGGATGTGTTCCAAGTTTAGGCAATCTGAGTTCTAAGTCCTTGTGCAACGGCACTTAAAGCTCAAATTAATGACTGGTATCCCTTTGACTTCTTCCAGGTATTTGCAACCTCTATTTGTAAATCACAGTATTTTGCAATCTTTTCTAATTCATCTTCTACATTACTATCTCTTGGAATGGCTACAAAATGAACCAAACATGATTCTTTGCAATGGCGGTAATGTCTGGTGGGCACTGAGCAGTCAGAATTTCAGAATCCCATTAAAGTTTTGCTTTGTCATTTTTCAACGATTTTATCCGCGGTTTTGTATTGCCACTCATTCTTTTTTTACAATGAACCTGTATTTTTTTTCATCCATCCCAATGCAATATGGGATGAAGATGGGCAGTTCTTAAATATGACAACATAAATAAATAAAAATATCTTTGATCATGCCTTTCTATGCTAATCTGTCTATGGGATTTTATTATACGGTCAACAGTCTCATTCTCCCTTCCAGGACAATTGGCATTCTTTAGCCAAAATGGTTGTGTTGTGTTTTCTATTTTTGCCTTGTTGGCTTTGTATGTGGTGCATGTTTTATGAGGCAGCACAAAGCATCCCTTCTGCTATATTCTGACATCATCATCACCATTGTCATCAACACCAATCAAGTTCAGTTTCACATGATAATCAAGTCAACTGTCTCCAGATTCCACAACTATATTCTGCTGTAAGTGTAACCTTAAACAAATTTATTTCGCTCAATTATCTGTCAAATTTATTTGAGAGATCATTGCAGCTTACTGCCAAATAAGTAGAATTACAAAATGCATAAAGTTATGAAAATTAGATGTTATACTCCAATCCCCTTAGGGCTAATCATTGCCCAGACTAAAATCCAAGTTTCAGATTCTCCAATTTCCTCCTAATAGAAATAGCCCAGTACGTTTTGTGCACTTATGTTCTTAATATAATTTGCTCAATTGCAGATAAGTCTAAAACAACCATAAAAAAAGATTTACTTACAAACTGTCCCTGCTTTGGGATGTGATTCAAACACCAGAACACCTGCTAGTTCTCGTTTTACCTTGAAGAAATGCACATAAGCATTACATATAAATTTTGATATTCTTGAACAGCATGGGGACGGGGGTGGGAAGAGAGGAAAGAAAGGGAAGAAGCACCAAAAAATTTCAAAAGATGATAGGCAAAAATCTCATGTCTCCTGAAATCAGCAAAAATCTTAAAAGAGTCCTCAAGACATAAATTCATAATGTAAAGCTCCTCCCACAGACAAGGCTAGAATTCCATGAAAAGGAAATACATTCATTCATATAATCCATAATATATGCCACCTTATTCACATGCTAGACAATCTTTCTTTATTGTTTAGAGACTATGGCAGCCATACCACACAGTTGACAAGCTTTGAGCAGGTGCGGGAGAGAGAGAGAGAACAAAATCTATATCCAGTTATATTTCAAATAATTCATGTTCTTTTGCAATGCTGCCTCCTAAGAAGACTAGTCTTGAGCTATCATTTCTCACTCTTCCTGAAGAAAGCTGTATGTTTTACATTCTTTGCATTCCTGCTATCTTGTGTAATGTTTCCCACAAGTCAGACTGGAGTCTACCTGCCACCAACAGGACTCTGACTCTTCACTATATTTATTGTGGACTGTAAAGAGAAAATTATACAGAATGCACAAGAGTCTGAAAAAAAAATCCTAGATTGACTAATGTTTGATGGTAGTAATCTATGGTAAAGCATTGGTACCATCATATATCTGAACAGCAGACATAATCACTTGTATAAATGAATAATATAAGGGCACAAAATACTCATATTCAATGAGTATCATGAACGTCTGTGTTCTAGCATCTCTAACATGTGAGAAAGAGCAGTGAATAGATTGAGCCTGTTCACTGTTTCTTCCCTGTCCAAAACAGCCATGGAACATCTGCATGTATTGGCTGATAATACTGGGCAGAATAGGACAAACATGTATGTATCTTGCTTTAGGGAGGAAAGTTCCCGCCCCCCAGATTTCAATATAACAAACAATAACCCTTTCCAAATTGTCATCTCTATTTATCTGTATGGAGTTTACACTTTTATAGCCATCTTACAGAAGCAGAAGGCAGAGGAGAGATTGGGGTGTTACTGTACGCAGCCTGTATTTATAAATAGCTAGGCACTAATCAGCCTTAGACTGACTGCCCGTCTGTTTGCCTTAAGGTAATAAAATATTTTAAAAACTTACTGTTGTTGAAAGATGAGATAAAGCTTTAATGTGCAAAAGTTCTTCATAAATAATTTCGAGATCATCCACAGTCCTCTGACCAGGTCTATTATAGAAGATAAATACACATCCATTATGTTACATCACAAATGGTCTGATTTTCAAGCATATTGTTGGTTCAAGAAATTACATAAAGGATCTCAACTCAAAGAGCTACCATCTACAATATTCTGCAGTCTACTGTAGTACCAACAGGGGAGCTTGCTTTGGGCCTTGTCAATTAACAGAGACCCAGGAGGTCTCTGTCACTGCCCTATCCCTTTGGAACAGCCTCCCCAACTCTCCACCCCCCCAGTGCTATAGGTCTCCAAGTGCCCAGCTTCAAACAACTTCAAAAAAACCTTATTTTTCCCTAGTCCTTGGGATAGGACAGGGCTTTTCAAACCTGACCCTTTTATGATTTCTGGACTTCAACTCCCAGAAGGTGGAGGTGGAGTTGCTTTCTCTATAAGAAATAACTACATCTCTACAGAAATAGAGCACAACGATGATGAAAACTGTAAACTTGAATGCATTTGGGTCAATATAAAAGGGAGAAAAAATGACATTGCCATAGGTATATACTGTAGGCCACCCAACCAAACAGAGGAAATAGATGAACTTTTTTGCTAGTCAGCTAACTAAGGTATGTAGGAAGCACATCACAATAGTAATGGGAGACTTTAACTATCCTGACATAAACTGGGAGACAAACTCTGCACCAAGTGGAAAATCAAACAGATTCCTGACAAACCTAGCAGACAACTTTGTCACCCAAAAAGTAGAGAAGGGAACTAGGGGATTAGCCATTTTGGATCTAATTCTCACTAACAGAGATGAAATGATAGAAGGAGTTGAAGCCACAGGAACCTTGGGCGGAAGTGATCATGCAATATTGGAATTCAACATTATGGAACATTATTCAACATTATGGAAGCACAAGCAATAGAATACAGTCAAACTAGAGTCTTGGACTTTAAGAGAGCTAATTTCAATAAACGTAGAGAGAGCTTGGGAAGGATTCCATGGATGAGAATTCTCAAGGGGAAAATAACTCAAGAAGCTTGGGAAATTTTGAAAAGTGAGATAATAAAAGCCCAGTCTAGCACAATACCAACAAAGAGGAAAAATAACAACTCTCAAAAGAAACCAGCCTGACTGCATAAAGAACTCTCTGATAAATTGAAAGATAAAAAGGGCAAGTATAAAAAGTGGAAAGAAGGGCACATAACTAAGTCAGAATATCAGCAAATAGCCCGAGCCTGCAAAGACGAAGTGAGGAAAGCTAGGGCTCAAAATGAACTAAGGCTTGCGACCAAAGTCAAAAATAACAAAAAAAGCTTCTTTCAACATGTAAAAAACAAGAAAAAAGTGAAGGAAATGATTGGTCCATTAGTGGGGGAAAGTGGCAAGAAGGTGACAAGCAACAGGGAGAAAGCAGAACTCCTTAACTCATTTTTTCCATCTGTCTTTACACAAAGGGAAAAAACAGACCAACCTATCAAAAATAGTGCCATAAAAAACAGAATAAAAACACAAGTTAAGATAGGCAAGAAAATGGTAAGTGAGCACCTGTCCAGCCTAGACGAGTTCAAATCACCAGGCCCAGATGGATTACACCCCAAGGTTCTCAAGGAATTGGCAGATGTGATCTCAGAACCACTGAACTATATCTTTCAAAGATCCTGGAGCACTGGGGAACTACCAGAGGACTGGAAAAGAGCTGATGTAGTTCCCATCTTCAAAAAAGGGGAAAAAATGGATCCAGGAAATTACAGACCTATCAGCCTGACCTCAATACCTGGGAAGATTCTGGAAAATATATCAAACAACGAGTCAGCGAGCATCTAGAGGCAAATAAAATCATTACTAAAAGCCAACATGGGTTTGTCAAAAACAGATCATGCCAGACAAATCTTATTGCATTCTTTGACCAAGTGACAAAATTAGTGGACCAGAGGAATGCTGTGGATGTAATTTACTTGGACTTCAGTTAGGCATTTGATAAAGTAGATCACAACCTACTACTTGATAAGATAGAAAAATGTGGGTTAGACAGCATCACCACCAGATGGATTCGTAGCTGGCTGACCAGCCATACTTAGCGTGTGGTCCTCAATGGAACTGCATCAACATGGAGGGAAGTGTGTAGTGGGATGCCCCAGGGCTCTGTTCTGGGCCCAGTGCTCTTCAACATCTTCATCAACGATTTGGATGAGGGGATAGATGGGGAACTCATCAAATCTGCAGACGACACCAAGCTGGCAGGAATAGCCAACACTCCAGAAGACAGGCTTAAGATACAGGAGGATCTGGACAGACTTGAACACTGGGCGCTATCTAACAAAATGAAATTCAATGGTGAAAAAAGTAAGGTTCTACATTTAGGCAAAAAAACCCCAAATGTACAGGTATAGTATAGGGGGTACCTTGCTCAATAGTAGTAACTATGAGAGGGATCTCGGAGTCCTAGTGGACAATCACTTAAATATGAGCCAGCAGTGTGCTGCAGCTGCCAAAAAAGCCAACACAGTGTTATGGTGCATTAACAGAGGGATAGAATCAAGATCACGTGAAGTATTAATACCACTTTACAATGCCTTTGGTAAGGCCACACTTGTAATACTGCATCCAGTTTTGGTCACCACGATGTAAAAAAGATGTTCAGACTCTGGAAAGAGTACGGAGAAGAGTAACAAAGATGATTAGGGGACTGGAGGCTAAAACATATAAGGAACGGCTGCTGGAATTGGGTATGTGTAGTTTAACGAAGAGAAGAGTGAGGGGTGACATGATAGCAGTGTTCCAATATCTCAGGGGCTGCCACAAAGAAGAGGGAGTCAAGCTATTCTCCAAAGCGCCCCAAGGCAGGACAAGAAGCAACGGATGGAAACTAATCAAGGAGAGAAGCAACCTAGAACTAAGGAGAAACTTCCTGACAGTTAGAACAATTAACCAGTGGAACAACCTGCCACCAGATGCTGTGAATGCTCCAACACTGGAAGTTTTGAAGAAGAGACTGGACAGCCATTTGTCTGAAATGGTATAGGGTTTCCTGCCTGAGGAGGGGGTTGGACTAGATGACCTCCAAGGTCCCTTCCAACTTTACTTAATCAAATTATGATTATGAATTCCTCAGCCAGGCATGCTTGGCTGAGGAATTCTGGGAGCTGAAGTCCACAAGTCATAAAAGGACCAAGTTTGAAGACCCCTGGGATAGGATGTTTCAGATTACCCCCTTTTAATTGGGCCCAAGCATGTTGAATGTTGTTCCCTCAGATGACTGTTCCTTTGAACTTTGTGAAGCTGCACAGAGTCATTTTGCAGCTGGGCTGCCTAGGAATTTGATAAATAAAAACATTCAGTCTGAAAATTCAGGGTTTCACAGCACAGCTGATTTCTATTGCTGTCTCATGTCGACGCTGCTTCATTTACTATGAGGACTGACACACAGTCATCTGGTAAACAGTAGAAACAGGTACAAACAGTAGAACATGTGGTTTCCCTCCTTTGTTCTTCCCTGCAGTTTCCTATCCTTCTAACTGGATCTGAGAGTTCCCTAATTTTTCAAAGTAAATTCCAGGAGTACATGGAAGCAATTCTCGTAGCAGAAAAGCTAAATGGATTCCCAGTTAGTATTTATCTATTTGTATCTTTAACGTCCAGAAAATAGTAAAATAACCAGTTAATGTGTTTTGTTACCATTCCCTCCCCCTTTTCTATAGGACATTTTTCCGACATCTGTCGTGAATAATTGCTTTTAATTAAATTGAATGTATTTCAAATTCATTACTGATCAATTATACTTCATCTGATTGGGTAGCAACCCTAACAATAAGTAAAGCATTATTTTCGTGACCCTGCTAGTAGCAGACTGAGCATCTATCAGACGTGAGTTAGCCAAGAAAGATTAGTTCCCATTCTCACTGAAGTTGAGAATAAAATAGTCTTAACATCTTCCAGTTTTGAAAGAGATGCAGGAGTCCATTCATCCTATGGACATAGGAAAAGAAAGTCTTTTCTAGAGTAAAAAAAATCTAGAAAAAAATTAATATGAACCAGACCCAATCCCGCTTCACTTTCACATCCAAATAAGACCATCCAGGCCCAGCAACCTGCTAAGATAGAAAAGATCTCCAAAGAATGCCAAGACTGTATGCCAAACTAGAAAATTAAAAAACAAAAAAATCTGAGAAGAAGGCAGGGACAAACTTTGTCCAGGGAATTGATAACAAAGCCATGATAACAAAGGTCATCATGGAAGAGAGCAAAGATTGCAGGAAACTAAAGATGTTCATCTGCTAAACGCTCAGCCAGGCAGAAAGGAAGCATCAAGCAGGGAATTAGCCTTGAACTGTTATGCAGCTACAAAGAGATCCAGGACTGATCCCCTCACCCCAAGCTCCACGGAACCCTTATCTATCTTTCCCAAGGAAAGGCTACCTGTCCTGGGGAGATTCCTGTATTATAAGCAGAATATAATAAAGTACTTAGCTTGAACTCCACACATGTGTATCTGGTTGTTTGCCCCCTGACAATCTTAGGAAGAAGGCCATGGCCAAACCATTTCTGAAAAATGATGCCAGGAAATAGCACAGACCTGTGTATGTAGTCACTAGGAATCAGGGTTGACTCAAAGGATGTAACACGCCCATTCACAATCAGACTTCACACCAGACACAACTTACAGTTATGGTGACACTGTGTTTCAGAATAGAATCCTCTCTGCTGAGCAGCTTTTCAGGGTCACAGAATTTAAAAAGCTCCTTCCTTCATATGCTGCTTGGCAGATTATCTGTCTGTCTGTCTATCTATCTATCTATCTATCTATCTATCTATCTATCTATCTATCTCTATCCATCAATCAATCAATCAATCAATCAATCAATCAATCATAGATGATCAGGTTAACAGGGATAAGCAACCTTGGCTCTTTTATGACTCGTGGACTTCAACTCCCAGAATTCCTGAGCCAGCCATGCTGAGGGGAAAGGGAGAATTTCCAAGCTGAGCCATGCTGGCTCAGGAATTCTGGGAGTTGAAGTCCATGAGTCATAAAAGAGCCAAGGTTGCCTACCCCTGGATTAGGAGAAAGTAGTGCTGCTCTCTAAAATCTAGGAGTGACTTGTTGCATGTCCTCTATCCTTTCACACAGTTCTCTTGAGGTAGCCATCTTGTCATTCATACAATGGACACTCCTTCCGCCAAAATAATCTGAATCAGATCCATAACTCCCACCTAAGTGTGTGCCAATGGGAAGGGGAGGTGAAGACATGATGTCAAGATATCATCATGCAAAAGCCATGAGTTATGTATTTGTTATCAGGCATTGGGATGTAAGTACGAAATGGCAAGATTTGTGTGATGACATCAACATGCGCGTGTTGTTATTTTGGCATACTGTGGTTTGGCATGAATGCCACTGCTAGAGAATGACTATTCGTAATTTAAGAACAAACAAACTGCTACAGGTACCGTTACATTCTAGCTTGGCTTAGAAAATAATATGGGTAGCAATCAAGGTAGAAGCCACCATCATACAACAACTGCCTATTTCAATAACAATTTCCAATAAATGCCTTATTTGATTTATATTTCTAACACGTTCCAGTGAACCAACATTTTTGCTAAACAACTAAATCAAATGCTAAAAATCAAATATTAAAAAATTAGTATTGGTTGTCACTTTTGAATCACACAATAATTTTTAAAATAGAAGTCACATATTTCAAATAGTTTTTCAGTGCATGTAACAGATTTATATTTCTTAACACATACATCATTAGAAACAAGCAGCTTTGTAGCACCTTTTTTTTTAAAAAAAAAGCTAATTTTATATTTAGAGCAATGTATGTATTTTGATAAAAAGGAGGGGGCACCCCTACCAATAGCAACTACGGTCTGCCAATTTTCTCCTTGCCGTTTTATTCTGGTTTTTTTTTAACACCACAGACATTCTTTCATCATTTGACAGTTAAAATGTTGCAATGAAATAAATAAAGAATTTTTAAAGTTCCCTGTCAAAACAAGTGACACATTTTGCAAGTGAGTTTCAAGTTCGAAACAATAGGAAGCACCTTTTAAAGCAGCAGTGCCATTATACGCTCAAATGCTCAAAATAATCTTTTCAGCATTTTTTTAAAAAAAAATTAAAAAAAACATTATTTCTTTCTTGGTAATTATATGAATTTTGCAACCTCTTGAAGAACTGTAAGCCAAAGGCAGCAGCTGTGGTAATTTACAAGCAGAGGATATTTTTCAAATCAACCCAGAGCCAATATCCTACACTTCCTGTGAACTTTAATAATAGGATCGTGATAAGTGGGATAAGTATCTGGACTACTCCATAGACTGAAAATCAGTGCTAACTTGGTGGAAAACTTTTTGCACCTGGAAAGTTATTAGTCAATGAAGATTAGCCTAGACTCTTTCTGCCTAAAAATAATTTTTCACCCAGAGAATGCTTTGAATAGCAGAAATTTTCACCCCTTGACTATAGGGCATGTTAAGAGGTAGAGCATAATTATAGGTTCTGGGTAATCAAGCCCATCAAAATACCGGATGCAGTTTAGGTCTTTTGCTTTATTCTATCAAAAAATAAAACATATCTGAGTTATCATTTCAATTAGGTTTTTGTGCACTGGTTCCTATAGCTAAATACTGAAACTGCACATGCCCTGCCAAGTATATATACGGGTGAAAGATTTAAACCAGGGTCTCAAAAACAATAATTTATTAACCATCTTACGGCTTCCTAAGAATCATCCTCATGTGAGCATCGGGTCCAATCTGAGCAAGCAGGAGGATGGTGTCTTGTAACTCTTCATCACATTCCTTCTTTTCTTCCTCAGTTGGCATCACCGGGGCATCTTCATGCTCATCATCCAAAAATCGATAAAATAAATATTTATCCTGGAAGTATTGCTCTTGGTCCACTGAAAGCAGCCATAGGATATATAAAAAAAATGATGGTAGAAGGCTTTACATCAGCAACACAGAATCATACAGAGCTGCAGTTCTCAGCAGGCAAAGGCAGGGCTCTCCATGGAAGTCCAGCCAGTTGCCAGAAGACTGCTGGACTTCTCATAGATCTCTGCCAAATATGGCTTGCCTGTGCCAGAAGAGAATGTCAGTGCTGGTGATTCAATACATTAACAGACAACGTGCTCGCTACTTTTGTGTTGGATACATCCGTCATGAAATATCTATGACTCTTCCTTGTATCTGACTCCACCACACCTCCACTATGTGAGCTTTAAGTATCTCTCTTCTAGTGCAATATTTTTCGGTTAAATGACTAGATTGCTGACATGCTATTTGGATGAAAGAACTTTTTTTGTTTGTTTGTTTAATCTTAATTTTAAATTCAGTATCCACACCAACCAAATTTCTACAGAAAAGTTTTCACGTTTCAAATAGGATTTACAAACAAGCGTGTGGCCTCTTCGCAGAAGTTTTAGAAGAGCCATTATTATTTTTTTTGCAATCTGGCACTGTTCAGTACTTTTTAAAAATCCAGTTTGGGTGTCTGAAGGCTCTCTGAGAATTTGATCTGAGGTAGAAGTGGCTCTGCGGTGGAACCACCAGGTGAAGGGGAGGAGGCCCTGCTAGGAGGAGTAAAAAGACACTCCATCTTAGGGTCCATTTAGAGGAGGAAGCATCTTAGATCTCACTATTGGTCCCACCTTTAACGTGCTTGTCCTTTACTGACAGCGATTCCCCTAGGAACAAACTGCATCTCTGTACACTGAAATAATTATATCTCTCAAGCATCATAATTTAAAGTATAGCTTATGAACTTCAATAGATTTCCATTGCCTCCTTTTAGAATTACTCTACTAAGGAACGTACGTTCTGGATTTCCCATTTCTAAGTTCCTCTTACCATGATTGAGAACACCTTCCTCCAGCAATACTTGCCACATGCCCACAGCCTGGGTCCGTAAATGAACACAGGAACTCTGCTGCATTATCCAGTCTACGAGTTCTGTTCCTACACAGCATTGTCTAAAAGATGAGAACAATATCAGTAGTTTTAGGCACAAAATATTTAGTTAACTTTGTTGTTGTTGTTGCTGCTGTTGTTGATAGATTTATACACTGACTTTCCTTCAAGAGTGCCAGGCAGAAATGGATGAAACCTACTACAGGTAGTCCCCAACTTAATGAATGTTCAAAAGTTACAATAGAGCCCCCCCAAAAAAAAAATTCTGACAGCTGCCCCCTTCATGGTCACGTGACCACATTTGGGGCACTCAGCAATCAGCCCACATTTACGGCTGTTTGCAGCATCCCCTTGCCACATGATTGCAATTTATGAGCTGTAGTAGCCCAGTGGTTAGAAGGCAGTACTGCAGGCTACTTCTGCTGACTGCTGGCTGCCAGCAGTTCAGTAGTTTGATTCTCACCAGCTCAAGGTTGACTCAGCCTTCCATCCTTCCGCGGTCAGTAAAATGAGGACCCAGATTGTTGAGGGCAATATGCTGGTGCTGTAAACCACTCAGAGAGTGCACTGCGAAGTGGTATATAAGTCTAAATGCTATTGCTAATGCTGTTATGACATTTTTGCCAAAACCCAGAATTTACTTTTTGTTTTGGGCAAAAACAACCCATAGCGAACAACGGGTTTGCTTTATGACCATTGTGTTCACTTAAAAACCGCTGCAAAAAAAGTAATAAAATTGGGTTGGTCACATGATAATCCATTTTACAACCACCACAATTTATGATTTAATGTGCAGATTCTATTATGGTCATCGATTGGGGATTACCTGTATGAATTGAGTTCATCCTATGCTTACAGATTTCTATTTTCCCAGAAGAGTGACTACCTGCCACTCAGTTTTTCTTCTTAGCTCCTAGTAAGGTTTTCACATAGCCCTGTTTAATAGAATAAGACTGTGATTTATTTCCTATCTGGGAAAAGGCTTTGGTGCTGTTTTGCTGAAATGTTCCCTTTGCAGGGTTCATTGAACAGTTCATATAGCTTGCAACACATACCACAGTCTTATCCTATTAAACCCTGATAGGGTTTCTTCTGCTATGCAGATTTCGCATCATAATAAACAAAATGTATTTAGATTTCTGAACCTGTTTGCTACAAATTTTAAACATTAATCTTCCATGCAGTCACCCCACAGCAGTCTGAGGAGGAGACTGTCTTTCAAACTATTGAACAAATATACATAAATACATGCAGATAAATGCATGGACAATAGATATATGAAGATGCTAGAAACTAATTTGCCTCTCATTTTTATGAAAGGATAGGTGGAATGATGTTTGCTAAGAGTATCCAGTTTCATACTAGACACAGCAATACGTATAGGGTCCTGCAGTACGCTAAAATCAAAATCTCAACATAGGTGTGTAGTCTTGGGTTTAACTTCTTGACCTTCTCTTGACATTTTTTTCAAATGAACGGAAATTTGGGCAATTAGATTATGGCCTTGAGATCGGAAGGCACCTGCACAAAGACGAACTAATGGTTCTGACTGGGCTTAAAACTGTTGGTTTCAATCTTATCAACTTCATTCCTTGCACAAGAAGCACTAGAAACACTTAAGACAGTGCATTCAGTGACTGGATAGCTTGAAGCCAAAAAGATGACCAGTGATTGGCTGGCATTCTCTGCCTTTTGCCGTGAGAATACTAGATTGAACAATGATTGCTCAATGATCTCTATAAGTTCCAGACTCGGAAACATACAGTTAGTTCTTGCTTAACATCTGGACTGGGAACTCTGTCCCTAAGCGATAAACTACCAGTATATCCTCTTTTCTCCCCATTTTGTTCTCCTTTTCAATTGTCCTTGTCTTCTTTGGCCAGTTTAGAACATTTAAAATTGGCAGACAATGATCATGTGAAGAAATTGTAAGCTGTTATAAAAGCACACTGTGAATAACAAAGCAATAGAAAGTTTTGTATAGGTCTCAGTGTATTCCTGGCTGCAGGAATCCACGATGCCATGGCCTGACCTCAAAAGCCCTCCTGAGGATTAAGAAAGAGGATTGGAAAAGCCCGAAACAGATCCTGTGCTGATAGGTAGCAGCAATCTAAGATCAATATCTGTCTCACCACTTCTGCCCTGGGCCCAACAGATCCTGCCTAGATTAGGAGCCTTCTGAGAACACTATATATCTGTCAAGAAGAATATTTTTTTTATAATTTTAAACAATAGCAGTTATTCCTTCAGGATGAGGGCTACAGCTGATTTTTGAATGATGTGCCAAAGATGGGAGCCTAAACAGTGGAGGCACCAGCATCCAGGAGTGAGGATAAAAAAGGGCACGTCCTGGCAGTGTAATTAAAGCCCACCCCTTTGTGAATGCAGCTTCAATGCAGATAAAAAGGCGGGGGGGGGGGAGCTTCAATTATGCCACCAGAATCACTGTCTTGCCTTTTTTTGACCACTACCACCTACATCCCCTGGATACCAGTGAGTGGATTTGTCCAAGGGTGGGGGGGAAATACATTTGTTTTTATTTTAACTTAAAAGTTTTTAAAAGTCATTGAGAAGTTTAAGGAGATGCATTAATAACTTGGGCGAGGGGAACTTCACTTGGCCTTGGTTGGGCAGTGAAGTTTGGATTTAAAACATAAATGACAACCATGACATATGTTACAGATAGATTAGAATATCTTGTTAATGTTCTAAACTCTTTTCAGAAAAATGTAACACAAAAATTTGGTTAATATAGCTTTTAAGGAATAACACGTTTTCTATTTATAAACTTCCGTTGTTCCAGGAAACTAGAGGTTTTGTTTACTTAAACCAAACCTGACACAGTTTCAAAAGGATTGTGATTCATTGCTACGTATAGGGAAAGCAACCTTATTTAACAATGCAAATATAATCATCTTGTTTCTCAGACAATAGCCTCATCACATGCAATCTACCATTTCAGTGAGAGAGACAAAGAAAAAAGGAATATGTTGACATTGCTGAAATGACATGGAAGCTGAAGCCCTGTACTTCAATTTGTGCAAACATACCTCCAAGAATTAAAAATAAGACTGAATGCTTCCTACAAGCTTTGCTACAGCTGGTCCTTGACTTCTGACCGCACTGGGATTGGAACTTCCATGACTAATCAATGCAACTGTTAAGTGAATCACTGTGGCCTTGCCTGATTTAATGATCATTTTTGCCGTGGCTGTTAAGGAAATAATGTCCTCATTAAGCAAGCCTGGCTTCTTCCATTAGCTTTATTTGTTGAAACCCTCCTGGGAAGATTGTAAATCATAAGCATATGACTGCAGAATCCCTGTGAGAACCAGTCTTTTTTTTCCCCCCAGTACTATCGTAACTTTGAACAGTCACTAAACAAATAATTGTAAATAAAGAATTATCTGTAACCTCCTGGAGGAACATTGAAAGACATTTGTCCAGCAGCTTATGTTACAGCCATTAATTGGGAAATAAAGGTGATGGTTATTTATTTTTAAATTTGGACAACGTTTTAGAGAGAGAATGTGACAGATATATTGCATGAGCTTATAAAAACGAAGAACAGGCATACAACATCCAATGCTTGAGGACCAGTCGTTTCCAGTCTGCTACTCTGATGATAGTTCACATGTTGAATTAAATGTTGGTTAAACAAAATCCAGACTCTGTACCTTGATTCTAATTTAAAAAAAAACCTCTGACAATTAATAACTCCTAAAATATATACTTAAAATAAAAATATAAAATAAAGGGAACACTTAACAACACAATGTACTGTATTTAATAGTAGGATGTCTTATTTTGTGTTCCCTTTATTTTTTTGAGCAGTATATTTACTCTCCAAAGTAGAAAAAGGAACCCAAATAATATTTAATTCAGTTTTTCAGTGCTCTGAGGAAGTCACTAGTCTTAGTAGAAGAAAGGATAGAAATCTGTGTTTAATTCTTATTCTGCCAAAAATAAACTTGTTTTAGCAAGGCACTGCTGCCACCAGCAGGATCCATAAAAGAATGATGTTAAATATGCATAGTTGCTCAAATACACAACAGACAGTAGAAATATTGCCTGTTGCACATTTAATATGTACAATACACGTATTTTACATTGCAGGGGAACAGAAGAAGGGGACGACAGAGAATGAGGTGGCTGGACCGAGTCACTGAAGCAGTAGGCGTGAGCTTAAATGGACTCCAGAAGATGGTAGAGGACAGGAAGGCCTGGAGGAACGTTGTCCACGGGGTCACGATGGGTCGGACATGACTTTGCAACTAACAACAACAACAACTATATGGAAATATATACAAAATACTGACAATGCAATTCTACATTATGTCTATTCAGAAGTAAGCCCACAAATGTTAAAATGACTCTCAATAACAACTGGGGAACTGGTATCCTTCCATATATTGTTAGACATTAGATCCTATTATCCCCAGCCATTAGCAATTCTGGCTAATTAGGATTATAGTTTGAGACTAAGTTTGAAGAGAAAGGCCCAATTTAACAATTGTCTGCTCAGTTTAAGGAAAGTAGACACAGGCGGCATTTTAGACAACCACAGTCTTCTTTGACTCAAGTTGCCTGAATGATGTTTGTACCATTAAATCTTCAAATAGTCCAGAATTCAATGTGCTGTTAAGCCACAGGTTTCAAATGGCTAAAACATGCCTGAGATCTACAATACTGCCAATAATTCCAATATTTGCAAACTTGAAATGACCCAAAATTAATATTAAAAATCACAAGATGATACTCAAGCAAATATGAATATCGTATTTCACTCAAGATACCTGTAGGTCTTCAGGTGGTATTTCCGGTCTCTTATCATGTGAGGAGCACGGGAGAGGATAGTATTCCGTAATACCTTTCCAGCTCGGAGGATTTTTTCTGATGGTACCTGAAGGATGAGGAAGATAGAAGGCAGTAAAGCTATTTCACATTCTCCTGAAAAACATTAACAACTCTTTCACTCTTACATAGGAGAAACCTAGCACTTGACAAAACCAAGAAACATATGAAATATAAACTTCATTACCATAAAAGTATACGTTTTAATAAGGAACAACTAAATCCACACCTAGAAATTTCCATGCACCTGGAGTGTAGATCTCTATACTGTACTACAGGGGTCCCCACCTGTGGCCTGTGGCCCACTACCAGGCCGTGGCCTGCTGGCCACTGGGCTGTCGGACAGGCTGGCCAGTGTGCGCACGTGTGCATGCACACACCCCACTCATGCTAGCACCGCAGCTGCGGAGCGTGAAAATGGGACACCGCACTGTGAGGTGCAAATACAGGCCATTGCCACACCTCAGGGTGTGAAAATGGGCCACCGCCATGCCTTGGGCCATGAAAACGGGATGCCGTTGTGCTGCGGGGTGCAGAAACGGGACGACACACCATGGGGCATGAAAACGGGATGCCGCACCATGCAAAAATAGGGGAGGGCTAGCTAGTATCACAGGGGCGTAAAATGCTGCCCCCTCCCTTTCCCGGCAGTCCGCCAACCGAGAAAGGTTGGTGACCTCTGCTGTACTAGATATTCATCTGCAGGCTGGCATTTCCATAAAATGATTACACTTCCCAGTTTCCATCAAGAGCATAAATATTTAAATGAATGAAGCCACTCTGGGTGGCAGTTCTGAGAATTGCCATGCCTGGAATAAAATGCTGGAACAGAGACTTTTTCCCACCCACTTTCACCAACTATGTTGTTGCTTTAGAGCAACTTCCACCAAAGCCACTCAGATGTAACTTCAGTCCAACACATGCCGAATGACATGAAGTTTTGGAAGTCTGTTTTAAACACAGTTTGAAGTTTCTCCTCCACTACTCATATTAGAAATTTAACCTGACTCTAAGCATGCTGGGATGTGCTACAGCAAAGTTCCAGGGCATTATTTTCTGTCTACGCAGTAGCTGTCCAATTATATAAATGCAAACTATAAAGTGTCCTTTAAGTCAGGTTTGTCTTCTGATGAGTTCATTGGCTTGTTCATGAATTTTGCTTGGTAGCAATACATGAATGAATTGCCATTACTTTCTTCTGTGATGTTTTTTGGCTTCCCAATCTAGACTACAGCTTTGGAATTTCCTATTGTCTCCCATCCAAGTATTTACCAGCACAGACCCTGCTTAACTTTCCAAGATCAGCCGAAGCCATCTAGGTTAGTCTAACTTTCAATCAAAACATTTTCATTTTTAATGTCGTCTCCCATTCTTAAAAGTATCAAGTCCTATCTGACAAATGCATGGGGCTCTATAACTATGAAGAAAACAAGGCTGAATAAATCTGGCTTTCCCAAGGAATGTAACAGACAGAAAAGAACCACCACAGTTCTCTATTTGCAACTTATGGTAATTTCAAATGACTTTGAAAATATAGCTGTTAATGCAAGTAGCATGATATCTACATATTCTGCCAAATAATTAATAGGCAATACGGGGGGGGGGGGAATACATACATATATGTCCTAGGTGCATATGCAATCTGTATCAGCATTTATATACTGCAATGGCATTATTTTTGGTAAAACCAATGATAAAACAACATAATGATCAATTTAAACAATGCAATAATTTCTAAATTATTTAGAAATCTTACAGTAAACATCTTTGTTACGTTAGCACTGATAATATCTGCTGATTAGAGAATCACATTACAAATTATCTCAATTTTTCAAGGCTTTTTGCATAAGCAATTCCTTATTGTCCCTGAAATGGATTTAGATGGCCAAAGGGAGATACGCTGGTCAGCAGAAAATCAAAGAAACAAAAGCACCACTGATGGAAGAGCGCAAACATGCATGTGACATTTTAAAGAACATAGTATTCTAAAAGCAAACAAGTTGGAATCTTAAATGTTATAAAGCAAATTCTTAACTGTGGTAAGACATATATATGACAATCCAGAATAATTAGGCACTATGTTGAGATAAAATCAGGAAGAAATATATATGACTGTGTTAAGGTTAAAGGTAAAGGTAAAGGTTCCCCCGCACATGCGTGCTAGTCGTTTCCGACTCTAGGGGCCGGTGCTCATCTCCGTTTCAAAGCTAAAGAGCCAGCGCTTGTCCGAGGACATCTCCGTGGTCATGTGGCCGGCATGACTAGACGCCAAAGGCGCATGGAACGCTGTTACCTTCCCACCGTAGTGGTCCCTATTTTTCTACTTGCATTTTTACGTGCTTTCGAACTGCTACGTTTGACTGTGTTAAAATGAGATAATAAGATGCTCACACACCAAAACCAAAACTGTGCTAATAGCAAATCCTTCTGTAACTGGACATTCACCTCCTGCAAATCATGAGTTGAAAATAATGTCTTCTTGGGTCAATTTTGCACATCTTGTACAACAGTCCTATAAAACTGTTTGTGAATAATTCTCTTCTCACTACATAAATAGTCCATCTTTTTTTTTAATTATTTCCATAGCCAACTCCCTTTCTGACAGATTCAATCAATTTCAAAAGGTCTTAGAAAAAAAATCAGAGTTCATTGGTCTGATTTCTGGTGCCATACCAAAATAATTACTCTGATTATGAAACCTAGAATCATCACGCTGGGTATAAAAATAAAAAAAATCCAGAGGCTAGGGTTTTACACATAATACAATTAAAAAAACAGATGCAAGAGTTATATCAATAATTTGGAATTTCTGTTTCTGATTATATAGTACAGCGTCCGTTTTCATGATTTCTTTGGTTGGTTTTAATTTGACTTGTTTTTCATCTATTTTTAGGTAGTTTGGGTAGTTTGAGGCATTAATAAGCTAGAACAGAAATTGTTTCACATTTCAGTAGAATAATTTTGAAAAGTAGAAAGACATGACTAGTTGTACAAATTATTTAATATTTGTTTAGCCTTCAATTTCAGACTTTTTTAAAAAAAACAAAAAACAGAAATATCTCAGTATTTAGAATTGGCAAAAAACGTATTTGCAGTCAACTGAGAGCATAATGTCAATTCACACAAATAATAAGCATAGCAATATAAGGTGCACATGTTAGAATACCTTCTCACATTCCCTTCCCATCTTTTCAAAGGTACCTGATTTTAGGTATTCACTTTCAAAGAAGCAGTGGGTACATATATTCATTCAGATTCCACCGTTTCTCAGAGAGTTCAAGGAGCTTACTAGGTGCCTTCCCTTCCCCAATTTCAACTGATATAGTGAGGGAAGTTGGACTGAGAATGAATGAATGGCCTAAACGAGCTCTGCGCTCTGTGCTCGAGGGGACTAACTAAGTCACTACACTATTATACATTGCTTCTGATTTTTTTAAGAGGACAAGTTCAGAAAATGGTACAAGAGATTTATTTGCCACAGTGGCTGCTGGCCTGTGGTTTCCTTTAGAGTTCCATCTTGCTTTTAAGCCTCATGATCTTAACCCCGTGGTGGTGAACCTATGGCACGCGTGCCACAGGTGGCACGCAGAGCCCTCTCTGTGGGCACGGGCACCATCACCCCTTCAAGCTGGGTTTTATAAAACCTTTTCGCTTTAGGCCTCCACCACCGTGTGCAAAAAAAAGGTTCAATCAATCAATCAATTCCAACTTCTTGCGGGAAAAAAAAGATCTCGCAAAGTTGGAATTGATTGATTGAACTTTTTAGTCCCACCTAGTCTGCCGTTACCACCACAGCCATGCCCACCCAATGGGCCACGCCCACCCAATGGGCCACACCCACCCAACGGGCCACGCCCACCAGGCACCCGACGATATATAAGTGGGTTTTGGGTTGCAGTTTGGGCACTCAGTCTCTAAAAGGTTTACCATCACTGTCTTAATCTGTACATGGAGAGTTTTCTGCTGTCTTCAGGATTGATTACAGCCATGGAATAGATGTGGGCAAAGAGTCCTCAGAATTGAAGCATAATTCAAAGAGGGCAGAGATGCTCCTAGTTAACTAAATCATGGAACAAGGACTTAACCAATAATAATAATAATAATAATAATAATAATAATAATAATAATAATAATAATAATAATAATAATAATAATAATAATAAAAAAGTTGGAAGGGACCTTGGAGGTCATCTAGTCCAACCCCCTGCTCAGGCAGGAAACCTTATACCATTTCAGGCAAATGGCTGTCCAGTCTCTTCTTAAAAACCTCCAGTGTTGGAGCATTCACCACCTCTGGAGGCAGGTTGTTCCACTGGTTAATTGTTCTAACTGTCAGGAAGTTTCTCCTTAGTTCTATGTTGCTTCTCTCCTTGACTAGTTTCCATCCGTTGCTCACTATGTTAGGTGAGATTACACAACCTTTGAAGACTCAGGTTTAGAGAGAGGATACCCTCCAGGATCCAACCCTGAACCTGTATCCTAAGGCTTCAACATTACTCAGGAATGAATCCGTGTAGCAAAGGCTACTCCAGCTGCCATTCCTATGCCAGGAGATACCAAACCTGGTCACGGGGATATATACCTTATCTTCATTCCATTTAATTTAATACAATGTGCTCTATGGAGATCTCTATTCCAGAAATATTGGGAAATTTAAGGTAGTGTCTATGGAGATTCTCAGTCATCCAGGTCATGGTTGTCCCCAAGGTTGTTTTTTCCAAGAGGCAGCTAGACTTTCTTGTTTTTCTTTGAAGACGTTTCACTTCTCATCCAAGAAGCTTCATCCAAGCTCTGACTGGATGGTGAAGAATGGGAGGATTTATATTCCTTGCAGACAGCTGGTCATTTGCATTCTTTCGGAGAGTCGTTGAGGCCACTTGGGGGTTTCTCTGTGTCCTCAGGGTCACCTGAGTAGTGCAAATAAGGACTGTGCTGTGGAGCTGTGCTTTCTGCAGGATGGTTTCTGCCCTGTGTCCCTTCACTGTTGAACACAGGCACAGGCTGTTGGGGATGAGTCTGTGTTGTCTGCATCTCAAACTGAAGCGCAAACGGTTTCTGTAGTCTGCAATTTTTCTGGAAATCCATTCATACAGTCTGCGCCCGTGTTCCAAGAAATTCCAAGAAGGCTGGGAATAAACAGAACTGACCAGGGTTCACAATCTTTTTTAATAAGCCATCAAAGCACTCTGATGGATGGCAATACAACAAGTTTAATAAAAACAACTATGATTTCATGAATGAGATGGGGGCACTTGAATGATAAAATCTTCCCATGAAAGCACTCCTAATAATTTTATCTGTATTTTATTGTTACGTGTCCAGCATATGATGCTTAGCAAAATTACAGAATGTAAAAAAAAACCCCACTGATGACAATTTAATCCAATATCCAGGAGTTCCTTAGGAACTCAGGCAAAAATAGCACACTGCATTAATTTAAGAAGAGCAAATTAAATATTATTTCTATTTTAGTGACCTCAGTTAATTCAGGTTGCTATTGAAAAAAAAGTCTTTTTAACATTTCATAGTGCAATAGTTAAAGCCAATGTAACTCAAAGCACAATGTCAGAAGCACATTATTTAGCATTTTGCAGTGGGCTGCTTCAAACTATAAGTGTCTTTCCAGAAACACACACATCGCCCTGCCACAAAATGACCAAGCCATTACCAAAATGATACATTACTGCCGATGTCAGTAGTAATTCTTTGCCAAGAAAAAGAAAAGGAATGTGAACCAGAATAGGGTCTGCACACAAACACACGCTGAACAACCGGAACGCAACTAATGATGCCTCATTTTCTTGTCATTTTTGTGCTCTTCCAACTAGCGCCAAACAGGTGCTTTAACTGCTTTGCATGAATCGAATAAATTGCTTCAAAAGGCAAAACTAGCATGCGTATAGTATAGTTCAATCTAAGGCTGCCATTGCCATGGTCATTCTCAGTCGGAAGAAAGAAATTGCTTGCCATAAATGTTTTAATCTAAGTAAAAGAGGTGAATTGGCAACCTCTTTAGCTGGAATAAAGCATTCCTATTTAAATAATTTTGATGTAAGAAAATCAAGAAGGGAGGGGAAACTGAAGGGAAAATATCTTTGCCATAGTCAGACACAAAATAATGTGCTTGGCTCAGAGTGCTATTTCTGATGTCTTGCTCATTCTGTGCAACAGATTTCTTGAAGTGACTCAGCAGGCTCTCTCTCTCTCTCTCTCTCTCTCTCTCACACACACACACACACACACACACACACACACACACACACACACACTCCCTCTCATTCTCTCTCTCTCTCTCTCACACACACACACACACACTCCCTCCCTCATTCTCTCTCTCTCTCTCTCTCTCTCTCACACACACACACACACACACACACTCCCTCCCTCTCATTCTCTCTCTCTCTCTCTCTCTCTCACACACACACACACACACACATACACACTCCCTCCCTCCCTCCCTCTCATTCTCTCTCTCTCTCAGAGAAATAAAGGTGTTTGGAGATTGCATTTGATTTTCAGGTTGTTATTCCATTGACCTTTGTAGGAAAGAAAGAAAGCTTGGTGGGTCTTTCTTAATTTATTCCTCGAGAGACCATCATGCGACAGAGGCAGTTAAAAAATAGTTAAAAGGATATTTGGGAGAATTTTAGAGAATACTTACACTGCACAGGCTGCTTGCTAAAGTCATAACTGGCTTTCCATCAAAATTGTTAAGCTGTAAATCTTTACACGGATAAATAGAGCAAGTGGCAAGAACCTTGTCTTAAGAAGGTTATCTATCTATCCTTTCTTTATATTTAAATTAACTTGATAATATAATGACCCAGCCCTAAACCATCTCCAAGGGCTTTAGAGGCAAACAACTTGCTTAACAGCAGCTTAAATGTGTAATAAATCATGTGTTTTTATATAACTGTTCAATATTTTTATACTACAGTGCAAACAATGGGATAATTCTCTGCAGGAGGCTTGGAAATGTAATTTTTACAGCTCAGGATTACCAATTCTAAATTGTTCCTGACTGGAAAATCTTTCTAAAGTGGAGAATGAGTAAACTAAATTACAAAGATATTAAACATCCGCTCCGAACAGATACAATATCAGTATCATTTTTTCTTTATCAATTCCTTTCTCTTTAAATTCCGACCACATTGGCACCATCATTCTCTTTCCTAAATAAAGAAAGGCTTCCAGAGTATACTTTTACCAATTATTCCATTAGCTTCATGTTATATTTTCATACTATAACACCAATGTTTAGAATTATTTGAAAGACAGGTATTCACAATGCCTGTAATACACATTTACATTTTAAAAGAAGTCTTTCAAAACTGAATCATTGTAAGATTCATAGGCATGTTTCAAATATAGATGCCAAATGCATCAATTGCATGAAGAACTGAACATTGAAAAAAGCAATATTCCATTTTACTGTCATTATTTTTCTACCCTGAAAATATCCAATTGCAAAAACTAAGAGAACACGCACCTACTGATTATAATATATGAGAACAAGAGGATAATATCCTTTTTTATTACACTTTTTGTGATCCATCTGATGGGATCTTTTTTGTGGTTTTGCATTCTGTCTCTTGTATATTAGTATACAAGTCACCACTTAATAACCACCCTAGTCATCTCAAAAGAAAATCATATGTACAATTCATCCTAAATTGCCATTTCCGTTTTGATATCTCTTGTTCTGCAAATCAGATTTCTTAAAACATGGCATGTCACACTTAAAAGTAAATAATAGAGCCTTCTGGGGCAAGTATGGAGAACTGATGACTATGGCAAAGACTAAGGAACCAATGAGTAGATCACTTCCTTGGAACCTCTTCAGTAGGGATTGAATAGGACAGGGGTAGGCAACCTTGGCTCTTTTATGACTCGTGGACTTCAAATCCCAGAATTCCTGAGCCAGCACAGCTCAGGAATTCTGGGAGTTGAAGTTCACGAGTCATAAAAGAGCCAAAGTTGCCTACCCCTGGAATAGGAGGTCTCTCACTTGTGCTTTGAATGGCTGCTCCTCATGAGGAGACTACAGGTATCACTTTTCAATGGGTTTGAGATGCAGGAGATGATGACAGATTTGCAAAACTCATTTTCTAATTACTTTCAGACATATTCTAAACCTGTTAGAAACTTTAGGATAGGTTTGAAAAGTCTTCATTGAGTGAATTTATGTGCAACTTGAATAAAAAAAACCAATAATTACGAGCTTAAGAACTTATAGAACTTGAAATAAGCAGCAAGAAAACTAAATAGGTTTTTGTCTAAGAAAGATATAAATAAAGAGTCCAGATAAATTTGGAATATTGACTTTTAGCCTAAGGTTTTGGAATTAACTATAAAAAACAACCTTGTGGGGAAAAAGACTAGTCTGGTTATCCTGATAATTGCAAATTAAAACAAAAGATGACTTTAGCCTGATAAAAAAATAATCTAAAAACATTGTTACAACAAATAAACTCCTGAATCTACACCAGCTTTCTCTATTTCTCTAGCCTTTCCTGGAATAAAATAACTTGCCAATTGTCTAGAGGTAAGAGCAGAGCTGGCCTGTAGAGAATCTATGGCAATAGATATTTTGCTGGGCAAAAACTTAAGAACAAATCATCAAAGTTATTTTGCTAGCATGTTCAGCTCTCCCTTGTTTTCAACATCCCTAAGCAGAATCTGAACAAATTCTTGAGATGCTGTACAAATAATCAATTTTTTTTTAATCCCATTTATATCCCGCCCTTCTCCGAAGACTCAGGGCGGCTTACAATCTAAGAAGCACAAATCAATGTGCTTAGCGATAGCCTTCATTCTATGTATATGCCTGCTTATTAGGGCTTTCGGGGGCCCCCCCAAGCGGCATTTTTACAAAGTCAGCTTAATTGCCCCCAACAATCTGGGTCCTCATTTTACCTACCTCGGAAGGATGGAAGGCTGAGTCAACCTTGAGCCTGGTGGGACTCGAACCTGCACTAATTGCAGGCAGCTGGTGTTACTTAGGGAGGCATTAGCCCACTGCTCCACCAAGCTTCCTGCCTCCTTTGGATAAGTGGACATAACATTCCAGCAAATTTCAGTCAGATTCACAACTAAAGTTCCCATATTCGAAAGCAGGTAAAGCTTTTTTATACCAGAGACAGACATTAATAGCTGGAGAGCCAAAGAAACACAGAGAAGAAGTAGAAGCAGAAAAAAAACAACACCTGGATTTCTAGTTTTTACAATGCTGTCCAGCCACCTGGTTTCTTGTTCAGCATTCTGTGGATAAAATCATCCCAGGCTCAGAGGACTACATATAGAAAACATAATACACCCCTAGAGCAGTATAAACTCATATTTTCCAATGTTTAAGACAGCAATCAAGTCTACAACGTCTCTAATCAGAAAGTAGTAATTCAAAAAAACATGTGTCTTGAAAGAGAACTTTATTTCTGAAAGATCTGAAAATGCTTTACGAACAATCTTACTTCTTTTAGTATGTAAGATATTGATTCTGCCCAGGTGGTCTAATGCGTTTGGTAGGTTTTTGGAATGCTACAAAACTTGTTTCTAAAGCTAAAATTGGGGAAACATCCATACTATGTACAATATTTAAGGGAAAAGACAGCACCCAGCATTTTGGGGTAGCCACTAGCTTCCAGGCCATCATTTTCTGGTGTTAAGGATTTTTCTCCAATATATCACAGCAATTCTGCACTGGATACTACTGCTACTGCATAAGTTTATAATTGACAGATGGAATACAGCCTCATCAATCAAGACCAATTCAAACTCCAGAATTAGATCAGTTTCTGATTCTTCTTGTAAACTAATTGTAATTCTCAAATGAAGATACTGAGAACTACCTTCACTCCTAAACCACAGGGTACCATGTTTACTTATTTATTAGTTGCTTAATAAATTTATATGGCTGTCCATCCGTTATATATGACTCTGGGTAGTTAACATTTAGAACAAAATAAAATCTGAATAAAAGCACAACCAATGATTAAAAACAAAAACATTACACAGCATAAAATAGTAACCAAGAATAATTGAACACCTCACAGTCAATATAACCAAATGAAATGGGCTGACTCACACTATCACGGCTCCATGCTTGATTGCAAAGTGAAGTTTTAATATTTTGTGAAAGGTCATCAAGGTTGGGGCAAGTCTGATCTCCGAGGGGACAATATTCCAAGGAGCAGGGACCACAGTAGAAAAGATCCTCCTCCTAGTTCTCTTTAGATGGTACTCTTTTGCCAATGGGAACTGGAGGATGCATTTCCTACCTGATTTCATAGGACAGGTGGATATCACTAAGTCTTACTAATTTTGAATCAAAGCCTATTGTTCCCTGACCAGATCACTACGGCCTCCAGACACCGAGATAGAACATCCAGTGCATCACTCAGACAGCCCATATTGTATTGGAATATATGAATGACCTTGGTGAAAGAGAGGAGGAGATGCTCCAGGAGATCAAACTTGGAAAAGACCTGCACGAATGGATCAAATAGTTAAAAGTGGAGGCAGGAGCACCACAGAACTGCAGGCTGCCAGAAAGTGATCTGACCATGACAGAGGAGAAACAGAGACACCCCACCCGTAATTCTAGATCATGCTACCACTGCTGTGACACAAAAACCTGGCCAGGCAAGTGACCACTATTACGCACTATGCACTATTATGCACCATGACCTGGGGCAAGCCCATGGCTGTCATAATGGCCGTGAACTATCTCAGACCCCACACCGAGAAGGTAACTTAAGACCTTTCCCAAGACCTCTGCCAGCTCAGCCTTGCAGTCCAGGATCTTGAATAGGGATGTTCCTATACAGCAGAGGGGCTGATACAGTAGCTATAATCCCAACTGATTCCTAGAGCCCAAATAGGAACTTGCACCCAGCAGTCCCAGCAGTCTGTGGAGCAGGACCTATGAAGGCAACCCAAGTATCTCAGATGGCAATCGCTACACTTCCACCCCAGGCCTTGGCTCATGACACACCTGAAATCTGTCTGGGCATATCTCCATAATGGACATACCCTTCCAAGCCAGACAGATCTCAATAATATTATAGCCCTCTCATCCATGGTCAGATATAGATGAGGATGGATTTATTACAAACTGGCCTGGCATTCAATAGGAACAATTCAAAACCTGGGTCCTTGAAGTTCTGCTGACCAGGACACAGAGATGAGATCAGTGAGCTGGGAGAGATCACAGGCACCATATACCAAGAAACAACATAGAAAATCATGTTGCTGAGATTTTTTCCAATCGTAACTGTATTTTATCTGTTATTGTATCTTAACACTTTTTAAAAATTATTTTAATAGCTACTGTTGTTAATGTAATGCTATGAATCAACCACAGGATTCTGCTAACTAATTAAAAAAATCCCCATAATTTAAAAATCACAGCACCCAAGAGTCCCCCCCCCAATTTTTTTTTGAGGGGGGGAGGTTGTTAGCTAAATATTCTGAAGGAAGAAAAGTATTGTAAAAATGAAAAAAGATTCAGTGACAAACGTAGCACTCCAAAAGATCAACAATCGTATTTCTAATGCAAGCAGAATTCAGAACTTACTTACCAATTGTAGCCTAATTGGATTTTGGGTGCTATTTTGGCTTTCAGATGAGAGTAATTTCAGTACAGTATTTTCATATGTGTTATGTATTGCTGGAGGAAATAAGAATATCTTGAATCTTCTCAATATCCCAGCTAATATAGGTTTTTAAAAAATTCAGTTGCTTTAGTTTACACCAGTGTGTCCTAACGTTGAAACTCTGCATTAAACTATAAATCTGAATTACCTTAAGTCACCACACGTACTGGATATGTTCATGAAAGAATGATACAAATGGCAATGCAAAGTGTTCCACAAACTCAGGTTGCATAACAGCTTGAATACAACCAACATGTTTCAGTACTTCAACTTATATAAGAGAACTGACAAAGTGATGATCTGAACATAATGTCAAGACAAAGCAATCACACAAAGCTGTCTGGCACATACTTTTCCACTCACTGCTCCTCAGAGTGACATACTCTTTTATTCTTCCTTATACAATGTGATTCAGTCCCAGGCACTCAAGATATTTCTAATATATTTTAGTGATAATAGGTAGTTTTTGATTTACAGTCACAATTGGGACCAGAACTTCTGTTATTAAGTGAGGCAGTTGTTAAGTGAATTGCATCCAATTTTACAACTTTTTGTTGCTGTTGTTAAGCATATCACCATAGTTGTTCAGTGAATCACATGTTATTAAGTGAATTTGCCTTCCTCCATCCATTGACTTTCTTGTCAGAAGCTGGTTAGGAAAGTCAGAAATGGTGATCATATGGCCCCAAGACACGCAACCATCATAAATACATGTCAGTTACCAAGTGTCCAAATTGTGATTATGTGTCCATAAGGAGGCTGTGACAGTCCTAAGTGCAAGGACCAATTATAAGTCATTTTTCAGTGCCTCTGTAACTTTGGGCAGTCACTAAATGAATGGCTGCCACCAATGCATACTCAATCTGATGGCAGCAAAAGACACATAAAACAATGAATCCCATGAAATTAAAACTAGATCAAACCAAGTTATATATGAAATATATGTAATCAACACCTACATAAATGAAATGTAAAAAATCATAAAGATAAAACTGGAAAACATTTAAAAAAATTCACAGGGAGGGATGCAAAACATCTATTTGATATGGGTAGAGATATGCAGAGAAAAAGCAGAACGCAATTCCTGTTCACTCACAGTTCAGTGACCTCCATGGGAAACAAGGGATAGAATGAAGAAAACAACATTGCAACACATGGCCCACCTTTTCTGTACTTGTGTCATGATATCACACCCACCTACAGGAAGGGTGGAACTTGCAATAGGTTCTTGTCTATCAAGACAAGAATGTTCAGGTCTTTCATGCAGCCACAAGAGCAGTGGTGGGATTCAGCAGGTTTGTACCGGTTCAGTAGAACCGATAGCTAATTTTTTATAGACTTCAGCGAACCAGCTGAAGCCTTAGCCCTTTTTCACAAGGCCCAGAACAGACCACCAGAAGTGTGTGGACACCATTCCGGAAGTCCATTCTGGGCCTCGGAGGCCCAGACCCAGAACAGACTTCCGGAAGCGGCATCCGTGCAGAGAACCAGTTGTTCAGGTATATAAATCCTACCGCTGCGCAAGAGATCATCAAAGCATATGATATAACTCCTCCAGACCCTTAAGAGTCAAATAATGCTCCCTTGAAACAGTAAGCTAGGATCTGGTGAACCTTGGCTCAGTGAAGCACACAATCTTTTCTCTCTTGCTTGACTTCTTTGACTAAGCAAAACAGAAATTGTTTTGCTAAGCATATCATCTGAATCCTGCCCTTTGGCTGTTAAACTCTTGAGCAAGTTAATAAGCTGTAACCCAAGATCAACCTCTGGTTTCCAAAATTTGGTTTGTTGGAAAGGAACAAGTCAGAGTTCAAGATTCGGAAGACTCTCTATACAATTTCTGGTTTGTTTAGCCAAATGGAAGAGCTAAATGGAAGCCAAAGAAAAATGCACAATAGCAGAGTTCTTCTCTATGAAAACACAGCTACAAAGTGATATAATCTGAGAATTACTCATCTCTTTCCATTTCTCTTCCTCGAAAGGCTGACAAAGAATATGCTATTAATATTACTTATGCATCATATCTGGATGGTATCAGGACGTAGAGTATTGTTAGTTTCCTTACATTCAGTTGGAAGATCTCTTAAGTCATTGGAAAAATCCAGAACTGAAATTTGGCCCGATCTTTCTATTTAGTGGCCTACCAATAATCAAAATAGAAATCAGTAAGCCATTGTGGGCTTTTAAAAACCATTGTATGCTTTCCTCTGAAAACACTGGAATTAAGGAAGAGACCATCCAAAAATAGTTTCTTCTGATAAACAAGAAAAAAATTGCTGGCTCAAACATGTAATGCAGTCTAATTAAAAATATTTGTAACATCCTGTTTCATGCATTCCTGAGAGTTGGTATGCTGGACCTTTTCTCCACCCTATTTTTCAAATACTGATCTGCAAGTGCATCCTGACACAAAATGAAAACATCAATTTTGAAAAATAATAAAATGTTTTTTGATGCTGATCAAAATGATATGTGTGAGTTCCGGCACCTTTTTCTTTTACAAAAAAAGCACTGAATAAAGTGCTAGCATTACATCCTTTTCTCACTGCTGTGGTTATGCTGTATATTATAAATTAAACAATTCCAGATTTTCACAATTCCAGATGTGCTACATCACAATTTTGATCAATTTATCTAGCTTTGCTAGCTGCTGTTGATGGTAGTTGTAACTCCCCCCCCCATATACACCTATAATATATACATTATACACAAAATTTCACACATATGCACGTCCACAAACACACACACACACACACACACACTCTGCTGGACCAGGGTGGAATGGGCTAAAAATAATGATTATTTTGGCTGAAAATGATATGGTCACCTTCCAGGTAATTCCTAAACATACTTCTTCAAAAGGCAATTGGTCTTGCTTTGTTTTTCCTTGCAGACATTTTGCTTCTCATCCAAGAAGCTTCTTCAGTTCAGACTGAATGGTCGAAAATGAAAAGAGAGCAGTCAGTGATTGGTATCCAACTGATATGAGCTCTTAGACTAGGTTTGTTAGGCAGCATAGCGCTCATAAGATTGTCCACATATCCCCCTCCCTGAAAAGGTGATGTTCGATCGCTAATGATAGATGAACCATATATGATCTAGTACTAAACATAATGGCTGTGTCTATCTGAGATATCTTAACAAGGATAACACTGGTTGCACACTGCTTCCTGATAGTCAAGTAGTATCTAAAACTACAGAAAGAGAAATATCTTTGATATAATTTTTACTATTTTTATTATTATTATTATTATTATTATTATTATTATTATTATTATTATTATTATTATTATTATTATCATCATCATCATCACTATTATTATTTTTATTTTTATTCAGAAGTGACTTTAGGAGTTCTTAAACAATTTCAATTACTACTTCAATTGTTTGACAACCACTTTGTCAACCATTTTTCTAAAAACCCATCATTATGGTTAGTTCTATGTTTAGTCCCACTTAAAATACATCAATAGAATTCATTGAATTACTGTTTCACTGAGTTAACTTTGAATGAAGTCTTCTAGATTAGACCCACCATAGTGTGGACAAATACCTAAAAGCTGGTTAACAATGGGAAGGAAAACTTGATGCGGATGCAGTGGGATCCAACTGTTTCACACCTTACAGTTTAATCTTCATGCTGAGTGGACTAGATCAGTGGTATGGGTACCACCTGTGGTACAATGGCACCTGGCAGGTGGTACGCGACCATCCTAGAAAAGTGGTAGCGGGGGGGGGGAATGAGCTGAACCAGTGGCAGCACCGTACAAGCCTGAGCGAGAGACAGCTGGAGCTGCAGGGCTGTCAGGGCTCAGCAGAAGCGCCAGGATCAACACCACTTTTCAGCTGATCGGCGCTTCTTCAGGGCTCAGCGGAAGCACCAGGATCAGCGCCAGGCTCCAGCTGGAACTCGGCGCTGATCCTGGCACTTCTGCTGAGCCCAGAAGAAGCGCTGATCAACTGGAATATTGCAGCATCCCCAGGGTCTTGTGATTTACATTCAGATGCTTGGCAACTGATTCATATTTATGATGGTCACAGTGTCCCAGGGTCATGTGAAGTGACCAAAACCTGCTGCAACCACCCAGCAGACGGGGGAAAATAAAAACCAAACACCCCCATCCCACCCCCGCTGCCAATCCTCAACAGAAATGCTCGCAAGGAAAACCTCAGACAGGAGGAAGAGCGCTGCCGGGCGGGCAGGCAGGTGACTTACTCGGCTGTGGCTTGGGGGCCACTTTTTTCAGTGCCATTGTAACTTTGAACTATCACTAAGCAAACTGTTGTAAGTCAAGGACTACCTGTACTTCATCACAGTCAGCCAGATGTTCAGACTGGATTTGGCATTTTTGTCTACCTATCGAGTCCTTACCAACGACCTGGGATAGGCAGATGTGGATGTTTGATGGTATTACAGATATCGTTGCAGGATGGAAGCAGTTCCTAGTAAGGCCGCCTTTTGCAACTGACTAATGCCGAATTTCTCAATGCCAATGGTGTTCAAGTGATGCTCCAGTTGTTTTGGGATTGCACCCAAGGTGCCTATTACTATTGGTACTACCCTTGCTTGCCTGTGCCACAGTCTTTCTATTATTATTATTATTATTATTATTATTATTATTATTATTATTATTATTATTATTATTATTATTATTATTATTATTATTATTATTATTATTTGGTCCAGCTTGAAAAGCGAAACCTTATATCATATATTTTGTGAGCCATAAACTGGAGAATATATTTAGTATATTTCATCTGTTTTACTAGTGACACAAACTCTAACTATTTGTTATCCTTTCCCAGAAAACAGAGAATCTAAAAACTGAAAAGAAAATTATTTTGGCTTTCCAATATGCCATTGTATCTCTAATCAGCATTGAAGCACAGTCAGTGATAGCTAAATACCCCCAATGTTAACCTTGGCATGGAAGAATATGGCCTGGGATGTACTCCAATTCCATTCAGTCAGCACAGCAAAGCTCCCTCTACAATGCATTCAGCATTTTGAGAAAGGAAGATATTCTCCAGCAATAAAATTTGAAAGCTGACCAATTGACTGTAAGGGAGAGAAGGCTGCATGTGATCTTTTATTACCAAATCTCACTGGGGTTTTGTATGCTTTAAAGAAAGTAAATCTCCCGGAAATTCCCTACTTTCAATTTATGGCTAAGAAAGGTAAGAAGGGACATATTTGGCTGGCTAGCTATTTATTTATTATTTACCTACAGTTGCAAGAAAAGTATGTGAACCCTTTGGGATTACGTGGAGTTTTGCATGAATTGGCCATAAAATGCGCTCTAAACGTCATGTAAGTCCCAACAATAGAAAAACACAGTCTGCTTAAAATAATACTACACAAACATTAGCTGTTGTCATGTTTTAATTGAACGTAAGATGGAAACATTCACAGTGCAGGGTGGAAAAAGTATGTGAACCTTTGGACTTAATAACTGGTTGACCCTCCTTTGGCAAAAATAACCTCAACCAAACGTTTCCTGTAGTTGCAGATCAGACCTGCACAACGATCTGGAGTAATTTTGGACTCCTCTGCACAAAACTGTTTCAGTGTGGCAATATTCTTGGGATGTCTGGTGTGAATCGCTTTCTTAAGGTCATGCCACAGCATTTCAATCGGGTTGAGGTCAGGACTCAGACTGGGCCACTCCAGAAGGCGTATTCTGTTCTGTTGAAGCCATTGTTTTGTTGAATTACTTGTATGCTTTGGGTCATTGTCCTGTTGCATCACCCATCCTCTGCGGAGCTTCAGTTGGCGGACAGATGGTCGTACGTTTTCCTGCAAAATGTCCTGATAAACTCTGGAATTCATTTTCCCATCAATGACAACAATCCGTCCAGGCCCTGAGGCAGCAAAGCAGCCCCAAACCATGATGCTCCCTCTGCCATGTTTTACAGTGGGAATGAGTTTTTGATGTTGGTGTGCTGTGCCTTTTTTTCTCCACACATAGTGTTGTGTGTTTTTCCCAAACAACTCAATTTTGGTTTCATCTGTCCACAGTATATTTTGCCAGTAGTGCTGTGGAACATCCAGGTGCTCTTTTGCAAACTTCAAACGTGCTGCAATATTTTTTTTGGACAGCAATGGCTTCCTCCGTGGTGTCCTCCCATGTACTCCATTCTTGTTTAATGTTTTCCTTATTGTAGATGTGTCAACAAAAATGTTAGCATGTGCCAGAGATTTCTGTAGGTCTTTAGCTGACACTCTAGGATTCTTCTTTACCTCATTAAGCATTATGCGCTGTGCTCTTGCAGTCATTTTTACAGGACGACCACGCCTAGGGAGAGTAGCAACAGTGCTAAACTTTCTCCATTTGTAGACAGTCTGTCTTACCGTGGACACATGAACATCAAGGCTTTTGGAGATACTTTTGTAACCCTTTCCAGCTTCATGCAAGTCAACAATTCTTGATCGTAGGTCTTTTCTGCGAGGCATGGTTCACATCAGACAGTGCTTCTTGAGACCAGTAAACGCAAAACAGGTGTGTGTTTTTAAAGGGCAGGACAGCTGTCAGCAACACATCCAATATCATCATACTGATTGGAGTCAAGGTTGGCTCACTCCTGGCTCCACTTAGCTCTTGGAGAAGTCATTAGGCTAGGGGTTCACATGCTTTTTCCACCCTGCACTGTGAATGTTTCCATCTTATGTTTAATTAAAACATGACAAACATGACTCCAGATCGTTGTGCAGGTCTGATCTGCAACTACAGGAAACGTTTGGTTGAGGTTATTGCTGCCAAAGGAGGGTCAACCAGTTATTAAGTCCAAAGGTTCACATACTTTTTCCACCCTGCACTGTGAATGTTTCCATCTTACGTTCAATTAAAACATGACAACAGCTAATGTTTGTGTAGTATTATTTTAAGCAGACTGTGTTTTTCTATTGTTGTGACTTACATGACGTTTAGAGCGCATTTTATGGCCAATTCATGCAAAACTCCACGTAATCCCAAAGGGTTCACATACTTTTTCTTGCAACTGTACTTACTTACTTACTTATAGCCGTGGTGGCGCAGTGGTTATAATGCGGTATTGCAGGCTAATTCTGCTGACTGCCAACTGCCAGCAGTTTGGCAGTTCGGTCCTAACCAGCTGAAGGTTGACTCAGCCTTCCATCTTTCCGAGGTGGGCAAAATGAGGACCCGGATTGTTGGGGGAAATAGGCTGACTCTGTAAACTGCTTAGAGGGGGCTGTAAAGCACTGTGAAGCGGTATATAAGGCTAAGTGCTATTGCTATTATTTGTTTATTTATTTGTTTATTTTCAGTTTTTAAATTAGTTTATCAAAATATAAAATACAAAAATATAAGGAAAAATGAAAATAAAGATAAATAGGGGAAGAAAAAGGGAAAGAGAAAAATGTAGGGTGGTGGGGGGAAATCATTGATTTCTGATTCCTCTTGCAGCAGTACAAAAAGGTAACCTCTCTTTTTTTTCTTTCGTATAATATATACCGTATTTTCCGGCGTATAAGACGACTGGGCGTATAAGATGACCCCCTACATTTCCTGTTAAATTATAGGGTTTGGGCTATACTCGCCGTATAAGACTACCCCTCTTCCAACGCACACCAAATAAAAATTAAAAAACATCAGATTTGATTTTAATATGGTAATTTTAATTCAAATGCTTATGACATGCAGGTACTTAGTAGGAAAACTGTCGTTTATAAACATAAGGCTGTTTGTCATCAAACATGTAAACATAAAACAGTGCAAGTGGATTAAACTATAATAATAATAATAATAATAATAATAATAATAATAATAATAATAATAATAAGTTGGAAGGGACCTTGGAGGTCATCTAGTCCAATCCCCTGCTAAGGCAGGAAACCCTATACCATTTCAGACAAATGGCTGTCCAGTCTCTTCTTAAAAACTTCCAGTGTTGGAGCATTCACCACTTCTGGAGGCAGGTTGTTCCAGTGGTTAATTGTTCTAACTGTCAGGAAGTTTCTCCTTAGTTCTAGGTTGGTTCTCTCCTTGACTAGTTTCCATCCATTGCTTCTTGTCCTGCTTTCAGGTGCTTTGGAGAATAGCTTGGCTCCCTCTTCTTTGTGGCAGCCCCTGAGATATTGGATCACTGCTATCATGTCACCCCTCACCCTTCTCTTCGTTAAAGTACACATACCCAATTCCAGCAACCATTTCCTATTTTCCTAATTCACTTTTTTACTTTTCCTAATTCACTCTAAAGCTTTCCCTGCGCAGAGCCTTAAGTAACACCAGCTGCCTGCAATTAGTGCAGGTTCTCATCCCACCAGGCTCAAGGTTGAGTCAGCCTTCCATCCTTCCGAGGTAGGTAAAATGAGGACTCAGATTGTTGGGAGCAATAAGCTGACTTCGTAATAATGCTGCTTGTGGGGGGGGGGTGAAAGCTCTAATAAGCAGGCATATACATAGAATGAAGGCTATTGCTAAGCACATTGATTTGTGCTTTAAATTGTAAGCCGCCCTGAGTCTTCGGAGAAGGGCGGGATATAAATGGGATTAAAAAAAAAAGACCAAATGGGAGATCCGCTCCAGGTTTTCCAGCTAGCCCGCCCAGTTCCTGAGTCAAATGTGTCCTTAGAGCTAAGCAGCTGCTCTGGCTACAGCATTCCCCACCTGCCTTTCAAGTTGCTCTTGCATTCCCCACCTGCCTACAGCTGCTCTTCAACTTTAGAAGGAAAGACGCCCAGACCCCAGCCTGTAAAAAATCACAGACTGCAGCTTCTACTCCAATTGGTCCCGCTTTCCCTGCGCAGACTAAATGGAAGATCCGCTCCAGGTTTTCCAGCCAGCCCTGTCCCTAAAGTTTCAGCACCCAGCGTATAAGACGACCCCTGACTTTTGAGAAGATTTTCATGGGTTAAAAAGTTGTCTTATACGCCGGAAACTACGGTACTAGCTATTTCTATAATACCAAACCTATCTAATCAGCAAAACCTAAAATCAAAGTATCATTTTTTCCACCCGAAGCACAAAGTCCAAACATGGTTTCCAAGTAGAAACAAGTGATTTATTTGTTTTATTTATTTTATTTACTTACTTATTAACTTATTTATTTAATTATTTTATGTGGCACTATTACTCAGCTTTCTGCCTCCAGTGCATTCATAGCTTCATCACCTTTCATCCTTTCAATAGCCCCACCTAAGGTCATCTTATCTAAATTTTTTATTGTCACTATCTTATGTATGATATCCTATATTCTATTGATTTTTTTAAAAGAATTATTCAATAACACTTCACAAACTTCCCTGTTTATGCTAGAAAAGCATTGGCTTCTTTTTATGTTGAAGAGTAATTCAATGTAAAATAAATCCATACAGTGAACAGGAGTTCGCTGTTGTCTTTTTCTAAAAGGATGTAATAAAAATATACTTGCAATGCAATTCCAAGGGAAAAAAGTCACAATTTCAATAGAATTTATTCTGAAGTAAGTTTAGTTTCCCCCCCCTCCCCGCTCTTGATCTATACTGTAATCAAATTTAGGATGCTACAATTTTCCTAAGGAACCTCACATCCTGGATTTAAAGAAATATTTGGGGGCCCTGATCTTTTTTCCTGTGTTATAACAATGGAAATTGCTAACAAAGTGTCACATGTTAATCCCACCCAGGAGTGTTTATTTTCATGCAGGATGAGCGTAGGGCGGGAAGTACATTCTAAGACAGAAGGAAAAGCAAGGAGATGCAACAACGCTAGCAAAGATATTAAAGATTTAAAAGATGTTTTAAAACGATCAGTCTGTCTAGGCTGGGAAACAGAAGAGACAGGAAACAGTGGATTTGAATATGAAGGAAAAAGTTTGTGTGTGTATTTATATTTAATGGAACAGTTATTGTCCCTTGATTATCTTGTGCCTAAACCATTCCTTCTTGAGATTTGTTAATTCTTTAATCCTAGGAAATAAAAATAGATGCACTAAGAAAAAGCTCTTTACGTATAAATAAAAATAAATCCAGTTTTATTGGGCTGTTTTCTAATTTCAGTTTTAATAAGAAGTCATGTCTTTCTACAGGAAAGAGCAGATTTAATAATCAAGTAATATCCCAAGGGGATAAAATATTTTGGATCTTTGTTTACAACTTTTGAGGAAGGGAAGGGAAGGATCTAAATAGATGTGTTTTGCCAGGGAAAGGCTTAACAGGGGTAGGCAACCTTGGCTCCTTTTTGACTCGTGGACTTCAACTCCCAGAATTCCTGAGCCAGGCATGCTGAGGAATTCTGGGAGTTGAAGTCCGTGAGTCATAAAAGAGCCAAGGTTGCCTACCCCTGGCTTAACACATAAATTTCCACCTAGAGCGGCAAAACATTATGCTACCAAAAATTCATCACTTTATCTTTAAATTCTGAAGGCTAGAAATTAGGGTCCATGTGATGAAGACATTTATTTATTTATTCATTCATTCATTTATTCATACAGACAGACAATTTAGCAGCTGCCTGGCTCAAAAAGATTCTGGGTAGCTTACAGTACAATAAAAGAAAGCAAAATAATTAGTGCCTCAGAGAGAAATATATTAACCCTCCCCTTCAAAAAAATATCCATCCAGCAGAAGCTCGGTGTTTATTCTAACCAGAACCTGGGATAATAGCTAGATCTTTAATAGCATCCTAAAAAATCATCAGGGTGGAAAGCTCTCTGGATCTTTTGAAAAATATTATTCTAGAGGCAGGGACTCCACTGAAGAACAAAACATATAGACCTAATACTGGCTCAGTTACACATGTCTTTCAATCAAAAACCAAAAGTGAAACATTGTTCTCAGGATGGATACCATACAGATTTCCATGTTCACTGCACTTCAGTACTGGTTATTGATTAATTTAGAATTCCATGATTTATTTTTTTTTAAAAAAGATGAAATTACTCCAGAAAATGTTTGCAAATGTTTGGTTATGTTTTTTGGATTTTTTTTTTCTCCCCTTAAATCCCGTGTAGATATTTTCTGGAATGGCCTCGCTGTTTATTACCGTCCTTACATCAGGGTTTTTCAAATGGTGTTCAATGGAAAACTAGGATTCCATTATTAGAACATGGGAGAGAGGAAATGTGAAAGAGAAGCTTCACTTAAACCGAGCCATTTTTCTATCACTAGAGCCTGGCCAGATGATCAGAGTTTCCGGGATTTTTTTTAAAAAACAAAAAGTTCCACAGTTGAAACAGGTTTTAAACCCCCAGCTCGGCTCGGCTTCCACCAACATTTCCAATTTCTATCCAGTACCCAGTGTGGCATTCTGTTTATTTGACCGTTTGATGAAGGTCTAAGCTCACAAAGATTCTGAACAATGTGGATACATTATCACTGGAGTGGTATGGAACGAGCCTCACCAGCCGAGCTGGTCCAAGGAATATAAACCGAATCTTAAAAGTGCAAACCTAATTTGAAATATTGGGCTGCCTGAGCTGAAAGGCATGTTGGCCTCTTGCCCCTGTTCTACACATAAAAGACATCAATTGATTTAAGAAGCACGATGGCTCGTTAGGACACTGGATAGGAGGTTAGCAAGCCTGTGTTCGAAACCTGAGTGCTGCGATGGGGCAGGGTTGAGCTCCTGTCCCACCGAGGACATGAAAGGAGCCCCCAAATGGGCATCCCCTGGGCAATGGTGATGTCACCGGCTAATCCTGTCAACCTGGAACCACCTTGTTGCTTCTGACACGAGTGCTATGCTGTCAACTGAGTTTTACTTTAATATTGGTACAAGAAAAGTACCCACAACTGTAATGTATTGGGCTTTGTCTTGTTAAGGGAACACCACGTGGGTTAACTGCTGGAAGGTTGTTTAAGCAGGGAAGCTGGCTAACGGCTCCCAGCTCCTCAGACAATCCATCTCCAGCGCCGCCATTGGCTGCCTCTAAGACGGCAATAGGCTGCTTTAAACCTATTGGCCACCGCCTAGACGCCAGGGTATAAATTGCTGCATTCGCAGCCCTGTTTCTCAGTTCAGATCCTGCAAGCAATAAACAATGATCTTTGCTGAACCCACTCGCCTCGTCTCGCCATTGAAGCAACGAACCCAGTACACAACAACAACCATACCGGAGGACAAAGATCAGTTTAATGAAGCAGCACAATTTTTCTTCCAGTATCAATTTTTCTTCCTTGCCATCGATTGTCTGATGTGATCATTATCTTAGGTAAAGGTAAAGGTTCCCCCGCACATGCGTGCTAGTCGTTTCCAACTCTAGGGGCTGGTGCTCATCTCCGTTTCGATCATTATCTTACTCTGTCTCTAATAAGAGGGCTGGATCTCTATAGATATGCGTTGTGCAGAGCTCTGTTGCTGTTGTTTTTAATACAAGAGGGATTACCGGTAGGTATTGAGGCATGCAGAATGTATGCTCATTAGTTTCTGAAACTTTGAATTTAACTAAACATGAATCAATTTATATTTTCTATCTGCAGTATCTTATTACCACAGAGTAAGGAAGTGGCTTATCCTGTCAAAATTAATCATCACTGGTTTAGTTGTATTTTTCCAATCAATGGTATACAAACAGAATGCTTCTACAAGTTCAATCTCAGAAATGAGTATTTTCCTCTTAGGTCTATTTTTATTCTCCACATTAATCATAGTGACACTGGTATTTCCTGTGTTTTGATGTATTTATTCTGCCATGGGTGAAAATGTGTAGACCTTTGCCTTACTAAAATATACACATTTTTTACAAATATCAGTGTATGCATTTCTATGCTTTGACTGCAGGTAGTCCTCAACTTACGATCAGAACTGAGCCCAACATTTCTGGTGCTAAGTGAGACATTTGTTAAGTGAATTTTGCCCCAATTTTATGACCTTTCTTGCCACATTTGTTTTTGAATCACTTCAGCTGTTAATTTAGTAACAGTTGTTAAGTGAATCCGGCTTCCCCATTGACTTTACTTGTCAGAAGGTCGCAAAAGATGATCACTTGACCCAGGACACTGCAGTTGTCACAACTATGAGTCAGTTGCCAAGCAGCTGAATTTTGATTTCACAACCATGGGAATGCCGCAATGACATAAGTGTGGAAAATGGTCATAAGTCACTCTTTTCGGTGTTGTTGTAACTTCAAACAGTCGCTAAACAATGTGTTGTAAGTCGAGGACTACCTGTATTGCTTTCTCAAGAAATTAATTTAGTTATATGCATGGTGATGCCTGGTGCTTCTTCTCCTCCCCCCAAAACAAAATGAACAAAATTATTTACCTTACTGCTGTTCTTAGAGATTGAACAGAGGCTACTATTAGACATATTCTCCTTGTCAGGCATCCCTGTGAAAATAGGGAATATATTAAGATTTATTGCTTATGGATTAACAATGGACAATGTGAAATTTGAGCGGGCCACGAACAAGAAGTATATATCGGAGGTGGTGACCCTTTGAGAGCTGTATGCAACGAAATTTCATTTTGATGTATGCCGATTGGTATACATTCAAAGTGACAATAAAGTTATCATCATCAATTCCTACTCTGTTTGAGAGTATCTTTTCACTAATACCGTGAACCTTAATTAAGCATAACATTGTCATCATAGTATAAATTGTTTACTGAGGCTAAGGATCCTGTCCAACTGCTCCAGAAGTTGAAATACACAGGGGTGTCAAACTCAATTTCATTGAGGGCCGCATCAGCACTGCGGTTGCCCTCAGGGGGCCGGGTGGGTGTGGCCAGGGTGGGCGTGGCCTACTGGGTGGGTGTGGCTAGAGTGCGTATGGCCTACTGGGTGGGCGTGGCCAGCTCTACATCGTTCGCATCAAAGGTGCCTATGGGGGCCTGGGCAGGAGTGGGGCAGATCTGAGGGTCTCTGGCAGACGGAGGGTCTCTGGGCCAGGGCCAAGGCAGTGGGGGCCGTTCCCTCACTGTTTCCAGGATGGCTTCGCGGGCCACATGAAACCACTTTGCGGGCCGCATCCGGCCCTCGGGCCTTGTGTTTGACATGTCTGAAATACAGCATATCCTTCAGCTTTTTACTTTTTCAAGGGGAAAAAAACAGGAAATGTTTCAAATAAACTTTATTAAATCATTTAAAATCCCCATGGCCACTGAACAAATGGTTGAGGAACACAGTGATTGATATCTGATGCTGGCTTTTTTAAAAAAAGCAACGGAACAAGATTGATACAGACTTCAGGAAAAAAACAACAACAAATTAACGGGAGTGGTTGGGACTAGATTAAATATTTTTAAAACAAAGAGAAAGCTTGTAAAAGCAGCTTGCTTCTTTCTTAAGCCTATGGAAAGATATTTCTTAAGCCTATACAAACATCTTATTCTTGAACGATAAAAGTAAATATGAAGTCTCCTTTGAGCTAATCTTTCTTTGAGTCACTTCATATCCATTTCTGTGTATTTTCTTGGCAACAGGACGGGTAATTTGGAACTGTCTTCCTGTGAGATGCTTTTTCAATTTGCCAATTTAGATTACAATTCTGGTATTTCCCAGAAGTCTCCCATTCAACTAGATGCAGGAATTCTTTTATTAAATTTAAAAAATTGATCACGTCTGGCAGCAGGATAATATTTCCCCAATAATATTCAGTAGGTGCTTGTAGCAATTGTAAAAAAGAATACTGTAATGAGTCACAATGGACGTTCTATCTGATATCCCACACAATACTGAAGAAAGCCCACTGAATCCTTCTGAGGTAACAAATGATACCTTTTTGTGGTCGTAGGCTCTTCAATGGTGCCAACCTGCCCAAGATTATTTATTTCAATGAGAGGCAAGAAAAGCCTGATGTTTTGCCTAACCTTTTATATCCTGGAACTCTACCAGATGCTTGTCTGAATACTGCCTACAAGGCTACTGATTTGGCTGAAGTGATGATCAGGCTCCTTATTCCTTTTAACCGTACACATTTATACACATAAATAAGAATTAGATTCTTATTTTTCTCTGGGTGAGAAAAATAAAGAAATAAAGGAAGAAAGTGTGAGGAACTCAATCTTAAGTCTCTTAAGTCTCCACATGGAGGCGTCTTTATTCCTGTGTAAAGACTGGATGAGGCATTTGCAGTACGTTACATATGCTGTATATGTTGCAACATAAGACATACTTGCAATTTAAGACCTTTAGCCAAGTACCGTAAGTTATCACTGTGATGTTTTGGGGTGAGAGAGTAAACCCTGAAGAATTTCCTTCTTCCCATTCACCAACTTTTGAATCCTTGCAAAGGGATGATTTTCCTTAAGCACCAGTGGAGAAACACAAAATATAAGTTGACTGACCATGGCTATATGTTCAGGTCTGAACCTACCCTAGGAGGATAATGGACAGAAAGAATCATTACTTCTCTTTTACTATATTGGAAAGGGTGTTATCTGGTAACCCTGTTTAGGGTAGCCTATTCACTTTTAAGGAAAGGGCCACAAGTAGATCCCATGTCTGGTTACTTTGACTAGTTAGTCTAATATTTTGTTATTCAACTTCACCAAAGTCTTGGGTATTCCTGACTAGGGTCCATGTGGTAAAGCCTGGGGGTCACAATGTTATGGTGGTTCTACTCTTTCCTTAGAGGGGGTAGGGAAGAGACATCAGTCAAGCAGTTGCTCATTTGTAGGGTGCTACAGAGTTTAGTGCTTTCTCCCCCTGCTGTTTAACACTTAAACAAAAATGCTGGGGGGAGGATAACCATTGGTTCAGGATGTGGTATCATACGTATTGATGGTGTCCAACTATATATCATTATCCCAAGCCACTTGGGAGATGCTGTCAAGAGGCTGTGAGGGATGGGACAAAACAAATTGAAGACGAATTCAAGCAAGTTAGAGCTATGATTTGATTGCTGAGGTACACAGACAACGTTGTCTTTGGAATGGGATGGCACTACTCTGAGGGAGGAGGCCTGTGATTTGAGACTCTCTTGGACTCATGAGGTGGAGGCCCGGGGGACACTTTGCTCCATTCTAGCTGAAGCAATAGATAGAGCATCAGGGTCAGTTCTGAAGACCCTTAATTGATCCAGAACACATGGCCTTGTTGTTGTCAATGCAACAACCTGCCAACATAAGCATGTAACATCTGTACTTCAGGCCATGCATTGTTTCTCTATGAGCTTCCAATTGAAATTTAAAGTGCTACGTTGACCTTTAAAGCCCTCCATGGTTTGGCACCAGAGTACATGCAGGAATGTCTTTTTGTCCCATGGGCCAACTGAGACACTCTGGATGAACTCGCTCATGGTTCCCCAATTTTGTGAGGTAGAGAGATAGAGGGTTATAAAGGTACATTTTCTGTGGGTATACCCATACCTTGGAACAATCTCTCTTAGAAATTTGGTTTGCTCCTGTTCTATTGCTTTCAAGGTATCAGGTTTCAATTTCAAGGTAGTAGAAACTAAGTTATTTGTACAGTCCTGGGGGTAATACCTAACTGGACTGGATGGAATAATTGTGAGATTATGTAGTGAATATAATGAATTATTTTGATATGATTACTATTATTATTATTATTGATATGTTCTGTTAAAAATAGTTTTAGGTCTGATCTATCTGATAGGGCTAACATCAAGCTTGCATATCTAAATGTGCTTCTCTTCCTCTCTCTCTTTTTCTTCATGTTAATTAGAAAGTAGGAGGAACTAAGTTGCTTTTGTGAATCATTTTTTTTGATCCAAGATTAAGCCTTATTTATCTGATCATTGCCTTGGCAACTGATCTTCTGTCTGTCCTTCAAGGCCATTCTCTACACTCACTATAGATTGTTTTAAATTATTTTTATATTCTTTTACCATGAATGTTTTATTACATTATTGATGCATATGAACCATTGAGAGACTTTTTGATGGCAGTGAAGTACAAATAAAATCAATAAATAAACAAAGAAAATATCAAGGCTTTGTACTGCTGAAATGAAGTAGTAAATACTGTTTACTCCTAATAACTGGTATCCAAGATATATTCAATATCCAGTTAGCCAACTTCTTTCTACAAAAACCTACAAACATTCCTCTCCCTCCCTGACAAGAACAATTATTATTAATTTTTAATTGTTATTGATTAAATTAAGTAATTTGTTGCCTTTTCATGACACCTCAGAAGAGCTGCCTTATGGTAGGATTGCCTTGATCAATGATCCTCTTCATAAAAATGGTTATCATGGGTATGACTGATTTTCAAAGCTTTTGGCATGAATGATGATAATTTATTATGAATGGAACTGATTATCTATCTATCAATCTATCCATCCATCCATCTATTATCTACCCAGTTTCACCATAATTAACAGAGCTTATTATATATAAGACTAGCTGAGTAAAATCCTTTTCCTTTACCTTTATTGTCAAATATTGTCACTGGAATGGATGACACAAATAGATTTTTATGTTTGCGTTTCTTGTGTACTTACTATCATTGTTGGAGCCAGTTTCCATAGCACCATAAGGAGGAGCCAGAAGTCCAGACATATACTGTCGATATTTCTGGGGGAGAAAATACATGATAATATCATTTTGATTGAAATATTTACAGCCATATGTTAATTTTTTTTAAAAAAACTAATTTCTAGAGTTACACAATATGTTCATGTGCTCTTTCCCTTTTTCACTCTAAGTTCATTGGGGAAAAAAACCACAGATATTAAACCCTCAGGTAAAATAACAGTGTATATAAAGATGTTCACAAAAGATCACTTAAAATTAATCATAAGTTTGGTGATATCCAGATTATTAAGATTTGATGAAGTTATCTAGAACATTGTAGCTATCTCACCTACTAGATGTTGGTTCTTATGTTGGCCTAGTTGAGGGGTAGGCAACCTCGGCTCTTTTATGACTCATGGACTTCCAGAATTCCTGAGTCAGCATAGCCCAGTTGAATGACCTGCCATTTATGCTATTCTGCAGAGAGTTTAAAGCACTTTTTCCTTCTCTCTCTTGAAATCAACCCAGTTAACTACAATGCATCTAGTCCAGGTTTGCACTAGTCTGTATATTAAGTACGGCATATCTAACAGAATGATTTTTTAAAAAATATCTGTATTAACCTAGACTTTATCATACCACAAATATCCATGGCACCCCAATTCAGATCATATCTTTCTAACTCTAGAAGTATTATATTACTCAGCAGTATCCACTCTTTCATCTAAATCAAACAGCAAGCTGCAAAATTCCATCTCAAATCCAACTCTCCACTTTCATTTGCATTTTGTTAACATCTTTTATTTAACTTGTGGTTTTTTTTAATTCTGCCACACAAATCTAGATGTATCCTTTCGCCCCCCCCCGCCTTTAAAAGATGCATCAGTTTTCATCCAAAACAAAAACATTATTTTAGACAACATATTTTTTCATGAAAATCCTCCCTACCTTATCAGTTTAAACCATTGCTTTATTAAGCCTTATACCATGGCTTCGGAAATTTCTGATGTTATGATTTCATGCCTACAAACCATGATGAATTAGTGGTATAGAAATGAAATAAATAATAATGATTAATCAGTTAAGAGAATCAGGGCCAGACATTCTTCACTTTCTGCCTTTGTACCCCTCCAAAGCTACCACCACCATTTTAAATCACTGAAAATAATATCGATTTCATTCAATTTATTTTAAATGCAAATAAAATGAATTTAAATTAAATTACTCTCATGGCTCCAACTATCTGTTGGAGTGCAGTCCCCAAGAGGTCTCTCCAAGGCTAAATCTAGACTTCTTTTTTTGGGGGGGGGGGAAGTAGATCACTGATTTAAATGATAGATGTCGTAACCATTTCCTTCAAAGATTCTGCCAATCTTTATTCCCCTTTGATATAGTGCTGAAGAAGTAGGACTAGTGGAGAAAGACCAAGAATGTGAGATGTACACTAGTCAAAAATCCGGAATCTGATAGCATCTTTTCAAACTAACAAACTAATATCAAAGGCCCAAGCTCTCATGAACTGAAATAAGGAAAACTGTTTTAGTTTGAGAAGATGCTGTTAGATTCCTTATGACAGGGGTCTTCAAACTTGGCCCTTTTATGACTTGTTGGTTTCAAATCCCTGAATTCCTCAGCCAGGCTGAGGAATTCTGGGAGTTGCCCAAGTCCACAAGTCATAAAAGGGCCAAGTTTGAAGACCCCTGCCTTATGATTTCAATTCAAATAAGAACAAACTATAGTTTAATTGTTAAGCCAGACTGTAGTAAGGAATGGTTAAAATGGCTGCAGCATACTTCATTGGTTGATTTGATGTGCAATAGCCACCCACTCCAAAAGACTCTTCTAAATTTCAGTCAATATTTAATACATTTAATACTTAATACATTTAATACATATATTTAATGATTAGTTTCTGCCTTTAATGCTCATGAGTAAGGAATTAGGGAACTCCCCAAAGCAGGAGTGTGAGGCAGCTTTGGGAAAGAATGAGAATATTCCATTGACACAGGCAGTTGATCAGCTGGCTTGCACTGGCTTCCAACAACGTTAATGTTATTATTGTTACCTACAATCCATAATTCCCAAATGATTTTTAAAAGGTACCACTTCAAAAGATCACATTGTTTGAAAAGAATTACAGTTTGTTTCCAATGAAAATATTATTTTTTAACAATTCTTTCAATTTTATTCTAATACGCCAACCTGAGTTTGATCTGATAATATTTATGCATGCTCTGTTATCTCTTGCTATAACGCTAATGTATAATAGAAAAGAACCCTCCACGCTGAGATATTGAAACAGTCCTGCTGATTAACACTTTGCATATTTATAAAGGTGATTTTCAAACACGGCACTTATGCCAAACTGTCGATCACCAAGAACACATGCATTATACTCAGCCCCTAAAAAGGTGTAAATCTGGCATGGCGGCAGGTATTAAAGCCACAGCCAAGAACCCGTCACTTTCATTTCAAATATAAATATAAACCCCACTTACAGCCTGAATAATAGAGAACATCACTGAATTGTTTTAAAAAGAGCTCTAACTGTTTATTTATTTTTTAAAACGCAGCATGTATATTTCTTTATTACCTTTAGACTCCGCCTTTTCTCTGAAGCTTTTTTTAGTTGCAGTCCCTGCCCTTTGGAATGACCTCTCTCTGCTCCTGGACCCTGTTAGCTTTTGGGAAAGCTTTAAAAATTTGGCTTTTCCCTGGGCATTGGGCTGGGAAAATAGATGAGCCAGTCTTCTGGAAGGTCAATAGTCATCTCTACCATTGGTGGGCCCTGCTTGCCTCTTGCTGCTTTGTTAGCTTATGGATTTCATTTTTTGTTGCTGATATTGTATGATTTTTATTTGTAATATTGCTTGTTGGGTTTATGTAATGTATGCCACCCAGAGTCTGGCTATAAATCTTCCAAATAAATCAATAAACTTCGCTGATGATGACGATGATGATTTAAGAAACTTGTATGCTACCCAAGTCCCACAACTCTGGCAGATACCACAGTCTGTTCTCATTTTATCCCAACAATTGGAACTGGACTAAGAGAGAGAGAGACACACACACACATACAGAGACACAGAGAATGATCCTCAGAGCTCTACAGTGGAATAGCCATTAAGCTAACCTGAGAAAGGAAAACAATGGTGAGATATTTTTTTTCACAACTCAATACACCACCAACTAAAAATAATAATAATGATGATAGTAATGTTAAATGTGTATTCACCAACCTGCATTGTTGTTATGTGTGCTGCTAATGTCAAATTGGTATGACATAAGCACAGGGTGAAGAAATCATGATGGCCATCCTTTCTGTTCTTTTGTTAAACATGAGCATTCTTCTGACTAGCCCAAATTTAATGAACCATTTTGGAATTTTGAATAAGCTGAACAACAATGCTGCTCCTAGTTAAAAACTGTCCTTCAATCTCTGGGCAAAATGGACTTAAACCTAGGTACTTTGGTCCTAGCCTAACATCTTAACTCTGAGCCACAATGACCCTCTAACCAAAGATGTAAATCTCCTATTCAGTTTTTCTGTTGAAAAAGCTGCCTGGCTCCATGCATCAGCTTCCAGATCGTGCCCTGGGCTGGCTCACTTTCTGCAACATCAACTAATGCTTTTGCAGAGTTCCAGCCTGGAAGAAAGGTTACTGAAGGATTTTTATCAATACATTTATTGCTTACTGCAACTTTCAGAAGAAGCAACTTATAGTATATCTGCATTAATAAAATATTATGTTCCAAGATCTGTAAAAGACTTACTGATACTATTCTAATTTAAAATACTGTCTGCTCAGTATGTCAAGAGTAATTAGTAAGCACTTCTCCAAGGCTTGTTCAGATAGGATGTGGGATGGGGGCTGAAAGGAATAGACACAATAAACGCACCATCCATGTATGGGGAGATGATTGTCAACTGAATGTGATAAAAAGATCTGCCTTCTGGACTGAATCGATGGTAAAGCCTAAACTGGCGTTGCAACACAAACACTGTTGTACTGTAGAAACTACTCACTTAATTTTTTTTCAAAAGGTAGCAAATTTGATTTGTCAACTCTCCATTAAAAAAAATCCTCTATAATAAGCAGCTTAGTGGATATTTATTAATACCAATTTTAATGCAAAATAAATTCCATATCTTATTTTCTGAAGCTTTCATGTGGAGGATAATAGCAAAAATATTAAGCTACTAAATCTTAAAAGTAATGAAATGAATATGAATTAGGGCAAACGTAATGATGGAGGAGGAGGAGGAGGAAGAAAAATAGCTGCCGTCACGCAGTACTGAAAATCCAGTTGTTAAATTCTGTTTTTTTATCTTATTTCACTGTATTTTGTTGTTCATTTTGTTGTTATAATGTTTATATTAATGCATCTTCCCATAATAATAGAAGCAGGCATAAATGATTAGCAGATTATATATAGAGAAGGGGGAGGTCTCTAGATAAATTACATCTTGTCTTTTAGGAAGACATTAAAAGCCTTTGCTTCTGCTTCTGATTATAACTTCCCTGAGTCAAAGTTAATCTTAACTATGATAACTTTTACTGACATCAAATTCAAGTTGCAGTCATTAAATTTGACTAATTTAAACTTTCAACAAACCACATAGTTTAAACAACCAGATAAATTGCTATTTTGGGTTGATACGATTCAGCAAAAGCCAGTTTGGAGTAGCAGTTAAGGCATCATAGTAGAAATCATAAGTCCTAGTCTAGCAATGTGGAAGATAAGGAGATTGTTGAGGACAATATGCAAAAGAATGTTTCTACATTGTGAGAGTGCTGTAAAGATGTATGGGGCAGTATATAAGCCTAAATGCTAATGCTATACATTCAAGAAAATGCTACTCTTTACACAAAGCATAATATCAGTTCTTCCTTAAGGTCTTTTTTTTAAATCATCCTTTATGCTGTACAAGGGACGCGGTGGCTCAGTGGGTTAGGACGCTGAGCTTGTCGATCAGAAGGTCGGCAGTTTGGCGGGTCGAATCCCGAGTGCCGTGTAACAGAGTGAGCACCTGTTACTCGTCCCAGCTTCTGCCAACCTAGCAGTTCGAAAGCACGTAAAAATGCAAGTAGAAAAATAGGAACCACTACGGTAGGAAGGTAACAGCGTTCCGTGCGCCTTTGGCGTCTAGTCATGCCGGCCACATGACCAGGGAGACGTCCTCTGACAAGCGCTGGCTCTTCGGCTTTGAAACGGAGATGAGCACCGGCCCCTAGAGTCGGAAACGACTAGCACACATGTGCAGGGGAACCTTTACCTTTACCTTATGCTGTAGACTATTTTCCTAATGACCAGGTTCCTCTTTCTGAAATTATTATGTCCTCATAATTTGCAATGAACAGTATCTACAGCAGGGGTCCCCAAACCCTGGTCCGTGGACCGGCACCTGTCCATGGCATGCCAAAAACCAGTCCGCGCAAACAAGCAAAGCCCAATCCGCAGAATGCAGGCAGCACATGAACTCACGCCCCCTCCGGTCTACGAACAAACCTCTCTCCATGGAACCAGTCCCTGGTGCCCAAAAGGTTAGGGGCCTCTGATCTACAGTGCTTCTTACGACGCTCAGCTGCCAAAAGAGATTTGCTATGAGTATTGGTGAATACATTTACAGATACTATCCAGCTAGCTGGGGGCGGTTTTGAGACAAAAAACAAAAAAGAGTTCCAAAAATTATTTTCTTACTATCTGTACAAGTTTATTTTTTAATACATATAAAGATTAGAGGTTCCCTGATCATTTCCTGATGTGTATGCAGGTTTCTTTTAGGAGTTTCCTTCAGTCAGAGTTATGATCACAGACCAGAAAGTTTGATACAGCCTTACACAAATGAGAGTTGCACCAAGAACTATATAGCAGTCAGATAATACAGGTAGTCCTCAACTTGCAAACACAATTGAGCCCAAAATTTATGTTATGTGAGAAATTTGTGAAGTGAGATTTGCCCCCATTTTACGAATTTTCTTGCCACATTTGTTAAGTGAATCACTGCAGTTGTTAAATTAGTAACAAGGTCGTTAAGTGAATCTGGTTTCTCCATTGGCTTTGCTTGTCAGAAAGTTGCAAAAGGTGATCAAATGACTCTGGGACACTACAACTGTCATAAATGCGAGCCAGTTGTCAAGCATCCGAATGTAAATCACGTGACCCTGGGGAAGCTGCAACGGTTGCACGTGTGAAAAACGCTCATAGTTACTTTTTTCAATGCTGTTGTAATTTTGAATGGTCATTAAGCGAACTGTTGTAAGTCGATGACTAATTCATAGAGAAAACCTATCTATTTGGTTGCTAAGGGTCACTTGATGGCACATAATCAATCAATCATCCTATCACTTGAACACCTACAGCTATGTGCTATCTTGTGCAAAATAAACAACAGCATCCACCGAGGGGTGGGGAATACCACCAGTTTCCAAGACCACAAAAAACAATGGTGGATCTTCACTCAGCTACCCATTTTTGTGGCCCCTGAAACTCTCCCAAAATGTGCCACTGAAATTCAATAGCATATTTCTGATAAGGAGCTTTTCCTTACCTTGAAAGACTTCCACGAGTCTGTATGAAAAAATACTACAAAGAACAAAATGCAATAGAATAACAAGAGATAACAAGAAGAATACATAATGTGAATACTTCCTGAAATGAGCCATCATCTTTGTATATATAGACAATGGGCTATATCCGTGGTGGTGAACCTATGGCACGGGTGCCACAGGTGGCACACAGAGCCCTCTCTGTGGGCACACGCGCCGTCGCCCGAGTCCTAGGCCTTCAGCTGGGTTTTATAAAACCTTTTCGCTTTAGGCCTCCGTCACCATGTGCAAAAAAAAAAAGGTTCAATCAATCAATTTCAACTTCTCGCGGGGAAAGAAAAGATCTCACAAAGTTGGAATTGATTGATTGAACTTTTTAGTCCCACCCAGTTTGCTGTTACCACCGCAGCCATGCCCACCTAATGGGCCACGCCCACCCAATTGGCCACACCCACCCGGCACCCAATGATACATAAGTGGGTTTTGGGTCACAGTTTGGGCACTCAGTCTCTAAAAGGTTTGCCATCACTGGGCTATATATACTTTGGGCTATATATACTTTGCTCAACTCGGTGCTACGAAAAACGTGAAATATGTTACAACAACTTTTCCAATAGTTTTTTCCAGGTTAAATCTTTGTTTTTTTTCTCAACCCCACTATGTCTTTTCATAGAATCTTTTCCTTACTCCAGTGCTATGTGGATTAAAGAACCCAAATGTGAAATCAAGACAGTGTTAGCTACAGATTAGGAAGTCCAAGGAACTGTTTTTCTAGCTTGTTGTGAATGCCTAATCATCATATTGGAAGAAATGATGCTATCATTTATTGAAATCATAGTCCCAATTATGTCATAAACAGCTCATCTTGGAACAAGCTTCTCCAGGCTTTAGAAACTCAGATGAGACCTATGAATAGACATTTGAGAGAATTTTGATGGGAGAGGTTTAATCCAGTGCAAAACAGTGATAAATTTGATAAGATTTTATCAAAGGTAAATGTACTCCCATTTCCCATGGTAATCACTATGGGAAAATCCAAATACAAGTGACCAATATTTAGCTTGACTTTTCTATGTTGTTTTTAGTGTACTTGGGGAGGGGGAATCATTCACCGAGTACAGAACCTCAACTGGCACCCAACTACCAATCACAAAAAAACCCCACAATAATTCATGCTTTGTTCAATGAAATTATGCCAAATAAGAGAGTCTTTCCCAAGGAGATACATTTGCTAACAGAACAGTGCAGGTTTTATAAAAGCATCTCCAAGGGAATTAATGAACGAATAATAAGAAAACAACAAATTCTTTTGTATAGTTCTGCTTCATTTACTTTATGGCTGAAATCAGTCGTGTAGTCCTCTAGCTCAAAATTCAGGAAGAATTTCACTCAGTTTCCTAGAGGTGTCTACTCAGGAGCTGCATTTAATAGCTGGGCAAAATTAATACTCAGAGGAGAATAAAACAAGAGAGAAATGGTAGATATTGGGAAAAGAGAGCCATCTGTATTATTTGAATTTTTTTTTTCATTTCTATGTTAAGACTGATTCATTCCAATTCAAATTGATTGTAAAATCCAAGCCTTATTCTTTAGGATCTGAATTTTTATATGCAAGTAAAGTTAGAAAAATGTACTATTAAAACCACATTGGGAAGTTGTTGTCCTTTGTTTTATCATATGAATTATGATAAACGATCTAAGCGACTATCCTGAAAACTAGCTCAAAATCTCAGAAGTCAAGCTGAGCTCTTTCTGCTTCTCCATTATCTCGGTTGTAGAGATTCTGCAATCATAAAATAGCAGGAAATTGTGGGGATAATATATAAACAGCAGGACAATATTCCTCTGATGCTTCTTCAAGTTGTAACAGTTGCAAAACTGTTTGGCATGTTGTTGACATATACAGAGAGCCGAGTCGCCCGGTTAGACCCTCTGTTTAGGCATGCACAAGTATAAATATGTGTGAGGGTTGCTTATAGGTTGCTCGGACCTTGCATTAAATAATGAAAATATTACAAGAGGCAGCATTTTTGCACACAGAGAGTATTTCATAGCATTTTCTTTGCATAATAAAGGATATAGCCTTAATCAGAATTAAGAGAATCACCAATGACAAAAGTGCTCCTTTCGATAGCCCCTTTTTTGGTTTACTCAGTATCTCAACCATTAACTAATCAACACTAATATGTTGTAGCATTAACTTATATCTGGATTTTTTTTATGAACAGACTACAGAAAAATAATAAATTGAACAAAACTGTAAAGAAGTATCAAGAATTCTTGCTGCCATTATGTTTGACCTGTATTGTTTTAAGTCTGTGGAAAGAAGCTGATCGACTTGAAAGAAGATGATGAAGGAGATTATCTATCATAAGACTCAATGTTATAAAAAAATAGCTTGTCGCCCTTTCAGACAGTTAAAAATGAGAGATACACCACATGTAGTGGAATCATGAGTATTACCTAGTGTAGCAGCCCCCCCCCCAACCTTTTGGGCACCAGGGACTGGTTCCGTGGAGAGATGCTTTCCCACAGACCAGAGGGGGCGTGGTTTTGCATGCTGCCTGTATCCCACGTATGGGACATAGTTTGTTTGCGTGGTCTGGTTTCTGGCAATGCTGTAGCCTGGTGCCGGTCCATGGACCGGGGGTTGGGGACCCCTGATCTAGTGGATCCACCAGGTTTGTGCAAATGGATTGTTAATTTTTTGCAAGTCTTCTTTGGCTTCTTCCTGAGGAACATCACAAAGGATCCTGGAGCTGCATATGCCCACCTACAAGTTAAGCAATGTGCCTCCTACGCTGTTTTTTACAGAAGGATAATTCATGGCAAGCCAGTGCTCTGTATTACTTGGAGTAATTGTGCTTTATCAGCTTGTTAGGGAGGTTGCAGTTCGATTAGATATTGTGGGGAAAACTAAGCACTATTGCCGGTCTTCTCTGCTTGAGGTTGCGAAGAATGAGAAGGGGAGTGGACTGACTTTGTTTAATGATGCATGCAAGTGCAAATTTCAGCAAAACATGAGAGAGGGGGAGAAGAGAGTAGCAACCAGTTGTTGCCTAGTTTATATAATACTTCTGTATTAGGCAGAAGCAGACTGAGGCCAGTTGCTTTACCAAAAATCGTTGCACTCCTCCAGATGAGAACATCAGACAACCCCCTAAATTTGTTAATTTATATTCTGCCATTCCCTCTTTCAATTTTCCCCTAATGAAACAGATTGGAGAAAAAAAGATAAGTGGCTCAAAGTCACCCAGTGCAGGAGGATGGACTTGATTTTAGGTCTTCCTTACCATTTCATCACATTGCTCTCGCTCTCTGCCGAAGTGCTAATTAATACATAAAGACTGTGAGCACAGGTGTAGAGGATCCAGTATTTTACTACTAGACATACATTATTGTTTGTTATAAAATATTGTTATGGGATTGCAAATACATTCATTATAATTCCATTATACCATTAAAGAGGAAGAATGTTTGCGGAGCCTTGCCAAAAGGTCTCTACACATAGGTCTACTTTAATGTACCGGTAGTTTAACATGACTTACCCCCATAGCTCCTACCCCCATACATGGGTAAAATATTATAATTTGAATCATTTAAATCCTTAAAACATTGGTCTTAAAGGTAAAGGTAAAGGTTCCCCCGCACATGCGTGCTAGTCGTTTCCAACTCTAGGGGCCGGTGCTCATCTCCGTTTCAAAGCCGAAGAGCCAGCGCTTGTCCGAGGACGACTCCGTGGTCATGTGGCCGGCATGACTAGACGCCAAAGGCTCACGGAGCACTGTTACCTTCCCACCGTAGTGGTCCCTATTTTTCTACTTGCATTTTTACGTGCTTTCGAACTGCTAGGTTGGCAGAAGCTAGGACGAGTAACAGGCGCTCACTCTGCTACGCGCTACGCGGCACTCAGGATTCGACCCGCCAAACTGCCGATCTTCTGATCGACAAGCTCAGCGTCCTAACCCACTGAGTCACCGCGTCCCTAAAACATTGCTCTTACTAGGACTCAAATCATGCTAAATTTCTTTTAAAAGTAGAGTACTTGCCTTCAGATTATTACTTATTAAACAAACGTAAAGAACTCTAGCCTGCAACTCCTATTCCCATAATTTAAATTAAATTTATCTGGAAGAAAACTGAATCTCTAACCCATTCTCTTTGAAACCGCTGACAAATCCTGAATTCATCAGGCCTTGTGTTGTTCTCACATGATACTTCTCAAAAAAAGCTGTTTGCCAAAAGAACCCGGGATGCCTTTTTAATATTTTATCAGTTCTTTTGATTGCTAATCCCTCAAAGAGAACCCAGTTTCCGTTATGATTAAATTCAAGACAAAGACCCTTCCTTTTGTTAACTTTCTGTCAAAAGAATAATTTCATTCTATTCCAGAATCTTAAAAGCAACTGGTAAACACGAATAGAAATTGTAGATTTTGAAACAGATGAAGTATCAATCATCTAAGTATTAAACATGCTCAAATTCCAGTCATTTTGAGAAAGTCTGGAAGTTTACCCTTCTGCGTGCTACTTTTTTTTAACAGCAAATTGACTCAAATGGCTGAAAACAAATGGTAATTTTTCCAAGTCAGTCTCCCCAATGGACCACAGGCAGAATTTTACACTACCTGACAAAGCCTCTGTTACAGCAATAACACAACCAGTGCTGGCAGGAAATGGAATTTATCCTGGCACTGCATCCCATCCATGTGTCAACTGCCTCATTCTGGGAGGCCATTCTGTCTTAAAAATCCATTTTTTTCCTGCCTGCTTTCAAGACAGTTCTTTAGGGCAATTTTGGCTTCCTTTCCCGAGTACAATATGTTTCAGTGTGGCAGCCCTATCGGTTTGATTTATGACATTAGGAAGGGAAAGTGCATGATATTTAGAGAAGCAGAGGAAAAAGATTGAGCGGGATGATCTTTCTAGTCTTATCTGGAAGCAGCAAAGCATGAAGAAGAAGATGGAGGAGGAGGAGATTATTTTATAGACCCAAAGTTAATAAGCAACTAGGTTGCATACTGACAAAAAGGAAGACGTACTGAAATGAATGGGGCTTAAATTAGTGAAATTTGGATTATTTCAATGAGTCTGAAATCTGACAGGATTTTGATTCAATCCATTATCTCTTTTTAGCCTTGTTATTTCCAAACACATTTAGAAGTCATCTGCAAATGAAGTATCTGATGCAATAGGGCAGAAAATGAGAATAGTTTTCTTTCATGGTATATTATGTAACTCCTCATATGGATCACCCTTCCATCACCTTCTGATAAGGCAATCTTGTTACTCATGACAATCTGTTAAGATATTTTCAGATAAGCAGGTGGTCCACAGCAGTAAGGGAAGCTGTAAATATGTTAAGGAAAATGTGAAAAGTATATTTAAAACCGAATAGTGTGACAGTTCAACAAATTATATTTTAAATGTTGTGAAGAGGAAAATGAACAATAACTAACAGAATGGCAACATTAGTTTTGATTAATCCAGCTGCATGTGTTGAGGACATAATATTTTGTTCTACAGAGAGATTATGATGGTCTTCAACTTAGTAAGTATAAAATAATCAATTTCTTAAATTTTTGCCATCTCCATACAGATGAAAAACAATAGATTAAAAATGATAGAATTAGAACTTTGTTCTCATAAAGGTAAAGTAAAGGTAAAGGTTCCCCCGCACATGCGTGCTAGTCATTTCCAACTCTAGGGGCCGGGGCTGATCTCCGTTTCGAAGCCAAAGAGCCAGCGCTTGTCCGAGGACGTCTCCGTGGTCATGTGGCCGGCATGACTAGACGCCAAAGGCGCACGGAGCACTGTTACCATCCCACCGTAGTGGTCCCTATTTTTCTACTTGCATTTTTACGTGCTTTCGAACTGCTAGGTTGGCAGAAGCTGGGACGAGTAACAGGCGCTCACTCTGTTATGCGGCACTTGGGATTCGACCCGCTAAACTGCCGACCTTCTGATCGACAAGCTCAGCGTCCTAACCCACTGAGCCACCGCGTCCCTTCTTTGTTCTCATACTATACATCAAAAGAAGACGGCAAACATAAAAAAAAACCTTAGGGAGATATCCAAACATCCCTGTCTCTGCCACTTTTCTTTCCTAAAGTTTAGTCTGAACATGCTCCTCTATACATTTCCTTGAGTGCAAAGAGGAAGATAAAGATTCTAGTTGTTTGTGTTTTCAGCTTGTGATCAATGAATCATATATAGAAGTCCCAATAAAGGAGAATATTTGTAGCTCAGGGTTGAAATGAGAGGGTACAGTATTTGGTGCTCTATGAGCTTTGTTCTTTTCCTGCAGATGTTTCATTACCCAAACTAGGTAGCATCACCAGACTAGTAAGGAACAGGGTTTGCTCTCGTATAGATGAGCACAGATTAACTCCAAGGTTTAACATCTGACCAACAATGAAGAAGTAAACAAGACAAGAAACTGCCAAACAAACCAACAGTTAACAGCCCAACCAAAAAATCTCTAAGACTACCCTCACCAACACCGACAGGGCAAGCCACTAGCACTGATAATGTTACCTAGGTTGGGTAATAAAATGTCTGTAAGAAAACAACCAAGCATAGAGAGCACCAAGGACCTCTTGTAGAAGCACCTGTGAGAACTTCCAATGTTACACGCAGAAGTCAGAGAGACTGGTTAGGGATGTGGATAATGCCTGCAAAAGGCTAGAAAGATAAGATATAAATGATATTAAGAATGCTAATTCAAATGCAAATCCCTTGTTAAGATTGCCAACTTTATAATAATTAAGAACTGGACACATGCTGGCACTCTTTGACACAAAAATAATTTATAACCTGGCCCTATTCCAAAGAACTCTGGCTATATACAACAACAAAAAATATGAAGTGCTTTGTCGGCGCTGACATTTCTCAATAAAGTTGCACCACTTTAAAAAGGTCCTGCTTCTAACAATCTGTAACCCAAGTTAAGCATGAAGTATTTTGTACCCGAAGGTGAATCTCTTTTATTTTCTTTGAGTTATATTTTTGAGAGGTGACCTTGTGCTCTCTGCAGGTGTTCAGGCTACAGCTTCCCACTTTTCCTAACCAGCAATATCCACAATGTTTAGTGGAGATTTAGGGAGTTGTCAACTCGATGCGGCTGGAGAATGCCACATGTAAATTAGAAACAAAAAGGAACCTCACAGACACACATTATTCAGTTTGTTGTTATTTCGCTATACTCGGCGATGTAAGGCACACATAAGAATGAACCCTGACCATTTATTAAAGGAGTGCCCTAATATAAATTGTGCTTCTTTGAAATAAATGCTTTTCTTTTCGGTGCAAAGATGTATTCTTAAACTTTCACTCCCTTCAGCTCTACTCAGCACGGCCAAAGGTTGTGGGAAACAGCAAACCCAAAATATCTGGAGAGGTATCAGTTACTCTTATTAGAGTAGACATTAATAAAATTTTGAGAATTTTGAGAAGAACTGCAAAAAGTCCATTTTTAAAGAGAGGTTGAAGTAAAATTCACAACAAAAGGATTCATATTTGAAGAGTATTGCCTTTGTTCTTATAGCAAAGGGAAATCAAATGAGCTACATGTGACAAGATGCATCAGAGTCTTAGAGCAGAGATTCCAAGATAGCCTTTAATGAATGCTTGATCAAGAGACCTTAGTTTTAAAATACTGTATTGCACACTGTGTAGTATTTTCTTTTGATTCCATAAGATTTGAGAGAAGGGTTGAGACTGAGAAATAATTTTCACTTTTTTTTTCTTCCAAATTAGGGACTTTTTCCAGCTCATTTGCCACATCATCAGATCCCTTGTTTGCATTAAGACAATCTTCAGGCATTGTCATTTGTCTGGATCGTCACAAGACACTATTTTCAAAATTCTGCATAAGTACATTTTATAATGCAGTTGAAAAGTTTTTAAAATTTGAATGCTTTGTTTTTAAATGCCTTTTTAATTTCCTGAATTAAAAATAAAAAAGTCAGAGTGGGGAAAGAAATGAGTAAAATATAAATTAAAAAAAATTGGAAGTTCTGCACATAAAAACATTTAATGTAGATGATATTAAGGAGAAATAAAAACATTTCAAATATGCTTATTAAATATTATATCCAGAATATTTGAACAAAGATGATTATTTATTTATTTTATTTATTTAATTAGATTTCTATACCGCCCTATTCCCGACGGACTCAGGGCGGTTTACAGGGCAGCATAAAATACAATATAAAAGATAACATAACATTAAAATAAATTAAATTAATTAAGCCCAACAATTAAAACAAGATTTAAAAAGCTAAAACCCCTTCAGTCCAGGCCTGATAAATCAAAAAGGCAGGTTTTCAGGTCCCGGCGAAATGAACGCAGATCGGGGGCAGTCCGGAGTTCCACAGGTAAATCATTCCAAAGGGCAGGCGCGCCCACAGAGAATGCCCTCCCTCTGGGGATCACCCGCCGGCACTCCCTAACCAGCGGCACCCTAAGGAGGGCCTCTCTATGGGAGCGCACAGGATGATGGGAAGTTGATGCTGGCAGCAGGTGCTCCCTAGGATAATCCGGACCCATGCCATGTAGGGCTTAATTAGGAAAACAATACTAACATAATTAATAAATTGTAACTAAATTAGAATAAAAATGTACCTTTCAATTGTAATAGTTTTTCAAAGCTTTTGGGTTGTTGTTTTTTCAGCTGGAGCAATTTTCCACTTTTAAATGCTATTGATTCAGTGAAACATGTCTCTTCATTTTCTTGCATTTTGCAAAAAACATATTTCACTGCTCATGGCAGAAATTTAAGTGATTTCTTATATTTCACCAATTTATATGTTTCAGAAAATATGGACAACAAAACCGTATCAGCATTCCTTGTGAGAAACTGATAACAATTTCTCAAGAAGCTTAAACCAAAATGACTCATTGACTTTTACATCCGAAGTTGGTATTTATAAGTCAATTTGCATACAACCCTGCCAATACAATCCAGAAAGGCTACAGTTTACACTGTGCAATTTTAGTGGAGTGCCACCAACAGACTGTCTTCACAGTCATTTTTTGCTGACTTAATATTATGCCACAAAGAGTTCCAATTAATTAAAAATCTAATCAGATCCCAAATCATTCTCTCAGGGTTAGCAGTACTAATATTTTTGGCCACATATCTATATAAGCTGAAAATAACTAACTGTCCAGCCAATCCTTTTCAAAACGATTGAGTAGAAACCTGAGAAGGGGGAATTGTATCAATGTACAATATCAGCTCCAAAAGAACCATAGCTACAGTATAATAAATGGCGCACGTCACAAATTTCCAAGTGAAGCACGTTTTTGTTGGAAAACACTAAACTAAGAATTGATTAGCTCTACCTTTTCTTGGTTACCTCTTAGAATTTTGCCATCTTCATTAAACAACTAGCATACTCAGTCTTTACTTTTGCTTTTCTATTTAATATACCTAAATAAGGACTCAATGAAAGGAATGCGGGAAAGTTACACAGAAGTTGCAGCCTAGATTAAAATACTGTAGAAGAGGCAAAATGATTCATTAAGAAGAGCCTCGTCCAAAGTATTCTTAGGCTTTAGGAGATAAAACTGACAATTAACATTTATTGGCCTCAAAAGAGCACCAAGAATACTAAAACCGTATTGCAAGGAAGATCAGCTAGAACTCAATTATAAGAAAATCAAAATCATGACATTTGCCAAAAGGCCAAAAACTACTTCTGGAGGATAGATTGAGCAGGACTTGTTTCAAATATCTGAGAGGAGTCCTACAGTAGAAAACCCCATTGGGACTAGGTCACTAAAAATACACAAAAGAACTCATCTGCTATCTTAAATTCCTCAGGGCAAGATGTGGCTACTACATTCATGCAGTAGTCTAATTATTTGAAGCCAAGCCAGTTTATGGTGCCAACTATGTGAGTAAGTCCTTTAGTTTATCTGAGAAAGTTCTTATAACTCCAAAATTCAAAACAAAGGGAAGACAAGACACTTTAAAGTTTATACAGATTTAACTAAAGACAAAATTCTTTCTAATGGATAAGGTAAAGGTAAAGGTTCCCCCGCACATGCGTGCTAGTTGTTTCCAACTCATGTCCGTTTCAAAGCCGAAGAGCCAGCGCTTGTCCGAGGACGTCTCCGTGGTCATGTGGCTGGCATGACTAGATGCCAAAGGCGCACGGAACGCTGTTACCTTCCCACCGTAGTGGTCCCTATTTTTCTACTTGCATTTTTACGTGCTTTCGAACTGCTAGGTTGGCAGAAATCAATATATTAATTAATCTATATGTACTATAAAACTTTAGCATTTCAGCAGTATATTGTTTTTTAATCCAAGCTCAAGCATTCATATTCATTTAGAACAAAGCCAAGACAGGACAGGAAGCCCCAGCAGCACAGGTTAAGTATATCCCTCAAACTGGAATAAACTGAACTAGGAGACCCAGAGAGAGCTCAATCATACACAAAGACATAGGGGGGGAAACCCTATCCATCTTGTTGTTAAAGATTTTGATCTTTTAGTACCCACAGAGAGTTAAGGGAAAGGAATGGAATACTACATTCCAGGCCAAAATATTTCTCCTGCACGTTTCCACTATTTAATAAAGGGATCTGAGAGGTCAATTAAGCTTAGAAAACATAAGGGTTCATCTGGGTTCAGAGAGATACACAAACGTGTTGACACTTCTTGGGATCTGTCCAGGGTGCTGAATAAACCAGTCTTTATTCTAGTTATCCAGTTCATTATTCTCAACATTTGACTGTATATAACAGCTATTAAAATACTTTTGAAGATGTGTTCCCTGTGAGACATGTATGATATACTCCCTATAAGCCAGCTATGTCTTTTACCAGGCTTGCACAGCTGCTTCCTAAGTTTCTCATGACAATCTCCACATGTGCATATCCAGGCACTTTTGTTGCACAATGCTACTGTTATGCAATCCTTCCCATTTATTTTCTGTTCTTACCAGCTTCAAAATAACCTTCCTCAACTATACATATTAATATGTTCAAATTCTAATGTAATGAAATTAAATGTAGTCTGTTTTGGTGTCATAAAGTCAGACATAAATGTACATAGGAGTCAGTGAACCCATATTCTGCTGCTAAGTCACATAAACGTACATAAAGCTATTTATTTATTTATTATTATTATTAATTAAATTTATATACCGCCCTATTCCCATAGGACTCAGGGCGGTTTACAGGGAAAATTAAAATACATAGTATACAAAATTAAAATCAATTAAAACTATTAATTAAATTACAGTCCCTGAAGTTAAACTAAAACCCAATTAAGTTAAATTAAATTAAAACCCCTCAGTCTGGGCCAAACAGCTCGAAGAACCAGGTTTTCAAGTCCCGGCGAAATGAGCGAAGGTCGGGTGCAGTCCTGAGTTCCGTGGGAAGTTGGTTCCATAGGGCCGGCGCGCCCACAGAGAATGCCCTTCCCTTGGGAATAACCCGCCGGCATTCCTTGACCGGCGGTACCCTGAGAAGGCCCTCCCTGTGGGAGCGCACAGGACGATGGGAAGTTGATGCCGGCAGCAGGTGTTCCCTTAGATAATCCTTAGATAAAGCTATGACTATGTCATGACATGGAAGATCACTTTCCTATTTGTAGTGCTGACACACACTGACAACATGAGTTAAATGTAGAATAGAATCATTGCTGACCCATGTCTTCAGGCATAGGAACTGCAAAAGTCTACATAATGATTTAAAACTTCCTTTCAAAATTTCCCAGTGTAAATGTGGCACTAAAGTTCCTTCAGCCATGTATGGATTGAACCTTACACCAAAAAAGAAAAGGAAGGATGATAAGTTTCCAGGAGGTGAAATTACAGTAGTAATAAAGCACTGGGCTCAAATAGCTTTCCAGAGCTATTAATGTTTCTGTTCCAGACAATATCTGTTTTGACAACTTATTTGGCAGCATTTAAACAGTGGCAGGAGGATATATGCGGTGAGGTAAAAAAAACAAACCACTATGTCTTAAATATAAAATTTTACAAGATGCAAAGGAAAGGGAAGATTGGGTTTGCCTAACTTGAAATTGTTATTTTGAAGCTTTTTGTTTGGTTTGGGTGAAAGAATGGAGCTTGCTGAGAAACGGAAAGCTTTTGGAGTTAGAAGGACACAACCTGAGATGAAGTGCCATGAATATTTCTGGTATGATATAGTCAAGGTTAATGTGGATTTTTAAAAACATTACGTTAGACATGACATATTGAAAATACAGAATTGATTCAAACCCAGGTTGTGCCCAAAATCACATTTGTGGATCTCAGCCTAAGAAGCATTTTATAGACAAGAAACAATAGACAAACAAAAATGGTTAACGTATCATGAAATCCTAAAATTTTGTCAAGGAGGTAAAAATAAAATCAAGATAGGACTAGTGGCAGAGGGATACAGCTGTCTATGGTTCTCTTATTTACAATCATTAGAAAGATTTAAGGTAGAAAAAAGAATGCATGGTTTTTAACACTGCAAGACTGCATTTGAAATAGAATTGTGTATAAATGATAAACATGTAATTGCTACAATGTACAAACTTTTATTGAAATTTGAACCAGTAGAATAGCAAGTAGGAGAATGTATGACAAATTTTCATTTATAATATATATATGGGACAAAATATGTGGTTGAAAGGATTGATTTAAGTTATAATTTTAAACTTTTATAAAATGATGTACCATTGGTACATGTCTCTAGAGAAATTGTCTAGAATATATATAAAGGCACTTCAAATTTATGTTGGAAATGTGAAAAACAACAAGGGACATTTTATCATCTTTGGTGAATGTGTAAAAAAGTTAGAATATTCTGAATTCAAATACATATACCGAGTCAGAAGATTTTAAAGATTAATGTACAATTGAAATCAGAGATGTTTCTTTTGGGGATTGATTGAAAAATGGTTGAAAAAAAGTCACAGAACTTTGTTTTTATACATGATAACTGCAGCAGGTTAATTGTATGCACAAAGATGGAAAGATTTGACACTATCCACAATAGAGGAATGACAAGTGAGGTTGATGGAACTTGTTGATCACAGAAAAGGCAAAAATCTACATTTATTATTAGCGGGAAAACCCTTTATAGACTTTTTGTGTGGAACAAAAAAAATGAGCTTATGGTTTATGGTTTTGATCAAATAGATTACAGAAAGAAGAGAGCTATATTGTAATCCCTGAGTAAGAGGTAAATTTATGATTGTATTTATAACTGTTGTAAAGAAGACTAGAAGACTACTTCTTTGTACCTGAAAGGGCAGCAGGGCAGGACTAAGGCAGGACTTCCCTCAGACCCTCCCTCTCCTTCCTTCCTTCCTTCCTTCCTTCCTTCCTTCCTTCCTTCCTTCCTTCCTAAGAACAGAGTGGTGGGAAAATATTTGAGATGAGGGAGGGAGAAAAACAGGCAAGAAATGCAACTGGGGAAGTGTCATCCTTCATGAGGAATGAAGACATGCACCATCATCTGGAAGTGGTGAACACATGGCCCTCGCCTACTTCACATATCCGGCTTGGTGGGCTCTGGGGGAGGGGATGCCATGAGCAGTGTGAGAGTCGATGTTACCTGCACAACGCTGCCCAGCCCCTAGCCTGCCCGAAGTAGGCAGGGCCATGTGCTGGCCACTTCCAGGCGATGGTGCATTTCTTCATTCCTCACAAAGGGTGATATCTTCCCAGAGTGCACCCAGGGGGCAGTACCTCACTGTTTCCAGATGGCCTTGTGGAGCTAAGACTGAATGTATTTCCGCATAGATGACCACCACAAAATTGTACTTTGGCTCCTGGCCGGCCTGGGCCGGGGCCAAGGCAGCGGGGGCCATTCCCTCACTGTTTCCAGGATGCCTTCGCGGGCCACATGAAACCACTTTGCGGGCTGGATCTGGCCCCTGGGCCTTGTGTTTGCCATGTCTGTTCTCTAACATTGTTGAAGCTCCAAAATTTGGGAAAGCTATAGTTCTGCAAATGAGATGTAAAATCAATCAGTTCTAGTTCGTCCCTATGTCCTCTTTTTCCACAAAAGATTTTTCTGAAAATGTTGGATGGCCTAACCATAGCACTGTCAACCATTACATTTTCTTTACATTTTTAAAAATATAGCCAACATTTAGGCCCAAATAGGCAATACTGAGAATACCTTCTAACAGATTCATAGGTCAGAAAAGGAATAGTGATGAAAAGGGGAAAGATCTGTAGGCCACTGTAATTCAAGGGTAAAGATATTTACATATTAAAGAGACAGCAAGAGACATGCCAGGTGACTCCATTCCTAATATGTGGATGCTATAGGTTCAGAAACTTCCACTGATAAATGAAAGCTTCCTTACACATTGCATTCCTGACATAAAATATATCCTTCCTCTCTAGAGAAGCTCATTTGTAAGCATGAAGTCCGTGGAGAAAACCTACTCGGCATGCACTACATTAAGGATACAGGTATTTGGTACATATCTACATGTATGGTGCAGTTTGTCTTAATGACTAGGGAGGAAAATTGGCAAAAATAATGGGAATTCTAAAGTATATATATGAATTCCCTGGACAGTTTCTTTCTGCAGCCCTGGGAGCCCTCATCTCCAACCAGATTACCAAAATCTAGCTAAAAAGATGAACAACAATGGCATAAGAAAACCAAATGGCGAATGGATCAAGCCCAAATTCCCTCTCCTTCAGATGACATTATATTGTCAGATGTAATTCAAGTACTACTCCCAGAAGTATCAGTCAGCACGGCCATCAACAATATTTGGAGATTCCAAAGGTTTCTTATTCCTGAAGCACTGCTTGTTTATACATCAAGGAATTTAAGAGTAAGTTAAAACTATTTCATGTTAACTATCAGTTCTGTGTTTAGATTCACTAAAACAAGCGCTTACAAAACTATGCATAGCATCCATTTGAACATTACCACCAGTTTTAATCAGACACAGACTTAAAAAAAGAGAGACTCAATTTTGACAAAATCATTAGTAATTTTGATTTTAATGTGTTGTGACATTCTGAATAAATAAAAAGCAAGGCAGAGTGGACTCCAGTAGGTTTGGAGACAAATTTTATGAAATGAGCAAACTTCAAAATATACAGAGTTTATGCAGCACAGAATCAAAAGTACAATATTGTCAAATTTAGGCATAATTAGCAAAGAAAAGCAGGCTTTCTTTTTTTTTCTTTTCTGGCACAATCACCTTCAGGCCAGAGAATGCCAAAGTTCAATGCCTCCTTGCACCAGAAGTCCCATACGAAATTGTACTTTGTTCTAATTTTGGAATCTGTAAAAAACAAACACGAGGAAGGAAACTTTATATATATGTATATTTCTGAAACAGAAAATCCTTTTTAAGGAAACTCACCATGAAATAAAATGCTACAAATTATTTATCAAAAATACTAAAGCAATTGTGTACTTTAATATAAATATGATTAATAGTTATCTGTTATGTATTTATTTAGCTTATATCACTGCCAAACTAGATATGATTTGCTAGACACACATAACTGATATCAGTTGCATACTTCTCCAATCTTCATGTTTGTCTGTGGTGTCAGATAATGAAATGTATGTCTGTTCCTAATGTATACCTAAACATAAGCGAAAAGGGAGGGATAAATTCAACGATACTGACTATTTAATGAGTCTTACCTTTAGTTGTCTACTATTTCTGGAATTTTAGGAAAGCCTCGTTTATATATTCTACCATCGCTGTAGGACACTGCTTGAAGAATTCGTTCATAGGTCAGTGCATATGATCAATGGCTACAAATGTAGATTAGGAGGATCACTGTAGGCTTTAGCAGATGATGAAAATGGTGCACAAGCTATGTTACTGCAGAGCAAAAGCATGATACAAAAACTACATAAACTTGCTCCCAATTTCCAACTTGCAAACATAGTTGCTGGAATCATTCCTCATTCGCTAAGAGACCTGCAGCTAGTGGTGGAACAGAGTAGGAATAAAATATTAAAATGTTATTTAGTTTGGATCCTGAGGGATATGAGCAAACCATGAAGCTGTCAAGACGAACGAGAAAATACTGGTATAAGTTTAGTAAGTAAAAAAAAAAATCTGCAGTAACTGGAGAATTGAATGGAGAGGCGCATCCAAAACAGAATAAGTTGCAATCACAGAAAATGTTTTTTTTCCGCTGAACAAACTAGGAATTGGTTTAAGTGTTCATTGAAGCCAAAAAGATTGCCAAACTGATTAAGTGAAAAATCAAAGGAAACTAAAAATAATAAAATAATTTTAATGGCCCGAATAGTGTAAGAATACCAAAGTGTGCAAGATTTTAATGAAGCTGCATATGATCTTGTGAAATTTGGGAATCACGTGAATTCATGCAGGCCTGAAAATATTGCTGACCTTCAGGTTAAATTTTATTGTTTTGTTAAATTTGTGTCAAATATTGTGACTTTATTTCTGCCTGAAACATAAAGAATGACAAAAAAAAACCTCAATGTACAAATCTCTTTTTCTTGTTATTTCATATTTCAGACACACATGTTGGGAATAATGACAGATACCGATCCTCAAAATAAGTATCTTCTCAGCACCCCTCAGCAAAATTCAAGAAATTGCTTTCACATTCCTGCAGTGGCTTTCAGTTCAGTAATAATCTAAATATGACCTGCTTGTCAAATCTCCTACCTGTACTGTGAGAAGAAATAAAAAACAAAATAACTTATTTGCTCAGCAAGAGCACCAAGATTTTAATCCCAGAAAATGTCAAGTACCAAAATCAATTTTGCCTAGGGAACTGTGGAAATTATAGTCCAAAACATTTGGAATGTGCCTGGTATTGGAGGTGGAAGCCATGCCAGTTTTCCTGACAGCAGGAAACTCACCTGAGCAATGATTAGTAAAACAGGTTTATAACTACAACCACAAAGGAGATCTATTTCAGGAATCACATCAGAGGGACAGGCAAAGCCTAGCACTTTGCTAGCTACAACCTAGCAGAAGAAGAATCAAAGAACACGGGTTCTGTGCAATCACGCCTGGGAAGAAAAGCAGAAGAAAGTGACCACAGGTTACCAACCTTTTAGACAAAGAGAAGCCAAATGTCAAAGAGGGAATACAAACTCCTTAATTCTCTACCTGCACTCTCAAAACTCAGTGCATTGAAGAAGCCTGCACTAGAGCGCCAACAAACTATTTGGCCCTGAAGGCAAACATTAGGAATCCTAGCCACAAGCATACCAAAGAGTAAATCCCACTGAATTCAGTGTTTTTTCTCCTAGTAAATATTCCTGGGAGGGCTTCTTCAACTTGCAGCTAATATATTACTTTAACTTCAGATTGATGTATTTTATTTATCTTGATTATGCTGCAAGCATAAGGGGAAGTTAATGTTTTTGACTGATGTTTGCACATCTTATTATTTTTTAAAAAATATTCAGTTATCTCTTTTAAACGTAAGGGAAATAGATATACTATATATGGCACGCGTGACAGAGGAGGCACCCAGAGCCCTCTCTGTGGGCATGTGTGCCGTCGCCGTCACCCCAGCCCTGCCTCCCCTCGCAGCCCCCTCCTCACCAGCAGCCCCCTGGAGGGCAGTCACCCCCAGGCGCAGCCCATGCAGAGCAGCGTAGTCAAGGACATGGCAGCTGAGCAGTGAGGACAAGACTCTGCCCTTGCGCCCCATTGCTCGCAGATGATGTTGTGGGGTGCAGGAGGAGGGCATGGTTGTCATGGTGCTGCTGGGCTGCCTGGGCGATCAGCTGTGGCAGGTCGTGGAGGCGGTGGGTGGCCATGTGGGCAGACGGGGGGTGAGGCAGGGGCAGTTTTGGGGCACTCAGTCTCTAAAAGGTTCACCATCACTGCTATATAGAAGAGTTTCTAAATGCACCTCATGTTTCTATGTTAGGTTTCTGCATAAATTTCAAATTAAGCCCAGAGGATTAGAGAACAAAAGTACTCATTTCATTTCATTTCATTCATTTCATTTATTGGATTTCTATACCGCCCTTCTCCCTAGGGACTCAGGGCGGTTCACAGGGCATATATAAATAACTGTACAAAAATTAAAAGAGAATTAAACCATGCCCAATTAAAATACAGCAATAGTAAAATAATAAAACCAATTAAAAACCCATATTCCCCTTCAGGCCAGACCAGCTAACTCAAACAAGTGGGTCTTCAACCCGCGACGGAAGGATCGGAGGTCCAATGCCATCCGGAGCTCAACCGGCAGTTGGTTCCATAGTGCCGGGGCACCCACAGAGAAGGCCCTCCCCCTGGGGGCCACCAGTCAACATTCCCTGACCGGAGGCACCCTGAGGAGGCCCTCTCTGTGGGCACGCACAGGGCGGAGGGGAGTTGACGCCGGCAGCAGGTGGTCCTCGAGGTATCCCGGACCCATGCCATGTAAGGACTTAAAGATCATAACCAAGACCTTGAACCTCACCCGGAAGACAACTGGTAACCAATGCAGCTCGCGGAGCAAAGGTGTAACATGGGAGTACCGGGAAACTCCCGAGACAACTCTCGCAGCCGCATTCTGTACCAGTTGGAGCCTCCGAGTGGTCTTCAAGGGAAGGAACATTGCAATATTCTTTATATCAGAATATTCAAGGGTCATGTATTCTGACTGACATAAAGAACAGCAAGTCAGCAGTATAAAGTACTAAGGAGATTGACTCTGCTGTAAGCATTGAGTCAACCCAAGATTGAAACCACACCTCTCTCTATATTATAGGTCTGATCCAATTCAGAGTGTTGTGGTGTTATGCCATCATTCTTCAGTCCTCCTAAGTGGCTTTGCCACTTCCCTTACACAGTGGCTAATTAAAGGTTGATTCTGGTTATTTTTTCTCATCCAAAAATTTAAAAAATGCTGAGGGAAGAAAAACAGCTGATGGGGTGTTGTTCCTATGGCCAATTCAGTGGGAAGATGGAGGACAGGAGACTTGAGCAGCGATGTTAAAGTAGATGCAGAATTTATGAGGGGAAAAACTCTAGTAATGCAAAAAAATAATCCTGCATCTTTGATATAAAAACGTTATCGGTATAAAATATACTCCAAGAAATACAGGTGATCCTTATTTAGTGTCTACAATTGTGATCAGCAACTCAATAATTAAGCAAAGTGCTTATAATCTTAATTCAGTGTTCCTTTGTTTTAAAGACCTGCGAAGATTGTAAATGCAAGTTTACTATCATAAATGCAAATATTATGTTATGTGAAGTATCGGTATAGTATATGTGTGGATCCAAGCATTGTGGTCTTTTGTAAATGACAGGTGGAAATTTCATCAATAGACATATTTTCTAAGTATTAGCCAAGATTTTTTAGTATGGTACCCAATGAGCTGATAACCACTGGGACCATATTATTATGTGTGGGTAATTCGATTCACAGTCTAAGACTGGTGGAAACTTAAGTCCTTTAGGTACCACTCCAAGGGCTCCAATCACAATAGGTATAACAACAGATTTCTTTTTCATAAGTGTTCAAGTTTTATCTGAAAGTCCCTGTGTTCTATAGTTTTTTCCCTCAATCCTAGTATTACTCAGAATAACAACATCAATGAACCAGATTTTCTTTATTTCATAACTGTTATATCAGATGTGTCATGAATGAGATGCCTGTCTGTTTGGATCTTAAACTCATAAGATCTTAACCCACTCATTCTCCAAAATCTTCTCAACTAGATGGTCCCAGTAATTTTTGCTACATTTAAATTCAAACCTCTGGGAAAAATTTTTAATGAATAATTCTGACACCTCGGCAACACAGTTTATAGACAGGTTATGAAATTTTGCTGCAGCCATTGATCAAATGGTTAATTGCTTCATTCTTTTCACAACAATGGCAACATTTACTGTTGTCTGTTACATGTTGAATTTTTGCCTTCATGCAATTACTTGGCAAAGCTTGTTCTCGAGCTGCTAAAATAAAGCCTTCAGTTTCTTTCTTTTTCTAACACTGCTCCATGTCAGCTTATCAGTATAAGTATCAATAGTAATTTAGCTTTCTAAAAAATCTCAGTATGGTTGGGTGATGTACAACTGAAGGAAAGAATAACTGTATTGAGAGACAAAGTTCAATAGGAATATACAATCTCAAGATTAAGAGAGGTCATGAGCCTTTGAAATGCAAACAGTACTTTTATGTAAGACAGCTCAGCTCAGCTCACTCTCATGCTTAGCAGACCTATTCAGCTATTTCATCTTGACTGTCACAACACAGCTAAAATAATAGGCAATGCTCAGCAGGCCTCCTTTTGTTTGTAATGACCCACCACACAGGATTATTCCTTCCTTCCCCAAAAGAAGTAAATTATAGGAAAACGGCAGCCTGCATGTGCATCTTTCTATACTAAAAGCCTGTGTCATACGTAATTCCCATCACTCAAATGAGTGATTTTCTTATTCAAAGAGACCTTGAATAACCTACCAGAGCTTCATCTTGATGTTATTAGCACAAATTCTACTAGCTGTCCTTAGCTAAGTATTAGTGCATTTTCAGCCAGGTTCTGAAAAACAGCCAGCTTTCAAATGGCAAAATATTCAATATCCTGTGAAGGCTTAATTTGCATACTTTTGCCTTAATAAAAATATATAATCTATTTTTTTAACTGAATTTGAAATATTTTCAGGAATCCTATTTTTAGACAGACTTGCTGGCTCAACTATTGAGCTTCTCTCTGCCTTCTTTCCTCCAGACATCAAATATATAATATAAAATTGTAATGAGAAATGAGCACAATGAAATATAACTTATTCACAATTTAATCAGGGGTCAAAGATTATAATATTGGGGGCTTTTCAACTCAGAAAAAAGTTCCATTTATTATGCCAAAGGGTTGGATAACCTAACTCAGCATGTTTATTATTTATCAAATTTCAAAACCTCTTTTGACAATTCTGGGTGGCTTACAAAACATGTGAATAGGATTATGCAGTTCCTTTTCCCCAAATTATTGGTTCTATTGTCAATTTTTAATATTATTTTAATTTTTCATTTTATTTTAATTCCATTTATATCCCGCCCTTCTCCGAAGACTCAGGGCGGCTTACAAACTTAGCAGTAGCCTTCATTCTATGTATATGCCTGCTTATTAGGGCTTTCACACACACCCCAAGCGGCATTATTACAAAGTCAGCTTAATTGCCCCCAACAATCTGGGTCCTCATTTTACCTACCTCGGAAGGATGGAAGGCTGAGTCAACCTTGAGCCTGGTGGGATGCGAACCTGCACTAATTGCAGGCAGCTGGTGTTACTTAAGGAGGCATTAGCCCACTGCTCCACCAAGGCAATATTCTATATACTAGTGTAGGAATTTAAATGTTTAAATATAAGTACTTATGAATGAAGGTGAATATATGTGTCTCAGGAGAATGCTGCAGGATCCAATCTGGGTCGGTCACCGGGACCAGAGGTTTTTGTCTTCCGAGCTTTGGGACTCATGTTGGGCTAAAGAGAAGTTCTCTGAAGATGGCCTCTGGTCCCGGTGACCAACCCACATTGGATCCTACATAAGTACTTATTCCTAATATAATCCCTACAAATATTATCCTATACTTATTTGGGAGCAAATATCATTGCTGCCAACTTTGATGATGTCATCTTTGTTGATGTAATCTACTTTGCATGACTAGTTTCATATGGAAAGCACGCTCACTTGGTGAAAGCTGATATTTGCTCTCCCCATATCAGACATCATTCTTAGATCTTTAAGGACCACAGAATTTCAGTATGGAAGATATGTTATGGTATATGGAAGCCACTATGACTGATATACAGACCTTCAGATCTAGTTCGGAAGTATCACTTTGGAAGAACTTTGTAACATCTCATCTCTGATGATACTACCATCACATTAATTTCAAACAGGAAGTCAATTTTCAATTCTGATTCCAGAACCAGGAGGTGATGATGGTGATGAAGATGACCATCGTTATTACCATCATTTGTTTAAGATGAGTTGAAAAATGTATACAGCCTGTAGGATCTTTTAGGCAAGACAAACTTGTCAGCAGAATAACTGGCTATATACGTTATTAATACCAAGAATTGGTGGGTATTATTAATACCTATCAGTCTTAAAAAGGCTAGAAGGTATTGAATCCATGAATGCAACCCTGCTAATACCCTGCTATTGGCCTGAGAAGACCTCCTCAATCTGAAAGACAAGAGAAATATAATTTATTTATCTATCAGATTTTGATTTATCTATTTCTAATCTGGTATCTCTCCTACTTGTAACTACTCCAGACATTTATTTAGTCTATTCAATCCTGCTCTCCAGAAATCCTGTTCTCAGTACACTAGAGATTTTCTCTTGATTGCTGATCCTATCCTGAACTTTCATGGTATCTGATTTCACTCTTTTCATTGATTTATTAGCTGCAACTAATGTTCCTTAATCTTCACATGCGAAGGGGAAAGACATTCTTCTTAAAAGGAAAAATAAAAAAATAAAATATACAATAGTTCAATTGACTGATCTAGCTGTGAAGAAAGACAAGAAGATTCTCACATTCTCTAATGCAGGGTGTCAAACTCAATTTCATTGAGGGCTGCATCAGCATTGCGGTTGCCCTTGGAGGGCCGGGTGGGTGTGGCCAGGGTGGGTGTGGCCTACTTTGTGGGCATGGTTGGAGTGCGTGTGGCCTACTGGGTGGGCATGGCCAGCTCTACATCGTTCGGGTCAAGGGTGCCAATGGGGGCCTGGGCAGGAGGCAAGATCTGAGGGTCTCTGGCAGAAGGAGATGGGACTGGGACAAGTGCTAAGGCATGGTCCACTGGAGGAGCCTCACTGTTCCTCTCAGGCCATGTGGGGGGGCTGGACGGTGGCACAGAGGTCAAATGCCCAGGCCAGCCCTCAAGCACCCACAGCACTAAGCCGAGCTCCACTTCCCCAAGGGGGCGCACAGCTGCACTTACCTCCTCCTCAAGGCTGCTGCTGCTGTGCTTGCTCTCCTTAGCCAGGTTGCTAATGATGGGTACGAGGGCAAAGTCAAGAGGGAGGCCCAGTCCCTTTCCATGTGAGGAGACCTGGCTTTGTATCCAAAGCTTCCTTAGCAATAGGATGGAGACTCCCAAGATAGGCCAGGAGGAGGGGGGAAAGGGGATGATGAAAGGGCAGCAGGGAAGGACCAAGGCAGGACTTCCCTCAGATTCTCCCTCTCCTTCCTTCCTTCCTTCCTTCCTTCCTTCCTTCCTTCCTTCCTTCCTTCCTTCCTTCCTTCCTTCCTTCCTTCCTTAGAACAAAATGGTGGGAAAATATTTGAGATGAGGGAGGGAGAAAAACATCCAAGAAACGCAGCTGGGGAAGTGTCATCCTTCATGAGGAATGAAGAAATGCACCATTGCCTGGAAGTGGCCAGCACATGGCCCTCGCCTACTTCACATATCCAGCTTGGTGGGCTCTGGGGGAGGGGATGCCATGAGTAGCGTGAGAGTCGATGTTACCTGCACAATGCTGCCCAGCCCCCAGCCTGCCCGGTTTTGGCAGGCAACAAGGCGCTCTCCTCACAGTGCCGAGAGGCTGAGCCGGGTGGCATGAATCTGAAGAGAAGCGCAACGCTGCCCAGCCCCTAGCCTGCCCGAAGTAGGCAGGGCCATGTGCTGACCACTTCCAGGCAATGGTGCATTTTTTCATTCCTCACAAAGGGTGATACCTCCCCAGCGCGTGCCCAGGGGGCAGGGCCGACACGGCAGGGGCTGGTCCCTCACTGTTTCCAGATGGCCTTGTGGAGCTAAGGCTGAATGCGTTTCAGCATAGATGGCCACCACAAAATTGTACATTGGCTCCTGGCTGGCCTGCGCCGGGGCCAAGGCAGCGGGGGCTGTTCCCTCACTGTTTCCAGGATGGCTTCGCAGGCCACATGAAACCACTTTGCGGGCCGGATCCAGCCCCCAGGCCTTGTGTTTGACATATCTGCTCTAATGCAAGTAAACATTGATTTGGTCAATTTAATGACCTAATTTCAATGTCCACATTAGAAGACGAAATTAGTTGAACCTAAGGACAATTGTGAAGTCACACTCGCTACCGAAGAAATCCTCCAACTCCTCTAAATTTTAAAAAGGGGGTTTATTGCTAAAATTCCCTTTGCTACACAATTATTAATGATGTTGGAGCTCTATTCTTTTTTCATTTAGCTATCCTAATAAAATTATAGACTGGGCATTGTTTGTTTTCATTCAGATTGATCAAACCTTTTGTTGTTAGTCGTAACTATTCCATAGACCTATATTACACTTGAAAAACTGGTCTCTACCTTTTACTCCTCTTGCAAAAAAAAAAATGGCATGAGGGACAAGGAAGCCTGCCCTGTTTAATATTCAATTGTTCTTTAAGTATATTATGTAATAATTCCCTTGTTGTTCAGAAAGCCACCACTTGAAATACCAAGAGGAATTTAGCAGAGAAAATGAATCTCTTCAGTCTTTTTGCTATAGATCATCACTATAGGGAAGGGAAGAATAAATGTTGAATGTAGAACTGCCTTGGATGAACTTGAGGTCTCAAATATTTCCTCATGAAAATATAAGAAATCTCAGAGACAGTAAAATATTCATGCCTATGAGAACAGGAAGTTAGGAAGCGTACTTAGTCTAACTTTTTGAGAAAGGTATGGCTAATTATGCAGACACAGAAGTAAATCATATTTAATTAAGACTGATAGTTTAACTAGATTTTATGGGAAACTTTATGATTTGAAAGTTCCAGCAGGAGACTTGGGTTCTAGTCCACCTTAACCATGCAAGCTCACAAAGTGATTTTGGCCCATTCATTGTCAGGCCAACCTACCTTACAGAACTGTAGTTGTAGGGATGAAATGTAAAGAGGGAATGCATGCATACTGTCTTGAGCTCCTGGATGAAAAATAAGATACCATATAAATAAATCTGAATCATACTTCCTGATAAGTATTGTATTTGATATGGGAATTTCCATTATAAAGCAGTCTAAAGACCAAGGTGACAAAGATATGTACTTTTCACAGCTAGCCATCTTTGCAACACATCATTTTGACCTATCAGCCTTACCAGGTAGACCAGACAGGAAACATGACCAGATAAGCTAATTCTAGTTTATTGTAAAGCAGACATGTCAAACTCGCGACGTCACATGATGTCGCGCAACGTATCGGAGCTTTTTCCCCATTGCCGGCAATGGGGTGGGCGCGGTTTCGTCACGACGCGTCCGGCCCGCGGGCCGGCAGTTTGACACCCCTGTTGTAAAGCTACATTAACCAAAATTTGCAAGTCTGAAAGTACAAATCTCTCACCATCTCCTTTACAATCTAAGAAATTAGGGAGGGTCCTTTCTGAGCTCGGTTTTCAGGAGAGCAGCAAAGAAGGGATCAGGGACTGTTACGGGCCAACGCTGCTTATCTACAGGAGACTCATTTATTGAAACAGGATGAATCTTTATTAATAAAGGAGTAGGTAGGATAGGTTTGCCTCACAGATATTTTGATGAAAGCTATTGGGGTGGCCATTTTGGTTCAAAAAGAATTCCCAGTTCATTTATATCAGTTATTACTGACGTAAATGAGCGTTATTTCATTTTATGTAGTAAAAATAGTAGGAACTGCAATAGCTATTGGTTAATGTTTATGGACCTGATTAAAGAACTCTAGCAAGCTCCCACGGGAACACAGGAGCTTTGGCTAAGCAATTTGTTGTGCGGCTGCAGATTGTGGCAAATTCTGCCCCAGTTGTTGCATTAGCTGTATCATGGCATTCTGCAAATTGATCATCTCTGCATCCGCTTGCTGCTTGTGTTGCAGCAAAGCTGCTGCCAGGTGCTCAGCAGGCGGCAGGGTGCCTGGAGGATGAGAGGCCAGTCCTGAAATTCCTCTCCTTGGAAGCGGGCATGAGAGCTACTAGACCAGGGGTAGGCAACCTCGGCTCTTTGAAGTCCATGAGTCATAAAAGAGCCGAGGTTGCCTACCCCTGTACTAGACTGATATCAGCTTTACCAGGTAGACCAGACAGGAAACACAACCAGATAAGCTAATTCTACTTTACTGTAAAGTTACATTAACAGTATGTTGCAAGTTTGAAAGTACAAGTCTCCTCCCCATCTCCTTTGCAGCCCAAGAAAATAGGGCAGGTCTCTTCAGAGCTTTTTGCCCCCTCCACTATTCGGCCGCAGGCTATGCTCTCTCTTATCTGACCATTCCCTAAGTCGGCATTTCTTCACCCCAAATCCTGAGGTCTTTCCCAATACCATTACACTAACAGACAGAAAACTGAACTCTGAGATAATCCATGCCCAGACTCATCGTGAGTTACAACTGTCTGCATTTCTTTGTTGCTATCATGCGTTTGTCCGGATTTTTGTTAGTCAAATTTGATAGCCCTAGCTATGGGGAAATTGGTACTTTTTTTCTACATGGACAGCTTTTTTTTACCTCTTTCCTATTTCCACAAAAGACACGTTCTCTTTTGAATTCCAGTCTCTAAAGTTCAACATTTAATCTGGAACCTAAAGTGGAATAGCAAAACATTGTATGCTGCCTTTCGCAACTGTGCATATGTTGGTAAAGCATTTTGTTCTGAGCAACTATATTAGGCTTTTGAAGCAAGCAATAAAGCAGCATTGCACTATTATTCAGGAAAACAGCTTTGAGGGATTTAAAATATACTTATTTCCCCTACACTATTGAGTGATTGAGACTGTAATTCTAAGCACAATTACTTTAAGGATAAGTTCCACTGAATTAAATAGAATTTGCTTCTGAGTAGATCTGCACAGAAATTGCGTGTGGGTGCAGGTGTTAATCTTACTTGGTGCTGGGCTGCCAAATTATATGCTGTTTTTTCTAAGTCCTTTCTTTGGGAGATGCCGAAGCAATACTAAATTCAACAACTGCTCAATTTTTCTAATGTCAGGAAAATTACCATCCCTATTCAATTCCCTTAACCTAAACTATTAAAACATATTTTTATTCTTTGTGTTTTCTAACTCAGAATAAAATAATTACCATCTTTGCCGAGTCAAATAGTACACAGAGATATGTTTTTGATCTTCAACGATGTTTTTCCTCATTTGAAGCATAACAAACTAAGGGAGCTAATGTAAAACACCCTGACTCTTACACTAAAGTACACACAAATGTTAAAAAGGAGAATTACCATTAATTAGTGGTATAATTATAATCATAAAGGGTACGAGTTCACGCATATCTCCTGCTTCCACCCCCACCCCACCTGCTGAAAAGTAAAAGTAATAAGATGCATTGAAAAGAAGAAGCATCATCTCCAGGCATGCAAGAGCACATTTTGAAAGCTTTTAAAACTTACATTGCTGGGTTCTCACCAGTCTAAGCCAGCCAACAGCCACGCGAGTCTGTTTTACATTTTTTATCCATACTGCATTCTTCTTAGCAATGTGACCATTCAGGCACATGGTCAAGTTGTACTCAGCTTCTCCTTACTGATGTAGGAAAGAGGCGAGCTCTGCTGATTTATCTGTGCTTTAGGCAGCAGCATAGGACTAATGTTTCTGCATCTGCATCCTAACCGAATAGCCTCTGCCTTATTGCTGGCAATCCAAATTAACAGGGAAAACAGGACCAATAATCTCTCCACCTGCACGCACGTACAGACACACACACACACACAAATAAATAAAGCAACTGCTAGGCAGCTTGCTGCCCGTACAAGAAATAACATTGTTTACATATATCGACTCTCTCCTCTAATTTCTCTGCTGGGAAGAATAGCTAAGTAACGGTCAGCAAAATAAAACTGCTGTTCAAAGGTCTGTTTGCCATTCCTTCTCTTGAAATTTATTTTGCCAGGACAAACAACCTGCGCACCGAAAATCAGAAATTTCTCCTACCTGTAGCCCACAACAAGTATGTGTACGTTAACTTATTACTATATTTCCTTGGCATAATAATGTTTTGAGAAACTAAATACAAAGCAAGTAGGCTGTAATGCATTTAAGATCCATTAGCGACCATAAACCCCTTTCTGGTAAATAAGCTTTATTTAATTACATTATTACGTACACATAGGTTACACCCTAGCTCCCTTATTCCTTTACCCTTTTCTGCTGTTAGGAATGCTTTATATCTGCAAGCTTTTGTAAATCACTCCTCTTAGGAGCTGCTTTCAGATTAACATTTTGCACTTCGAAAACATCAAAAACTTTGTCCTATTAATTTGGAAAGATTAAAAACTGTAGGCCCTTCAATCTACTATTTCAGGCTTTTCAATAAACTAAGAGTACCTTAGTAATAAGAAACCATATTTTATTCATTATGTTTTCAGGCGAAGACACCATGAGATCTTTTTAAAAAAAACTTTAAATTTTCATAAGCACTCAAGAAAATGGAATATGCCCTGGAGCATTAATTCATTAAAAATGAGAAGAGCCTGACAAGTTTACCCAGTGTCTAAGTCATTTCATGTCATGCTTCTGCCAATGTGACGCCCTCAACCCCCCCTCCCCGACTGACAACAGTTATTAGCTTTAATCTTAGGAAATAAACCTCTTCTTTGAATACAGTAAATGTCCGGGTGACATAATATTTAAGCTCTCATAAGTATTGGAAACGGATTTGTAGATGTTGTACAACTGACAATAATTTATTACAAATAGAAAGTGATATAAAATAGCTTTTATGTGCAGATTTACTAACCGAAAGCATTTGCAGGCTTATTTATATTTTCTTATATTCAACTGTGTCCAATTCTCAGAGACTGCCTGAACAAGTCCCTGCAGTTTACTTGGCAAGGTTTTTCAGAAGTTCTTTGCAATTGCCTACTTCCTAGGGCTGAGAAAAAATGACTGGCCCAAGGTCACCCAGAGGGCTTTGTGTCTTAGGAGGGACTAGAACTCACCGTCTCAGAGTTTCTGGCCTGATGTCTTAACCCAGACATGTCAAACACAAGGCCCGGGGGCCGGATCTGGCCCGGGAAGTGGTTTCATGTGGCCCGCGAAGCCATCCTGGAAACAGTGAGGGAACGGCCCCCACTGCCTTGGCCCTGGCCCAGAGACCCTCCTTGTGCCAGAGACCCTCAGATCTGTCCCACTCCTGCCCAGGTCCCCATAGGCACCCTTGATGTGAACGATGTAGAGCTGGCCACGCCCACCCAGTAGGCCAAATGCACTCTAGCCACGCCCAACCAGTAGGCCACGCCCACCCTGGCCATACCCACCCAGCCCCCTGAGGGCAACCGCAATGCTGATGCGGCCCTCAATGAAATTGAGTTTGACACCCCTGCCTTAACCATTACCCCAAATTGCTTCTCAAATATAATTTACTTTGGGAAAATTACTTAACTTCTCCAAATTAGAATAATAAAAAAAACTCTTTTATCCTAAAACTGGAAGCCGCTAGTAAATACAGAGAATGAATTCTTTGTTTTCCCTTAAATTCTAGCATCTTTATTTAACCACTGATTGGGACAAACAACAGCACATGATCCTATTGCGAAATATTGTAATTAGCTGAAACTGCAGGGACCATATTAGTTGAGGGACAGTTGTCAGGCACAAGCAACCACATTCAGGCATCAAAGGTTCAAGTTAACTACTGCATCCTAACTATAATACAGGAATCTTCCCCAGACTGCTTGCCTTCTCTTAGAAATAAACAGGTAAGGCTACATGGAACTTCGGGGTGGTGGGGGTGGGGGGTGGGTAGTCAGTCTTAGGTCATTTGTGGCTGTACAACAACTCAAGGCTAACTCCCCACTTGATCCCTCTTCCATGCCTGGCTGATAGTTTCCCAATAATAGTCCTGTTATCTAAGTTGCCAACAAATGGAGGGGGGGACAATCATTTCTACTCTTGGACCTGAAGTGTCAAAGGATCTGAATGTCTACAAGTGAATAAGAAGATATTATTGTGTCACAGTCCATCTGAAGACCTGTTTTAGTAGAGATGTTTGGGTACAGCATATACCCAATGACGCACTTTCCTGTGTCTTGTTGTTCAGATGCCTGGCTTCCTTGCTAAAGGTGGAACAGTTCGGTTTACCTGGTTGTTTTAATTGATATATCCATCAATACTGAAATAAAGTGAAGTATACAAGTCTAAATTAGGCTGAACATTAGTGATGCCAGGTAGACACTAACATTTTAGCCAGCAGAAATAAAACATTAATGCTCACTACTTAGGAAGAGACATCATAATATTATCAAGTGAGAAACCAAGGACAGCTTTGTGTATGAATACAGTATAAATGGATTTGGCTAAATTATTTTCCTATACCCAATAATGGCATTATTACTTCTGAGAGAAAGAAAAATATGCTTCAACTTCCATTACTTGAATATCAAATGCTATCACATGTAGACATAACTGAAGTGCATACAAAGGTTGATGGTAAAAAAAAAATCAAGAGGGTGATAGAAGAATTGGGAAGACCTGGCTACACATCCAGGCCTTTGGCAAGGTAGAATGAGACCTTTCATTTTACTGCACCTGCCATCTTTACCTTCATTTTTAATGTTATTTGTTTTATTGTAATTTCTTTATTTGATTGTTATGAGCCACCCAGGGTAACTGAGAAACATGCGGCATAAAAGTTTAAGAAATTATGATCAGAACCTCACCACTTTGTATGCAGCCATGATTTTGATGCATGTACAAAAGGAATGGGGCTTCAGTCACATGATTGAAATCACCATCTTAATTTTTTTGACTGTTCTTACAGATGTCCCTGAATCAGATATCAAGATCTATTTGCTTAAAAAATAAAGACTCACATAATTGCACTTCTGGAAACTCTTATGTACGTGAAGCTCTCTTATTATAGTATTGATGTTTGCAAACTCGCTATTATTAATTCTGCCTATATAAGTGACCTAAGTGTAATGGATCAATTGGGGGAAAAAGGGATTCTGTTATCTTCAGATGTGCACTAAACTGTAAATTATACTATTCATGGCAATTTGTGTCACAAAATGGTATTATTATGAACACTCCCATAAATGGTATGAAATTTAAGTAAATTTAACTATCTCACATATAATAGGCTTGTCCAATGTTTTGTTGGGATGTACAACACAGGTTTTGCCAAATTAACTGATTTTACAAAACATGGCAGTATTAAATCAAGGAGTGTGTGTGTGTGTGTGTGTGTGTGTGTACGTGTGTGTGTACACATACATACATACACACAGAAAGAGACCAAGACAGAGAAAGACAGATAGAATTTGGAGTCTGCCCATCTCTGTCACAGAGAAACTTTGAAATTGATTATTAAAAATTCAAAAGGATCCACAAACTTTCAGGCACTACTGCATAGTACCTGAATAATATGCCACTGTTAAATACCCTATCATTTCAGGACTAGAGCACCTGTGGTTTCAACTGCCCCCAGGGCCTTCTCAGTACTGCCACTGTCCATACTGCATAAAATTATGAGGTGATTTTCTTTCCTAAATACTAGATAACCCAGATTCAGGAGACAGGTTGTCCTCGGCTTGCAACAGTTCATTTAGTGACCATTCAAAGTTTTGGCACAGAAAAAAAATGACTTATACGTTTTTCATACTTATGACCATTGCAGTAGTCTCATAGTCATGTGATCAAAATTCAGATGCCTGGCAACTGGTTCATATTTATGACGGTTGCAATGTCCAGGGATCATGTGATCACCTTTAGCGACCTTCTGACAAGCAAAATCAATGTAGAAACCAGATTCACTTAACAACTGTATTACTGACTTACCAACTGCAGTGATTCACTTAACTTTCTGACAGTGAGAACAATCAACCAATGGAACAGCTTGTCTTCAGAAGTTGTGGGAGCTTCATCCCTGGAAGCTTTTAAGAAGACACTGGGCTGCCACCTGTCAGAAATGATGTAGGGTCTCCTACTTGGGCAGGGGGTTGGACTAGATGACCTACAAGGTCCCTTCCTCTGTTAATAACTCTGTTATTCTATTCTATTCTATTCTATTCTATTCTATTCTATTCTATTCTATTCTATTCTATTCTATTCTATTCTATTCTATTCTATTCTATTCTATTCTAACTGTGGCAATAAAAGTCATAAAATGCGGCAAAACTCACTTAATGAAATTTTCACTCAGAAATGTTGGGCTCAATTGTGATCATAAGTCAAGGGTTACCTGCAGTCTTTGAACACTATATTTATTCTAGGAATAAATGAAGCAGGAATTTGTTTTTATCATCTTGTTGGGTATCCTGAACATTTAATCAACATGCACTAATTTAATTATCCTCTTCTGCAGCACTCTCCAAGGAGACCAGCAACTTGATGCATGGAGCAAGGCAACAATTACACTAGCAGGATTTACTGGCTGAGCATGTTCCATCTCGGCACTGTTGCCATTATCTAGAGATATACAAACAGCTAAACAATGGGGGAAATTGTTGACGTTTGCTGTGTGATGATAACGTCCTTCTGCCATGGATCAACTTGTTTTAACCTTTTAGAAACAAAGAATTGTAGTCTGTAGAATCATCAAATAGGTTTCATACTTTGAAATTTTGAAAGCAGTTTTATACTTTAACAAGGCAGTGAATGAATGTCCAACAGGAAGGTGAATAATAACTCAATCAATCACTGAGGTCCTTGAGTATAAACTTTATTTTTGAACATCCGCTTCTAGCCTTGAATTATTTTGGCTACTCCTAATATTTCAAACTTAGTCACTTGGCTAAGATGGGAGGTGTAGAAATTTAATAAATAAATAATATATGGTTGCTCTCAAAATGTTAATCACGACTCAGGCCAGGCTAGTACCTTGAATAGGAGACCATCTACGGCTATAGGCTAGACTGGGAAATTGAAAGGAAAAAAATCCCAGAGATTGAAAGAATTCACTCAAACTACTTCCACTCTATTGTTCAGAAAATGTCTCCCCAAAGAATTATCACTGACAAGTCAATTCAATCACCCAGAATGAGCTCAAAGGAAAGGAGATTCTGTATATTTATACTATAGAGATAGTTACAAATTTGGAAGTCAGTGTTTGCCAAATGCCACAGTCACGAAGCTTATTGGGTGATTGTGTGTCTTCTGCTCCCTTTCATCCCAGGCTCACAAGCACAGTTCTGTGGGGATAAAGAAAGGGGCAACCTCCACGTACATCACCTTGAGATATAAGGCAGGCAATTGAAAAGGTAAGGGCAGGGTTAGTGTACACAAGGACATCTGAAGCCCCGGTAAATTTATTGGACCACAGATGGCAAAGAAAGGGAGCATAACCTACTATAAAAATTATTATCTTGATTGAGAACAGTAAGGATATAAACAGTTTCACTTCCAGATAAGACAGAGAGAAGAAAAGACAAATAGGAAACACCATAGTCACATTATACCCTCTTGTAACCATGTTTTGGATCATGCATTCAAAACAGATGTAATAAATAGTTAAGTAATTAGATTTAGATCAAGTTATTTATTAACTTGAATTAACCTTCCAAATGCTCTAAATTTGTTACTGGACTGCAAACCATAAAAACCAGCAATTTATTATTATTATTATTTTTAAAAAAAGACATTTTCACATAGTTCCAAAAAGGGCTTATGGAGTTCAGAACTTATGTCATGATAAATAAGGACTTTGGATTCTGTGGTTAATTTATTAGGGGCAAACCTTTTCTCACTAGGTTTCAAACCTTCAAAGCAACCAAGTTTCTTCAAAGAAAAGAAACAGCTTACTCTTTCCCCATAAAAGAGAACTGGGCACAAGAGTGAAATCAATATACTGTTGCTAAATAAGTACAAAGAATGATTTAGAAGGCCAAGTTAATGTTAATGCAACGCTAAAATGTATGAATGTGCTCAAGTAGAATGAGAAGATACAACAGTGGGACTAGAAGTTAGTTGAGCTGGCACAAAAAGTACATCACATTACACAGTTTCGACACACCACAATGAGGCGTAAGAAAGAAACCATTCACATGATCCCTTGGAATGAAATGAAAGCTCAGAGAGGTTTCTGGTTGCTTGACAGAATTAAAACTGATTTCCTGGAAGTTAAATAACTATGGAAATGCAAAGCATGAGCTGTCACAAGGAATTATCTATATATAATCTGAGAAACTGATCTGTCTGGGAAGGAGAAGCATTTCAGATTTGCACAATTTTCTCACCCAGACTCTGAGGTAGCTCAGTATGGTGCCCCCTTGAGTTAGATCAGGGGGGGGTCTTCAAACTTGGCCCTTTTATGACTTGTGGACTTCAACTCCCAGAATTCCTCAGCCAGCATGCCTGGCTGAGGAATTCTGGAGTTGAAGTCCACAAGTCATAAAAGGGCCAAGTTTGAAGACCCCTGATTAGATGAATAGATGTTTCAAGACAGAATCTGCATTAGCAAGACTTCCCCAAAAGCAACATCCTTTAGCAATGGAGTATATGATATGATATAGGGACGCGGTGGCTCAGTGGGTTAGGACACTGAGCTTGTCGATCAGAAGGTCGGCAGTTTGGTGGATCAAATCCCGAGTGCCGCGTAACAGAGTGAGCGCCTGTTACTCGTCCCAGCTTCTGCCCACCTAGCAGTTCGAAAGCACGTAAAAATGCAAGTAGAAAAATAGGGACCACTACGGTGGGAAGGTAACAGTGTTCCGTGCGCCTTTGGCGTCTAGTCATGCCGGCCACATGACCACGGAGACGTCCTCGGACAAACGCTGGCTCTTCGGCTTTGAAACGGAGATGAGCACCGCCCCCTAGAGTCGGAAACGACTAGCACACATGTGCGGGGGAACCTTTACCTTTACCTTTATATGATATTTAATTTTTATTTAATCAATGAAGAACATAATTAGACTCTGGCTCTAATTCTTCAGGACATTGCTTTCGTTAGCTGTCTGCAGAATAAAATGAATTACTGACGCAATTCAAAAGACAATATAATGCACAGAACCTGAGCATATTTTAGCTCCGATATTACAGGTAACCCTCACTTAGAAACCACAATTGGAATTGGCAACTTTTTGCTAAGTGTTGCAGTCGCTAAGCAGAAAATCATGTGACTGTGATGGGTGTACAATATCATTTCCCACTTCATCATTAAGTAAGTCACTCTGGGGTGGTTAAGCAAAACCTCATGTGACTGTGACTTGTGAGTTCACTTCCATGTACTCCCTTAACTCTGCTTGTCACAATCCAGTTAGAAACATGGAAAAGGTGATGATGTGACTGCAATAGTTGTAAATCTCAGGATTGGTTGCAAAGCTTTTTTTTAACATCATTGTATCTTTGAACTATCATTTATCAAGGCAATAAGCAAGGAATAACTGCACAAAAAGAGGATATGTACCGTTAGTTTCTTGCTATATTGTTAAGGACCTGATAGTATCTTTAAAAAAATCAACATGTCAAACATTTACAATACTGAGCAATGTAACCTGCTGGTCAACACACCTAGGTCATGAATATTTGAAGAGGTAAATATTTTGTGATGAGGCATTATTAGAAGAATTTCTATGCGACTGACTTATATCATCCTTTCTCTCCTGTACTCTGCACTGCAGCCTTGGCTCATGCTAAAAAATAAGACAATAAAAGATATACAGTATACATCAACATTGCTAATGGAATGAGAAGAGATGAGGAAAGCAACAATAAGGAAAGAGAATTTGAAGTGCACAATTCCAGAAATGTCTTAGCTAGAAAATGCACACTTGTACACTCCCAAGGACGCTGTCATTGTTGGGGCCTGCAGCTATTCTTATAGTTCCCCAATAATGGCCTTCACATGCTACCGAAGTGCCACTATCACTGTTTTTAATTATTATGATCAACTGTCAAGAATATCAAACGTGGACAATAGTGTGCAGCATTTTTGCAGATTCCGGTACATCAGTATTGAGCACGTGTACCATGCCTGATCACTCCTACTTGCTCTTCTGCTGAGTGGAGCAGCTAACAAACCAGAGATCCCGATTCTGTGATTCACTTAACATTAAATCTCAGCTTAGATCCTTTGGCTTATGGCTGTCTAATAAGCCAAAATAAGAAGCCAAGGACAAACATTAGTGTTTGATTCTAATTTGCCAGGAGGGGTAGGAGGGAGTCTAACTCAGATCTAATGTTAGGTAACTCCATCTTTTATTTTAAAATAAAAATCTTCCCCATCTTTGTTAAAATAAACACACACACACACACACACACACACACACACACTTTTATTTTTAGCTATTCCTACTGACATGAGAACCAAGTAAAGGGGTATGGGGTGAGGAATCAGACAGCACTGATATATACCTGGTTAAAAGGTCTGGACGACGAATATATTTTAGACAACAAAAGGACAAGGAATTTCCAGTAAAATTATAAGGGTTTTGAATTATTTTTATATAAAATTCTAACTTGTTTGCTAGCCTTAGTCTTTTTGAAAATAATTAATGTTTGTTTGGGATCATCTGAGCAATCCCCACCCCAAAAGTTTTAACATTCTACAATCTGACAGACAGCGACTCTGTCACTGGTTGCTTGAACAATCTTGTATATCATGATCTATTTATTTAAGAGAGTTTTAAAAGAGACGTGTGCTATTGGAGTTAATTCTATTTCACCCGAAGTTAGGTGTGCAGAGACTCTTCTATCTAGACGGAGAGGTGAGGCATTGACTAGTGAATAACAATTGCAAAAAATGAACTCTCCAAAGAAGTAGAAAACCTGGTGAAGCTTATTCTCCTCAATTTCTGGAGAGTTCAGAGAGAGATTGACAATAAAAACAGATTACTTGGGAGCTCAACAATCCAAACCAAGAAGTCAAATTAACTCTCAAAGTATCTAACTGAGGAAATAAATGGATCTGGAAACAGCAGTTTGAGGCTTGTTCTCTTGCTGTCTCGCTATACTTGGCTGCGAGCATATAGAAACTCCTTACTTAAGTAATCCCTGGCATCTTTCATTTTCTCTTAGTAAGGCTTTCCAGTGTGAGGAGCCACCTTTTTTCTCTCTGTCAGAGCAGTGGCCTGAGTCCCAGCCAAGCAGCAGAGAAGGGTGGGAGTTTGTGTACATAGGCCTGATAGAAGTAATCCAGCAGATGCTTTCTCTGCAGCAAGGGTCTTCAAACTTGGCCCTTTTATGACTTGTGGACTTCAACTCCCAGAATTCCTCAGCCAGGGTGCCTCACCCAGACTCTGAGGTAGCTCAGTATGGTGCCCCCTTGAGTTAGATCAGGGGGGTCTTCAAACTTGGCCCTTTTATGACTTGTGGAATTCTGGGAGTTGAAGTCCACAAGTCATAAAAAGGCCAAGTCTGAAGACCCCTGCTCTGCAAGCTTCGCTTTGTTGTCCTCTGTCTTTCTTCTCCAAACCCCAACTCATTCTCCTTTTTTCTTCAGAGCAGTCTTTATGCTTAGCAACCTCTGAGTCTGCAGGTACTCATAGTCTGGAGCAGTGTTTCTCAATCTTGGGCATTTCAAAATCTGCAGAATTCTGAGAATTGAAGTTCATTCATCTTGGCCAAAGTTGAGAAACTCTGGTCTGGGACCATGGCTTACTCACAAGGAGTCAGGTGTTTTCCATGCATCACATTAAGACTATAAACAGGTTTTCATTTTTCATTAATATTGCTTAATCATTGTTCGCAATATTTACATTTATAAAATTTATAGGCAAGGCCAACAACAACGTTCATAAATGCGATTGTTTTACCTTTGTGAAATACATCCTGGCATATATTTCATGTAGCCTGACTTGAGGAATCGCTTAAGAAGGATGGACATGACGTATCTGCAGAATCAGAACTTACATAAGGCTGAGCAAGCTCCCCTTTCAAGGAAGTAAATGCTTCCTCTGGAGCAGAAAATACCTTTCTTTTATATGTGTGTATGTGCATAAATAGTACATTTTTGTAAACATTACATTATATAAACAGAAATAAGAGAGAGTAGAAGGGGATAAAAAGTGCAAAAGAAAAAGGAAAAAAGAAAGAGAAAAATAAGAATGCAATGAAGAGAAACGGAATGGGCAAAAGAAATTATTTTTGTGGTCCGTCGACTGCCAGCAGAGCTAGCAGCAGAGTCAGACCCGGAGTGTGTGTGTGGGGGGGGGGAGCCTTGATCAACTTCAGAGCCTTTGGAAAGCTCTGAGGAGGAAGCAGAATAAGAGGCAGAGCTGGGGCCATCTGTCTGTGCCCAGGCGGAGAGGTAGCTGTTTTTGGGGCATGAGCTGAGTGAGGAGGAGAAACAGATGAGGCCCATCCCAGATGTGCGTTTGCTCAGAGAGGAAAGGAGAGGAGAGCAACGGAAGGGAATAAGCTGGCTCTCAGGGAAAAGAAGACGTAGATGCTAGCCAGCCCCTCCCTGGCTGGGAAACAAATACCATGTTTTCCCGAAAATAAATCCCACCCGAAGAAAAAGACCTACCCTGATTTCTGGGGGTAGGCCTAATATAAGCCCTACTCCCAAACTAAGCCCTAATTAGGGCCCCGCCCACTCCGTCCCTCCTGGCTGCCGCAATGGGGCAGGAGGCCGTGCAGCACATTGTGCCATTGCTGCCACAAGGCGAGGCCGGTGGGGGAGGGGTGGGGCTGCCCCACACACCTTGCACCCACTTCCTTCAGCCCCCCTCCAGCCCGGCCATTCTTTGCTCCCTTTCACTCCCCTCCTGAGACCGACTGCCACGCTACCATATGGAGGATGGGCGGGGTAGACTTGGTCCCCCACCGCCGTTTTGGAGCCAGGGGGAAGTGATGGCGAAAGGCTCCGCTGCTGCTGTGCGCCGCTGGAGGGGCTTTCTTCCAGGTCTACCCCACCCATCCTCCGTACGGTAGCATGGCAGTCCGGCTCGGGAGGGGAGTGAAAGGGAGCAAGGAATGGCCTGGCTGGGGGGGGTGTGAAGGAAGCGGGTGCAGTGTGCATGGGGCAGCTCCACCCCCTCCCCCACCTGCCTTGCCTCGTTGTGGTGGCAGTGGCGCGATGTGCCGCGCGGCCTCCTGCCACGAGCGGCTGTAGCAGAAGTGGGCCAGCAGCTATGCAGGCTCCTGCTGGATGGGGTTGTTGGTGCCACCACCACGAGGCGAGACAGGCGTGATGAAAAATATAAGACACCGCCCGAAAGTAAGACCTAATGCCTCTTTTGGAGGCAAAAATAATATAAGACCGGGTCTTACTTTAGGGAAACATGGTAGTAGGGGTTTGGGAGTGGACTGTTGTTGCAGATAACTGTTTTCCAGGATATATCAATCAAGTTGAACTCCTTTGTCAGAACCAGGTTTGTCAGGACTACTTGCTTTGTATTTGAGGTGCCAACTGATTCTCCCCGCTGGGAACTAATAGGGAGTGAATTTGCCTCAACCAGTGTGAACAGGGACTGTTTCTGCTTGGCTTAATGCTTGAAAGACTTTCTCTGTAGAGTTCTCAAGTGAACAGAGACTGTTCTTGCCCTGTGTCAGAAGGGGAAAAGTCTTTCCTTTGTGACTACTTCTTTTTGGTTTTGTCTAGACAACGTGAACAAAGATTGTTCCTGCCCTGTTTTAATAAAAGGGGTTTGTTTTACTCACGAGTAAGTGGTTTCTCTTTACTTGCGAAGGCTGGGTCACACCAGTGACTTCCAACCTTCATCACAACCAGTATCAATAAATTTAGTGACTCCTCACTCCAAGGTTACAAACATTTATCATTTTATCCCATATTATATCTACAAATAAATCCATGAATCATCTTTTTTAGTCTTGGTCTCAGAAGAAAGTCCATAAAGGGTTGCCAGAGATAATGAACATATCTTGTTTTAATTTTGATCAAATAAATCAACTTCTTCTACTTCTAACAATCTTAATCTTTAGTTCATCTTAAACTTATATCATATGAACAGCAATTCCATCATTAACCACCCTCATGAAATCTTTATATCTATTTTTCTCAAGCCCAAAGAACCATAAATGACACATGGAATTACTTCTGAGAACTTTATTGTTGTTCATTTACAGACAGAATCTTGCCAGACTAAAGCAACTATCTGCATAACTATAGACATCCTCCGGGAACTACTAAGGATGGTCTGTCCTCTTCTTGACATTCCACGGTTTGCTTTCTCTTTGTCCTCTGGGAAGGAGCCCCTCCCTCCTGTGAATCCAGACTACATTCCACCACAATTTCATTACAAAGCAGTGTAAATGCCTAATGACATAATATTCGTAAAGTGTAATACTTTGGTTAGCATTGGTATATATATATATATATATGTATGTATGTATGTATGTATGTGCATGTATATATGTATGTGTATGTATGTATATGTATGTGTATGTATATATGTATGTATGTATGTGTGTGTGTGTGTGTATATATATATATATATATATATATATATATATATATATATATATATATATATAAAATTTATATAGCAGCCCATCTCATGCTTGTGTGAAAGTATGTGCTTTTATCAGTGCAAAATTGTCATTAGTACATACCTTCCCACAAGTGTTGCATGGGTTAAATTTATACATTTGAATTTAGTCTTTTAAATTTGGTTTGGTTTTTAAAAAATCATTTTGATCCTTTCAAATAATTCATGTGATAACTTATGCAACATTTCTTACCTTTATTTATCTAATTGTTTTTTTCTTAAATAGATTTTAATAATCTGGCATTTTTTTAAGGCAGTAGCTCAGAAATTAGATTTTTGCTCAATACAAGTCATACGCTCAGAAGAACATGAGACAAGGCCTTATGGTTATTGAATCACTCCTTGTTGTTAATTCTTATATCTTCTCCTTGCCATCTCTGCTCAAATTAAGAAAAGCCTTTAGGCATTTTATTTGGAAAAGACTGTGCTTCTGTGTTATATTTGCAAATCGCCTTCTTGTCAAGCTATATATCGCGGTAGGATAATGCTCAAAAAATAAGTGAAATCTCCTCAAAATTAATTCCCTTACTATCAGAATCTCAGCAGCCAAATTGAAGATAAACACCTGAAGGCGTAATAAGTACTGCATTTTATAATATCTATAAGTAAATTAATTTTCTCATTATATCTTGACTTATACACCAAAGGACATTGATAAAAGAAAAAAAAAGAACTGTAATATTCCATACTATATGCTGCTGAGGTTTCTCACGCACATAAATCAATATCAAAATTCGTAGATTAGCCCTTGAGAGCAATTTGAGGATTTGGAGTTTTCCTATTTCAAGAATAAAATCTTAAAAGCTCAAGGGAAGTTATTGCTTTTTACAGATAAGAGATCGGACATCTTAATCCTCCAGAACTTTTATCTCATGCAAGCTGCTACCACAGCTGCCAGCGTAAAGCTAGATGTCTCTACGGATGAACATGATACGCAGAAGAGCAGATGTTCATGGACAGGATGTTATTTAAACAGTAGCCATCAGAGGGAAAGGAAATAGCCCATTTTGGAAGGGCTGGCAGAAGAAGGGTAGTATTTGTTCTTTTCACTGAACAATTACCGAGACAGTGAGGGTGGTTTGGGGAAAAAAACACAGTTTACTTCTCTAGGCTTGTCAAAAGAACAACTGTTCTATGGAAAGAAGGAGGAAAAGGAGGATCAGGGATCTGATGAAAATCTAGACTCGGGCCAAAGCATCTTCCTATCTCCCAGAAAGCCACCTCCCAAAACCACCTACATGAACTGGTCACATGGCAACTGAATCTTCCTCCAAACCTGGAAAGAGTACAAAGGTTTGAATTATAAAGCTACTTTGGAGATGGAGGGCAACTGTCACCTCTAAGTTTGTTGCTCAACTTCCCATAGCCCTGCAGCATCAATAATCAGAAGCGACTGCCTTACTCTGTCTTTGCCTGCCATCTGATAATGCACAAGTGGCAAAGGGAATGACAGTACCGTATAGTCAAGTAATTTAATGATTTTTTTTTCTGGAAGGGTCCATATATTCTTGAAGCCAATCCCCCTGTCTATGATCTAGCCAGGAAACATTTTTTCAGGGGGTTAATATTACTTCTAATATTGTATGTGAAGGATGTCTCCAGCTCCATACATGTTCAATTACTGTCCAAAAGCTTGGCAACCACAGGGAAACATTCCCCAGATCAGGAAAACATAATATTTTTATAGTCTATCAATTAAAGGCCCATGTCCCACAAAATATTAGTTCTGTAGATTAAAATAAGTAAATTCTTGAGGCCAATGCTCTAAATGCCCTAAAGAACATCTAGCTCAGGAGGCATCGGTTCACTTTATTGGCGTGAGTTAATACTTCCTAAGTCATCTTTTTGAGTTTTAAAATATTACTCTCCAAATTCTAGTAGATTAGTATGTTAAGCATGAACTATGCTTACTAAGCATGAAGATACAACTAATTAAAAAGTAAGAGCTTCATCAGTCCATCTCCCATTCGCCAATTAATGAGGTTATTTTTCAAAGTTATCCTCATTTTGCCACTAATTCTAAAATTCCCCAAACACCACAAATCTCCAACAGCATCCTCCCTTTCACGCTGTACAGCTGAATAACATTTAAGAGATTATCAGTCAAATCATGTCAATATAATAAATATTTAATAGAGTATTTAATAGAAGAAATGGTAAGATAAAAAGTATGTCAGATTACAGATTGCATAGGTAAATTAATTTTTAAAAAGAAAGAGGGAACGGAGAGCCTTTTTAAAAAACAAAAGTATTTATGCGCACCTCAAAAATAACGATCTGCCAATTTGTTGAACATGTTTTTGCTTCTCTTCACTCTCATTCTGAAAAATATTTCACAGAAGCAAGATCCACAGAGATACTGTAGCTTATGGAGAACTGCAAGCTGCCCCACTGAATGTACATATAACCTATCCATGCAATATGCTGTATGATTTAGACCGCTTGACCTTTGTTCCGTCTCCCTATTTTAACTTGGATCAATCAGTCTTTTGAGCTTACCTCCCAAAGTGCCTTGAAATCTTTCTGCTCAATGCGCAGGAGTTCACTGTTTTCCCTTGTAACAATAGTAGCATGACGAGGGGTGTTATCCAAGACCGACTCTCCAAACGCTGTCCCTATTCCCAAGGTGCATATTGTCACAGCATCCTGTGAAGCAGAGTTAAAGAGACAGGCACTCAGCCTTTGGATGTCAAAGGGTGTAGGAACTACTGTCTTGCCAAAGATCTAACGATGCTTAGGAAATGACAACTCATTTCCTACAAGTAGTGTATTTGTCCTTTAAGAAAGCCTTGTCCTGGTTCAAACTAATGCTTATCCTCTGAATGTTTAGTCTACATCAAGTATTGATAAAAAAAACAAAAAGAATGGCATCTATTCTCTAAAGAGTGGCTTTCTAGTGTCAAAATCTAGTCCTCACATTAGGTAGTTACTATATTTCTGCTGTAAAAAATCTGAACATCTACTACATTGCAGCAAAATTGGGCCACGTACCCCCCTGGTGGCTAGCGGTCTGATTTGCATATGCACAAACAGGCTGCACACACCAGCCCGTTGCTAGTGGCTCCATTTGCGCCCGCTCGCTAGCCCATGCATGCATGCACTGGCCAGCCATTTCTGTGGCCCGCTGGCCATGAGCCCGCAGCCCGGTCCTGGGCCCCAGCCCATATGTTGGGGACCCTGATCTAATGGTTAACTGAAGTTCTGCAAGAGAAGTACAGACAACTTTATGTTAGGATAATGGGCAAACCAATGTTCAGGCTTTAATACAAATTGAACAGTCCAATACACAAATATTTCTTCACATTGCCAATTCAATTCCTTTGATCCTGATAGGGCTCAAGGTTGACTCAGCCTTCCATCCTTCCAAAGTCAGTAAAATGAGGACCCAGATTGTTGGGGGGCAATATGCTGACTCCGTAAACTGCTTAGAGAGGGCTGTAAAAGCAATGTGAAACGCTATATAAATCTAAGTGCTATTGCTACTGCTATCTAGTGGTCTTATCACCTCAGTTACTTCAAAATGCAGAAAGCCAATCCAGTGTGAAAGGGACTGCCACTCTCGAATTGGCCTTTTTAGCCACATCAGATGCTGCTTTAGGACCTCTTTCCAGATCACAATACCATAGTCTCTTCGAGACTGAAGGATGCCAATGAAATGAATGAATCCACTGTGTTTTGGGAACCTGCCTGATTATACCCCAAGTTTTTCAACATCCTGCTTTGCAGCCATTAACAACAGGACCAAGAATTACGCATCTTGTTTAGTCCTAGTAGTTCCCAATATTCAAGGAATTACATTTAAAATGTTCTTTTTACTCTTCTTTTAATATTATTCATATGCTACAGGACATCACCTAATTATTTCATCTTTGATTCATACTTTTTCCTTAAGTCTATTAACAGCACCATGATGACTCGCTGTCTTTGACATTTTAGAAACATAGAAAACAGCCTAATACCAAGTCTACTGTCTTCCCAGCATAACATCCCCAATATTGAAAGACTATTGATTCTACCTTTGTTTTAGAAAGAAGCCTTGTCTACTGATGCCAATGATTTTGGCTCACAAAAGAAAACCCAAAACGTGTGATCTTTGTTCATAACAAAACATATTGATGTCAAAATGACACATCATGCGTAATGTTGTGTAGCCGGTTCTTTGGCGCAGGAATGAAGATGAGGCAAGTGAGTATAGGAAAACTCATGGTTTATTGCTTGCAAGATCTTAACAGAAAATTGGGCTGTAACCAGCCGCAATATATAGTCTAGCCCCTAGGCGGCAGCAAATAGGTTTGAAACAACCATTTGCCGCCTAGGGACAGCCAATAGCAACATTGGAGACTTGTAGTCTGGGTTGCTGGAGAGCCGTTAGCTGCTCCAGCAACCCACATGGTATTACCATTGAGCCCAATACATAACATGTAACATCATGCAAATGTCACAATTATGTAATGATGGTATGACATTTGATGCTTCTACATACATTGTATCACTCAAGTGATGGTTTCATGAGCTACTTGTCACTTGTCACCTCTCCCCCTTGAATGGGTGTGAGGGAGGAAGGGTCCTTTTTCATCTTGAGAAATAGAACATTTGTAAAAACAGTATATATACAGGACAGGATTATCACAGGCAAGATCACATGGAGCACATAGACAATGGTGGTGCTGGCATTACAATATAATCTCTTAAATATTCAGGTTTGTTCAATGAATAGACCATAATTCTGCTTCTTTTGTCTGAAGAGATGAATTCATAAAATGGAAATAAAAATAATTAATTGCAGAGGATTCATTCTGAAAGGGAGAATTCCAACCCCTGTTGACTTGAATTCAGTATCTGAATACTACATACTACACTACACTAAGCCATGGTTTACTAAGTGCAATGGCTTGACTAACCACAGGATTTCCATTTTCACAATCACTTGGCCTTAGCCAGTGGTGGGATTCAGCCAGTTCACACCACTTTGGCAGAACTGGTAGCTATTTTTTTATTGACCAGGTCCATAATGGACTTCCGGAAGCGGCATCCACACAGAGAACCGGTTGTTCACATATTTGAATCCCACCACTGGCCTTAGCACAACATGGGAAGCAGGACAGTTAAGAGTTGCGATACTGCTACTTTTTGTTCCATTTTCCTTTTCCGCGAAAATCAAACCTCTCTCTAGTCCTTTTTCAAGAAAGAAGAAAGACCTTGTTCAGAAAGTAAACATTTTAGATAACTTGAGGCATTTCCTATGCCCTAGAAGTATGATTAATCTGATTACATTTAGAAAACATAATTCAGAAAAGGCAATACTGCATAATTGGACAAGGAACAAAAAGGAAATCAAGTTCATATACACATCTGTAGATTTAGGGTGACTAAAAAAACTCATCAAAAGTGAGGGTGTTTTTCCTGGAAAGACAGCAAGTTCTTTTGATAGCTTAGTGGCCAAAGGCTCAATCTCTTTTTGGTGACCATTTTTTAATGGAAAAGTCACGACACGAGCCCATTAAATGGTTTAACACTGCTCTCAAGGAACTCCTTCTGTTCTCATGATCAGAGTTCAAGAATGTGATAAACCTGAGTTATTCCCCATGGAAACTGAGAACCAGCTGATATCCTACTGCTAGCTGCCAGCTGATGGGTCAGCCACTGAGTTTTCTATAGAGAAGATGAGTCAGAAACTTAAAATATGTGATTTGTTTTTGACATAAAAGATCTGATTTATATATTGGTATGTACAAAGTTCATATAACAATCTCATACAAGGAGGCAGTAAACTAATTCTTATTTATCAAGCTTGTATACCACTCCTCTCTCCAAAAGAGACTCTAGGCAGCTTACAGACATTGAATAAAATGCACTATAAAGCATGAAAACAAATAAGGATCTTACATTTAAAATTCAATTAAAATGAAATTGAACAGAAAGGAGAGGGAGGGAGCAAAATGTGCACATGGAGGAGATGGAGGCATTATCCATGTGCCACCTCCAAAGTGCCACAGCCCCACTGGGGCTCCATGCTACGGTAATTTACACAGCCATGTCTTCAAGGCCTTTCAGAAGGCCAAAAGGGTCTGACCTGGAAAGGCAAAATGCTCATTAGAAACATCAGAAAGTAATGCTTCAAGTCAAATTCTTCAGTCATCTATAACAAGCAAAACGGTGGTTTAAAAAGTCAGTGGTCATGGAGAAACCTGAGTATGAAATAAATAATGGGAATACTTTGTGTCCCAAACTGAGGTGTGGAAAGTGGGAAGTTTTTTTTTCTCTCTCTCATGCATCTGGATCTAAACATTCTGAATCTTTCACTCACATCTTGAAGTTCTCCACTGAAGCTAACTATGGAGCATACATCTTTATACAACACATGCCTAACCTAATAACATTAGTAATGGTTACTGATCTAGATGATTTTAAAAGGGGTATAGACAAATTCATGGGACATTAGAATATTAAGTTAACAGATTTCGTAGGTAATTTCTATTTCCTGAATTACAAGCAACACCTAAAATACTACCTTGTGGGAGTATTGATGGAGGAGGCTGTCATCCTCATAGCAGGGTATAAATTTAAATTAGATCTGTTTCCAAACTGAATAGGCCTTAGTTCTGATCCAAAATAATTCTTCTGAATTTTCTCCCAAACAAATTATTTGTTGCAATAGGAAAATGAGGCTATTGATAGTCATAAAATTAATTTTTCACTGCTATTTGAGTCATCAAAATTAGCACAACCACTATATTATGTAGGCATATTTGCTAAATATGATCTTACAGCACATTCTAAATATGATGTGAGTTAATTAATAAAAGGAGAACCTGTTTGGTATATAGTTAAGGAATCAGCATAGGAACCCAGCTTAGGACAAAGCCAACTTGGTGACTTGAGCCAGTCCCGCTACCTCAAACAAGGGCAAACCTATACTGAAATCTTTCCAAGAAAACCACAGACACTAGTCCAGGAGTCAACACTGATTCAAAGGTACAAAAGGAAAAAAAATAGTAAAAGGGTCTCTGGAATTGTAGTATATCTGCACCTATTTGTGATTGGTTTTGGACTATAAATAAATTTTGAGTAGAACCTAATTGAGTATGTGCCTATTTCCAGTTTATACAGTATAACCCAGGTTAAATTAAACGTAGGTGCCTTTAAGCCTGTAAGAATTTGAAGTTTCCAATTTTACAACCAACTTTTCCAGGAACAGAAAGCCTTTGTCAAGAGAGAGTTGACAGTTGCACTGGGCTTTGCATAGCATGCCCAAATACCTTCAGAAGTGGGACATTTTTGCCCCTATTTATTTTTTAATTCTTTTTGATTTTACTGTATCTTGTACTTGTATGTTTACTTTTATTTTGTTTATCTTTACCTTTATATATTTTGTTCTTTTATATCTATGTATTTATTTTTCCTTATTTTTGTATTTCATTTTCTTCTGGGAATTTGGCTCTTAGCCAATCCATCTCTACCCTTCCAAGGTGATAGGTCTCATTAGGCAGGTACAATGAAATGAGCTGCAATTCATGAAAGCTTATGTCTTTTAATAAAAATTGCTTGCTGAAAAAGGTGACATCAGACTTCCGATTTTTTGTTACCAAACAGTGACGTAGCTCTCCTCCTACAATGGTTGCCTATGTAGAGGGTACAACATCACTAAGATTTTTTCCCCCCTCTGTACTACAGAGCCCTCTGCTGATTGATAAAACTCTGCAGTCTATTCCATTTTTTTCCAGACTGAAAAGCAAATGGAAGAGGGAATTTCAGCAATGCAAGCGAGTTTGGGGAGTTCAAATCCATCTTTTTGATGAGGACTGAATTGTTGGTTTTTTACATAGTCCATGCTTTAAATTTCTGCAAAGTTCAGGAAATATTTCTGCAACTTAATCCTCCTTAAACCCACTAAGAATTAAAAAAAATAAAGTCAGCAAATGGTAGTCCTGATCAGAGGTTCCCAACTGGGGGTGTGAGACAATATTCCAGGAGGTGCAAAACCTTGGGTTTTCAAAATTATAGTGTATATGCATCATTCTTTGCTGTTATTTCGAACTTTTGTAAGGGGTACAAGAATATATCAGAAGTGTTCTAGGGGTGTGGGGGCATATATATTATATTATTATATTGGGCATAATTATTTAATCCTTTTTAACTTTTGTACTTTGCATTTTGATATTTATTGCCCTGTACACCGCCCTGAGTCCTTCGGGAGAAGGGCGGTATAAAAATATATAATATAAATATAGAAAAGGTTGTGAGCCACTGATCTACTGGGCTCTGGGGATTACAAAACTATGAACTGCACTTTTCCCACACCTGGTCTATTGTCACTATGCATTCAATAACAGCTTCCAGCATTATCACAAAAAAGCATAGGTAGTCCTTGACTTACAACAATTCACTTAATGTCCATTCAAAATTACAATGGCACTGAAAAAAGTGACTTATGACCATTTTTCACACTTATGACCATTGTAGAGGACTACCTATGATCAAAATTCAGATGCTTGGCAAGTGGTTCCTATTTATGACAGTTAACTTGCTCTCTATTTCCAAAAGATGGAATTAGAACAAAAACATTTTTTGTCACTTTTTAAATGGAAAACAGATCTTTGAAAAAAAAAGAATGAAGAAATTGGTTTAAAAAAAGGACAATGAGGAAACAGACTAGCAATACTTGTCTCCCTGAGATTACTAGAGGTATTTCTTCATTCTCAAAAATACATAAAAATGCTTTTATGATTCAAACAGCAGTTCACAGAGAAGAAGCATGAAAAATATATTCAGAAGTACTTTTGTTCTACTATGTATGAATAGATGCAGTAATGGAATGGAACAGATTTACCAATTAAACCATCAAAAGAAATGTGTTTGCAAATAAACTGTTCTCTCCATCCTATTTTCTCTGTCAAATACAAAAAGGCAGCTAAGAAGGCACATGAAAGACCTGCCTTTAAAATAAAAGATAGAAAAGACATGAATTTCCCCCCAATTTTTGAGAAAACTCTATTGATTGAAAGTCTTTTCCCCCCCAAAAAATAATGCTTGTAGCTTGAAGTTTTCTTCCAGGCTACTTAAATATTAAAAATCAATTCACAGAATTGCCACTGTGGATGTTGCTGTGTTGTGTTTCTATTTATTTTATTTTTCCCCGGTGAGCAAATGCAGGATCCATCACTGTCCCTTAAGAAAGGCAAATCCCATCTTGCTAACTTTAAATCTTGGCTGCCTTCTAGCAGTCATCCATATTTTATAGCTCAGTTATGGTAGCAGTAATGTAACTCAAGGAAAAATCAGAAATGCTGTCAAATAGTTCTTTCGTGATTCTTTGAAATTTGGTTAAATAAAGGCCACTGAAGTCAGACTCTAGAGTTAGGTTTTCACATACAGACAAACTACTTTCATTGTAACACCCGTAAATAAGTAACTAAGAATAGTGAATTGCCATATTCAATTGCAGGAGTTACTCTCAAACCCACACTCAAAGAACCTAGGTTTCTATTTCTGCACTGTTTTCGAGTGGTTTCAGTAGCCAAATCAACCCATCCAATGATGAAAAAAAGATAACTCTTAATACTGCAAGAGCTCTAAGTCTGCTTAGTTTAATGTAGAAAAAAATTTAAAACTTTATTCATTCTACCACTGCCCTCTTGTGGTATAGAATTCTGCAAATATTAACACAACCCAGCATAAAACAGCTGGACTGTGTTTAATCTGCTAATTTTCCTACGTTTATTACTCACATGAAATACAAGTGTCAGTAGCACCTGAATTGACCAGTTACTTCAATGGTTACTGCTTCCATACAAATAAATCAAATGACTTTGAAGAGACAACAAAATGAATCTGGGTTTTCACATTTTAAATTTGAATAGTTTGTCTCTTTTATTGTTTGACTGCTTGTTTAGCAATATTAATGAAGACCATATTTTGTAGAATTATAAAAATATAGGCATATTTTATAGGAAAAGGCTTTAATTTAATGTAATGTAATTTAATTCATTTAGGCACCACCCAACTTTTAGGAGGCAAGCAACCTAACAAACAGAAAAAAATACAATATGAGTAAGGAAAGAAAAAAACAACAACTAGATAGGTACAAGTGAAAAATAGAGAAGAAAATTGCAAATCTGGCTAAATGACAGAAAACATAAAGAATCCTGCATGCCCAAGAGGCTCAAAACACCCCAACCCAAGGCCTGGGAGGCTAGTCAGGTCTTTAAGTCCCTTCAGAACACAATCCAGATGGAGCTGTCTGGATCTCAGTGGGTGCTTGAAACACCTTCTAGTAAGCTAGTTCATTTGTCCATTTATCCCAGGGTAATTTAGACTGATCGAGGTTGATTTTCCAATATTTCACAGGGAATTTTCATCTGGAGATCCTAGAACCTGTATTTGGAATTTTATATATACAAAACAATTATTGAGTTATGTCAGAATTAGATACCTACCATCAGATGGGTCACAGGTCTTATATTCTAGATTTTTCAGTGTGGAAAAAGTAAAAGGGGGAAAAAACAATATATATAACCCTAAAGGAAATTTACAAGTAACGGAAGTGAACCTGGTCAATATAGCCTTTGTTTGGTCTAATTCAAGGGATCCAGACTAAGCATTTTACGGCAGGCTTCACTGAAAAATGGAATCATTATAAATGTTGGTGTTTAGAGAGTTCAAAGCATAATGTGTAGGAAGTAGAGAATAACAAAGTAGTTTTGGAAAACATATGACTTTCCAGAAGCTCAGAGACAATAATCCTAAGGCAAAAAAAATAGCACTTATTTTGGTGGGAAGGTGGAAGGGACGTCTGTGCCCACTTTCCTAGAAATTTTGATTCATCCTTGACATTTCCTTCAACTGTTCCATAAGTCTCCTCATGCTTAAGAGGTGTTTGGACAGCCTACACAGCTATTCACAATTCCTTGACGTTTGGTCAGGGAAGGGACTGGTAGGTACTGTAAGGAGCAACAGTTTACTGTTATATCTGGCATAAATATAAATGTAAACATGGGACTCCGTATGATCCAGTTCCTTAACTTTCTGCGACTGCTCATAGGTTAGTCATATTCAAGACAGAGCAGGTCTGTTTGGAAATTACTCATCAAAAGACATTTAAACTAGGAAGAGCAGTGGAAATCCTAATATAAGGTTATGGTATATGCCAGGGGTCGGCAACCTGAAAAAGCAAAAGAGCCACTGGGAACCGGTTCCATCACACATAAAAAAAGTGGGAGCCGCGTGCGTGCATCCACGCACGCGCATGCGCATAAAACAAAATGTTTTGCGCATGTGCAAAACGTTTTGTTTTTTGCGCATGCGTGTGCATGGATACACGCGCGCAGTTCCACTTTTTTTATGTGGACGCACCTGCACGCCAGCGGCAACGGGTCTCTGTGGTGATGGGTGCTGGGTTGCGGCGCCGCCTTCAGCCCGGGCGCCGCCGGAGCCACCCCGGGGACCTCCAAACTGCCGCCCGAACACCCGTTTGGAGACCTGCTGGTGCCGGTTTAGAAAGCTGCCGGAGCCACCCCCGGGACCTCCAAACTGCCGCCCGAACTCAAACGGGTGTTCGAGCGGCAGTTTGGAGGTCCCGGGGGTGGCTCCGGCAGCTTTCTAAACCGGCAACAGCAGGTCTCCAAACCGCACCTCCGCCCGAACACCAGCAGGTCTCCAAACAGGTGTTCGGGTGGAGGTGCGCGCGCACCTCCGCCCGAACACCCGTTTGGAGACCTGCTGGTGCTGCACCAGCAGGTCTCCAAACGGGTGTTCGGGCGGCAGCTTGGAGGTCCCGGGGGTGGCTCCGGCAGCTTTCTAAACCGGCACCAGCAGGTCTCCAAACCGCACCTCCGCCCGAACACCAGCAGGTCTCCAAACGGGTGTTCGGGCAGCAGTTTGGAGGTCCCGGGGGTGGCTCCGGCAGCTTTCTAAACTGGCACCAGCAGGTCTCCAAACTGCACCTCCGCCCGAACACCAGCAGGTCTCCAAACGGGTGTTCGGGCGGCAGTTTGGAGGTCCCGGGGGTGGCTCCGGCAGCTTTCTAAACCGGCACCAGCAGGTCTCCAAACCGCACCTCCGCCCGAACACCAGCAGGTCTCCAAACGGGTGTTCGGGCGGCAGTTTGGAGGTCCCGGGGGTGGCTCCGGCAGCTTTCTAAACCGGCACCAGCTGGTCTCCAAACCGCACCTCCGCCCGAACACCAGCAGGTCTCCAAACGGGTGTTCGGGCAGCAGTTTGGAGGTCCCGGGGGTGGCTCCGGCAGCTTTCTAAACCGGCACCAGCAGGTCTCCAAACCGCACCTCCGTCCGAACACCAGCAGGTCTCCAAACGGGTGTTCGGGCAGCAGTTTGGAGGTCCCGGGGGTGGCTCCGGCAGCTTTCTAAACCGGCACCAGCAGGTCTCCAAACCGCACCTCCACCCGAACACCAGCAGGTCTCCAAACGGGTGTTCGGGCGGAGGTGCGCGCGCAGCTCTCCAAACCTTTGGAGAGGTGCGCCCGCACCTCCGCCTGAACACCCGTTTGGAGACCTGCTGGTGCTGCACCAGCAGGTCTCCAAACGGGTGTTCGGGCGGCAGTTTGGAGGTGCCGGGGGTGGCTCCAGCAGCTTTCTAAACCGGCAACAGCAGGTCTCCAAACCGCACCTCCGCCCGAACACCAGCAGGTCTCCAAACAGGTGTTCGGGTGGAGGTGCGCGCGCACCTCCGCCCGAACACCCGTTTGGAGACCTGCTGGTGCTGCACCAGCAGGTCTCCAAACGGGTGTTCGGGCGGCAGCTTGGAGGTCCCGGGGGTGGCTCCGGCAGCTTTCTAAACCGGCACCAGCAGGTCTCCAAACCGCACCTCCGCCCGAACACCAGCAGGTCTCCAAACGGGTGTTCGGGCAGCAGTTTGGAGGTCCCGGGGGTGGCTCCGGCAGCTTTCTAAACTGGCACCAGCAGGTCTCCAAACTGCACCTCCGCCCGAACACCAGCAGGTCTCCAAACGGGTGTTCGGGCGGCAGTTTGGAGGTCCCGGGGGTGGCTCCGGCAGCTTTCTAAACCGGCACCAGCAGGTCTCCAAACCGCACCTCCGCCCGAACACCAGCAGGTCTCCAAACGGGTGTTCGGGCGGCAGTTTGGAGGTCCCGGGGGTGGCTCCGGCAGCTTTCTAAACCGGCACCAGCTGGTCTCCAAACCGCACCTCCGCCCGAACACCAGCAGGTCTCCAAACGGGTGTTCGGGCAGCAGTTTGGAGGTCCCGGGGGTGGCTCCGGCAGCTTTCTAAACCGGCACCAGCAGGTCTCCAAACCGCACCTCCGTCCGAACACCAGCAGGTCTCCAAACGGGTGTTCGGGCAGCAGTTTGGAGGTCCCGGGGGTGGCTCCGGCAGCTTTCTAAACCGGCACCAGCAGGTCTCCAAACCGCACCTCCACCCGAACACCAGCAGGTCTCCAAACGGGTGTTCGGGCGGAGGTGCGCGCGCAGCTCTCCAAACCTTTGGAGAGGTGCGCCCGCACCTCCGCCTGAACACCCGTTTGGAGACCTGCTGGTGCTGCACCAGCAGGTCTCCAAACGGGTGTTCGGGCGGCAGTTTGGAGGTGCCGGGGGTGGCTCCAGCAGCTTTCTAAACCGGCACCAGCAGGTCTCCAAACGGGTACTGCCGCTGCCCGTTCCGAGAGGTGCGGGCGCAGCTCTCCAAACCTTTGGAGTGGTGCGCGCGCACCTCCTCCCGTTCAGAGTGGTGCGCGCGCACCGGGCGACTGGGAGCCACAGGAGACAGCTCAAAGAGCCGCATGCGGCTCCGGAGCTGCGGGTTGCCGACCCGTGGTATATGCAAAGTCCTAACTAACTAGTTGCAAAAGAAAAGGCCCAGCTGAACAAAAAGACTTAGCTCCTTTCCTCTAAACCAGACATGTCAAACACAAGGCCACATCCGGCCCACGAAGTGGTTTCATGTGGCCTGCGAAGCCATCCTGGAAACAGTGAGGGAACAGCCCCCACTGCCTTGGCTCTGGTTCAGAGACCCTCCTTCTGCCAGAGACCCTCAGATCTGTCCCACTCCTGCCCAGGCCCCCATAGGCACCCTTGATGCGAACGATGTAGAACTGGCCATGCCCACCCAGTAGACCATATGCTCTAGCCACGCCCACCCAATAGGCCACGCCCACCTTGGCCATACCCACCCGACCCCTTGAGGGCAACCGCAATGCTGATGTGGCCCTCAATGAAATTGAGTTTGACACCCCTGCTCTAAACAGAAAAAGTGCTTCCATTCAGTGGCATTATAGTTGTGTGTACACACACAAACTCAAATGACCCAGAAAGCCCTTTGAAGGGGCCATTTACACAGTGCCTCTATGCTTCAAGCAATGGATTCACTTTTCAAATTTGACCGTATACTTGACCGAGTTCTTCTTCATAGGTGTCACACAGCCCTCATGACACTAAAATTCCAACAAGGACTTGTTAGAAAAGTAGTTTATAATAAAGGCAGAAAAATGGAAAAGAAAGTAGAGTTGCATCCTGAAAGCATGTCTGTGAATGGTGCTTGCAGAATCAGTCTCCAACTGAGTGGGTGATGAAGCTATGGGATGAAGACTTAGCCTCTTTCCTATGTGTGTCCGATGTCACAACTCATGTTCCAAAGCAGCAGACCATATACAATACCACTTTCTTCATACGTCTGCCCTGTGGACACTGCCGGTTCCTCGTTAGTAATTATGGAATAAAAGCCATGCTACATAAACAGACTTTTTGGAGTCAGGCCTGGAAAAGGAAGAGGCTAGTATTGTTCAGTCCTCTAGTTCAGTAAAACTGTTTCTCAATGTTGTACCATATTGCCGAATTAAAGGTTACAGGAACAAAATGTTTAGTAGTCTATAGGTAGGCAATATTTTCCTGAGAAAACTATAGTTCATTAGAGATGCAATTTTACCTGATGGTTGCTCGTATCAGAAACTTTAACATCCAAGGATCCTGTCAATACAGCATACCAATTTGTTCCAATATCACCTTGACGAAATACTGCCAAAAGAGAGAGGGAGATAATCAAATTCAAAGATACATTGTATTTATAGTAACTATATGATTAATATCTTAGTTATAATAACTTTTGATTAAATAAGCATATTTGCAGTAGCAGCGATTACATTTTCAAAGAGAATTTCGACATCTGCAGTTTTCAGACTGAACTATAATTCCTAATATTCTTTGGAATTTGCTAATTACATTGGTTAAAATGGGTTGGTTTATTTTTGTATTTACCTCCCATCCATGTTCAGTAAGAAACTTGATGTCATGTTTGTCAAAATGTCATCATTTTGTAAATCATATAAATTATGACAACTACATGTAGTCCTTGACTTACGACTGCAACTGAGCTCAAAATTTCCATTGTTAAGCAAGAGAGTTGTTAACAGACTTTTCCCCAATGTACAACTTTTTTTATTACAACTGTTAACTGAATCACGCGGTTGTTAAGCGAATTTGGCTTCCCCCATTGACTTTGCTTGTCAGAAGCCAGCTGGTTAGGTTACAAATGGTAGATCACATGAACCTGGCACAGTGCATCCCTTATAAATACATGCCAGTTACCGAGCAACCAAATGTTGACCACATGACCATGGAGATGATACAATGGTCATAAGTGTAAAAAACGGTAATAAGTCACTTTTCCCAGTGTTGTTATAACTTTAACAGTCATTAAATGAATGGCTGTAAGACGAGGACTACTTGTATGACAAAATTACAAAATATGCATTAGTTGCACAAAGGACATAAAATAAATAATTCCATCATTGGAGCAATGACATCATGACGTTTGACATCACTGCACCCCTGTAGATGCCCATGGATCTGCCTTTATTGCTTTCTACCCACATCATATCGTAATTAATTCCTTCATCTTGACACCCTTAAACTACTAATACTATTATGCTGCAAAATATTTTAATATAAAGAAACCCTCAGAAATGCTCCTTAGGTCTACATCATACATGATCAAAATATGGCAAGCCAGAACCTGTGGTAAAAACATTTATATTTGTAAGTCTACTTTTCATAACTGTCTTGTTTCTTCTATTCTAAAATTCATTCTGTTTCCCCAAAACCAATCAGTCCTTTGTGGACAGTACTGAGTACTCATGGGGCACTTTTTTAAATGTTTTTTCCCCCATTTGCGTGGCAATCTCTCTGCATTTCTGAAATGCATTACCCATTTCTACGACAAAAATAGATATTCGCATGAGGGCAAGGGAAGCAAAGTACGGTTTATTCCTGTCATTGCTATGGTGATTGTGAGAAGTTAAGTGAAAACTTCACACAAGCAGATTGGCAAATTGTCTTTTGTTTGTGCAGAAGCAGCTATAAAACATGAAGCTGTGCTTGGGTGGATGGAAAACATACAAGTTAATTGTGTACATCATGACTGATTACAACCTGGCATTTAAAACAGGACTTTGCAAGGCTGTTTTTAAAAAAAACAAAACAAATAAACAAAAACAAATGGTTTTTATTAAAAGATTTTACATACATAATAAGAAAAACATTCAAAGAAAAAAAAATTATTAAATGTGGGGGGGGGAAAGAAAGCAAAGAAAAAAGAGACTAAGAAAAATGAAATAGAAAAAATGAAAACAATGAAAGAGAACATACAAATAAAAGGAAATACCGAGCTTTAATATTCCTTTCAGCAGTTATACATACAATTATAATCAAAACTGTCTCTGTAAGATTACATCATAATTCCTTTCTTACTATAACCTATTCTTTCCAATCATCAAAAACATAAGTCACAAAATAGTTTTTACACAAAAAATCCCTAAGGGGTTTCCAGTCATTACTGGATGTCAATAATGACCTTTCTCTAATCAAAGAAGTCAGTTTTGCCATCTCAGAAAGTTCTGTCAGAGCTGAAGAAGCTTCTTGGATGAGAAGCAAAACATCTTCAAAGAAAAACAAGGAAGCCCAGTTGCCTCATGAAAAAAGCATCTTTAGAATAACTATGAACTGGAGGACTGAGAATCTCCATAGACATTCTGTCAATTCTGTCAACCATTCTTCTGTGGTGGGTAGTACCAAAATCTGTCCATTTTAGGTATTAGTACTCTACCAAACTCTTTTCAGCTGTCAGGAATCTTCTATTTATGTAAATAATATACATCACTTGTTGTAAAGGTTACAAACATTCATCCTCAAAATATTTATAGTAAGAGGCCAGCAGACTGTCTGGACCAGGTGCCTTTCCTGTTTTAGACTTTTTAAGAACTTCACTAACTTCCTCTATTATTATAGGTATATTCATAATGTTATCCCTGATTCTCTATAGTCTTTGGTAAATTCTATTTATATAAATACTCATCCATTTTCCAAAGAAATTTCTTGGATAATTATATAAAGTAGAATATACTATAATGAAATCCTATAGATTCTTCAATCTTCTTAATTTCTTCTCTCATGTGCTTTTTTATCTGTGCAAATCCTTCCTCCATTTCTTTTTTTAAAGCGGCCAAACTATTGGCAATTGTTTCAGATATTCTCTTGCTAAATTCCTCAAAGATTTTCTGCAAGAAACCTGAAGTAATGCCATTGTCTGCAAGATGTCCTAGTGACTGTTTCCTTCCCTTCTCCTATTTTTGCTGTTTTTCTTGTTGGTGCCATTATATTATGGCTCCAAAATAAAGTACATCAATTAACTAGGTTGAAAGTAAGAAGTCAAGCTTCTCCTTTTTTTTTTGCTGCTTTGCTTTTCTCTTTCCTTAACACTTTAGTCCCAATAAGCTTGCCATACAATAGATACAGTCACTGTTTCTGGGCCATTTATTTATTTATTTTATTTGTATCCCACCTTTATTATTTTTACAAATAATAACTCAAGGTGTCAAACATATCCAATACATCTTCCTTCTACCACTGTCCCCACAACAACCCTGTGAGGTGAATTGGGCTGAAAGAGATTGACTGGCACAAGGTCACCCAACTGGTTTTCATGGGTAAGGCGGGACTCGAACGCATGGTCTCCCACTTTCTGATCCCTTAACCACCAGACTAAACCACCAGACCAAACTCTCAAGTTAACCTTACCTTCTTATTTTGTAAAATTCATCAATTATCTACTTTCCTTAATAAAAAATAATTAACATTCCCACAAAAGTCCTGTTTGTCTACTTAATTTTATTATTTTCAAAGGTATTTTCATCAAGGTAATATTCTTTTCCTAGACTTACTGTCCCCCTTATCTATTTAAAACTTTCTTAAATCACAATCTTATTAAGCTTTTCGTGTTTAAGTCAAAATCCTTTAAGATAGGATTTTTCCCCTCTCCTTAATTCCAAAAAGAAAGCAACTCACTAAGTGTCTTATTCTTTCCTGTCAGTCAGAAGAAATAAGTTGTAAATGTATAGTTAAGTTATAAATATCCAAAAGAGTTTAAGGAAATGAACCTTGTACAAATCAAGTCTCCATAAAGGCTGCATAGCAGTTTTGAGCAAGATGGTAATCCTTCAGCTCCCCAAGCCACTCACCCTATCAGACTGCAAGCAACTTAAGGAGAACTAAGGAGAAATTTTCTGACAGTTAGAACAATTAACCAGTGCAACAACCTGCCTCCAGGAGCTGTGAATGCTCCAAAACTGGAAGTTTTTAAGAAGAGACTGGACAGCCATTTGTCTGAAATGGTATAGGGTTTCCTGCCTGAGCAGGGGGTTGGACTAGATGACCTCCAAGGTCCCTTCCAACTATTGTTGTTGTTATTATTTAGATTATATCTTCACTGGGTGCTTTAATATCTACTTTGCTTGTTAATACTATTTTTCCCCCAAAAAGTCAGATTATACATCTTTGGACAGAAAATGTAGACCCAAAACTATTTCTTCTGCAAATAAACTATAGCATTTCTGCAGTTATTCTGATCTTCTTACTGTTGTGATTTAAAATTGTGCCATAAAGGTAATGGGGGGTGGGAATGGAACGGCCACAAAAATGTACAGAGAAAAGAATTAGCACAAAAGTCTTTCCCCCGTAATGAATTTTATAAAGCCAAGATGCTTCTCCACACGAACCACTAGTTACCAGAACATCCTGAAGAAGGCATCCTATCCTGCCTCATTAGTAACTTCCAAATTGTGAGTTTTTTAGTTTTGCAGAAGTTGCAGTCATGACATTTCCCACCTGTCTTCTCTCCCTTCACTTACTCTCTCTTCCTGTCTTACACAGTAAAAATATAAAAATAAAAAGCTTGTTCTAACTGGCAAGATGAAAAAGGGGCAAATTGGAGGAGAAATAGAGATCGGAGACCCAATGACAACAATAAGAGTCAGCTGTATCTGTTTCATGATAAGACAAGTTGTTAACTTCCATCCTAGAAGCTTGCATGAAAATTCATCTAGGATAGGTAGGTAATTAACACACCAGTAATTTGATCCATTTAAATAATAAACCAACTAATATTTAAGCTCTTTTCATACTACAATCTAGCAGTGTTAAGGTTATAACTTTTTTGGTCTCAGATTAATAAACAAATATAATTACAGTATCATAGTAATTATAAATAATTATTTGAAATATTTATACATACTATAACTTATAACTAATAACAGAAATAATAAATGGCTAATGGATTACATATAGAAATGAGTACATGAACTAATTTCATAAGAAAGATAATTTTATCCCTGCTCTAAAGAACATTTCCCATTAAAAACATTAAAATTAAGATATTTCACATTAAAAATATTGATATTCAAAAGTTAAACATTAAAACATAAAAAGGATTTCACATTATAAACACTGAACATTGAAAAAAGAAGAAACTTTGATTTGATTCCTGGTTTACTCTCCTACATTATTTTAATCTTTAAAAAAAAAACCTTACATGTAACACCCTTTTCCAAGTTTTCATAATAGCCACAGAGACATATTTGCTGGAGAAGATTGGGATGAAATTTCTCAAAAGCTTTTACTTCTTTTAGGCGAGTAAATATAATATCCACATCTTCACTCGAACGCTCCAAAGGTCTGCAAAATAGGAATGACATTGGTTTATCCTCTTTCACTTTTTGAGTCACAATATATTCAAAGATGATGATACTGTACTTTAGGATTAAAACCAAACTGTGAGCTAAACAAAGGTAAAATACAGAAGTCAAAATTGCAAGCAGCTAAAGCCAGCCAAAATCCTAAATATAATCAACCGCCGTAACAGCAACAAACAGCCTAACCTTGATTGTAAATCTTTCTCTTAGAAAATTAGGATCATCTTTAAAAAATATTTTGTCTCACTGGAATTAGAACATTAGAATTCTGTAATAGCTCAGTGACTCCCCAAAGCATATTTTTAGGTGTCTCTTGTGAAAAGATGATAAATGATACAGTGGCAATTCCCAGTATTACATATTTTAATATACATTGCTGTGAGACAGCCTGCATGATTTCATGGTTAGAAAGGATTAGGACTGTCAATTAGGATTTCAAATCCAACTCATGGAAGCTCACTGGATAATTTTGTGCCAATACCCTTGTCTCAGCTCAATCTATTTGACCGAAATACTGTGGGCACAGAACTGGAGGAAGGGCCTACTGTGTATATTATCTAGAGCTCCTGGAGGAAGCAGCTAATAAATAAACTGTGCAGGTTAAATGAAATAAAGAACTAAGTATTCAATGACTGTGAGCCCTTGAGCTACTCTTTTGAAATCAGGCTTAAATTACTGTAGTATTTTTCTATTCAGATAGAAAAAAAATACTACTTAGTACAATAAGGACAAGGAAACCAAGTCAGCCATGAAACAAGTATCATAAAGATGACTGACATTATAGCTGACAAGAAGGGGAAACATGGAAATGGAAATCTTCCATTTTCTGCGGCTTTAGTGGCTTGGAAGAACTTTGTGCTGTCTCTTTCTCCTTTTCCCCATTCTTGGTAATCCTGGCTTGTAGAGTTGTTAAAATGTAGGTAAAACAATGGTATCCTCTCCAGTATATATATCCTTTATAAAAAGTCTTTGACTAATATAAAAAGTCAAACGAGGGTTAAAACAGATTTAAAAATGGGTTAAAAATAGGTTAAAAATGGGTTAAAAGTAGGTTAAAATGCAGTGCTAAAAAGGGTTAAAAAGTTAAAAGAAAAAAAAGAAAGCTTTTACTTTTGGAGGAGCTCTTTACAGCGTTTGCTGCCTGTCCACATCACCAAATTTTAATTAATGACTCCAAAATTGTGAGTTAAGCACTGGGTTCATATGTGTCTCTCTCTCCTCACAGCTAATCAATTTTTTTTAGTCAGTGGGTCAATCAGTCAATTTATTTTGGTCACTAACAATTATTTTTATTTGTTTAAATTTAGAGCATTGACAATAGCTAAAATTCAAAAATTAACCAAATATAACAAAAGTAGTTAAAACCACTGTTAAAACTAACTCAAAGAGAAAAGGCCTGGCTGAAGAGGAAGGTCATATAGACCAGGGCTTTTGAACCAGTGGCACGGGTACCACCTGTGGTACATTGGCACCTGGCAGTTGGTACGCGGCTATCCTAGAAAAGTGGTAGTGGGGGAGGGGAAGGAGCTGAACTGGTGGCAGCACCGCACAAGCCTGAGCGAGAGACGGCTGGAGCTGCAGGGCTGTCAGGGCTCAGAAGAAACGCCGATCAGCTGGAATGTTGCAGCATCTCCAGGGTCTTATGATTTACATTCAGATGCTTGGCAATTGATTCATATTTATGACAGTCACAGTGTCCCAGGGTCATGTGAAGTGACCAGAACCTGCTGCACTCACCCAGCAGACGGGGGGGAAAAAAATAAAAACCAAACACCCCCCACCCCACCCCCGCTGCCAATCCTCAACAGAAATGCTCACAACAATGAAAACCTCGGACAGGAGGAAGAGCGCCGCTGAGTGGGCAGGCAGGTGTCTTGCTCAGCTGTGGCTTGGGGGGTACTTTTTTCAGTGCCATTGTAACTTTGAACAGTCACTAAGCGAACTATTGTAAGTCGAGGACTACCTGTACTTCATCACTTTTTCCCCTTTTTTTTGGTCATCAAGGTTTTGACACCTTGCTAGGCGACTGGTGGTACTCGGATGTTGCCATATCCTAAAAGTGGTACAATGGGTGAAAAGGTTGAAAAGCCCTGGTATAGTAGGTTTTTTCCCCCAAAAAGTGAAATTCCTAGGAAGTGAATTCTACAACATGGGAACAACCTAGGAGAAAACTACATTCCATACATCTGGGAAAGAGAGATAGGAAAATAAGAAGGCCTGCTGATCAGACAGATTCACCCTAAAATAGTCTGATCGTCTCCTAAATGTAATGCCGTTTGTCAAGAATACACACACACACACACACACACACACACACACACATTGCAGTAAAAAAGCAGAACGGAATATGAGATCTAAGAAAAGCCAATTGTCAGTGAAAGTATGAAAGCAAGCCAGCATATTCGAAGAAGCACAAAGAAAAAAAAGAGAAAACTCTTTCTGTTGCTACACTTCATTTGCTCACAAGTATCTGTCTGTTCCTGAACTTGATTCCAATAAAATGTTCCATAAATACTATATATACCACTCTGATTAATTTTTACTTGTTTTGCCAGTAATCGTTGCCATTTTTTCCCCTAATCTTCATTAAAATAATGTAAGAAATTAATCAAAACCCTCAATTTTTTAAAAAATTTGGGATTCAGAAAACCAAATGTATTTTCCTTTAGGTCAGCGGCTCCCAACCTTTTTTTTTTTTTTTTAATTCCATTTATATCCCGCCCTTCTCCGAAGACTCAGGGCGGCTTCCAAGCTTAGCAGTAGCCTTCATTCTATGTATATGCCTGCTTCCCTAGAGCCCTTCTGATATATTCTCGCACCCTTTAGAAAAGTTCGAAATAACGGCAACTAATTATGCACATACACTATAATTTTGAAAACCCAAGTTTTTACACCCCCTGGAATATCGTCTCGCACCCCCGGTTGGGAACCCCTGCTTTAGGTCAAGTAAAATCTAGAATTTCAAGTTCTGCCTAATTTGGAGAAGATTCTGATTTATTTATTTATATTTAGATTTATTTCTAAATCAAACTTTTTATCCATCCGTCTGTTATTCCCAATCTCTGATGATGGTGGTGATGGTGAAGCCTCCCAAACTGGTTTAAAAGCCCTGCAGAACCCAAATGATGGCATATACGTCGAACAGAACAGAATAGAATAGAATAGAATAGAATAGAATAGAATAGAATAGAATAGAATAGAATAGAATAGAATAGAATAGAATAGAATAGAATAGAATATCTTTATTGTCACTGTGTATCTCACAACAAAATTAAGTGCTGTCCACAGTGCACACTACACACAAGTAAAAGCCACAAGTATAAACATACATTATATACACGCATCCTTCACATTCTATTCACCATTGTGCTACCCCTAATGTTGCACTCCAATGTTGCACTATACAGTGGTATTTAATATGGTTACAGCTCTGGGATAAAAACGATTTTTCAGCCTATTTGTCTTTGTTTTTATTATCCTGTACTGTCTGCCAGTTGATAATAGTTCAAAAAAAGAATGTCCGGGATGAGATGAGTCTTTGAGAATCTTTTGAGCTTTCCTAAAACCGCGGGAACTGTACAGTTCGTCCACAGGGGGGAGGAGAGGGCAGCCAGTAATCCTCTGGGTGATGGTAATTACCCTCTGGAGCGCTTTCCTATCTGCTGCTGTGGAATTGGCAAATCACACACAAAGGATCCTTATAAAAGCATTTTTTTATTGTGGATAATCTTGTCATAAATCAATCTAGCTATTTTTTTCAGCATCTAAAATTCAATTATAAGATAACTATCTATGCAGAAAGAACTAACAGAATCAGAGGAGAAAAGACCGTGCAAATAGTCCTGAACTGATAACTATTTGTTTAGCGACTGTTCAAAGTTACAACGGCACTGAAAAAAGTGCCTTACAACTGTTCCTAGTGCTTAAGACCATCATTGCAGCATCCTCATGGCCACATGATCAAAATTTTGTTGCATGGCAACCATCATGTATTTACCATGCAGCGTCCCAGAGTCATGTGACTGCCATTTGTGACCTTCCCAGACAGTTTCCGACAAGCAAAGTGAATGGAGAAAGCCAGATTCACTTAACAACCATAGCATTACCTTAACATCTGCAGTAATTCATTTAACAACCATGGCAAAAATATCATAAAATCAGCACAACTTACTTAACAATGGCCTTGCTTAGCAATAGAAAATCTTATTCTTGGGGTGATAAGTTAAGGCCTACTTGTAAGTCAAACCTATCCGTGATCAGAAAGATAAGGAGAGCTTCTGGCCTTAAAATTCTATCCCTCCCTTGACGTTTATTCTAATATAACATTTCGATATCACCTGATCATCTTTTCTATGTCAAAACTTTGATGTTTGAAAAAAACAACTCCACCCTATTTCTTTCATCAGTTTGAGGTTCCATACCAGAAGTTCTGAGAAGTTCTTGGTACTCGTAAATCGTGAGTGGTAGTCATCAGTGCCAGCTGCATGGGAACTTTTTTTTTAAAGTTATTCACAAAGAGTATTATTTGGCAGATGAGTATACTCCCCCCACCTTTGCAGTAATTATGCAGGAATTTGTATCATTTGATCCAACCTCCGGAATGTTCCCATCGCAAGGATCGCAGAAGCGAAATTCCTTTCCTTTTCAAATGAAATGTGCAAAAAGCAGTAGAGTAAGCCATAAAGAAATCTACAAATCTGTCTCTGCACCCCAGTTTTAGCTAAAGTATTGATATCAACAGGTTTCTACAAACAGTGTCTGCAAAAGGAGAACAGGTTGGGCCACGTTAATTCCACCCAATTCAAACACTGTATATGAAAAACACATGGCCCAAATTTTCAAAGTGCCCTGCAAACGTCTTGAGCGTGCAGTACAAGTAGTCCTCGACTTACAACAGTTTATTTAGTGACTATTCAAAATTACAACGGCACTGATGAAAGTAACCGTTATGACCAATTTTCACACGAGCACTGCAGCATCCCTGCGGTCACATGATCCAAATTCAAAAGCTTGGCAACTGGCTCATATTTATGACGACTGCAGTATCCCAGGGTCATGTGAACAGCTTTTGCGATCTTCTGACAAGCAAAGTCCATGGGGAAGCCAAATTCACTTAACAACCATGTTACTAAGTGAGCACTTGCAATGATTCACTTAACAACTGTGGCAAGAAATGTCGTAAAATGGGGCAAAGCTCACTTAAGAAATACCTCACTTAGCAACATAAATTTTGGCCCAACTATGGTCATAAGTCAAGGACCACCTGTATTGAGGTTGAGATAGCAATTGGTCCAAAAGGAACCAGTGAGCTGCATGAGAGAGTAGGAATATGAACTTAGGTCTCCCGAAGTCCAACATCATCATCATCATCCCTTAGCCCGCGAGAGATCACCGTCCCTCAGATGGTCGGGTGTGAGTCTCTCCTACTGAGATACGGCCCGGGGGCGCAGTTGGGCCTGCTGCTGGCATACCTACCACCTAATCGTGCAGCGGCAGCCCTGCCCGAGCTACTCGATGTCCTCTCAGGGTTGGTGGTTGAATTCCCAAGACTCATGGTCTTGGGCGACTTTAACCTACCGTCCTTGGGAGGATCGTCCGATCTGGCTCGGGAGTTCATGGCTTCCATGGCGGCCATGGACCTGTCGCAAATAATTTCTGGACCGACTCATGAGAGAGGCCACACCCCAGACTTGGTGTTCTTATCTGGACGGTGGCGCGATGATATCGGTGGGGGTGCCACGACTATTATGCCCCTGTCATGGACCGATCATCACCTCGTGCGGCTAGACTTCCCCTTTGCCACCCCCCGCCGTGGGTGCGCGGTGCCAACCAGATGGTACCGCCCTAGGCGCCTAATGGACCCTGATAGGTTCCAGGCAGCGCTTGGGGACGCACATGCACTCCCTGCTCACAGCTCGACGGATGCCTTAGTGGAAGCCTGGGAGAAGGCAGCCACGGAGGCTCTGGACCGAGTTGTACCCTTGCGGCCTCTGACCCGGTGCAGATCCCAGCGAGCCCCATGGTTCACCGCGGAGCTCCAGGAAATGAAGCGTCGGAGACGGGGCCTAGAGAGCCGTTGGAGATCCAGTCGATCCGAATCCGACCGATTGCGATTAAGAATCCTCACCAGGTCTTATCTCGCTGCGATAAGGGTGGCAAAATCCAACTACTTTTCCACCCTCATCGCGTCCGCAGATAATCGCCCGGCTGCCTTGTTCAGGGTGACTCGCTCCCTACTGAACCAAGAGGTGAGGGAGGAACCCTTGCAGGGTCGAGCCGAGGAATTCGGTCAGTATCTGCTGGATAAAATTGCTCGGATCCGAAACGGCCTGGACTCCAACTGGGCTGAGTTGGAAGAACAAGGCATGGACAGTCTTGTCGATGTCATCTGGGAGGAATTTGATCCTGTGACTCCTAAGGAAGTAGACAGGATTATGAGGAGGTTGAGCTCCTCCACATGCTTACTGGACCCGTGCCCTTCCTGGCTGGCATATGCAGCTCGAGAGGGGACACGAGGCTGGTTCCTGGCGGTCATCTCCGCTTCTCTGAGGGAGGGTCACTTCCCCACCGCCTTGAAGGAGGCGGTGGTGAGGCCTCTCCTCAAGAAGCCCACCTTGGACCCATCCTCATTGAATAACTTTCGTCCAGTCTCCAATCTTCGCTTCCTTGCGAAGGTTGTTGAGAGCGTGGTGGCGCACCAACTACCTCAGATCCTGGATGAAGCGGTTTATCTAGACCCGTACCAATCGGGCTTCAGGCCGGGCTACAGCACGGAGACGGCATTGGTCGCTCTGATAAATGATCTCTGGAGAGCCCGGGACAGGGGCCATTCCTCTGTCCTAGTCTTATTAGACCTCTCGGCGGCTTTCGATACCATCGACCATGGTATCTTGCTGCGACGCCTCAGGGGACTGGGAGTGGGAGGCACGGTTCTGCGTTGGTTCTCCTCCTTTCTCCAGGGTCGCTCGCAGTCGGTGTTGGCAGGGGGACAGAGGTCGACCCCGAGGCCTCTCGCTTGCGGAGTCCCTCAGGGGTCGGTCCTCTCGCCTCTCCTGTTCAACATCTACATGAAACCGCTGGGCGAGATCATTCGCAGCTTTGGAGTAGGGTACCATCAGTATGCTGATGACACCCAGCTTTTCATCTCAACTCCAAACAACATCAGTGATGCCCTCGACGTGATGTCTCGCTGCCTGAAAGCGGTCCGGGAATGGATGGGGAGGAACAGGCTTCAACTGAACCCGGACAAGACTGAATGGCTGTACGTACCGGCAAGCCAGGATACTCAGAACATCCCATCCCTTAACATCGGGGACAAGTTACTACCCCCTGTTGATAGGGCCCGCAACCTGGGTGTCCTCCTTGACTCGCAGCTCTCCCTGGAAGATCACATAGGAGCTGTGACCAAGGGGGCCTTCTCCCGGGTTCGACTAGTTCGCCAATTACGGCCTTATCTGGACCTGGATGCCTTACGTACAGTCACCCATGCTCTTGTGACCTCTCGGCTAGACTACTGTAACGCTCTCTACTTGGGGCTGCCCTTGAGATCCACTCGGAAGCTTCAACTGGTGCAAAGTGCAGCGGCACGGACACTCTTGGGAGCCTCCCGATACTCCCATATCACACCTCTCCTCCGTGCACTGCACTGGCTTCCAGTTGCCTTCCGTGTGAAGTTCAAGGTGCTAACAATGACTTACAAAGCCCTACATGGCATGGGTCCGGACTACCTACGGGAGCACCTTCTGCCAATGTCAGCACCCCACCGTCCTGTGCGCTCCCACAGAGAGGGCCTCCTCAGGGTGCCACCGCTCAAGGAATGTCGGCTGGTGGCCCCCAGGGGGAGGGCATTCTCAGTGGGTGCGCCAGCCCTCTGGAACAGCTTACCAACCGAAATCCGGATGGCCCCCGACCTCCGCACCTTCCGGCGCGAATTAAAAACTTATCTGTTCCAGCAGTCTGGCCTGGCCTGATAACTCTAATCTGGGGTCCCAGCTTGTATTTTACTATTGTTTGATTTCACTATTGTTCATTCTGTATGCCTACCTTATTCTGTACACCGCCCCGAGTCCCTCGGGAGAAGGGCGGTTTATAAAAACAAATAAATAAATAAATAATAAAATCATCATCATCATCATCATCATCATCATTAAATGTTGGAAGGGACCTTATGAAAGATATCTTTTTTTCAGTAATATCTATTTCTCCTCATGTTCTTAGCTCAATGGAATGAATATCAAGGACTTAGATGTCCCCAAACTATATTAGACGATAAGCTTGAAAAGAATAGTTTTTCAGGGAATTATTTCCTTATACTAAAATGTATAACGGTTTCTCTTTTTCTGCAACATCCCTTTCTAAACAATGCACAATAGGGAACCCTAAAGACTGCCTCACAGCAATTTTTTTGTGATGTAGAAATCTCTTCTATAAATACAGCAAAATGGTATGTAACTGCGGATTTGTTTAAGTTACTTTGATTCTGCCAACAGGGAATAAGAAAAGATGTCTTCATTGCATTAAAACTCCACTGCTAGTAACTAGAAACTCACTTCAGCCCCATTCAGGATGCTGCTCATAAACCACTGGCTCATCCGAATGATTGTTGTCCATAACGATAACCAATCCTGTAGAGCAGGCATGTCAAACTCACAACATCACTTTTTCCCCTACTGCCAATGGGGTGGGCGCAGTTTTGGTGTGACGCATCCAGCCCACGGGGCCGGCTGTTCGACATACCTGCTCTAGAGAATTAAAAAAAAAACACCCTAAAAAACTTTTTTAGGTTCTAAATGTAGAAGCTGGGATTAAACCCAAGACTTTTCATATGGAGTTTATCATTAAGCTGTGCCCCTCATATCTTAAAGACCATCGGCTCCCTCCTGACTGGGCTTTACCATTACAATCATTTCTAGATGTTTCCATTTGCAAAGATTAAGCCTAAAACAACCAAAAATAGGGCCTTTCCTATTGTAGAGTTCTGGAAGTTATTCTTGAAGTGTCCAACAGACAATCCTTTAATGTCTTCCCTTGCCACTAAATTTGCTTTTGCTTTTAATCAGTAGAGATTCTGACCTTATTAATGCTACTGTGATTTATGTTGCTTATTCTATAACAAGGACTTGATCTCATTCATTATATGCACTGATTTTATAATGTTTATAAATGTTTTAGAATGTCACTTTTATCTTGAAACTGCCTTTAGATTGTTGTTACGGTATAGTAAAATGACAAGGTAGGGGAGCTTTCAAGATCCTAAAAACAAAAATTGTTTATTAAGGATAATTTTTAAATAACATTAACCTTTTTAACATTAACTGTACTTCTGGAGTATGAGCTAAGAATGAAGCTAGTATGTACCCTCAAAACATTACAGAGCACTGTAATAAGTAGCCCCTGTATAGATAGCCCTAGACTTGCACCACAATTGAGCTCATATTTCTGTTGCTAAGCGAGACATCTATTAAGTGAATTTTTCCCCATTTTACGTCCTTTCTTGCCACAGCTGTTAAGTGAATCTGGCTTCCCCATTGACTTTGCTCATTAGAAGGTCACAAAAGGTGGTCAAATGACCCCGGAACATTGTAACCATTATTAATATGAATCAGTCGACAAGCACCTGAATTTTAATCATGTGACCAAGGGGGATGCTGCAATAGTTGTAAATGTGAAAAACGGTTGTTAAGTCATATTTTTCAGTGTAAACCTTGAATGGTCACTAAATGAATTGTTGTAAGTCAAGGACTACCTGTACTGTAGTATCAGCTCTTTACATTAGAAAAGGGTTGGGTTGGGTTGTTGTTTTTTATAAAAAAAACACTAAAATATTTGGGTTTCAATCATAGTGAGGGGAGGTTTATTCCACAGCACAAAAAGGGCAGTCCTGCACATAACTACCATGAGTAGCCTGTAAACCACAGTATTAATCTATAAACCCTGAAAATCACAAGTTCCTGTTCTTTAACACAGGCTGGGCCCAAAGTGCTGGGGAGTATATATTAAATACTTACTAGGGAATGTATCCTAAGATCTATATAGGTAGTCCTAGAGGAGCAGTAAAGAGAGTTTAGGCAACATAAGAGCTTTCCCAAAGACAAGCCCAGAGGAAGAGACTGCACAACCACAGCTGGATAGGGAAGGGGAGAAGAGATTTAGAGTACCTACATCCAAGAACCTCTCAGGATATATCTTATAGGTTAGTAGGTGATAGCTTTAGTTTTACAAAATTCTTTTAGTTAGGCATAAGCAATTAAAGGGTTGAACTCAGCTGAATTTGGCTGTGTCATCTCTGGACGTAGGCCTGATATTATTTGATGAAGCTCTTTTTGCTTAATTGTTTTTGAATTGCAACTCTTGAATTAAATGTAAAAGGAACAGCTAGAAGCTATAATGCTTGACGGCTAATGAATTATACACTTAATTAGTTCGTCAAAGACCAGAAATGCAAGTTCCACCAGATTTTGCCAGCACATATTTTGCATATTAACCCTCAATGCATTCTATGTAACTAAAATTCATTTAAATTTTAGATATTGTTGTTGTTGTTAGCTGCGAAGTCGTGTCCGACCCATCGCGACCCTATGGACAACATTCCTCCAGGCCTTCCTGTCCTCTACCATCTTCTGGAGTCCATTTAAGCTCACGCCTACTGCTTCAGTGACTCCATCCAGCCACCTCATTCTCTGTCGTCCCATTCTTCTATTGCCCTCGATCTTTCCCAGCATTAGGCTCTTCTCCAGTGAGTCCTTCCTTCTCATTAGATGGCCAAAGTATTTGAGTTTTAGCTTCAGGATCTGGCCTTCTAAAGAGCAGTCAGGATTGATCTCCTCTAGGACTGACCGGTTTGATCGCCTTGCAGTCCAAGGGACTCGCAGGAGTCTTCTCCAGCACCATAGTTCAAAGGCCTCAATTCTTTGGCGCTCAGCCTTTCTTATGGTCCAACTTTCACAGCCATACATTGCAACTGGGAAGACCATAGCCTTGACTATACGCACTTTTGTTGACAGGGTGATGTCTCTGCTTTTTAGTGTGCTGTCTAGATTTGCCATGGCTTTCCTCCCAAGGAGCAAGCGTCTTTTAATTTCTTGGCTACAGTCCCCATCTGCAGTGATCTTGGAGCCCAGGAAAATAAAATCTGTCACTACCTCCATTTCTTCCCCATCTATTTGCCAGGAATTGAGAGGGCCAGATGCCATGATCTTGGTTTTCTTAATGTTAAGTTTCAACCCAAGTTTTGCACTCTCCTTCTTCACCCGCAACAAGAGGCTCTTTAGTTCTTCTTCACTTTCTGCCATTAGAGTGGTATCATCTGCGTATCTTAGGTTGTTGATATTTCTTCCGGCAATCTTAATTCCAACTTTTGATTCATCTAGCCCTGCCTTTCTCATGATGTGCTCTGCATATAAGTTAAATAGGCAGGGCGACAGTATACAGCCTTGCCGGACTCCTTTCCCAATTTTGAACCAATCAGTGGTTCCCTGTCCAGTTCTCACTGTTGCTTCTTGACCCGCATATAGGTTTCTCAAGAGACAAATAAGATGGTCTGGTACTCCCATCTCTTTAAGAACTTGCCACAGTTTGTTATGATCCACACAATCAAAGGCTTTAGCATAGTCAATGAAGCAGAAGTAGATGTTTTTCTGGAACTCTCTAGCTTTCTCCATGATCCAGCGTATGTTGGCAATTTGATCTCTAGTTCCTCTGCCTCTTCGAAATCCTGCCTGTACTTCTGGTAGTTCTCGATCCACATACTGCTGAAGTCTAGCTTGTAGGATTTTAAGCATGACTTTACTAGCATGAGAAATGAGTGCAATGGTGCGATAGTTTGAACATTCTTTGGCATTGCCTTTTTTTGGAATTGGAATGTAAACTGATCTTTTCCAATCCTGTGGCCACTGTTGAGTTTTCCAAATTTGCTGGCAAATTGAGTGTAGCACTTTTACTGCATTGTCTTTTAAGATTTTGAATAGCTCAGCTGGAATACTGTCACCTCCACTAGCTTTGTTGTTGCTCAGCTTTTCTAAGGCCCACTTCACTTCACATTCTAGGATGTCTGGCTCGAGGTCAGTGACCACCTCATTGTGATTATCAGGGACGTTAAGCTCATTCTTTTTTTTTTTTTAATTGAAAAGTTTTAAAATACAGTTTTCCTTTAAAAAACCCCCCTTCCCCCTCCCTGCTCCCCCCACCTCCCCCCCACCTCCCCCCCTCCCCCCCTCCCTCCTCCCCTCCCCCCCTCCCCCCCGACTTCCCAGAGCTAAATACAAGGTATATATATATAAAAAAGCAATCATAAACAACCATATACTAACAACTATAAATTCTAAAATCCATCACTCTCTAGCTTATATAGGATAAAACAAACCTTAGCAATATTAAATATATATAAAAAACTAGAATAAAAAAAGAAAAAAAACGAAAGAAGACTTATTCGAATGCTACATAAAACTTCTTAACCCTATACTTGTTCTGGATAAACTCAATCCATTTTCTCCATTCCATAATATAACGTTCTTGCGAATGATCTTTCAAATAGGCCGAAATCTTCGCCATCTCTGCCAGGTCGGAAACCTTTAAAGTCCATTCTTCTATAGTCGGCAGTTCCTCTTTCTTCCAATATTGACCTATCAAAAGTCTTGCTGCCGTAACTAAGTTCAACATCAACTTAGAGTCCACAACTGTAGCGTCAACAATTATTCCCAACAAAAAAAATTGCGGACAAAACTTTATCCTCTGTTTAAAAATCTTCTGCATGTTCCACCAGACTTTTATCCAAAAAGCCTTAACCTTTTTACAAGTCCACCATATGTGAAAATATGTTGCGTCTTCATCACCACACCTCCAACATTTAGGCTGGTAATTCGGATACATACTTGCAAGCTTTTTAGGATCTAAATGCCATCTATAAAACATTTTGTAAAAGTTCTCTCTTAGATTTTGAGCTTGAGTAAATTTCACGTTCCTCACCCAGATCTTTTCCCACGTGTCCATTGTGATAACTTCCTGGATGTTTTGGGCCCATTTTATCATACAATCCTTAACAAGCTCTGTTTCTGAGTCAATCTCTATCAATGCAAGATATATCCGTTTGATATGTGCTGGTCCCTGATTTCTAATTTGCTTTATCAAATTTTCATCAGTCATTGTAAATCCATTTTTCTGGTCTTCTTTCCACCTGGCCCGTAACTGAGTATATTGAAACCAATTTTGAACAACCTTCTCTTCTCGCAAGAGGCTATATGATTTCAAACACCAAACATTTCTTTCCAAGCTGAGGATCTCCTTGTACGTAGTCACATCATGTTTAAAGCCAGCATGTATATTTTCTATTGCGTGTTTTGGAATTGCCCACAATGGTATCTTGCAACTTAACTTATGTCTATACTTCTTCCAAACTCTCAGCAATGCCTGCCTTAAAATATGCACCCTAAACACTGTATCTACCTTCTTATCATACAACAAATATGCATGCCAGCCAAACAACAAATCATGGCCCTCAAGATTTAATAACCTCGGTTGCGTCAAATTGATCCAATCGCTTATTCCTACTAATGCAGCAGCTTCATAATATAATTTAAAATTAGGCAATTTAAGGCCACCTCTCTCACGAGTATCCTGCATAATCTTAAGTTTAACTCGTGGCTTTTTCCCTGCCCACACAAATTTATTGATACCACGCTGCCATTCCTCCAGGTTAGAATCTTTCTTAAGAATCGGTATCATTTGAAATAAAAATAAAAATTTGGGCAGGACATTCATTTCCACTGCTGCAATCCGTCCCAACAAAGACAATTGCAATTTTTCCCAACTCTCCAATTCTTTTTGAATTTTCCCCCATAGTTTTTCATAATTATTTTTATATAGCTTTGTATTAGAGGGCGACAAAATCACCCCCAAATATTTAACCCTTTTAACAATCTCAAATCCAGTTAATCCTTCTAAGAGAGCCTTCTGTGAAACTGTCATATTTCTAGCCAAAATTTTAGTTTTCTGTGTATTTACTTTAAATCCAGAAACCTTCCCATATTGTGTTATTATCTCCATCAGGTCCACAACAGAGTTCTCTGGCTGGGTCACTGTAACAACCAGATCATCTGCAAATGCTCTCAATCTATAGTCCTGATCTCCAACTTGTATCCCCTTAATCTTTTCCGAATTCCGAATCTTAACCAATAATATCTCTAATGTTAACACAAATAACAAGGGCAATAACGGACACCCTTGCCTTGTGCCCTTCTCAATATTACATGCTGCTGTCAGGCTATTGTTAACTATGATTCGGGCAGTTTGTTTTTGATATAATGCCCTAATCGGTTGTAAAAATTTTTCCCCAAAATCCATTTTATCTAAAACTTTCAACAAAAATTGCCAATTCAATTGATCAAAGGCCTTTTCAGCATCTAAAAAGATTAGCGCTGCAGAGATCTGGTTGTGCCTTTCCAAAAACTCTAACACATCAACTATATGTCTCACATTATTTTTCATTTGTCTACCACTAATAAACCCCGTTTGATCCCCATGAATCACCTGTTGCAGAACCCTCATCAGTCTATTAGCCAAAACCTTAGCAAATATCTTATAATCTGTGTTTAAAAGCGATATCGGTCTGTAATTTTTAACTTGAGTAGCATCCTGGTCTTCCTTCGGAATCAAAGAGATAAAAGCTGTTCTCCAAGACGGTGGCACCTTTCCCCCCCTCTGGATTGTCTGAAACAGTTCCTTTAACGGCTTTATCATCTCTAATTGTAAATTTTTATAATAGGCCGCAGTCAAGCCATCCGTGCCTGGCGCTTTATCCACCTTCAGTTCCTTAATTGCTGTAAAAATTTCTTCTTCTGTAATCAGTTGATTAATCCCCTCTTTTTGTACTTGCGTAAGAACCGGGATGCTAGCATTCTCCAAGTATATATCAATATCTTTTATATTAATTTCCTCTTTAGTATATAATTTCGAATAAAAATCCACAAAAGCATCCTTAATAAGATTCTGTTGAAACACAACCCTTCCTTTATACTCAATCTTATCTATATTAGAGGCCCTTTGTTTTTTCCTCAGTCTATAAGCTAACCATCTGCCTGGTTTATTAGCGTTGCAAAAAGTATTGTGCCTAGCAAACCGCAGATTGGTCACCACTTGATCTGCCATTAATTTATCAAATTGTCCTCTTAGCAGTCTAATAGCCTCCTTGATCTTCACATCCTCTGGGTTCAAAATCAAAGCCTTTTCTTTTTCCTTTATTTCATTCTCCAATTCTTTCCTTCTAGTTTCCACTGCACGTCTATGTCTATTATTCATATATATCAACACCCCTCTCATATAGGCCTTGCTAGCATCCCAAACCATATCCATAGAGGTACCCTTATTCATATTAATCTCAAAAAAATCCTTCATCCGCTGTTTGCATTCTTCCACATTTCTCTGATTTCTAAACAAATTCTCATTTACGCGCCACGAACGCCTATCTCTTTTCTCCTTATCAATCTCCAACCAAACTGGACTGTGGTCAGAAATAGTTCTTGCACAAATCTTCACCTTTTTAGTTCTCCGAAAAAAATCATTAGTCAACAAAATAAAATCAATCCTCGAAAAAGATTGGTGTCTGTCAGAATAAAAAGTATAATCCTTCTCCTGCAAGTGTCTCTCACGCCAAATATCTCGCAATTCCAGGTCATCCTTCATTTCAAAAAAAGATTTGGGCAGTCTAGCATGACTTGGAATGCGCTTAAAAGCTCCAGCCTTATCCAACTGTACATCCAAAACACCATTCCAGTCCCCCATAAAAATAAAAGATTTATAATCCAACTGGGTAAGCTTTGTGTGAAGTAAGCTAAAAAAGTCAGCTTGTTGTTGGTTAGGTGCATATAATCCAACTAAAAGCGTCTTTTTACCTTCTAACAACAGCTCAATCATATCTTCCATGCTTATCTGCTTCAATTAAGTCTGCTGTTAAGGCACTTTTAACATAAACAACCACTCCATTTTTCTTATTCTCTGCAGAAGCAACAAATTGCGTACCCAGTCTCGAGTTCAGTAAGTGCTTTTGATCCAAGACTCTAATATGCGTTTCTTGCAGACATATAACATCTATCTTAAATTGTTTTAAATATTGAAAAACTTTCTTCCTCTTCTGCGGTGAATTTAGTCCATTAACATTCCAGGTTAGAAATTTAGTTGCCATGCATATCCTCCAAAAGCTCTTGGACCACAGCTTTGATAGGACTAACTTTAGGCCGTGCTCCTCCCACAGCTTGGCTATATGTACGTTGTGAAGAATCTGAAGACTTTTGCTGATCTTGTTCTTTTATTTTCTTTGCTCGTTTTAAAGCAGCACGCGTTACTCTTTGCTCTCTAGGATCATCCAAAGAAATTGTAGCTTGATCTCCTCCAGCACCATTTTCCTCTGTTTCATCCTCTTGATGTTCTCCTTCTCCAGATCCCTTTCCAGCTTCCAGAAGTGTTAATGGGGTTGCTTTTAAGACGTTATTGTAGAAATCACGCGCTTGCTTCACAGTAATCAGCCGATACCTTTTACCTTCATGCATCACCATCAGCCCATCTGGAATCTCCCATCTGAACCTTATATCTCTTTGCTTAAGCTCATGCACGAGAAATGTATAGTCCTTCCTTCCCCTTAAAATCCTTGGAGGGATTTCTTTTAAAACCAAAACTTCTTGTTCAGCAATCACCACTTTAGCATCATAGGCAGCTTGTATAACTTGGTCTCTAATTTCTCTTTTTGCAAAATAAACCACCACATCTCTAGGCAACTTTCTCTGTCTGGCAATCCATGAATTCACCCGAAACACTTTATCCATAGCTGCTCTTATTTCAGATGCTGGCTGGTTCAATACCACTTCGAGAGCCTCAGAGATCAGCTGCTTTAAATCTTCTTTAATATTCTCTTTTAAACCTCTGATTCTGACAGCAAACTGCATCTGGTAATATTGGGCAAGGCTTAACTCCCTTTCCACTTTGTCTCTTGCATTTTCATTCTCCCGTGCTTTTACTTCTAATATAGCATTCCTTTGAGCCAGATCATCCATTTTTTCATCTAATTCTTCCACACATTCCGCCACTTTATGCACTGAAGACAAAATGTCTACCTTCATCACGCTGAACTTCTGTTCCATCCTCTCTTCCATTCTCTCCTCCAATTTCTCCAATTTCACCTCCATCTGTGCAAATTTATCAGCAATTGATTGATTAATTGATTCCAAAAGTACCTGGGCATGTTTATCCAAAGCATCTCGCAAATCCTTCGATGTCAGCGCTTCAGGAGGGTGCAACGCCTGTAATGATGATTGTTGCACCGGCGAGGATCCACCACTCCGAAGAGTTTTAGGGGGAGGTTTCGCCGCCATCTTTTAGTCCTCAATTATGACGCACTTTCACTTAAAGTTTAAAAAGTCCCACAAGCTCGAGAGTATAGTAAAATAATCCTCTTCACCTTTTCCTCTTGTACCGCTCTGCCTGCTCCTTTAAACCATAGTCCTTTCTTCAGGCAGGGATGGTTCGCAGACGCCTGGCTCTGCTCCAAGAAGTTCGGAGCAGAGACGCCGGCCAGCTGGGAGCAACCCAGGCTTCGGGGGAGTTCAATCCTTCAGCCGCCCAAGCTCCAAGCTCAGGCGGCCCCGGAGAACTCTACCCCTACCTGGGGCCTCACCCCCTCCTCTTCTCCCGAGGAGGGGGCTTCAATTTCGCCCGAACAGCTGATCGGCGCTGTTTCGGGCGAAAAAACAAACAGCTGAGCCGCGGGCAGCCCGAGAAGGCTGTCTTCGGCGCCGCACCGCCACCGGAAGTCCCACGTTAAGCTCATTCTTGTATAGTTCTTCTGTGTAATTTTGCCACCTCTTCTTAATCTCTTCTGCCTCTGTTAGGTCCCTGCCATTTTGGTCCTTTATCATGCCCATTTTTGCATTAAACGTTCCCTTCATCTCTCCAATTTTCTTGAAAAGATCTCTGGTCCTCCCTATTCTATTGTTTTCTTCTATTTCTTTGCACTGTTCATTTAAGAAGGCATTCTTATCTCTTCTAGCTATTCTCTGGAATTCTGCATTCAATTGGGCGTATCTTTCTTTTTCTCCCTTGCCTTTCGCTTCCCTCCTTTTCTCAGCTATTCGCAAAGCTTCCTCAGACAGCCATTTTGCTTTCTTGCATTTCTTTTTCTTTGGGATGGTTTTGGTTGCTACCTGTTGTACAATGTCGCGAACCTCTGTCCATAGTTCTTCAGGCACTCTGTCTATCAGATCTAATTCCTTAAATCTATTTGTCACCTCTACTGTATATTCAACAGGGATATGATTTAATTCATACCTGAGTGGCCTAGTGCTTTTCCCTACTTTCTTCAGTTTAAGCCTAAACTTTGCAAGGAGAAGCTCATGGTCTGAGCCACAGTCAGCTCCTGGTCTTGTTTTTACTGACTGTATACAGCTTCTCCATCTTTGGCTGCAGAGCATATAGTCAATCTGATTTCTGTGTTGACCGTCTGGTGATGTCCATGTGTAGAGCCGTCTCTTGGGTTGTTGGAAAAGAGTGTTTGCTATGACCATCGTATTCTCTTGACAAAATTCTATCAGCCTGTGCCCTGCTTCATTTTGTACTCCAAGGCCAAACTTGCCTGTTATTCCAGTTATCTTTTGGCTTCCTACTTTAGCATTCCAATCCCCCATGATGATAAGGACATCGTTTTTTGGTGTTAGTTCTATAAGGTGCTGTAGGGCTTCATAGAACCGGTCAATTTCATCCTCTTCAGCACTGGTGGTTGGGGCATAGACTTGGACTACTGTGATATTGAATGGTTTGCCTTGGATTCGAACTGAGATCATTCTGTCATTTTGAGGATTGTATCCCAGTATTGCTTTTCCTACTCTTTTATTGACTATGAAGGCTACTCCATTTCTTCTGAGGGATTCTTGCCCGCAGTAGTATACCTGATGGTCATCTGAATTAAATTCACCCATTCCTGTCCATTTTAGTTCACTGATGCCTAAGATGTCGATGTTCAGTCTTGTCATCTCTTGTTTGACCACGTCCAGCTTTCCTTGATTCATGGATCTTACATTCCAGGTTCCTATGGAGAAAAAATCTTTACAGCATCGGACTTTCCTTTCACCACCAGACACATCCACAGCTGAGCGTCCTTTCGGCTTTGGCCCAGTCGCTTCATTCTTTCTGGCGCTACTAGTACTAGCCCTCTGCTCTTCCCCAGTAGCATATTGGACGCCTTCCGACCTGAGGGGCTCATCTTCCAGCGTCATATCGTTTTGCCTTTTGGTACTGTCCATAGGGTTTTCATGGCAAAGATACTGGAGTGGGTTGCCATTTCCTTCTCCAGTGGATCACGTTTTGTCAGAACTCTCTGCTATGACCTTTCCGTCTTGGGTGGCCCTGCACGGCATAGCTCATAGCTTCATTGAATTACGCAAGCCCCTTCGCCACGACAAGGCAGTAATCCATGAAGGGGTTTAGATATTATTTTGTTGTAATTTTAGATGTCATATTCAATTTAATTTTAATGTTTAGATTATAATATATGCTGAATGTATATATAAATGTACATACATATATTCATTTATTTATTCATTCACCAACCACTCTGCTTGTACTGATCTATGACCGCAATAAACTGAACTCAACAGAACATAATCCTTATCCTTGTGCAGATAATAGTGCTATATTCTCAAAATGCACTCTCACAGCATACAATAAAAAACCAATTCTTTCTTGCATCATGAGCATAGACAACATGAGCATAGACATGTGACTTTTACTTTATCAATATTCATGCATATATCATTCAATAGTTCTGTCAGTCCCCTAATACAAAAACACACGCAAGGAAGCCGGAGTCAAGACAGGTATTAGAGAAGATGTGTCTTCTTTCATACAATGGAAATCTTGCCCAAATGAGAACAAAAAAAGGGAAGACATGCTTGAATTCAGGAAATGAAAACAGATAATTTAAGTTTCACAGGCTAGAACATAACTGCAGATTATGATTCAAATAGGCTGCAATAATATAGTTGTAATGAGGAAAAAACTATAATGTTGAAAAGATGTAAACAATAAATCCATATTGCAAAGGCAAGACGGGGTGGGGGGGTGTCAAATTCAGTATTTAGATCAAATAAAGGGACTCCACATAACTAAAAAGATAAGCCCATTTGTAACATATCTCAAATCAGATTATGTATGTATCCAGCAATGAATCATTAAGTACCTTATAAAATCATTGTATTTATTAAAACAATAATAACTGTACATTTCATTATGATTAGAGGTTTCAGGCTGGAAAGCTTGCTTGAGAGAAAGTATACTTTTATCCTGTTATCCACATTTTCATGGAAAGCAGCTCATTGCCAAGAGTAGTCTTAGTTCTCCCCTTGCTCTTGGAAATAAAAAAGGATAATGAGGATTGTTGCTCAATCCCAAACACAATGTTGGTACCTAGCCTCAAAGTCCTCAGCAATTCAGCATAAAGCAAGCAAAGAACTTTCTTCTTTGTTCCACACAAGTGATCTCAGGCTTCCCTTTTTAGCACCAAGCTGCTCATAACTACTGAGGGAAACTTAGCTGCCCATTGCCAGAACAAAAGACAGGTTATCTTTCCAGCATAAGATAAAAGGAAGATTTTCCTCTCAGTTTTGCTGGGCTGTAAGGGTCCACCTGGCACCTATAAATCCCAAAATTATTTTAGGAGTAATATACTTTAATTGAGGGAAAGCAGGATACAATACGTCCTCTTGCATATAGGAACAACATGAAGTTAGCTAAATTTTTGAGTTCACTGAAAATCAGATACTCTTGTTATCTAGCATAGCAGTCCCAACCTTTTTGTCACTATGGACCTTTTTGCAGAAGACAATTTTTCCACAAAGTGGGGGGTGGGGTGGGGGGCTTCAGTTTCACTCATTTGCCCGCCACTTACCGTACTTTGATATTATATGCCAGCTGTGCGGCCCAGTTCCTAACAGTACTGGCCCACAGTCTGGAGGTTGTGGGCCCCTGATCTAGCAGATATTAAATACTAGCATTCAGATCAAAATTAGCTATACATAAATCCACTGAAATCAATAGGCTTAAGATGTTTAAACATATCCAGTTCTGTGTTGTATAATAGCTATTAACATGAAGATATTCCGTTATATCTTATATATGCCCAGTTTTAGGCAATCAGATAATGGTGTCTGGACTATATTCAGAATATTAAAAGGAACCTGACTGCTGGCATATAATATCAAAAAGGTACCCAAGAAGCCTTTGTATTAATTCCTGGGGGAAAGCCAACAGGTGCTGGACAGCATCCCATTCTGAAGAGAGCTGATGTTCCCAAAATAATTATATGGGATAAGGCCAACTTTGGAAATGCAGCATTGCGTAGACATAATCAGGAAGTGAAACAGGAAAAAAAATGGTTCATGTTATGGTATACAGCAGACATGTCAAATCACGACGTCACGTGACGTCGCGCAACATATTGAAGCTTTTTCGCCATTGCTGACAATGGGGTGGGCATGGCTTCCCGATGATGCGTCCGGCCCGCGGGCTGGCAGTTTGACACCCCTGGTATACAGTATAGATACGGCTACCCCAGTATTAGAAGCTCCTGAACAAACATGGAAGAAATTATGAGCTTGAAACATGAATACAATGGATGTAATAGTAACCTATGAAAAGAAATACATTGGGGTATGATTATTTCTTATTAGAAATGTAAATCATATTTAGGTATATGCTTTCTCTCGCGGAAGAAAAACCTGAAGATGATCTTGAGATGGTGAAAGAAATCAAGGAAGCATGCTAAGGAGAAGTGGTAATGAATTAATTGCCCTCATATAAACTGAGTACATTCATGCTCAGGCTACAACAAACTAAATTTCTAAATATTGTAAACAAGTGCCTCTTACCACAATTGGTCCTGTATCTAGTCAGAGGAGACACAACTCTATATTTAATTGTAACAGGTGGAAATAATCTATTACAAATTAAGAGGAAATAGTGAAATGAAAAAAAAGGTGAAAAGTCCTTTAAAGGAAAATCAAGAGAGCCAAATTGATTCATAAATCTAATTAAATTTTGGAATGTATTCTACAGTGTAAGAAAACACATCTTTAGTAACATCTGGGAAGCTGTAAAAAAAGTTTAGAAGGTTCAGAATTGGGACTCCTGTCTTAATAGGAAAACAAAAAAGAACACAAATTCCAGCAGAAAAAAATGAAAGGAGATGAGGAATACAAAGGAAAGGGAAAGGAAAGGACTGCTTTAAATGCACTTGAAGCAGAAAATCAGCTAGAAAATGGTTACCACTATTGAGCAAGTCACTTAAATATGAGCCAGCAGTGTGCTAGGCTGCATTAACAAAGAGATAGAATCAAGATCACATGAAGTGTTAATACCACTTTATAAAGCTTTGGTAAGGCCACACTTGGAATACTGCATCCAGTTTTGGTCACCACGATGTAAAAAAGATGTTCAGACTCTGGAAAGAGTACAGAGAAGAGCAACAAAGATGATCAGGGGACTGGAGGCTAAAACATATAAAGAACGGTTGCACATGATAGCAGTGTTCCAATATCTCAGGGGCTGCCACAAAGAAGAGGGACTCAAGCTATTCTCCAAAGCGCCCCAAGGCAGGACAAGAAGCAATGGATGCAAACTAATCAAAGAGAAAAGCCCTAGAACCAAGGAGAAATTTCCTGACAGTTAGAACAATTAATCAGTGGAACAACCTGCCTCCAGAAGTTGCGAATGCTCCAACACTGGAAGTTTTTAAGAAGGGACTGGGCAACCATTTGTCTGAAATGGTATAGGGTTTCCTGGCTGAGGAGGGCTGGACTAGAAGACCTCAAATGTCCCTTCCAACTCATTGTTATTGTTATTGATATCTCCAAATCAGGGGCATTTTTTCAAATACCAGTTTTAGTGAAGCAAATGTTGTAAGCATTTGAGAGGCATCTCTTCCAACACTATGAGCAACAAAATGGTGGACTAAGATTGGTTTTAACCTGATAAAGCAGCACTGTTCCTATGTTCTTTTTACAATCCAATATAGCATAATCTAAGAGATAGTTGTATTTATCAAAATTCCTATAGAAACCATTACCAAGTTTCCTTGAATGACTATATCATATAAGCATTTTGCTTTCATAATAGCTTTTTTTATTATTAATTCATATATTCATATTTAAAAATATGCCAAAATAGTCATATAATTAATGTAGATCAAGCTGTAAAAGAACAGCAGAAAAAAGTGTAAAAGAACTATGACTTCAAAACAACCCTTCCTTTGTAAATAATTCATCAAGATCTCATCAAAGATCATACCATTCCTGACACACCAGGACAGTGACATGACATGTTTTGTTCTGTGCTCAACTCCTGCAGCCAAGGACAACTGTCAAGTAGGACACCATAGGCTCTGTCTTATGTAAAAATTAATGTACACTTCATGCATAAAATTCTAATCCTCAGGCTCTCAATTTGGTGCAGTACTTGGACAATTATTGACATATGTGACAACCCCTTTAATGACAAATGAAGCAATCGGGCCACTCTGAAAATGGCCCAACAAGCTAGAAAGAAATGCTAATGTTTTCACCCCTCTCTTTATTTTTTATCATCTCCTATACGTAGCTGCAAGCTTAGTGGGAGATGCATTCCATGGGAACAAACAGAAAATAAAATTGCCATCTGGTATTTAATTATTTATCAGATTTAGAAACTACCCATCTCCTTCACAGAGGAACTCTGGGCAGCGTACAGGTAAAATATTAAAAATATGTTGTTGTTAGTTGCGAAGTCGTGTCCGACCCATCGCGACCCTATGGACAATGTTCCTCCAGGCTTTCCTGTCCTCTGCCATCTTCTGGAGTCCATTTAAGCTCACGCCTACTGCTTCAGTGACTCCATCCAGCCACCTCATTCTCTGTCGTCCCCTTCTTCTATTGCCCTCAATCTTTCCCAGCATTAGGCTCTTCTCCAGTGAGTCCTTCCTCCTCATTAGGTGGCCAAAGTATTTGAGTTTTAGCTTCAGGATCTGGCCTTCTAAAGAGCAGTCAGGGTTGATCTCCTCTAGGACTGACCGGTTTGATCGCCTTGCAGTCCAAGGGACTCGCAGGAGTCTTCTCCAGCACCAGAGTTCAAAGGCCTCAATTCTTTTGCACTCAGCCTTTCTTATGGTCCAACTTTCACTGCCATACATTGCAACTGGGAAGACCATAGCCTTGACTATACGCACTTTTGTTGACAGGGTGATGTCTCTGCTTTTTAGTGTGCTGTCTAGATTTGCCATGGCTTTCCTCCCAAGGAGCAAGCGTCTTTTAATTTCTTGGCTACAGTCCCCATCTGCAGTGATCTTGGAGCCCAGGAAAATAAAATCTGTCACTACCTCCATTTCTTCCCCATCTATTTGCCAGGAATTGAGAGGGCCGGATGCCATGATCTTGGTTTTCTTAATGTTTAGTTTCAACCCAACTTTTGCACTCTCCTTCTTCACTCGCAACAAGAGACTCTTCAGTTCCTCTTCACTTTCTGCCATTAGAGTGGTATCATCTGCATATCTTAGGTTGTTGATATTTCTTCCAGCAATCTTAATTCCAACTTTTGATTCATCTAGCCCTGCCTTTCTCATGATGTGCTCTGCATATAAGTTAAATAGGCAAGGTGACAGTATACAGCCTTGCCGGACTCCTTTCCCAATTTGGAACCAATCAGTGGTTCCGTGTCCAGTTCTCACTGTTGCTTCTTGGCCCGCATATAGGTTTCTCAAGAGACAAATAAGATGTTCTGGTACTCCCACCTCTTTAAGAACTTGCCACAGTTTGTTGTGATCCACACAATCAAAGGCTTTAGCATAGTCAATGAAGCAGAAGTAGATGTTTTTCTGGAACTCTCTAGCTTTCTCCATGATCCAGCGTATGTTGGCTATTTGATCTCTAGTTCCTCTGCCTCTTCGAAATCCTGCCTGTACTTCTGGTAGTTCTCTATCCACATACTGCTGGAGTCTAGCTTGTAGGATTTTAAGCATAACTTTACTAGCATGAGAAATGAGTGCAATGGTGCGATAGTTTGAACATTCTTTGGCACTGCCTTTCTTTGGAATTGGAATGTAAACTGACCTTTTCCAATCCTGTGGCCACTGTTGGGTTTTCCAAATTTGCTGGCAAATTGAGTGTAGCACTTTTACTGCATCGTCTTTTAAGATTTTGAATAGCTCAGCTGGAATACTGTCACCTCCACTAGCTTTGTTGTTGCTCAGCTTTTCTAAGGCCCACTTCACTTCACATTCTAGGATGTCTGGCTCGAGGTCAGTGACCACCTCATTGTGATTATCAGGGACGTTAAGCTCATTCTTGTATAGTTCTTCTGTGTAATTTTGCCATCTCTTCTTAATCTCTTCTGCCTCTGTTAGGTCCCTGCCATTTTGGTCCTTTATCATGCCCATTTTTGCATTGAACGTTCCCTTCATCTCTCCAATTTTCTTGAAAAGATCTCTGGTCCTCCCTATTCTATTGTTTTCTTCTATTTCTTTGCACTGTTCATTTAGGAAGGCATTCTTATCTCTTCTAGCTATTCTCTGGAATTCTGCATTCAATTGGGCGTATCTTTCTTTTTCTCCCTTGCCTTTTGCTTCCCTCCTTTCCTCAGCTATTTGCAAAGCTTCCTCAGACAGCCATTTTGCTTTCTTGCATTTCTTTTTCTTTGGGATGGTTTTGGTTGCTACCTCTTGTACAATGTTGCGAACCTCTGTCCATAGTTCTTCAGGCACCCTGTCTATCAGATCTAGTTCCTTAAATCTATTTGTCACCTCTACTGTATATTCAACGGGGATATGATTTAATTCATACCTGACTGGCCTGGTGCTTTTCCCTACTTTCTTCAGTTTAAGCCTAAACTTTGCAACAAGAAGCTCATGGTCTGAGCCACAGTCAGCTCCTGGTCTTGTTTTTACTGACTGTATAGAGCTTCTCCATCTTTGGCTGCAGAGCATATAGTCAATCTGATTTCTGTGTTGACCGTCTGGTGATGTCCATGTGTAGAGCCGTCTCTTGGGTTGTTGGAAAAGAGTGTTTGCTATGACCATCGTATTCTCTTGACAAAATTCTATCAGCCTGTGCCCTGCTTCATTTTGTACTCCAAGGCCAAACTTGCCTGTTATTCCGGTTATCTTTTGGCTTCCTACTTTAGCATTCCAATCCCCCATGATGATAAGGACATCATTTTTTGGTGTTAGTTCTATAAGGTGCTGTAGGGCTTCATAAAACCGGTCAATTTCATCCTCTTCAGCACCGGTGGTTGGGGCATAGACTTGGACTACTGTGATATTGAATGGTTTGCCTTGGATTCGAACTGAGATCATTCTGTCATTTTGAGGATTGTATCCCAGTATTGCTTTTCCTACTCTTTTATTGACTATGAAGGCTACTCCATTTCTTCTGAGGGATTCTTGCCCGCAGTAGTATACCTGATGGTCATCTGAATTAAATTCACCCATTCCTGTCCATTTTAGTTCGCTGATACCTAAGATGTCGATGTTCAGTCTTGTCATCTCTTGTTTGACCACGTCCAGCTTGCCTTGATTCATGGATCTTACATTCCAAGTTCCTATGGAGAAAAAATCTTTACAGCATCGGACTTTCCTTTCACCACCAGACATATCCACAGCTGAGCGTCCTTTCGGCTTTGGCCCAGTCGCTTCATTCTTTCTGGCGCTACTAGTACTAGCCCTCTGCTCTTCCCCAGTAGCATATTGGACGCCTTCCGACCTGAGGGGCTCATCTTCCAGCGTCATATCGTTTTGCCTTTTGGTACTGTCCATAGGGTAAAAATATAAAAACTGAATATAAAAGGATAGTTAAACTTCAACATTAGAAATTAATTAAATGGTGAGGGGGAGGGCTTTCAGGTATCCTAATGCTAGATGGGCCATGGTGATAATTACTTCAGTTAGTCACATTATATTAATTTCTTGATATTATAATGGCATAAGATTCATACAGTTTCAAAATGAAGTTTAAATAATGAGAAAGAGGATTAGTATTATTTTTAAATCTTTAAAAATGAAGGGCAGCAGAAGCTGGGCAATGATGTTTGAAATGATGGGGATTTCAATAGAAAGAGTAAAATAAGACACAAAAGCAATTATGCAAAACCATACCAGCAAAATTTGTTGAGGATTTTTTTTCCAGATTGCTGTTTATCCTGTCCCATTTCATTAAGCCACCCTTTCTCAACTACATACAGCAGCACTCTTGTGACATATATACATCCTCTGGGTCTTTTTCCCAGCAGGCCAATGCATGAGGTTTAAATCTTACTTTAAAGAAATCAAACTGAAAATAGCTTTGTTGCCCTCTCAACTGAATGTTAACTGCTACATGGACCTAACCAATGAGAGTTGAGACATCACTGGCATCACTTTGGATTATGTGCATTTATTTATCATTTTAGGAATTAGATCCAGATTAATTCATGCTATTGCTAATTTACCCCAATGGGAAGGGGAATTGATCAACCAATGGTATAATCATATATATTGTTGCTCAGTTATAAAGTCCCCAAGTTACCATTTGTGCATTCACCCATTTACTTCTCAATGAGTAATGTGCGAACAGTTTATTTAAATACTACATCTCAATCTAAAAGACTTCCAGGGAAGCAATAATTACAATATCACACTCTCACAATGAGGATTTTTTTAAAAAATTAATACAAAGCTAAACATTGAAACCAGCTTAAATAAGAAAGCAAACCAGGTCAATAATAAGAAAATCACTTTGTAAAGCATGCTGAAGTCCAAGATCTCACCTAGCACTTGATTTAGTATTGATTGGGCTCCTTAGGAAAGGTAATCCCAAAAAGAGCTTTCAGCAAGGCCATACTGAGGTGTCCTTTAGATATAAAGATAAATGCTTCCCACCTAAAACAGTCCTGAGTGAGGACGGGAAGAGATACCATACCAGAAAGTCACTGAGAATTCTCCGTTGATCCTTCTGCCTTACTGTAATAGCAAGTTTTTTTTCCAAACTGTTACCTGACACCTACAATCTATCCCACTCTTTATCATTGCAAAACTCGACCTCCTCGTTTCTACTTTATTCTGATGCATGTTCGCAGGGTGCAAGTGCACAGCTCCAGCCTGAACAGGTGTGTGAAACAGATCCTATGTGGTGGCTTTCCCGTGTGAAAGGAACAACATCTAGTCTTTTTATCAAGTGGTGCTCTGGCTTTTTATATTGAACAACCATATGAATGTGCCTCACATTTTTAGTAGCAATCTGTAGTACCTAGTTTCTCCTGTATATCCTATAAACATAAGCCACATAGCAATTACTATTGTTTTACTGCACTCGTATTGAACACATCAGTCTCCAAGTACTGGTAAATAGTTTTGGTGGTTGGCAAGGATTGTAGCAATCGCAGGGATAGATTAGTTTTACACAAGCTGGCAAGCCCAGAAACTCTCCTCTCTTGCCATTGGGATTTCTACGTATGACTGCTACTATCAACATTCAAAGTTAGGGGAAAAGGTTAAGAGGGTTTTGCTGACATTAACCACAAAAAGCAATGACAGTATAGATGTAACAAGCCTAACAAGTGATGATTGCTGCTGACCGACTGAATCCATAGCTGTCCCTTTTCTCATATGCAACTTTAGAAATAATTGTTCTTTTTTTTTAAAAAAAAGTCTTTTTTACTACTCTTTTTACTTTTCAATATTCAGGAACAAAAATGACTTAACAGCTGGTGAACGAAAATGACTAATATCCATACTTGGAGATTGTTCATTAGTAGGTTTATAAACTGCTTCATGAATTTTACTGTCAGCATCCAAAGGCAACTACAATTATGATGAATGGTTGTAAAGATATCGTTAAACAGCCTTTAGGCTAGGGGAAAGTATAGGGATTATTTTGCCATATTACAGTGGTACCTTGATATTCATCGTTAATTAGTTCTGGAAGGTGTGATGAGTACCAAAAACAATGATTACCAAATACGTTTTTCCCATAAGGAATAATGTAGTGAGTCATAACTTGACATTTTCTGACAAACAAGGAATACCGGGACAAATTTCCGCCTCAAAATGCATTGAGTACTAAGTCAAGAAATTAAAAGACGCTTGCTCCTCGGGAGGAAAGCCATGGCAAATCTAGACAACACACTAAAAAGCAGAGACATCACCCTGTCAACAAAAGTGCGTATAGTCAAGGCTATGGTCTTCCCAGTTGCAATGTATGGCAGTGAAAGTTGGACCATAAGAAAGGCTGAGCGCCAAAGAATTGAAGCCTTTGAACTATGGTGCTGGAGAAGACTCCTGCGAGTCCCTTGGACTGCAAGGCAATCAAACCGGTCAGTCCTAGAGGAGATCAACCCTGACTGCTCTTTAGAAGGCCAGATCCTGAAGCTAAAACTCAAATACTTTGTCCACCTAATGAGAAGGAAGGACTCACTGGAGAAGAGCCTAATGCTGGGAAAGGTTGAGGGCAATAGAAGAAGGGGACGACAGAGAATGAGGTGGCTGGATGGAGTCACTGAAGCAGTAGGCGTGAGCTTAAATGGACTACAGAAGATGGTAGAGGACAGGAAAGCCTGGAGGAACATTGTCCATAGGGTCGCGATGGGTCGGACACGACTTCGCAATTAACAACATACTAAGTTCGATGAGTTTCAAAGCAGTTGAGTACCAAGGTACCACTGCAGTTTATGTATAGTTATCAATTTCCTAAATAAATATTAGCTTATACTAGTCTTCTCCAAATTGATGCCTTCCATATGTACCATAACACATCCTAATTCCCATGTCAACTGGGAATTAGCAGAAGTAAAATTCAATGGAAGCCACTCAGTTTGGGAAGTCTTCTTTATACTGTCACATCTATGTACATGAATAAGGGTAAGACACCAAATATAAGATTTGGAACCAAAACAGGAACTGGAAGACAGGTTATTCACACATGGCACACATCCTTCTATTGTACAGTGAGAAGCCTGTAGTCTTCCTTATATGGTTAGATTCCAATTCACCAATTCTGAGATTCATAGTTCAACCATATTTCACAGGCCGCAGGTCATCCACTCCTCCTGGGCATTTCCAAACCAAATGAACTGTTAGTGTTTGTTTCCATTTAAGACTGTCCAAGAAACAAAGCTTCTCCAGAGCCTCAACTGTAATGGGGGAAGAGTGTTTTGTACCTGAGATCCTGGAGATCTACTGCCGATTAAATTAGTGCCCAACTAGGCAGATGTATATGTTTGTAACATTTACTCCCTAATAATATAATAAGGGACGCGGTGGCTCAGCGGGTTAGGACACTGAGCTTGTCGATCAGAAGGTAGGCAGTTTGGCGGGTCGAATCCCTAGTGCTGAAACCCACGCATGTGTGGGGTAACCTTTACCTTTTAATATAATAAGGCAGGCATGCCAACACTGTGGGTTTTTCACAAACATGACATCCAAGCTGACTTTATGGCTTCATATCAGCCTCCGGATGAGGCTGTAAGGTGCTTCAAGTCATTGAGGAAATAGCATAAGAGATGTTCCAGTTTCTTAGCCTAGTATTTATTTAACTTTCCTGATCTCAATGCCCGGCCTCACCTTCCTCTCATTAATTTCCAGAGGGCAAGTCTACCTATTGCTGTATTGCTTTGGGGGGAGATGTTCGGCCTTGGGGAGATCTTAATGACCCGCCCGTTTCTTCTACCATGGGTGCAGGAGGCCTCCCCGCGCAGCCCTGGAGGAATACCTGCAGCAGGGAAGGGCGGGCCTGTGCAAAAGCAGGAACGGCTCCTTCGACTCTCTTTAAAGGTGCATTGTTTTATAGGCACCAGACGTCCGTGGGATTTTTTTTTATTATACTCAAGAGGGCAGTAAAAGCAACTCTCCTCTGGACACCGAAAGAAAAAGCCCTTGTCCTCGCCGCCGTCTTCTCACGCGCCAAGCGCTCCACCCTATCTCTTTCTCTCTCTCTCTCTCTCTCTCTCTCTCTCACACACACACACACACACACACACACACACCCCGCCACAGCTTCCATTGCAAGACGATTCGAATTCCCAGTTCGTGAGCGGCGTGTGATAAGATGAAATAATTGTAGAGGCAATTTCTTTCGATGGGTGATGTGTGTATGTGGGGAGGGGGGGAGGATGCGAGCACATGCTGCTGTACTGCCAGCCCCTCCCTCCAGCTTCCCACCCACCCACCCACCCACACAACCCAGCTGCATCAGCAGAGGTGCCGGTACCTTTTATCCAAGCAAGCGATCCACTCGGTGGAGGAGGAAGGATGAGAAGTGTGAACGGCCACCATATTTGCCCAGATTCCCCCCGGACGGCTACCGATGCCGCTGCGCTGCTGCAATGAGTGGCGGGTCTCTTCTTCCCCTCCTCCTTCTTTCTGCCTGCCTCCTTCTCTCCCCGCGACACCTGCCGTCCCCTCTTCTGAACTCGCGCTCTGCCTGCCTGCCTGCCCTAAAAGAGGATGGGTAGGTAGATTCTGCTAGCAGGCTGGCTGCGGGCTCTTGCTGCGGCCTCCCCGGGTCCCGTGGCAGTGCGGTAGGCAGAGCCTCCGAGCCCATCAATCTCGGCCACCACCCCCTCCCACTGCCCCTTCCCTTCTGGCTTCCTTTTCCCGCCGCTTTATGGGCCCCTGTGCCAGATCGGCTCCTGGAGAAGCAGCGCCGTCTTCCCTTGACCACGATTGGCTAAACATAACCCCTGATGCCGCGAGCCCATTGAAGTCAGCGCCGATATTGGCTTCTCTACAGAAAAGGAAATGGGAGATGGGTGTCTTGACTTAGTTTACACCCTTCTGGCCTCTTTCTTCTCTAACGGCTGGGATGGTCCAAGGACACAAGCCAGCAGTCACACAACTAATAGTAAAAAAAAAAACAAAAGCTCAGCAAGGAGAGGATATCATTTCCCGCTAGAATGTTCTTTTAAAAAAAAATCAAAAAAAATCTGACACTCCTTAGTTACTGCCTTTATTTTAAGGAAAGTGCTGGTGGTAGAACACATGCTTTGATATGCTAAAGGCAGGGCTTTTTTTCTCATAGAACGCTCAGAATGGAGTTCCAGCACCTTTTTTGGATGGAACCTTGTAGGGTAGGCAAAGCGGGTTGTATGACATGTGTGAGTTCCGGCACCTTTTTCTTTTACAAAAAAAGCACTGGCTAAAGGTCCCTCCTGAGCATGATGGGGGAATGAAAGTTTATTTGATATAAACTTTACCACTGATCTTTATTTCCACCCAGAAACAAGGCCTGGTTGTTGCTGCTCTCACACAATTTGTTGCAGAGTAACTTCCAAGCAGTGGTTTGTGGTTTTATCAGTCAGCTTTTTGTGTCTTACCTGGTGTCACCAGCAGTGGGGCAAAAACAGCCTCCAGTCTCATGTGTGACAGAGTGAGGTTAAGGGTTCAAGCCTTAATATTTATGCGTTCTTTTATTTATGTGCCTTTACAAGGATACCAGAGAGTTAGTTTGGTGTAGTGGTTAAAGCACTATACTGGAAACTGAGAGACTAGGAGTCATGCTTTAGGCACAAGGCCAGGTGGTAACCTTGAGTCAGTCACCCTCAAACCTGAGAAGGAAGCAACAACAAATCATTTCTAAAAAAAACCTTGCCAAGAAAACTGCAGGGATTTACCCAGGCAGTCACAGGTGTCAACAGTAACTTGAAGAGAAGAAAGAGGAGGAGGAGAAGGTTGACCATGATTTGACTAAAATAACTGAATAGGAGACAAGATGCCCAAACTGCATGAAGAAACCTATCTATATATTCACATGCTGATACAATCTAGTAACAATGTCACAGAGAGTCATCAAGAAGGTCTATATAACTTGCTCTTACTTTATTCAGGCCCTTGGAATGTGCATAAACAAATCCAGGTTTAGAATTTTTATTCTGAATTAAAAGCTTCACTTATTCACACATACTTGTACATCCCCCATGAGACACAAAGTATAACTGAGCAGCTGGATCTCAGTACCAGGACTCTCTAGAAATGGAATCTCCTCTTATGTAGTTCTAAAACTCTCTCTAGAAATGGAATCTCCTCTTATGTAGTTCTAAAACTCTGTGTGTGTGTGTGTGTGTGTGTGTGTGTATGTGTATATATATATATATATATATATATATATATATATATATATATATATATATATATATATATATATATATATGTTTTCTGAGGTTTTCGCGGGTGTTTGTATGTGGATCTTTGGTCATTCGTTTTTTTCCCCGCGTAGAGTTGAAGGTGTGGGAGCAACGTTTCGACGGAATCCCATCCGTCATCCTCAGGCTGGTGGCTTCAGCTTCCTTCTTCTACCACATGCTTCTCCCAGAAGAAGGAAGCTGAAGCCACCAGCCTGAGGATGACGGATGGGATTCCGTCAAAACGTTGCTCCCACACCTTCAACTCTACGCGGGGAAAAACCCGAATGACCAAACATCCATATATATATATATATATATATGAATTAAGGGAATTAATTAATTAATTAATTAAGAATTAAGGGAGACTGATATGCATTTCAAACTTATTAGTTTTCATCAGTCAGCCATACCCTTCCGAGATTCGAACCTGGGCTGATATATATATATATGGATCTTTCGTCATTCGGGGTTTTTTCCCGCGTAGAATTGAAGGTGTAGGAGCAACGTTTCGACGGAATCCCATCCGTCATCCTCAGGCTGGTGGCTTCAGCTTCACCCATGGGATCACCCCTTTCACCTGTCATCGCAAACCTCTACATGGAACACTTTGAAACCCTCGCTCTAGAAAAATCCAACCACAAACCCAAACTCTGGCTCAGATACGTAATCTTGCCACATGGCAAAGAAAAACTGGATGACTTCCTCACACACCTCAATAGCCTACACCCCAAAATTCACCATGGAAACAGAAGCTAACAATCAACTTCCCTTCCTTGATGTCTTAGTCTACAAGAAATCCAACAGCTCCCTAGGACACACTATCTACCATAAAAAAACACACACAAACCGCTATCTGAACGCACTCTCACACCACCACCCAGCACAGATCAACTCCGTAGCCAAGGCACTCATCTTCAGAACAAAACACCTAGCTGACGAACAACACCTAAAAACTGAACTACACACTCTCACTAATGTACTAACAGCCAATGGATTCCAAAGAAACACGATTACCAACTTAATCCGAAGAGAGACACCCACAAAAACCCAAGACAGAGAACAAGAAAATGGCAAAGCCCTCCTCCCATACTTAAAAGGGACCACAGACAGAATCAGCAAGATCCTCCAAAAACACAACATCAAAACAGCATTCTACACAGACAGAAAAATATCCACCATCCTAAGAAACCCCAAAGACATAATTGGGTTAAAAAACCAAGGAGTATACGAAATCCCATGCACCACCTGCCCCACCACATACATCGGACAGACCAACAGAAGAATAAGTGCACGCATTGAAGAGCACAAAAACTCACTCAGAAAGGGAGAACAAACTTCATCCCTGGTCCAACACTTTGAAGCCACGGGACATGAAATTGATTTTAAAAAAACCAAAACTATCGCCAAAATTGAACATTTTAACAACAGAATAATCAGAGAAGCCATTGAGATAGAAAAACGCCCCCACAGCATGAACAAACGAGATGATACCTCTCGCCTACCAGCCATTTGGAAACCCACCTTGATTGACAGACGAGTCCCAACCACCAAGAATGATACCAGACCCAAACTCATAATAACATCACATGACATCACCACCACACAACCATTCAAAAAGCAAATCCGAACCCACAATGATAACGACGCACAACCACAAAACAGAAACCTAACTACAGCTGCAACATCAGCCACTTTAAACCCCTCCAAACCACACAATAAGCAAACTGACACCCACTATAAAAACATGGCACCACCACAAACACGAAGCCGAACAAAAGCAGCACAACTCACCAGCTCAGGTCTAAGGCTGGCAGCTGAGACCAGCCCATCCACTCAAAACACACCCCCACCCAATCAGAACACACCCACCATTCAAAACACACTCCCACCCAGTCAGAACACACCTCCACCCACAGAACACACCCCCTCTGGCAGTTTAAGAAAGAGGAACAAACAGCCACTACCACATGCTTCTCCCAGAAGAAGGAAGCTGAAGCCACCAGCCTGACGATGACGGATGGGATTCCGTCGAAACGTTGCTCCTACACCTTCAATTCTACGCGGGGAAAAACCCGAATGACCAAAAATCCACATACAAACACCTGCGAAAACCTCAGAAAACATATATATATATATATATACACACACACACATACATACATACATACATACATATATGATGCAAAGTGCCTAAGGCAATCATGGCAAACCATTCAGAGACTGAGTGCCCAAACTGCGACCTAAAACCCACTTATGTATCGTCGGGTGCCAAGTGGGCGTGGCCAACTGGACGAAAATTCCACTTAGGGTTAGGGTTAGGTCACCATGAACTCATACAGGAAAATGGATATCGCCAACAGAGTGCTTTGGTATGGTTAGATGGGCACTTACCTTTCTAGGCTGCCTTATATATGTTTCCTGGTAAAATACATGGGAAAATCCCATTGGAAGAAAATTCAATTTAGGGTTAGGATTACCTCACCATGAACTCATAGAGCAAAATGGACATTGCCATTTTTTTTCACAGTGGCCTGTGACATGTGTCACAGTGACGTGTGTGCCAAGAGAGAGGGCTCTGCGTGCCACCTGTGGCACGCGTGCCATAGGTTCACCACCATGGGCCTAATACCAAACAGGTCCCTTATAATAAGAAAACACACAATCAGCTACCACCTTCACTTAGAAACCACTGGATCTCAGTCCTTCCTGCTTAGACAGGAAAAAAAAGTAAGGCATGAACTTTGCTATATACCACAGGTCGGCAACCTGCGGCTCCGGAGCCGCATGCGGCTCTTTGAGCCGTCTCTTGCGGCTCCCAGCCGCCCGGTGCGCGCGCACCTCTTCCAACGGGCAGTGGTGCGCGCGCACCTCTCCAAATGGAGAGTGGCACCGCCCGTTTGGAGAGGTGCACGCGCACCTCCCCGAATGGGCGGAGGTGCGCGCGCACCTCCCCAAACCTTTGGAGAGGTGCGCGCGTACCTCCGCGCGAATGGGCAGCGGTGCCGCTCTTTCAGGAAGCCCGCCGCGGCCCGTCTGTGAAGCTGCCGAAAGCGGCAGCTTAGCAGACGGGCCGCGGCAGCTTCCGCAAAGAGCGGCGCCCCTGCCCATTCCGAGAGGTGCGCGCGCACCTCTCCGAACGACCGGAGGTGCGCGCGCACCTCCCCAAACCTTTGGGGAGGTGCGCGCGTACCTCCGTGCGAACGGGCAGCGGTGCCGCTCTTTCAGGAAGCCCGCCGCGGCCCGTCTGTGAAGCTGCCGAAAGCGGCAGCTTAGCAGACGGGCCGCGGCAGCTTCCGCAAAGATCGGCGCCCCTGCCCATTCCGAGAGGTGCGCGCGCACCTCTCCGAACGACCGGAGGTGCGCGCGCACCTCCCCAAACCTTTGGGGAGGTGCGCGCGTACCTCCGCGCGAACGGGCAGCGGTGCCGCTCTTTCAGGAAGCTGCCGCTTTCGCAAAGATCGGCAGCTTCCTGAAAGAGCGGCGCCGCTGCCCCTTCGCACGGAGGTACGCGCGCACCTCCCCAAAGGTTTGGGGAGGTGCGCGCGCACCTCCGGTCGTTTGGAGAGGTGCGCGCGCACCTCTCGGAATGGGCAGGGGCGCCGATCTTTGCGGAAGCTGCCGCGGCCCGTCTGCTAAGCTGCCGCTTTCGGCAGCTTCACAGACGGGCCGCGGCGGGCTTCCTGAAAGAGCGGCACCGCTGCCCATTCGCGCGGAGGTACGCGCGCACCTCCGGTCGTTCGGAGAGGTGCGCGCGCACCTCTCGGAATGGGCAGGGGCGCCGCTCTTTCAGGAAGCTGCCACGGCCCGTCTGCAAAGCTGCCGAAAGCGGCAGCTTTGCAGACGGGCCGTCGCCATCGGGCAACCGGGAACCGGTTCCATCTCATTTTTTAAAAAATGGCAGCCGCGTGCGTCCGCGCATGCGCAAAAAACCTTTTTGCGCATGCGCGTGCATGGACACACGCACGCGGCTCCCTCTTTTTTTAATTTGTGATGGAACCGGTTCCCAGTGGCTCTTTTTCTTTTTTAGGTTGCCGACCCCTGCTATATACTGTATGGCTTTAAGCAATGACAAGTTTTCTGCTCTATTACAGCTTTTCTAGTATCTATAATACAGTAAGCTAAAACAGCTGCTTATGGACTCCATTGTGTTAATTAAAATTCAACTGAGATTTTAATTAGAATGGGTGTAAAATATCCTCAATTGTTTTAATCATTTAATTGCAAATTAGAATATATTGACCTTAGGATATTTAAGGTTTGTTACACACCTTTTATTGCTTATATTGTTTTTTATTATCAGTATGCAATAATGACCTGAGTGAAGGTTGACATATATGATGGTACCAAAGTGCAAGTGATCCTATCCATTTTCCTAACTTAAACAAGACTTGGCTAGTCCAAGCTTAGTATTCTTATCAAATCTTCTATTTGTTTTTTTGTTATTAGTTGCGAAGTCGTGTCCGACCCATCGCGACCCTATGGACAATGTTCTTCCAGGCCTTCCTGGAATCTACCATCTTCTGGAGTCCATCTAAGCTCATGCCTACTGCTTCAGTGACTCCATCCAGCCACCTCATTCTCTGTCGTCCCCTTCTTCTATTGCCCTCAATCTTTCCCAGCATTAGGCTCTTCTCCAGTGAGTCCTTCCTTCTCATTAGATGGCCAAAGTATTTGAGTTTTAGCTTCAGGATCTGGCCTTCTAAAGAGCAGTCAGGGTTGATCTCCTCTAGGACTGACCGGTTTGATCGCCTTGCAGTCCAAGGAACTCGCAGGAGTGTTCTCCAGCACCATAGTTCAAAGGCTTCAATTCTTTGGTGCTCAGCCTTTCTTATGGTCCAGCTTTCACTGCCATACATTGCAACTGGGAAGACCATAGCCTTGACTATACGCACTTTTGTTGACAGGGTGATGTCTCTGCTTTTTAGTATGCTGTCTAGATTTGCTATGGCTTTCCTCCCAAGGAGCAAGCGTCTTTTAATTTCTTGGCTACAGTCCCCATCTGCAGTGATCTTGGAGCCCAGGAAAATAAAATATGTCACTACCTCCATTTCTTCCCCATCTATTTGCCAGGAATTGAGAGGGCCAGATGCCATGATCTTGGTTTTCTTAATGTTTAGTTTCAACCCAGGTTTTGCACTCTCCTTCTTCACCCGCAACAAGAGGCTCTTTAGTTCTTCTTCACTTTCTGCCATTTTTTACCTGATTGCTAATGCCTCATTCAGGTCACATTCATTTCTTGCTTTGAAAATGAATTTATGTTTTAGGGATGATCTTTTGTTGTATCTTTTGTGAAGTCTTCATTTTTTTGTATTTTTCAATGTACTTTATAAGGTGAAATCTTCCAGAAAAAAACTATTTACAGTACCTCTATAGTTTGTTAGAAAGAGTCTCCTATACCAGGGCTTTTCAACCTTTTCACCCATTGTACCACTTTTAGGGTATGGCAACATCCGAGTACCACCGGTCGCCTAGCAAGCTGTCAAAAACTTGATGACCAAAAAAAAAAACACCCACAGGAAAAAAGTGATGAAGTACAGGTAGTACTTGACTTACAACAGCTTGCTCAGTGACTGTTTGAAGTTACAATGGCACTGAAAAAATGAATCAGTTGCCAAGCATCTGAATGTAAATCACAAGACCCTGGAGATGCTGCAACATTCCAGCTGATCGGCGCTTCTTCTGGGCTCAGCAGAAGCGCCAGGATCAGTGCCGAGCTCCAGCTGAAGCCTGGCGCTGATCCTGGCGCTTCCACTGAACCCTGACAGCCCCGAATAAGCGCTGATCCTGGCGCTTCCGCTGAGCCCTGACAGCCCTGCAGCTCCAGCCATCTCTCATGGTGCTGCCACCAGTTCAGCTCATTCCCCTCCCCTGCTACCACTTTTCTAGGATGGTCACGTACCACCTGCCAGGTGCCAATGTACCACAGGTAGTACCTGTACCACTGGTTGAAAAGCCCTGTCCTATACACTCTCTTGTATACATTTCCGTGTGTATTTTTACACAGGCACCTGCTCAAGGAATATATGACTTGGTATAAAACTAAGTTTTTTCAAATCACTACAGTGTGCATAATAACTGCATTGTAACACTAAAAATAAGGTGGTGACTAATTTCCCATTTGTCCACACACAGAGAGACAAACATGCATACATACAAACACATGCCATATATAAACAAATATTATCTGTACGGTATATATGATAGTATTATATATGATAGATATATTACTTGTTAATATTTTCTGTACAGAGAAAAAAAGACCAAAGGGGGGGACATTATTCAGCATTTCTATTGATAAGTCTGGGAATGCATGAGTATTTGAGCGTCTGTCTGTGTCTAAGATTTTGTTATCACTTTTTAAAATATATGTACCTAATAAGGTAGTCCTCGACCTACGACCACAACGGAGCCCAAAAATTCTGTTGCTAAGTGAGACAGTTGTTAAGTGAATTTTGCCCCATTTTATTTTCTTGCCACAGTTGTTAAGTGAATTGTCACCTCCTCGTCTTCGCCGGGGAAACAAGCACACAGGAAAAACCACGACGAAGTACGGATGACTGAAAAGAGTACCTTTAATAGCAGGATCTCTAAACATTAACAAAGTCAGCGTTGGGAACCACTCGTCCCAACGCTTCTTTTAAACGTAACTACCAATTGAGTAATAGCCCCACCCGTCAGCCCCACCCGTTAGCCCCACCCTCCCCTACACAGACCAGCATTTGCCTGAACTACGTAAAACCCCGCCCCTCTATCCTGACGCCCCACGCCCTGCTGCCGCCCCTGACGCCGAAGTCCACACAGCGCGAAGGAAGGTGTAAGTCCAACATCCCCCTCTCTCACCCCCTGGAATCCCTAACGTGCTCCCCTCCACCAACCCAGTGCTTCGTGTCACACCCGTTCCAGGCCGCCGTACAGCTGTTAAGGCTGGCGCGGCTCCCCCATGCGGGACAAGACCCGTTCGTGCAGGGGCAGGTCCTTTGCCACGCGCTCCCGGCCGCCAATCAGTTGTGCGAGCAGGCGCGGCCGTGGTGTTGACGCCCGGGGCCTCTGTCAGCCGCCGAGCAGCAAGTCGAAAAGCCTCGGCTCCAGCGCGGGCGCCCGGGGCTTCCATCGGCCGCGGACCAGCTGATAGGCACGGCTGCGGCTGCAGGCCGCCCGGGGTCTCCGTCGGCCGCCGAGCAGCTGGTGGAAAGGCAATGGCTCCAGCGCGGGCGCCCGGGGTTTTCTTCGGCCGCGGACCAGCTGATAGGCGCGGCTGCGGCTGCAGGCCGCCCGGGGTCTCCGTCGGCCGCCGAGCAGCTGGTCGAAGCGTTACGGGCCCAGCGTGGGCGCCCGGGATCTCCATCGGCCGCTGAGCAGCTGTCGGGCGTGGCTGTGAGCTGCGGGCGGCGACTGGATCCCTCTCCCGGTGAGTATGTCGAGCCCGAGGGGCTCGACATGAATCACTGCAGTTGTTAGTAACCTGGCTGTTAAGTGAATCTGGCTTCCCCATTGACTTTGCTTGCCAGAAGGTCACAAAAAGTGATCACACGATTCCGGGACACTGCAACCGTCATAAATATGAACCAGTTGCCAAGCATCCAGATTTTCATCACGTGCCATGGAGAAGGTGCAACAGTTATAAATCTGAGAAAATGGTCATCTTTTTGTTCCCTTTCCCTCCACCTCCCCAACATTATAGACTTCTTTAGAGAGCTACTGTAGATCTTTGCACACTGTATCTAAATAGGAACATTTGAGCCTGGTCATTTGTGCCTCAAATGAGAACTCTGGGTTGATTTGTTTGATGATCCATTCATTTTCTTGGCTGATTATGGTATTCTCAGCATTCTTCTCCAACATCAAAATTCTTTTTACCTTGCTTCTTCAAAGTCCAGCTTTCACTTCCATAGAGTGATATGGGGGGAACCATTGCCTGCACAATTCTAAACTTCATAGATGCAGACACACCTTACCATCTGAATATATTTCCAATGTCCTCCATTTTTTCTCTACCAATGCTAGTCTGTACTATAGCACACATCTAAAGCAGTTTTTTCAAAGATGTGTGTTTAGTAAACAGCATTGTACATGAGCGCCTGTTACTCGTCTCAGCTTCTGCCAACCTAGCAGTTCGAAAGCACGTAAAAATGCAAGTAGAAAAATAGGGACCACTATGGTGGGAAGGTAACAGCGTTCCGTGCGCCTTTGGCGTCTAGTCATGCCGGCCACATGACCACGGAGACTTCCTCAGACAAGCGCTGGCTCTTCGGCTTTGAAACAGAGATGAGCACCAGCCCCTAGAGTCGGAAACGACTAGCACACATGTGCGGGGGAACCTTTACCTTTACCTATTGTATATGGAAGGTATTTAAGCCTGCTTTATGCATTTGGTAATTATGTTTACTAATAGGACCATGCAGGTTTCCAGATTAAGAACTAAAAAATTGTGATCTACAAGTAGTCACGTAGCACCTGTCTATTGCTCCTTAAACCAGACGTACTGTATATTTTCCTTGGATTACACTGCAGCTTCAAAGCGCAGCCATGCAATTTGAGGAAAAGATTTAGCTATTTTAAGGAACTGCTGGCAGTTGCTATGTGAATGTCCTTTGCATTCTCTAAAAGTACCTTTTCTGCCTTTAACTCTAAAGTGTCCCATAGCTTTACTAGATAATAAACCAGGATTTTGTTCCATATTTATTTAACAAATTAATCCCCCTCTTGTTTGATTTAAGCCACTGAGAAGTTTTTAATCCATTGTGCACATGTGAAATCCATTCTGTAAATGGAAAGAATGCATTGAAAACCATTTCTCTAATGCTGCACATTAGAAACAAACACACAAAATACACGCACAAAACCAGAAGTTGATCTCACTCATATTAGTCTTCATCTAACTCTAGGAGGCAGCTAGAAAAACAAAGAAATTTTCTCAAGCTAAAAAAAACTTGAGTTGAATATTCTGTAAGCTAGACACCAAAAAGCCACCTTATGCATGAATCTAGCCATTCTCAAACAAGACCTACGGAATCTAAAGTGCATTGATTAGATATAAAGGTCAATATAGTTTGTCTAAGGTGAACTACACGAGTCTAGAACAAGAATATATATAGTAAACTGGTAGAATTTCAAGCAAGAGGATGGAAATTGAGGACAACTAGAAAGAGAGTAAATAATCTGGCTGGGTTTAAACACTGTGATAACCTATGATTTGTTTAACAGATGATAATCAGCTGGATTTACAAAACACACTAAGCCATAAACTTTGGTTTATAGATCATAATGGTTAGGTTCACCCAGTGCTTTTTTTGTAAAAGAAAAAGGTGCCGGAACTCATACATGTCATACAACCCGCCTTGCCTACCCTACAAGGTTCCATCCAAAAAAGGTGCCGGAACTCTGTTCTGAGCGTTCTATGAGGAAAAAAAGCCCTGGGTTCACCCAAAACGTTAAGCCAAAATCAATATACAGGGAGTGCAGAATTATTAGGCAAGTTGTATTGTTGAGGATTAATTTTATTATTGAACAACAACCATGTTCTCAATGAACCCAAAAAACTCATTAATATCAAAGCTGAATATTTTTGGAAGTAGTTTTTAGTTTGTTTTTAGTTATAGCTATTTTAGGGGGATATCTGTGTGTGCAGGTGACTATTACTGTGCATAATTATTAGGCAACTTAACAAAAACAAATATATACCCATTTCAATTATTTATTTTTACCAGTGAAACCAATATAACATCTCAACATTCACAAATATACATTTCTGTCATTCAAAAACATAACAAAAACAAATCAGTGACCAATATAGCCACCTTTCTTTGCAAGGACACTCAAAAGCCTGCCATCCATGGATTCTGTCAGTGTTTTGATCTGTTCACCATCAACATTATCGCGTCCGCAGATAATCGCCCGGCCGCCCTGTTTAGGGTGACTCGCTCCCTCCTAAATCAGGAGGTGAGGGAGGATCCCTTGCAGGGTCGTGCCGAGGAGTTTAACCAACATCTGTCGGACAAAATCGCTCGGATTCGGACCGGTCTGGACTCTGACTGGGCAGAGTCTGACGATCAGGACACGGGCGGTCTTGTCGATATCACCTGGGAGGAGTTTGATTCTGTGACTCCGGAGGAAGTGGACAGGATCATGGGGAGGCTGAGCACCACCACATGTTTATTGGACCCGTGCCCTTCCTGGCTGGTCTATGCAGCCCGGGAGAGGACACGCAGCTGGTTCCAGGCAGTTATATCGGCTTCTCTGAGTGAGGGTAGCTTCCCCGCCGTCTTGAAAGAGGCGGTGGTGAGGCCTCTCCTCAAGAAGCCTGCCTTGGACCCAGCTGTATTAAACAACTTTCGTCCTGTCTCCAACCTTCGCTTTCTTGCGAAGGTTGTTGAGAGTGTGGTGGCGCATCAGCTCCCTCTGGTCCTGGATGAAGCGGATTATCTAGACCCATACCAATCGGGTTTCAGGCCCGGGCACAGCACGGAGACGGCATTGGTCGCGCTGGTGAATGATCTCTGGAGGGCTCGGGACAGGGGATATTCCTCTGTTCTAGTCCTATTAGACCTCTCGGCGGCTTTCGATACCATCGACCATGGTATCTTGCTGCGGCGTCTCAGGGGACTGGGAGTGGGAGGCACAGTTTTACAGTGGTTCTCCTCCTATCTCCAGGGACGTTCGCAGTCGGTGTTGGCAGGAGGGCAGAGGTCGACCGCGAGGTCTCTCATTTGTGGAGTTCCTCAGGGGTCGGTCCTCTCGCCTCTCCTGTTCAACATCTACATGAAGCCGCTGGGTGAGATCATTCGTGGCTTTGGAGTTGGGTATCATCAGTACGCTGATGATACCCAACTTTTCCTTTCGACCCCAAACCACCCCAGTGATGCCCTCAACGTGATGTCCCGGTGCCTGGAGGCGGTTCGGGTCTGGATGGGGAGGAACAGACTTCAACTCAACCCCGACAAGACTGAGTGGCTTTGCATACCTTCATCCCGGGTTTATTCGGATATTCCACCTCTGGCTATGGGGGGTGAACTATTACCCCCCGTAGATAGGGCTCGCAACTTGGGAGTCCTCCTAGATTCACGGCTCACCTTGGAAGACCATGTAGGAGCTGTGACTAGGGGGGCCTTCGCCCAGGTTCGCCTGGTGCGCCAGTTGCGGCCCTATCTTAGCCGGGATGATTTGTGCACGGTCACTCATGCGCTCGTGTCCTCTCGTCTGGACTACTGCAACGCTCTCTACATGGGGCTGCCCTTGAGGACCACCCGGAAGCTCCAACTGGTACAGAATGCAGCCGCGAGAGTTGTGTTGGGAGTCTCCCGATACTCCCACGTTACACCGCTGCTCCGTGAGCTGCATTGGTTGCCAGTTGTCTTCCGGGTGAGATTCAAGGTACTGGTAACGGTGTTCAAAGCACTCCATGGCATGGGGCCGGAGTACCTTAGGGAACATCTGCTGCCGGCATCAAGCTCCCTGCGCCCTGTGCGTTCCCACAGAGAGGGCCTCCTCAGGGTGCCACCGATCAGAGAATGTCGATTGGTGGCCCCCAGGGGGAGATCCTTCTCTGTGGGCGCTCCGGAGCTGTGGAACCAGCTACCGGTAGAGCTCCGGATGGCGCCCGATCTTCGCTCCTTTCGTCGCGATCTCAAGACCTTTCTGTTTGTACAAGCCGGCCTAGCCTGATGGGGATTGGTGGGGTTTTTTATTTTTGGTGGTTTAGTTTTTAACTTGGTGTTTTAGAATTCTATTTTAACTGTTTTAATATGGGCAACTATTTAATCTCTTTTTAACGTTTGTATTTAGTATTTTATTCTGCCCTGTGAACCGCCCTGAGTCCTCAGGGAGAAGGGCGGTATACAAATATTATTAAATTAAATTAAATTAAACATTGCGTGCAGCAGCAACCACAGCCTCCCAGACACTGTTCAGAGAGGTGTACTGTTTTCCCTCCTTGTAAATCTCACATTTGATGATGGACCACAGGTTCTCAATGGGGTTCAGATCAGGTGAACAAGGAGGCCATGTCATTAGATTTCCTTCTTTTATACCCTTTCTTGCCAGCCACGCTGTGGAGTACTTGGACGCGTGTGATGGAGCATTGTCCTGCATGAAAATCATGTTTTTCTTGAAGGATGCAGACTTCTTCCTGTACCACTGCTTGAAGAAGGTGTCTTCCAGAAACTGGCAGTAGGACTGGGAGTTGAGCTTGACTCCATCCTCAACCCGAAAAGGCCCCACAAGCTCATCTTTGATGATACCAGCCCAAACCAGTACTCCACCTCCACCTTGCTGGCGTCTGAGTCGGACTGGAGCTCTCTGCCCTTTACCAATCCAGCCACGGGCCCATCCATCTGGCCCATCAAGACTCACTCTCATTTCATCAGTCCATAAAACCTTACAAAAATCAGTCTTGAGATATTTCTTGGCCCAGTCTTGACGTTTCAGCTTGTGTGTCTTGTTCAGTGGTGGTCGTCTTTCAGCCTTTCTTACCTTGGCCATGTCTCTGAGTATTGCACACCTTGTGCTTTTGGGCACTCCAGTGATGTTGCAGCTCTGACATATGGCCAAACTGGTGGCAAGTGGCATCTTGGCAGCTGCACGCTTGACTTTTCTCAGTTCATGGGCAGTTATTTTGCGCCTTGGTTTCTCCACACGCTTCTTGCGACCCTGTTGACTATTTTGAATGAAACGCTTGATTGTTCGATGATCACGCTTCAGAAGCTTTGCAATTTTAAGAGTGCTGCATCCCTCTGCAAGATATCTCACTATTTTTGACTTTTCTGAGCCTGTCAAGTCCTTCTTTTGACCCATTTTGCCAAAGGAAAGGAAGTTGCCTAATAATTATGCACACCTGATACAGGGTGTTGATGTCATTAGACCACACCCCTTCTCATTACAGAGATGCACATCACCTAATATGCTTACTTGGTAGTAGGCTTTCGAGCCTATACAGCTTGGAGTAAGACAACATGCATAAAGAGGATGATGTGGTCAAAATACTCATTTGCCTAATAATTCTGCACTCCCTGTAGTGTGTGGAATGAAGTCAGATTAAATGAAGCAAAGCAACCAGTGCCAAAACAACAACAAAACACTGATAGACCCCAGACCCAAATCCAGGGACTGTATAACCAGGGAATAAATCAGAGGGAGTCAATGAGTTTGGGGGGACTTGGCTTTCCTGCACCTTCCTCACTCTGTATTGTATCTCTTCATCACAAGAAATATCAATTTATATCCTAAGAGGGTCTCAGCTTGAATCCCAGTTGATCAAAATAGATATCCACAATATTTTCAGATGCAGGTTGTTGCTCTATGAACTATCAAAATACAGAAATACTGTTAAGCTTGTTTGTGCTCCTATTTTCATAGGAGTTTTCATATTCATCTAATGTAACTGTATAACACAGTGCAGAAAAATATAGCTTAATTTTTGTTTTCCTGGATTGCCTTTTTTCTTATCTCCTCTTCGAATATTCTGTTTCGCTAAGCTCGTGGTGAGGGCACTAGCATACATCCTTACAATAAAATACTGTAACCGAGCAAAGGGAACTCTAGAAGCAGACATAGCTTGTTTAATAGCTGATTTGCTGGCACAACGTACAGAAACTCTATAACTTTACACCCCAATAGTCACAGTATCCTATTTATAATTTGAACCTGGGTACTATTGCCTGGGACACGGTGGCTCAGTGGGTTAGGACGCTGAGCTTGTCGATCTGAAGGTCGGCAGTTTGGCGGGTTGAATCCCGAGTGCCGTGTAACAGAGTGAGCGCCTGTTACTCGTCCCAGCTTCTGCCAACCTAGCAGTTCGAAAGCATGTAAAAATGCAAGTAGAAAAATAGGGACCACTACTGTGGGAAGGTAACAGCGTTCCGTGCGCCTTTGGCGTCTAGTCATGCCGGCCACATGACCACGGAGACGTCCTCGGACAAGCGCTGGCTCTTCGGCTTTGAAACGGAGATGAGCACCGGCCCCTAGAGTCGGAAACGACTAGCACACATGTGCGGGGGAACCTTTACCTTTACCTTTACTATTGCTATAATCTAGCTACTGTATGTGGTTGTGAATGACTACCTTTTCATTTTATGACCAGAATAAATTACCAAAGAATAAACAACTTACATAAAGTCAAGAAGGATGTGACCTTGTAGGAAAGCATTCTAGAAAGTGAAGAACAAAAATAAAGAACTGGATAAAAGTTTTGTGCCCTCCCCCTAAAAATCCCCTAAGTAAGGGGTGTTTTTGCTTCTTGAAATAGATGATATGTAAACAATCCATAATCTCCTGTTGTGCCATAGAATCCACAAAAGTAATAGCAGTGTAATAAACTATGATGTTCAGAAGCTGCCTGCTGGCAAAAAAAAGAGAAAGGGATTCTGACTTGAATTTAAAACAAAAGAAAAGGAATTCGGTTATTGGATTCCATGTTGGTACACAAAGGTAATATCTGCACATATTCAATTTTTCTGGTTACATTTAAATTTACATGTATTGCTGCTATCTGCTGATATATATCTGCCGGCATCAACTTCCCTCCGCCCTGTGCGTTCCCACAGAGAGGGCCTCCTCAGGGTGCCACCGGTCAGAGAATGTCGTCTGGTGGCCCCCAGGGGGAGGTCCTTCTCTGTGGGTGCCCCGGATTTATGGAATCGTTTGCCGGTTGAGCTCCGGATGGCGCCCGACCTTCACTCCTTCCGACGCGATCTGAAGACTTATTTGTTCGAACAAGCCGGCCTGGCCTGATGGGGGATGGGTTTGGATTTTATTGTTGTTTTAAATGTATTTTAACCTATTGTTGTAACTTGGGCATCTCGTTTAATTCTTTCTTAATTTTTGTATTTTTATACCTTTATATGTTTGCCCTGTTCACCGCCCTGAGTCCTTCGGGAGAAGGGCGGTATACAAATAAAATTATATATATATATATATATATATATATATATATATATATATATATATATATATATATATATATATATATATATATATATATATATATATATATATATCAGCAGATAGCAGCAATACATGTAAATTTAAATGTATATATATATATATATATATATATATATATATATATATATATATATATATATATATATATATATATATATATATATATATTCCCCTTTTCTTTCAAAATCTGCTTCACTCAATGTATGATAACCTTATCAAAACCAATGATTAGATACACTCAGTATTGATGACAATCCTCTAGGCAATTTGTCCTTTTTACTTGAACCAAGGCAAAATATATTACAAGGAACAAACTTGGATTTTCCTAGTTTGTTCCTATCCACCACTCTTATGGATGCCTGAAATCAGAAAACAACAATGTTATACAGTATGCACTTTATTTGACGATCAGGACAACTCGCTCTTTACTCAGTAAATATATTTTTGGAATGAAATAGTGTGTGTTTCACTTACAGACGTGATGGGTCATTGAAGTTTCCGATTTATAGTTATGCTCTTTTGACATATGAGCTTTTTCCAGCAGTAAAATGCATTTGTGTAGAAGAACGAGGTCAAATATTTGAACACAACAACATCTACTAAAAGATGACCTCAGAGCATTCCCTAGTCAGAACTGGCTGCTCAAAGGGACTTGGCTCCTCCAAACTTGAGGTCACAAGGGCTCATATTTCCCTTCCATTCTGGGCCACAACAGCTACATAAATTCTTTGTAGTACATCTTCCTCATGGGTGCTTTTCTTGCCAATGTCACTAATTAATAAATTAGATGTGAAGTTGGAGAATTGTAAGGCAGGATCAGATTACCTCTGGAGCTCTGGAAAGCAGGAATGACACATACTGGTTTGAAAAATGGACAGAAGAGAGATGCTGAATAACATCCTCCGTTAATTTTGTAACTAATTCTCAACACAGCCTGGTGGGGTGTTCTCCTACTAAACACTGATAGAACGAAACTTGCACCAGGAGAGGAAAATGAGAAAACAGTTCCAAAACTGAAATGTTTTGGGAAGAGAAAGCCGGTTCCAATAAACTGAGCTCAGGCATTCTTGTTATAGTTTAAGCCACATCTATCCCTCTTGATAGAAAGTCAGCACAAGACCATTCTTTATCTACAAAACAATCCTCCTTGCAGCAGAAAAATGAAATGCTTTCCAGGTTACTTCAGCATTTATTTATTTATTTATTTATTTTAATTCCATTTATATCCCGCCCTTCTCCGAAGACTCAGGGCGGCTTACAAGCTTAGCAGTAGCCTTCATTCTATGTATATGCCTGCTTATTAGGGCTTTCACACACACCCCCAAGCGGCATTATTACAAAGTCAGCTTATTGCCCCCAACAATCTGGATCCTCGTTTTACCTACCTGGGAAGGATGGAAGGCTGAGTCAACCTTGAGCCTGGTGGGATGCGAACCTGCACTAATTGCAGGCAGCTGGTGTTACTTAAGGAGGCATTAGCCCACTGCTCCACCAAGGCTAAATAAATAAATAAATAAATATCACCCATTGGTTGCCAATGAAATAAAAATGGAAGAAATTGCAAAGCATTACTTTTGACTATTATATTGTCAATGTGTTCAAAGCATATATTTTTTGATCTCCCTAAACTCCTTTTTTTTTAGTAGAATATCTCAAACTGGCTTACCACGTTCTTTTTTCTATACATAGAACTAATAAGAACTGACTGATCGCTCCACCTATGATTTGACAATATCCAAGTCCATCAGTGTCAATTAGTCATAACTACTAAATATATTTTGGCTCTGAGTAATGATCTTAAAGAGAAGAGGCTGTTTAGAAAAATATGCATATTATTCACTTCAAAAAGCCTGGAGCAGACTGGATTAAATAATCCTTCCTATGTTGGTTTATAGTGCCTATTATCCCCCAGTAAGTTGTCAATACATCTGAAGGACATAAGATTGAGAAAGTTGAGACACTTAAACTTTCTGACTATAATTTCATAACAACAAAAATCAATGGCTTTGTTTCACCCTATGCTTCAGCACTACCCTTTAAGGCACTGTGGCTGATCAAGCTGAATTTACCTTTGCATGACTTCTGAGTGCCCTATCAGCAATAAGAAGAACCATATGACTGAGTTCTCCATCATTAAGCTTGGAGACAACAGCCAGAAGGAAAGATATTATTAGAATACAGGTCAGGACAGAAGAATTTAAATTCAGATACCTTGTCCTATAAAGAAAAGATTTTAAGAATGTCCAGGGACTGAAGCCCTGCAGAAGGTAATAATTTAAGAACATCTACCTATGATTAAAAGGGACGCGGTTGCTCAGTGGGTTAGGATCCTGAGCTTGCCGATCAGATGGTCGGCAGTTTGGTGGGTCGAATCCCGAGTGCTGCATAACAGAGTGAGCGCCTGTTACTCGTCCCAGCTTCTGCCAACCTAGCAGTTCGAAAGCATGTAAAAATGCAAGTAGAAAAATAGGGACCACTAAGGTGGGAAGGTAATAGCGTTCCATGCGCCTTTGGTGTCTAGTCATGCCAGCCACATGACCACGGAGACGTCCTCGGACAAACGCTGGCTCTTCGGCTTTGAAACGGAGATAAGCACCATCCCCTAGAGTTGGAAACGACTAACACGCATGTGCGGGGGAACCTTTACCTTTACGTTACCTATGATTATCAAAATGTAGATTTCCCGCATATGGCTTTGTTGTTTAACAGAAATGGTGTAGTAGTATTCTTGGTCATTAAAGCCACAGAGCAATAGGGTGATAACTAGCTTTGGATTCATTTGGTGATTAAGATTAAAGAAAATCTTATGACACCCTAACAACAAGCATCATTACTGTGGCATCTGCTTATCTGAATGAGACTTAGATCCAGTTTGTCAGATGCACAGTCTAATCTGGTCTTTATAGCTATTTAGATCCATGGTGTGTGATTACTTATGTATTGCATACATAAAGGTCTGTCAAACTGAAAATTTTTACTCTGATGGCAAGGCATATAATTTAGAACTCTCAGTTGAAAACATGAACACTTTCTGCAGACTTTTTAACAAAGTTGTGGAAAGTCTGATCAATATGACTCCATGTGGTTAAAGTCTAATTGGTTATTTAACTTGAGTTTCCATTGTGCACACATTTATTTCAACATGCATTTTCCCATCTTTAACTTTTTTTTCATTCTCTATTTTTCCTTTTTCTCCATTTTTGAGGATGTTTTTTGTTCTTTGTAAAAAAAATTACCTTTTGTATTTGGCTAGTTTTCCCCCCATTCTGTTTCTTAATTAAAGCAATAAAAGTATTATAAAAAATAATGTATTGAATATAGCTTCTGTCAAAGGAATTCTAAGTGTGGAGAGGTTCACAATAGCTACTATTCTCCTTTAAAATTTAAAAGTAAATTGGTGGGTTATCAAATTATGATGCATTTACAAATAGACCTTATCAAATCAAAATTACTTTAACAGCAAAGCTGCAGAGCAAAAGGACCTTTAGCCAGTGCTTTTTTTGTAAAAGAAAAAGGTGCCGGAACTCACACATGTCATACAACCCACCTTGCCTACCCTACAAGGTTCCATCCAAAAAAGGTGCCGGAACTCTGTTCTGAGTGTTCTATGAGAAAAAAAGCCCTGCCTTTAGCAAGGACCAGTAGAACAGCAGGCGTATCAAACTCACGACGTCATGTGATGTCGCGCGACGTATCCGACTTTTTGCCCATTGCCGGCAATGGGGTGGGCGCGGTTTTAGTATGATGCATCCGGCCCATGGGCCGGCAGTTTGACATGCCTGAACTAAAGGCATTGCGTGACAACTTTAAATATCTAGGGATCCTTAGGGCTAAGAATTTAAAGGAGCTTGACAGAATTTTAATCTGTTGGTAAGAAACATAATGTGGAAGCTTGATTCCTGGAAATATTTAAATGTTTTGTTGTTAGAAAAAAAATGCTACTTTGAAATGCTATTTTCCGGGAATTGAAACTTTCTGTATACTCCTCATAAGAATTCCAATCAACTACATAATAGTAAATGGTGAAAAGAGAAATCCAAATGAAATTAATAAAGAATAAAGAAACAAATAAGTGAGGGAGAAACTATTATATCTAGTGATTCATTCCAATTAAAAAATATACTTACCAGTAGGAACAATCAAGAATTATGTAATTTTTCAATTGTTTTTGTATCTTTAAGTCAATCTTGACTCCTGGAGGTTGCCTGGACTAATCCCTGCAGGGTTTTTTTGGCAAGAATTTGGAATGGATTGCCATTGCCTTCTCCACAGGGCTAAGAAAGATTGACTGGCCCAAGGGCACCTACCTGACTCAAAACTGAAACTCCCAGTTTCCCGGTTTCAAGCTTGATGCCTTAACCGCTACACCAGACTGGCTCTCTTTTATGCAATCAGGACATTAAAAAACATAATTTATGCTGACCTGAAAGGGCATTAAACTTAAAATTTTCCCCATTCTAATCAGAGCAGAATGCAAGAGGAATTATAGTTTTCCTGTACCAGGGTCCCAATAAATTTTGCAACTGACTATGCTATATGTATGCTTTGAAGAATCCATGGAGGTTTTTTCTATTCTAAATAGAATGGGGGGGGAGAAGTTGAAAGAAAGGGGATCTATTCCCCCTTCCATTTCTTCTGGTACTAATCAATCAGAATAGAGCTGGAAGGGACCTTGGAGATCTTCTAGTCCAGCCCTCTGCTCAAGCAGGAGACCCTACACCATTTCAGACGATTGTCCAGTCCCTTCTTAAAAACATCCAGTGATGAACCACCCACAAATTCAAAAGGCAATCTGTTCCACTGATTAATTGATCTCACTGTTAGGAAGTTTCTCCTTAATTCCAGGTTGTTTCTCTCCTTGATTACTTTCCATCCATTCTTTCTTGTCTTGCCTTCTGTTGCTTTGGAAAATAAGTTGACACACCCCCCTCTTTTTTGTGGCAGCCCTTCTAATACTGGAATACTGCTATCATGTCACTTTCTTTTCTCTAGACTGGCCATACCCAATTTCTGCAACCGTTCTTCATATGTTTTAGTCTCCAGGCCTTTAATCATCTTAGTTCTCTTCTCTGCCCTTTTCTCAAAGTGGAAATCCTTCTCTTATGCCACTGCACACTCCTCTGCATTTTCAAAATGCGCCTACTAAAGACATTTAACATCCACCTTATTTAAGCACCCACACGGTAGCCCTAGGCAGTTTTGAAGAGGTAACTATGCTGCTAAACCCAGATTGATTTCTCTTTGGCAGCATGCCCAGAACATGCCACCTAGGTTGATTGCTCGGTTTCCTGCTTTTGTGAAATGTGGACTCTACATTTTTTTGGGGAAAATATCTTGAAAGAACATGGGTCAGCAAGCCAAGTGTTCCTGTTGTTGTTTTTGCAACTGATAGGAGATCTATTGGTCATTTTCTGCCTCCGATAAACTGCACCATCCCACCTCTTGCACTTGGCATAGAAGTTACCGGTTGTCTCACAGCTGCACAGCATGAAAGGGTTTGTTTGCTTAGAAATGTGAAATCTGTGTTCCGCAGCTTTCAAAAGGGCTGCTAATTATATGATACTGTATACAGCACAAAAGGCAAGGCAAAGCACATTGTTAGGTGAGATCACAATCTACATTTTTGAACGTATAGAGAAGAGTTCAGATGACATAATATTCACTGATTTCATCATCGTTAAATGATCAATGCAGCAAAAGCAAGTGAAATAGGAGTGGTCTTAACTGAATCAAAGCTTTTTATTTCAAAAATAATGTTTTCTTATGGACAGTGCCTGTAAGGACAAAAACCATAATGACGCTGAACACTATGTCAATACCAATTTTGTCCCCTGTAGTTATTAGTAACTGACCAATAGTCCCCAGCTAGAATAGATTGGTGAATGCACATTTTTCCCAGACCTATATTTTTCTGAACAACAATATAAGAAATACTTTGCATGCAGTGTACTTTGCCCACCAATTCTTTCTGTAATCACTTTTCTAGTCTTAAAGGGGTTTTTTTCTTTTCTTTTAAATGACAGGAGATGAACCAAGTGAGGGACGAAATGCGGTGGATGTTAGCCCTTCAATGTAATACAGACAGGAAGCACCAACCATGTATTTTAACAGGGGTCTTCAAACTGGGTCCTTTTATGACTCATGGACTTCAACTCCCAGAATTCCTCAGTTGAAGTCCATGAGTCATAAAAGGGCCAAGTTTGAAGACCCCTGTATTATAAGGTTACAGGATCTTGCACATCTCTCCTTCCTCACCTATACAGTCTAAAAAAATAGGGAGGGTCCCTTCTGAGATGTTTGCTAGGCCCCCCATCGTTGGCCTCATCTCATCTGCATCAGCGTCACCTGCTTCTTCTCCTTTTTCTGCCTCTGAAGGATATTCTCATAGATCATTACAGTGTGTCTCTCTCTGTGTGTGAGTGTGGTGGTGGTGGGAATGTTGAGGCACCATAAGCTGACTGTGGCCCTTCATCAATCATACAGCCTGCCCCCATACCTTAGCAATTTGCAAGTTAAAGATAAAGGAAAAAATAGAAAAGAAAGAAAGAAGATATAAGGAAGGGGCTTCCAATCTTTTTTTACAGCAGTGATAAGTACAGTTGTAAATTTACCTCTTTAAAGTTACATTGTGACTCCCTTCTTTCTATAATCTTATTTAATTATCAATTAGATAATTAGATAAACTGGTTTTTTCTGTTTTGTGCAAAAAGGGTAAAGTAAGGGGTTTCCAGTCAACAGTAAACTTAGGGTTTGTCTTTTCTCTAATCAAACAGGTCAATTTGGCTAGCTCAGCAAGTTCTATCATCTTCACCAGCCATTCCTCCATTGCAGGTATTGGCAAATCTTTCCGTCTTTGTGAATACAGTAATCTCATTGCAGTTACCATAGTATATAAAAACAAAGTCCTGCATTTCCCCCCGTAATTCTGCTTTTCATCTTCTATCTTATCTTGTTTGCTTTGTTTATTTTATGACATTTATATATTTAATATATATGATTTGAGCCCTACTCAAATCTCTGAAAAGCTGCTTTCCAAGAGAAAAAAAGAGATACAATTGTGCTATGCTACCAAAAAATTGGTATTGTCTAACTGTGGTGATACAGTAGTTAGAAAACAGTATTTCAGGCTAACTCTGCTCACTGCCAGGAGTTCAATCCTGACTGGCTCAAGGTTGACTCAGCCTTCCATCCTTCCAATGTTGGTAAAATGAGGACCCAGATCGTTGAGGGCAATATGCTGACATTGTAAACCGTTCAGAGAATGATGTAAAGCTTTATGGAGCAGTATATAAGTCTAACTGCTATTGCTCTTGTTTGAATTTGGGGAGAAATATCTTAATGGCAAAAACAATTTAGCAACGGAACCATATATCTAGCTAATCAGGAAGCAGAAAAAGTCCTTCATCTGTCTGTCATTCCATCTATTGTTTGGACTGTTTGTGAGTTGAGGTAAAATCCTTCTGTCTCAGGTGAAGGGAAAATTGATGCAATGGTGGAACAAAAATTACAGTGAAAATATGAAAAAGAGTGTACTTAGGCCAACATATATTGCACATGACCTTTTTTCAGCATCAGAAAGTTTTTCAGTTGCAGTATTTTCCCAACAAACCTTTATTTTCAAGAACACACCCTAGCAATAATATAGAACAACAACAACATGCTTTCCAAATTTCACCCTAGAAATGAATGCTGAGTCTACTACAGACTATCTAGATTTGAAGGGGCTAGATTGAAGCCAATGGCTATAATCAGGAAATAAATAATGTGCTATAAATCTAGACTAGTGAGTCTGTCAACCAATAAGGAAAAGAAACTAGCAGAAAATTAACAAAATAATTTTGCACAAAAGTTGCATAGTTGGCTGAGGAATTTTGGGAATTGGAGTCCACAAGTCTTAAAGTTGCCAAATCTGGAGATCCCTGCTTTATAACAATAACTATAAACCCTTAGCTGTCCCTTAGGATGAAACAGTGACTTTGATCCAGATTGGTTCATTATGTACATGTATTTAAAAAGAAAGTTCTACTAAATCAGGGGTCTTCAAACTGGCTGAGGAATTCTGGGATTTGAATTCCACAAGTCATAAAAGGGCCAAGTTTGAAGAACCCTGTACTAAATAGTCACAAGCTAGGTCATCAGGACAGGAGCAGGAGGACCAGAAAAACACAGGCAGCAGCAGATTACCCTATCCTCTGGTCCAGAATCTGACCATACCTTAAGTTTCTAAAGAAAAAACAGGACTAGCAACTCTACTGTGTTTGTTCCTGATAAAGGTTTTCCCTTTGCAAAAGTTCCCCTTTCAGTGATGTGTGTTTAAAAAAAATATAGCCCAGGATGACTTCCGATTCCAGATTTGTGTTTTAAAAATAGTAATCTGTTTGTAAAATGCACTAGGATTTGTCCAATCCAACTGGAACAACTTATGACCTACTTTTAGAACACAAACCATGAAATAAATAACATAGTGGAAGAAACAAGATTACACTGCCATGAAATTTTGATTGCTTTGTTAATGCCTGACTACATCAGAATGTGATGGCTGAGATCCAAGATTGCACAAGGAAGGCCTTCGGTGTTCACATGAAACCCTGCACAAAATATATAGAACTGTTTTTTCCTTTCTGATGGACTGGAAACATTTACCCTGCAGCAGCATATCTGACTGTGAAAACTACAGAGATTAGTACAAATTAATTTGTGATTTTGCATTACAAAAAAAAAAACTTTTTCCAAATGGTATATATTACTTTCAGATAAAGAATAGGCTCATTCTGAATAACTCACAGTTTTGGTTACCCTGGTGATCTGTGCTGAGATGGGCAGGGGGGAGGCAAGGAGACTTGTGCTTACTGACTTCCTGGAAGTTTTTAGGAACTTCTCCTAGTTTCAGAATTGTTTTTAAATTGACTTCCCACGTCTCATTTCCTCTAAAGTTGGAAGAAAGCATCTGATGGGTCATTCATTCATTCAATTTTTTTATGGCTGCCCAACTCTAATGGAATCTAGGCAGGTTACAAAACCAAAAAAAAAAAAACCCCACCGTATTCTCTTTAAATGCAAGGTCAAATAACTTTTCCTTACCACTTGGGAAAAAAACTGTTAAAACATAAAATTCCAATAAAATGCTCTCAGGTTTCCTAAGGGACAAACTAGCCCCAAAGGTTTGGGGATTACCATTCCAGGGAATGATACAAGTACTCATGGTGAAGCCACATTACTAAGGCCTAACTCAAGTCAGTGATTGGTTGGAAGACTATTTGGAAAACTTATGAGCTGTGTCTTGAATCTTTTTAAATATTATTTTAAATCATGTCATTATCTACTGAGCTGAGGATTGGCTGTATTTATACATAATGTAAAGCTGGGTTTCTTCTGCCAACCTAGCAGTTCGAAAGCACGTAAAAATGCAAGTAGAAAAATAGGGACCACTCCAGTGGGAAGGTAACAGCGTTCCGTGCACCTCTGGCGTCTAGTCATGCCGGCCTCACGACCACGGAGACGTCCTCGGACAAGCGCTGGCTCTTCGGCTTTGAAACGGAGATGAGCACCGGCCCCTAGAGTCGGAAACGACTAGCACGCATGTGCGGGGGAACCTTTACCTTTACCTTTAAAGCTGGGTTTGATTTAACTGTGCTTTTATTAATATGTCCTAACAGCCTGATTCATACATACTATAAGTCTGTATCATTAACCATAATTTACAAAACACAATAGAATGTATTTATATAGTACCATGAAAATAGCACACAATATACTGTAAAAATTACAACCCTTTCAGCAATAACAATTTATTCTGCATCGTACAAAGATTAATTAACTGGAGTTGATATTTACACAAAACTGTATAAAAGAGGGTGATACAAGAGTTAATAAAAATGAAAAATAAGGAACTAAAAGGCTGTAGCCAGTCCATGAATAAAAACAACCTAGGCTATTAAATATGGCAGAAGATTAAGAATTAGCATTACTAACACAAAACTATAAAATATTATGGCTCTAAACACCTAATACATTCTGTAAACCTATCTAACAAGAATGCTACCAATAATAACATCAGTCACCAGCTATTTATGTATAGTGTGTCAACACAGCATTACTTTAGAACCTATCAAACTATAGAAGGAAGCATTACAGCATAATATATAAGATCAAAGAGACATACCGACTAATAGAAATTGAGCAAGAATAATACAATTCTAGAGTTGATTTTTCTCTGTTGTACTTGATTCTATTTTCAATAGATTCTTGGCAATTTCTATTTAATGCACTTTATTTTAGCAGAGCAACATGGTCACCTGGACAGTATAGAGGTGTATTTAAAATATTTTGAATACAATATCCTTATGAAGTGAGCACTGGAAGAGGACCTGCTCAGTGGACGCCAACTTTTCCAAGCCTACAACAATGCATATGTTCCAAAAATGGGGACTTCTTATATCTTCTCTACAATACTGAAGAAGGGAGAGCATCAAAACACATTAATGTGAAGGCCCTTGTGTCTTTTGGAAGCTCTATCTGAAGTATGCCACAGTGCTACTACATAACTTTGATTATCAGGAAACAAAAGATTGGTCAGTCTATAGTAGCCTGAACTGAGTCCTTATCTTTCACAATTTCAATCAGGCATGAAAGGCTGTGTTTCATGGCTGCATGGTCCTTTTTCTTACAGTGCTTCTTCTTACCTTCAAATCACATTATGGATATTTAATGTGAGAAAACAACCAAACTCCATAACTGTATCTCCAATATAATTCCCTTGCACTTTACTATGTTGTGGAAGCCTCCTCTGGCTTCCCACCAGATTCTCTGCTTCACAGGATTCCTTAGATATATGTAGTGTCAGCCTCTTGCATAATCCTTATTTACTAGATGTGGAAAATTCAGAAGAAAAAAAGCACACCATTGAGGAGAAATATTTATTTTGACTGATCATGTGCCATTAAGTCAATGTTAACTCTTAGCAACCACAATGTTTTTCTCCATGACAATCTGTTCCTAACTTAGTATTTCAAGTCTTCCATCTACACATCACTACCCACCTTGCTACTGGTCATCCTCTTCTCCTTTCTTTCATCTTTCCCAGCAGAAGAGCCTTCTCCAGAGAGTTGGGTCTTCCCACAATGTCCTGAAATAGGATAATTTGAGCCTCAATTTTGGGGAGAAATAACCCAATGATTGTTGGAACCCAACCTTACAAGAAAGATGATTGCTAAAGAATGAGAAGGCAATGTTTCAAGATGTTGAGGGCTATAGGACAGGAAATTCTAGATATGTGATTTCTTGGCTATTTTTGAGAAAGCTAGGCTGTCCTTTGTGTACTTATGGTTGTTTGTATTGTTAGGTAAAACAGCTCTTTCAGGAGCAACAGTGGAGCTGGGGAAGTCCTATTAAAGAGATGGAACTTTGGGTTGGGTCTTAGTGGAATAGGCAGGGCTTTTTTGTCATAGAACGCTCAGAATGGAGTTCTGGCACCTTTTTTGGATGGAACCTTGTAGGGTAGGCAAGGCAAGTTGTATGACGTTTGAGTTCCGGCACCTTTTTCTTTTACAAAAAAAGCACTGGGAATAAGCAAAGAGAAGAGCTGGGTTTGACCCACATCACACCCAAAGGACAGGGAGGAAGGATGTGCAGTCTCCATTTTGTTTGTTACATCTATTTTTCTCTAGCACACTAAACTGTCTCTCGGCCCCTCACACAACCTTTCCTAGAAAACGAAATTAAGCAATTAAGCATACTGTATGAGCATTGGCTTGAAGACATATTTCTACGTAAAGGTTGGTGATCCATTCTCCTGAATGAAAAAAAGTAAAGAACATAATTCAGGATACGGGACTGAAGCTGGTAAAGTCAGAAACAAAGAATGAGAGACCAGAAGTACGATCTTCTTTTTTCTTTTAGTTTTTTAATTGCCAGAAATCTCTCAGACACAATTGGAGCTGAAGAGTTTGGCATATAAAGTGCACTCTGGGAGACGGACTGGCAATGGAAACTGGTAAATTACTAAGCCAAGGCAAGAGGCAGAGTGTGAAGATACACAGGGCTTCTGAGACCAAAGGTTTGCGACCTCTATCTCTCCATTTTACAGGCTAGAGATCTTGCTAAAAGCATTTTTTAATTATTTTCTCCTGTCATATTAAAAAAGACATCCCAGTCCTTGGGGCAGATGGACATTTCACTGGATAGCATGCACTAGGACTTTAAAAAGGGAATACATTCCAATTGATTCTGTAACTTGGCATCTTCTGGGACGTTGGTCCATAGAAATTTGGAGGTACTGTTCCAGTCTTATTTCTTGAATTTGATGTTAGATGACTAATTGGGATTCTTCAGTGCTTTAATTTATTCCCTTTTTCTATGAATAAGGTTCTGGAGAAAATGTAAATGAATGATATTGAACTATCTTTCAGTCTAATGTCAGAGAAGTTGTTGCAAAGAGAAAAAAAGGAAAGCCCTGTGTTTATTACTGTGAGGAATGAAAATCAGTTAATGAAAATGTACCAGAAGTCACTTGGAAATTGAGTTATTCCTGGAAATGTATTCACTCACGGAATAGCCAGAACAACTAGCCTCTAGCAGTAATTATTGTGGCTTAGAATATTTATGATTTGGAAGAGATATTTTGGAATACATGGGCAAACAAACATGGCACATTTTATGTGTGTCTTTTGGGGGGGGTGTGTCATGTGAAAGCCTGAAGAAAACACATTACATTAAAGAGGTGCCATGCTGACTCATGAAAGCAGGTATGTCTTTAACACAACCTATTAAAATAGCCACATCTTGTGCCATAAACTTGAAAAAATGTGCACTTACTTAAAAAGCGTCCGGAATGTATGCATTCCAAGCACCCATTCTGAATATTTTTTGAAGCATGTACAGCCCAAGTAATTATATGTTTACATGAAACACATTCGCTTTAAATGCAAGGTCAAATAATTTTTCCTTACTACGTCTACAGAAGCATAGCATTTGTTTTCAGCTATGTTACACTATGGCATGATGCTATGTCATGCTTCTGTCTGCTTACGAAGGATGCATTTTCATAAAGCCTTGCCCACTTTTTGTTAATGTTTGGCCCTTTTTTTAGAGGCCATAAAGTTGAGTCAGAAAGACACGCTGAAACACTGAACTTTGGAATTGCCATACCTGATGAGACATGCTGGCTACAGAGTCCAGTAACCTATTTCAAGATTATCTGGGAAGACTGAAAGTCGGTGCATTGACTCACCTGATTGTCTTATTGCAGTTTCAGTATTAAAAATCTCACCTACACAGGACAAAGTTATAAGTTAGATCCAAAAGGATGTTAGCTGTTTGCTTACAATCCTATCATCCTTATGTCCCTTTGATTACTGTGAAACTTCTAAGAAGGTAACTGTTAAGTCGTGGGCTCTGGTGAGCAGGAATGATGACACAAGACTGAGTACAGGGAAACCCATTCTTTTATTCTTGCTGGAACTGTACTGGAGCTTGGGCCACACCCAGCCACAATATATAGCCTAGCCCCTAGGTGGCAGCCAATAGGTTTGAACCCACGCTTGCCGCCTGGGGCTGACCAATTGCAGGACCGGAGACGGCCTGTCTGGGTTGCTGGAGAGCCGTTAGCTCCTCCAGCAATGCACGTGGTGTAATACCACAAGCCCAATACATAACAGTAAACATAGGCTTCTACCTTAATGTTCTACTACTATAATATTTTAAAATCTTTCTCTTCAAATCTCTTCTCCTCCTGCAAATAATCAATAGCAGTAATAACAATAGAGAAATACAGAAAGAATGAATTTTTAAATGGAGAGAATTGAGAACCGTTTGAATTAGAGTCACATGCTACAACTTATTTAACCATGGCTTGTTCAGCATAGCTGTTTGGGTTCATAAAGGGCATTTAGCCACAAGCCAGGGTTTACAAACTCACAAAACAAACCATATTATGATATGATGATGAGCAAATTGATGGAATCAGGGCTTTTTTTCTCATAGAACGCTCAGAACGGAGTTCCGGCACCTTTTTTGGATGGAACCTTGTATGGTAGGCAAGGCGGGTTGTATGACATGTGTGAGTTCCGGCACCTTTTTCTTTTACAAAAAAAGCACTGGATGGAATTAATACATATTCTGAACGACAAGGATCTGAAACATAATCTTCAGCATCTCCAAGCAGGGCTGGAAAACACTCCTGTCTAAAACCCACTAAAGAATTGCTACCTGCCCATCTGAATTCCTGTGGAGTCTGGTGGGTTTTCTGTGAAACATCCTGTTCTGGTCTTGCATTGGAAAGTTGGCCGGCACACTCTCAAATCAGGTCAATGGGTCAATTTTAAACCCTTCAAACTGCAGGTAGATAAACTACTAAGGATTGCATTAACATATCAGCAAAACAAACAATGTAACCTGCTTAATCTTAAGTTTCTACCAGAGGCCAAGTATACGCCAGGGACTTCATCTTACAGGTAGTTAATAAAGTTACAACGGCGCTGAATAAAGTGACTTATGACCGTTTTTCACAGTTATGACCTTTATAGCAATCCCCATGATCATGTGATCAAAATTCAGGTGCTTGGCAACTGGTTCACATTTATGACGTGGCAGGGTCCCAAGGTCATGTGATCCCCTTTTGCAACCTTCTGACAAGCAAAGGGGAGGAAACCAGATTCAGTTAACCATCGGGTTACTAACTTATCAACTGCAGTGACTCACTTAAGGACTGAGGCAGGAAAGGTCTTAACATGGGGGAAAACAAATGTCACTTAACAGCAGAACTTTTGAGCTCAATTGTGGTTGTAAGTTGAGGACTACCTGTATTTCTGAAAAAAACAGATTCACAGATCAAGACAAAGATACTGTGTTAAGCCACGGTATAGTTCCTTTATGGGTAACTTAATGAAAGCCAAGAAACTATGGTTAAACCATTCATGTCTTAGTATGGTGTGAAACAGCCTGAATACATAACATTAAGGTACATGTAACAATAGCTTGACTTTACAGTAGAGGTCTCCAACCTTTTTGGTTTGGCGGCCTGGAAAGGGAGGCAGGCACCACTATGTACGTGAGTGTAAATTGGCTGCGCGCATGGGCACATGCGCATGCGCATGGATGCATGCGCGCACACACAGACATGGGCCACTTGTGAGCACATGTGCACACGCAAATGGCCGCACGCAAACAGGGCTGCATGGGCACAAGCGCTGGAAATGTGGCGGCACTAGCACTGGCGGGATGCTATGGGTGGCACTAGTGCCAGTAGGACGCTTGGGGGCGGACTGGTGCTAGTGCCAGCGGGATGCTCGGGGCAGTGCTAGAGCGAGTGTGTGGGGAGATGAGTGCACGCCATCCCTTCACACAGTGCGGTGGCCAAGAGGCCACGGCCCGGTAGTAGGCTGCAGCCCACAGGCTGGGGACCCCTGCTTTACAGTTGATAAAAACAGTAGCTATCTTTTGAGGTTACATTTGTTCATTATTCCATTAATTGAATATAAAAAGTGCTGGACCATATGGTGGGCCATCTGAATAGAATAGTAGTTAATTGGGCTTAGGGCCTGTGTTTAGCCTGTTATGTTTAGCTAGTTTCTGTCTCTGGCTCTACACAAAAAATGGAACACATCAGACCTCCCACAGATATACGCTCCTTCCCTTTTTTGGTTTGGCACTGTACATGTGTTTGCTACAACCCCTTCAGTAGTGCACAGTGTTACATATCAGTTAACACATCTTGAAATACATTTGATTCAGAAATGTTATAATACATTTATAATGCAATATAAATTGTATTATAAGAATTGCTATAATACAATATAAATTTCTCCAAGATTTTGTTGAAAGGCAGAATTTCACTACCATCCTCCTTTCAGCTGGTCTTCCAATCTTAGTTATGCACCCCCATCTATCTAATTCAGGGGTAGGCAACCTCTGCTCTTTTATGACTCATGGACTTCAACTCCCAGAATTCCTGAGTCAGCTGGGAGTTGAAGTCCATGAGTCACAAAAGAGCAGAGGTTGCCTACCTGTGATCTAATCCCTTCCTATTCGAAACGGCTTTCTTCTGGCTACAGCTGATCTGGTCAGCCACAGCAGCAGCTGTCGGAACAGCAAATGCCAGACTGTAATTCATGTTTCAGGAATGTCTCCTATGGGGGTTGAGCAACAACTATCTAGTGCAGTGTTTTTCAGAGTAACTCAAATAACCAGTAATAGAAAAAAGGTGCGGTCAACAGGTTTTCTTTCTTTCCATGTCTTTGAAACAATGCCTGTGGGTTCAGTCAGGAGTTTTATAAGAAGCATAGGCTAAAAGATTAACTCCAGAAAGCCAGCTCATGAGATGTAGAAGGTTGGGACTGAGTGAACTAATGAAATGTAATATAAGGGTAATTGCATCCACTCAGTAATATAGTTCTTTCCTATACAAAAAGACACTAATCACACATGTCAAAATACATCTATCATTTTAAAAACACAAGTTAATACATTTGCAGTTTTAAATATTTTATTGCACTCAGAAAAATATCTATTATATCTTTTGACTAATGAGGAATGAATGTCTAAAGTACGAGGGCAATTCAGAAATAAACCTCCATTTGGTTATCAGTGACAGACACAGATACAGAACTTTTATCATACACATTAGAAAACTACAACATTACATTACTTTTTGTCATAATCGCCATTCAAATTGAGGCACTTGTCATAACATCTTACAAGGTTTGAAATTCCTTAGTAGTAGTCACTTGGCACCAAATCTGGGCTATGGGGGTGGGGTTGATCAAAAAAGATCCCAATGGAACTGCTTCAAAAGTTCTTAGGTGCGTCTAGCTATGTGCGGGCAAGCATTATCATGAACCAACACCACACCGGAAGTGGGGCCATAGAAAATCCCACCAAATGTGAAGATACCAAAGGAGTACTGCTAGCGAAGTTCATGGAGTGTGGTTGGACCATCAGTTCAGAAGCCTACTGTGAAACATTATGAAAAGTCAGACGAGCCATCCATAACAAGCGTCAGGGCATGCTGACTTCCGGTGTGGTGTTGGTTCATGATAATGCTCTCCCGCACACCGCTAGACGCACCCAAGAACTTTTGAAACAGTTCAAATCAGTGGCGTAGCATGGGGGGTGCAGGGGGGGGCCAGCCGCACCAGGCGCAACATCTGGGGGGGCGCTCGCACTCACAGCTCTCTGCCCCTGCCTGGCTCACTCACTCTCTCTCACTGCAGTGCTGGCTGTGCGAATCCGATCCGAGCCGCCGGGTCGCCGCCCACTGTAGAGGGGGGGGTGCCAGGCATGCGGTGCGGTGCAGAGAGAGAGCGAGGGACTATCTGGGGGAGGGACAGAAGGCTAAAGGGAAAAGTTCATTTGGAACTTAGGGGCGCAAATTTCTTGCCTTGCCCCGGGTGCTGACAACCCACGCTACGCCACTGGTTCCAATGAGATGTTTTTGATAAACCCCACTACCACCATAGCCCAGATTTGGTGCCGAGCAACTACTACTAAGGAATTTCAAACCTTGTAAGACATTATGACAAGTGCCTCAATTTAAATGGTGATTATGTCAAAAAGTAATGTAATGTTGTAGTTTTCGAATGCGTATAATAAAAGTTCTATATCTGCGATTGTCTGTCATTGATAACCAAATGGAGGTTTATTTTTGAATTGACTTCATATAGTAAGGAAATGAAAAATGTAGTATGACTCATATGATTTTGAGAAAATGACTTAGTACTAAGACAAGGCCATGAATTCATACATACACTGGGTAAGAGTGATTTGTGAAGTCCTAAACCTTATTGGAGATGGTGGGATTTCCCCAAGAATGAAATTAATGTCCCTTTCCTCTAAGCTAAAAAACTTCTTTTCTGAAAATGTTTTGGCAGAACTTGAGACTTCCTGCCCATGTTGTGTAGATATTTCACTGCTGCTCACAAGGGGAAACTAGAGTGAATTGCACCTGTGGAATCAGGAATTGCTAATTCCATTCTTTTTAGACTAAATAAAATTCCCCATCTTGTTTCCTGACTGAGGTGACCTTTAAATCTACCCTGAGATATGCACTTTTAATGCAGAGTTCTAACTCCTCCTATTATGCACAATATCTCAATAATTTTGTTACTCGTCTCTTTCTCTGCCTCCACAGTGCCATTCGGAAGCTGTGCAAACAATGTTTTCTATGTGGTAAAGCCACTGTAGTTGAGGAAAGATAGGTTGCAAATCTGTTGTGAGAGGTTAGCAAGGCATTTGGGAAAGAAAGCTGCAAAAGATGTATTGTGATCTAGATGTCACTTTTGGTATAATTCTGTAGGAGGTATCCAGAATAGCTATTACGCAGATTCTAACGACTCCATTCCAATGGTTGTAATGTGAGGATGGGGCCATGCTGGTAGGATAGTGAAAGGTTCCATTGGCCCAAAGCTCTTTAATATCTATTTCAAATTGTTGGCCATATGAGTTCAATTTCTCTGTATTATCTGAACTGCGCTATAGAGGAGCTGAGCTATTGTCTTGAATCCTTAATGAGTCAGATGTGGGCCTATAAATAATCTTGGTAGGGTACAGGAATGTTGTGATGTGGAGCCAGGAATAAGTATTCAACAAGCCACGGTTGGAACAACATTTTGTGAAAGAGCAGACATCTCTGTCGATATAGACATTTACTGTATGTGGCTTCAGTGAATTGGAACACTTCTGATCTGATCAAACTGCAGCCATTCCTGGACAGGGATAGCCTGATCATATTAATCTGTTACCCTGGTGTGGCCATATTGTATCATTCTGCAGGAATTATGTAGAGGGGCATCCTCATATACTGTCAAGCCCACTTCAGGATGCTGATGCCTGGCTTTAAATCTCACAGAAGATTTAAGATCCAAATATCTGGAGGAGTACCTCTTCCTCTTGTATTTTAAGCCCTTCAAAGTAAGTCCTTGTTCCTTGTTAAGTTTACATAAGATGTAAAGAACTACAACTAGGATCAATTCAATGTTCTTTTTGATGCTGAATTTAAAAAAAAACAACTTGTTTGCCTTGGCATTTTAACAGGGTTCCTCCCTGTTCAATAGCCATGCCTCTTAATTTTATTGTATCATTTTTTTTGGTATTTATGTACAGTGGGTGGAAAATTATTTGATCTCCTGCTGATTTTGTACGTTTGCCCACTGACAAAAAAATGATCAGTCTATAATTTTAACAGTGAGAGACAGAATAACAAAAAATCCGGCCAAGGCAACAAAGGAAGGGCTCAAGAAGAAGCACATTAAGGTCCTGGAGTGGCCTAGCCAGCCTCCAGACCTTAATGCCATAGAAAATCTGTGGAGCGAGCTGAAGGTTCGAGCTGCCAAATGTCAGCCTCGAAACCCTAATGACTTGGAGAGGATCTGCAAAGAGATGTAGGACAAAATCCCTCCTGAGATGTGTCCAAACCTGGTGGCCATCTACAAGAAATGTCTGATCTCTGTGATTGCCAACAAGGGTTTTGTCACCAAGTACTAAGTCATGTTTTTGTGAAGGGGTCAAATACTTATTTCACTCATTAAAATGCAAATCAATTTATAACTTTTCTGAAATGCGTTTTTCTGGATTTTTTGTTGCTATTCTGTCTCTCACAGTTAAAATAAACTTACAATTAAAATTATAGACTGATTATTTCTTTGTCAGTGGGCAAACTTACAAAATCAGCAGGGGATTAAATACTTCCCCCCCCCCACTGTATACATGTACACACACACACACACACACACACACACACACACACACACACCTCATTGGGTCATCCATATTTCCTTACCTAAACGGAGAAACAGAATGACCACAGGCAGATTGCTATGGTTTGAGTTTTAAAATTAAAGTAGAAAATATCATTTTTTTAAAAAGAAGAAAGATGTATAGCAAGATACATGTAGATGCTTTTTGTTTAACAAAGGATGCTTTTGATGACAACATTTCTGGTGGATCTGCCATTCTTTTTACCACAGTGCTTGCTGTACATTGCCATTCTTACCTCAGAACAGTTTAAAACCCCTGCCAGCTTCTCCAGTGAGTTGCAAGAAGCTGTCAAAGACAGATTAAAAATAGGATCATGTGAGTTTCTGAGGACTAGGGCAGGACTGATCTTCCATGATTTCTGGAAGCTGAAGAAGGAGCCAGTCTATTCTCAGTTGGAAGGAAGCAATTGAAAAATGAAACAGATGGGCAAGGACAAAGCTATAGTAGCTAATGCATTTGACTGACTCCAGAGAGGTCCAGTTTCTACTCCATCTGCAGTCTTACCATCCCTCTTGGTGACTTTCAGCCCAACATACCTCACAGGGTTGTTGAGAAGTAATGTAAACAGATGGAGCACTATATATGTGCCTTGAGTTCCTGAACAAAGATGGGGTGTAGATAGATGATGCAGATACAACAGAAGGAACACATAAAGCAATAAAAATATCCAGGCCTTTCTTCATGTACCTTAAAGTTGTTGGTTCTTTAAGAGCCACATGATGAATGAATTCTTTGCTGCTGGGTGGGGGAGGGAGCAAGGGATTATGAGACTGGCTGGGAAACTGTCACAGAACATTGAAAATGAAAATCGCATTACCATAGCAGCAGCCCAGCAGTCACAACTTCTCCAAATTTTATTATTTCAGGAGTCATGGGTCCTGGATTTTGAATACATTCAGTAAGTTAACCCACTTGAGGTACCATGATTCAAAAATTGTTGTTCTATTTTACACCATTTTGCCCAGTTCTAGGTCATGACAATGAGAGGATGGATGGATGGATGGATGGATGGATGGATGGATGGATGGATGGATGGATGGATAAAATAATTTGTATATTCCTCTGGGATTCTTAGAGGACCTATGTATTCATTTCAATGAATTTTTATTTGCCATTCCTTCATTATTTGCCATTCCTTTATTTGCCATTCCTTCATTATGATCGCGACAAATTATAAGTATGGCACTTACAAAGAATAGCTTTTCTTTTCTTTAAACAACAGTTCACAAAATTATATTTTATGTGTTTCCTTAATGTTTGCTAGAAACAAGCTTATTATCCAAACATGCAGTCTCCTGTACCCTGTTTTGAGGACTTGTGGTTAATGTTTAAAAACATTATAAAATCCATAATGTTGGGTTAATGTTTTTTTTAAACAACAACAAAATAATAAATATCTATAGTGATTCTCAGTCATCCAGGTAAAGTTGTCCCAAAGGTACTTTTTTTTCCAGAGGCAACTGGACTTTCTTGTGCTTCTTTTGAAGATGTTTTGCTTCTCATCCAAGAAGCTTCTTCAGCTCTGACTAGATGGTGGCAAGTCTTTTAAAGAAACACAAGAAAATCCAGCTGCCTCCTGAAAAAAACACCTTTGAGACAAAATAATAAGTAAATTAATGTGTAGTATTTAGTATGTAAAAGGGTTTTGAGGGGGGGAGGTTTCTCCTTTGTGAATTACATATCAAAGACCCATTTTGGGGTTATATAATAATATAATTTGTTCATATTTGATTAAATATATGCAAGATAGTATTGGTTTAAGATCCTATTGAACCTTACAAAGATCGAACAAGGATGCTTTAAGAAAAGATTTGCTGCTTACAGTACAGTACCTTCCTTAATGAATTGTAATTTCATTAGTATGCTATTGTTTTGTTCAGACTGCAACTCTGAGACACCTGAAAAATAGAAAATATAGTTCTACTGCAAAACATTAGTGAATAGATACTAATTAATCAAGGTTTCTGTTGTCTCTTAATCTATACTATTTTTGCTTGTCATTCTGTAGGGTACAAACCATTTTTTAAAAATTCCATCTGCCAACTCTCAGACAATTATTCACACCAGACCCTGCAATTTTTGCTTATGAGGTTTTTCCCCCCCAAAAGAAGAATTTGTAATGAGAAGATTGTGCATTTTCTCAGAACTAAGCTGCAGTACGGCATTTTATTCTTAAGAAAATGCAAATATGTTCCTAATGTGCCCAGTTAGTTCATTAGAAGACAATGGCCATATAATCTTTTGGCACAAGTCCCAGTTTTCACAGCCAATTTGGCCAATGGTGAAGGATGCTTGTTATTCAGTAGCATCTGTAGAAACATAGGTTATCTACCCTGATTTAGCACAGAGCTCTTACTGCCTCTCTGACCCACCCATTACCACTTTGCAGCTGCATTGCACATCTGGTCTATTCAAGCAGCTGAATAAAATCCAGGGGTTACAGAATAGCCAGCAACATCTCATCGCTTCATCATACATTTTGATGTGTTAAAAGCTTCCATTTTAGAAGAAAAAGAGCAGTGGTGGGATTCAAATATGTGAACAACCGGTTCTCTGTGTGGATGTGGTGTCCGGAAGTCCCTTCTGGGCCTGGGCAACAAAAAATTAGCTACCGGTTCTGCTGAAGTGGTGCGAACCGGCTGAATCCCACCACTGAAAAAGAGTCCACCGCTCTTCCTGTCAAGTTAGTTTCTATTTGCAGAAGGCTGGATTCTTTTATTTTCTTTCCAGATGGGAAGCATTTAGATGTGATATTCCTCTGATCTAAAATAATAAACCTACCCTGCATATCAAAACTGTGCCATCTTATTCCCATCTCATTCCAATGTGCTACTGAGACAAACCTGAGGCAGATTTTTTTTTTCAATAAGAGCATTGTTAATGAATAATTGAATTTTACACCTTCACCTCAGCAGCTCAAGCAGTATATGTTTCAAGAGTCAATCATGGAACTGTCTATATTTTCCTGGTATTTTATCTGGTTGTGTCATTTAATGGTCTATATCTTTCTTCACAACTCCTAGATTCTAACACTTAATATTTGACCAATTAAATTACCATTATGGGGTGGAACTGTCAAAGCATTGAAATAATACAAGGTCTGGAAAATAGAAAGAAGAGGAGGAAGAGGGGTGGATATATGAATCTTTCTTTCTTTTTTTTTAATTAAAGAGTTTTACAAAAAAGAATTTTACAATACATATCCCCAAAACCCACCCGCCCCAAACCACCCCCCTCCCCCCCACTTCCCAGAGCTGAATACAGGGTCATAGATATAATAATCATATTCTAACTAAAATTATCCATTATAAAATTAACCAAATTCATAATGTGCTTTAACTCCCCTTTAACATTGATACATTCAAATTATTAAAAACATAATAATAATAACTTAAACAAAAATATAATCAATACTAATACTAAAATTAATAACAATCTAAAATCTACGATATATGAATCTTTCAAGGAGTAACATGAGGGGGAAAATGAAATAAAATGTCTGATACAGAATTTGTATACCGAAGACAAAGTCAGAGATAGTAGCTTCTATAGAATCTTCTTTGGAGAATCTCCATTACACTAGATAATGTCCCATAAAAGTTAATTGGCTGTGTACCATGGAATAAAATTTAGAAAGTAGTAGATGATGGGTAATGCTGAAGGAAGAGTAATGTGCATAGTGCCAGAGATTTTAACATGCTGTTTTCCTAGAAGTTGGCATAGAGCTGAATCCAGCTATCACTGAAGTCTCCTAAATCATACTGTTTTTAATGAAACATTTCCTCCCAATTTAAATAAATGGGGCTTTTAAAATAATTAATTCTATCTGGTTTGTGCTCCTATTGCCTAAGGAGCCATGAAAACATTTGACTCAAAATAGGTAACACACAAAGAATCAAAAGTTGGAGAAGAAAATCACATGGTAATAAGTTAGCCTTTCAACTTTTAATGATATAATCCAATTAGAGAAAATTTTAAGAATTTAAGAACTAGAGTTTATTATCTATTTTTCTAAAGATCTATCAATGAGTTTTAATTAAATAAGAAGTTCTGGTTCTGATCCTATGTATCTTTAGAGTAGGCCCAGTCAGTAAGCCTAACTAACTTTTGAATCAGTGTGCCCAACAATGGAATAAAAACCAGAGCAATAGGTATTTCCAATGGATTCAAACTTACTTGAATCTGTTAAAAGTACATGAAGAAGATCAGTCAGCATTAATTACAAAACCAACCAGACTAACATAAATCTCTTGATACATATTCCATGCCATCTGGAGAAAATATATTTGAGTTTATTGCACGCTTATAAAATATTATAAAATACTGTTATCTATCATTGTCCAGCCAACTTTCTAGTGATTCCCATGGTATAAAAATATTTCTTTTATAGCAATCCTTCAATGATAAATAGAGATACTTGCAGATTGGGGAAAAAACTAAAATGAAGAATCCAGTAAAGCAAAACCAATTATTAATTTGTCTTCATAGTGGGACAATAATATCATTTTTCAGTAGCAGTCCTCAACATGTTGCCCTATAAATATCTTAAACTTCAATGTACTCTCCAACCATCATGGAAGGACAAGATAGCTCCTTTGTACTAGTCTTCTTCTATTCCTACACTGCTGTATTTCACCTGACAATGTTCATGTTTTGATTGAATAGTATATATGCAATAAATGTTGTGTAAAATTAGCTTCTTCTTTGGTTTTCAGTCTTTGTAAAAACAGAAGGTGTACTAGCACAATTTTCTTGGCTTGCTGGTCAACAGCTTTTAAATTATATTTGGTCTTCATTGAACTATGTTCAATTTTTAATTGAAAAGCATAAAATGGAATTCTGAACACACTAAAAGAGCCTAGTAATAGATACATGGGCCAAATACAAGGAAAAAACTAGAAAGTGAGTAGGAGGAGTTGGACAAATATGAAAAGCTCCAGGAAAATAAGAAGGGAGTGAGCTGAAGATCACCAAATAATTGTCGGAAAACTTAGTATATTAATCTATTTCAGGTTAAATACTATAACTAGTCCTTCTTAGCAATAATTGGATTGGGGAAAGTCTATTTCATTAGATTTTCCTAGCTTCCATTTGGAGAAAAAGAATTATATTAACTCACTAATTTTTCATGGGTATTTCTCAACAAAAAAAAATGTAACATTTTAGGTGGAAATACAAGGAAACTTTTATTCACATGGAAACATCCAAATTATCTGATCCTGCTTCTAGCCGTTTTTAGTTGGTAGGTTGACCTGGCCTGGCTTTGTCAATCTTCTTGGTGCATTGAAAAGAAAGTCAAGAAATGAAAGTGCCTGTTTCAGATACCGAGAAAACTGAGAAAGTAAGAAAAGTTGAAGTTCTAAAAAGACCCTTTTTCACCGAGCTTGGTAATAAAGACGATCCATCTCTTCATTACCATGCTACACATCCACCTCAGTTAGACTTCACAAAAGGGGGGAAAAGCGGTCTTTATAGTTGTACATGATTATATTTTCCTTTTGTATTGAGTTCAAAGTCTTTTCTTTAAAAAAGCATGGGTAGATTGCTCACAATGTAATGGGCCATTCCCAGGAAATGAGGGGGAAATGGCCTTTGCGGTTTTATATGAATACAATAGGTTATGTGTAAAAAACAGCTTTAAAAAACTAATGCATATTAGCTTCGAACAGCCATTTTCTAACACCGTGTGGCTCTTCCAGTAGAGCAGATGAATGGAGGTATAGAAGAAGAAACCTTCAGTGACAAAGAGATAAAGGCTTAGCTAAAAGGACCTGGATCTCTGTTTCAGGCAGCTCTATAGGTTCCATCAGGAAATGAGTTATTAAGAGTAATGAAATCAGAGATCGACGATACAAAAACTTTTCAGATCCTTCAGAACAAGGCAATGATACCAGCCTTTTACTTCTCCACTTTGTAATGATTTCCTTTGAATGGCGGTTCTGAAAAAGCTGCGAGACGTCTTCCTGTTAGTGCTTTTTCATCTGTTCCAAACATGGGCCAATAATAACCCCAAACCTATTCTTCCCTTTCTTTTTTTTTAAACATATATTGCCTATAATGACTATCAATTATCTAGTTAATGCCTCCGATTTGAGAAAGAGTTAGAGCTCCTCTGTGCTGCCGCCAGATGCCAATGTAGAAGTTTGATAAGATAGAGTTTTACACAATTATTACTTTCCCAAGTCTATCATCCATTGTGGAAAGAAAAGCATATCAACACTGCGAAATGTTAGCAAAAATCGTGGTCAATTGTTCCCAGTGCTTTTTTTGTAAAAGAAAAAGGTGCCGGAACTCACACGTCATACAACCCGCCTTGCCTACCCTACAAGGTTCCATCCAAAAAAGGTGCCGGAACTCCGTTCTGAGCGTTCTATGAGAAAAAAAGCCCTGATTGTTCCTAACAGCTTTAGAAACAACTCTTCCATTGAAAGAAGTGGTTCCTTTTAAGTCTGGCATTTGCAAAAAAAAAAGCAGGAAAACATGCTAAATGGCTTTCAGAAGAACTCTTCTGCTTTAATGACCTCACCAGCTAAGCTTAAAGTTAATAGGTTGAATTAATAACTCAGACTGTTTATTTATTTTATTAATTTTTTTATGCTACTCATCTTCTCTATAAAGTGACTCTTGGTCAAAAGTCCCCTACAAATTTTTGGCCTTTTGGCTGCCTTTATCTATTTGCTTATTACAATTAAGGCTGTCCAATAACTAAAGAACTATAGAATATGTAAGGAATGGATAAATTAACATTAAAAAATAATAATAAATAGGCAATCTTTCTCAATACGATGAACTATTGGAGAGATATTAGAGGCATTGGTCCAACATATCTGATGGCACCAAATTGACATAAAATGTGTTATACAATCTTACTATATTGATATTTTTGGAGTTTTCTTCCATAGTCCAAATTCACAAAATGTCCCCAGTTTTTCTCAGATTTTGCCCTGCGAAAATCAGCAAGCTGTTTAAGAACGGATCTTTAAGATCTTTTTAGTTCTTTGCTTCTGTCCCATTGATTTGCCAAAGACTCACACGATTGGCACTAACGGAGTTCAAGGAATGTTTTGAAATTTTGAGTCTCAAAATTGTATCAGTACAGCTGTGCAGCCAGTTGAAATGGCTGCCTACAATTACACTGAATAAAATGGAAATAAAATAAGCCTGGAAAGCTCTGCCTTTATGGAAACTTGGCAGATGTTGACATTTTAAATTAGAAGTTTGTTGGACGGATGTAGTGTGTTTATTTATTTATTTATTTTATTTTTGGAGCAATGCACATGGTCATATTTATATAGCAGATGCAATTTGTGTCATAGAAGATAAGACGGAAGAGGTCATGGTTGCAATAGCCCTTGGCAGCTCCACTTGGCAGCATTTACATATAATTAAGACGAAACAATGATTATCTGACGAAACTAATGTAATGTCATTATCTGGGCTTACAAACGTACAATTTAAATGCACAGTTTGACTCACAAAGATCTAGGAAGGAGGAAAATTTGGCTGGGGAAAATCTCAAGATATACTTAAAAAGTCCAAAATTAGTATTTTCCACTATTAGTTTCTAATGGAACGGCATATTTTACTGTAAGTATGTAGAGCTAAGATTCCTTCAAGCATGTAAGTAATTGCCTTTTTCCAAGTCAGTACTGATCAATTAAAAAGATGATCACAGAACTGGAAGAAATTTTAAAGGTTATTTAGCCCAAAATCCTACTCTGTGCAGAATCCATTACAGCGTCTCTGAAAGATGAGCAGCATCTGCTTAAAGACCTCTAAAATCAGAGAATTTACCTTTTCAGATGGTAGACTCTCCCACCAGTTGACAGCTCTATCAGAAAGAAAATATAGTGTTGGGTTGTTTTTTTTAAAAAAAATATTCTTTGCCTGACAACATTGCTATAAAACCAATCAGTTATGTCATTATATTGTAAGAAATGGCTAAAATGTAGAAGCATATATCAACTGGTGCTTTTATCTTAATTACATTAATGTACATTCCTCCAATCTCTGGGTTTGCAGAAGAGTTAGCCAGCATGATAGACAGATGCAGGATTCACTGTTTTCATCAAATGCATTCTTTTCATATGTGCATGTGATATCATAACATGAGCTCAAAAGATGGAACTTGCATTGCATTGGTAAGTGACTATTTTCATCATTCCTCTTGCCCTTTGGTGGCATCAGAACTCTCTCTCTCTCTCTCTCTCTCTCTCTCTCTCTCTCTCTCTCTCTCTCTCTCTCTCTCTCCCCGTCCCTCCCTCCATCCCTCCTGCCTAGGTCTCAGTAATGTGGGTAGCAATGGATGCAGTTTCTGCAACTGGATGGGAGAAAAGTAAGAGAAAATTGTTACTGAATTCCCCTGGCTTCATTTGTCTTTACCTCAAAGTGCCACCTGCCAGGAGGGGAAAAAAATCCACCAATAATTTTCCTTAGCATAGAATTGGTTGAGGAGGAGACAAATCTGACTGATCAAAACTCTGATCTGGTTTTGCACAATTGTTTGGCATAGATGCATTCAAAAGAAGCTGGAGTATCAGCTAAGATTTGGATATAGTTTTAGTAGTATCCTGTTGAAAGAAAAATCAGGTCCAGTTCCAAGCCAGGAGAAAAAAAATGGACGAGCAGAACCAACAACAGCATGTAGTTCTGAGACAGCTGACAAAATGCAGTTGAGAGTAGGTGGGTTTTATACCTTCTTTGTGGCTTTGTATCTGAGATTTCTGTTCCTATGCAAAAACATGTCCTTTAATATTCTAATGGCTGTTGCCAGATTCCCAAGGGGTTATGTAGGGGTCATGGCTGGCTCTATAGACAAAAGGGGAAATGCAAATCCAAGGTGTATAACAAAATCTTTAGTGCAAATCTCAGGTTACAACATCAGATACTTCTCTTTTTCCCTAAGCATTTACTGTCTCGTATTCAAGCTAGTACATTTCTAATTATATCAACTCAATAAAAACCTCATTATTACATTTATCAATAAATTTTTAGCTTATACATATCTTAATTACATTCAATCTTTGTAAACAATCCATATCCTGTTATTATTTTTACATAATTTTTAATTTCTCATCAATATTCCAATTTAACCTTTAATGTCCATAATTTTCAAACTTTGGGTAACCAGGATTTCCCTTATCTCACTTCATCACAAACTATAATATCCAAAATGCACATTTTACCTATTTAAATGTAATCTTCTTCTATTTCTTAAAGGTTATCTATTTCCCACCATATTAAATCATCTACTTAATAATACAATATCCCCTTTGATAAATCAAAACCATTATATATATTCTCTGGGTTAATCAATAAATCAAACATATTCATGATGATTAATTTTCTTTTCCCTTTTAAATCTAATTTTACAATATTAAACAAATCGAGTCTTATTTTCAACTGATTTCCAACTATTTTGAATCTAATAACCAAAATTCCCCTTATCTCAACATCTCCCTTTAACCCTCTAATTGACAATATAAAATCCCCTCTAATAAATCAAAGGTCCATTTTTTTCAACCTTATTCTAGCTTTCTTCCTTTGCCAACTAGGCTTCCATATCAGCACTTTTAGATCATCAAATAAATCTCCCTCCATTCTTATATATGTTATTTGAATTAAAGGAGACCATTTGATTGCCAGTTTTCTGGAAGGACTAGCCCAGGGGTAGGCAGCCGTGGCTCTTTTATGACTTGTGGACTTCAACTCTCAGAATTCCTGAGCCAGCCATGCTGAAGGGAAAGGGAGAGTTTCCAAGCTGAGTCATGCTGGCTCAGGAATTCTGGGAGTTGAAGTACACGAGTCATAAAAGAGCCAAGTTGCCTACCCCTGAACTAGCCCATTTGTATTCATTAAATTGTTGCCCTGTTATTCCAGTCCCCCATGTTTGCTGTGGTATATTTGTCTTCAATTCAATCTGTTCTTCTTCTCAGATTTCTTCTGATTTGTATAGAAAGTCATTTCCATTTTCAGTGTTGTCACTTCCTTATCTGGATTTTCCATCAGCTGTACTTGTTGGTCAATTAAGTCCTCTGTCCTGATTGTTCCACTTCTTCTTTTATTTTCTGCATTGTTGGTTCTTTGGTTGTAGTCAAAATTTGGCTTTGTGCATCTAAGCTGGCATCTTGATCTTTTATTTTAGGTCTCATTTTATCACAAGCTGAAAGAATAGTTTCATGTATTGCTTTCAACATGGAAATAATCTTTTCCTGGTCTTCATCCATCTCTTTCATGTGTTTGTAAATAATCTTTCTAGTAAAAGTTGTTTGTTAAGCAAAATTCAGTAAAGGTTTACATTCATAGTTCAAGTAGGCCAATTTTACTGCCCAGCTGTTCTCTTACAGTTGAGTCTCTCACAGATGGTGCCAAGGTCAGGAAAGTCTTATCTAGGTTCTGGGCTTTGAGCGAAGTCTCTTTTTAGGAAATAACAAATTGCCATACCAAGCTTCACCACAAGATGTCACCGGTACCATTTAAGGTTTTTTAAGTCCCGAATTTTTCTAGGTTTTTTTCCCAATTTTATTTCTTTTTTGCAGATAAAAACAAGAGTCTCCAGTAAAAATAGGAAAAATTTTGGTCCCCAAGTTTCAGGAACATATAAATCCAATTAGATTAAAATTGTTCTTTTTGATACTTTGATTCCCCTGGACAGTCAGATGCTGCTATTCTTAGAGGGTGTGATAGAAATTCCCTTCCCTCTCTCCTCACAGGGGGAAGATACTTCAAAAAGCTTTTACAGGAAGGGAAGGTATTTAGGGTAAAGAGAAAATAAGATCTCACCCAGTTTCATCCACGTTGCTTTCAAAGTGCTCAGTAGTAAGTTTGACTTTGGCTGTCAGCAGCTTGGTGACGGGCCATATTGCTATGGCCAGTCTTTTCCCCTTTGGTTTGAAGAGCTGCCCTGGATCGAGAGGAAGGGCTGCCACCCTTCCACGATCAAGCAGGGGTCCTCTCCTTGCTCATTGCCCCTACAGGATGACTTTTGACCCTTTCCAGGGTCCCCCAGCAGGATAAAACCAGATGCTGGAGACGGAGCTTGCCTCCATGCGTCCGCCAGTGCCACGATGGCAAACCGGAAGTCTGTTCTCTTTTGGGCCATGGTTTTGATCTATACTTCTCTATTTTCTCTACTTTATAGCTTTCTTCAAGCAGGGCATATGCCACTCTGAAATCCCAAACCTCTGGCTACCTAAATCAGAATTACATATGAATAATTATTTCCTCAACATGCCATTATTATTATTAGGCATGAGTAAACTTACTGAGAATTCCTCTTGAATGCTTTAAAATTCTAATTTGTTTTTAGATCCTTTTTGTGGCCCTTAGAGGTTCTCTTTCATAATCTTTGTTTTAATATTAAGAATTGTTATAGACTTCCGGCTTGGCATCGTGGGGCCGCAGATGCAGGAAGACAAGTTCTGTCTTTCGCGTTCAAATTCATTCTGCTGGGGGACCCTGGAAAGGGTCAAAAGTCACCCTGTAGAGGCGACAAGCAAGGAGGGGACCCCTGTTTGATCGTAGGAGGGCAGCGGCCCTTCTGTTTGATCTGGGGAAGCCCTCCAAACCAATGGGGGAATGACTGACCATAGCAATATGGCTGGTCACTAAGCTGCTGACAGCCAAAGTCAAAAGCACCACCAAGCAACTTTTAAGCAACGCGGATGAAACTGGGTGAGAACAGATCCTCTCTCTTTTCTTTTCTTTTCTTTTCTTTTCTTTTCTTTTTTTCTTTTCTTTTCTTTTCTTTTCTTTTCTCTTTTCTTTCCTGTAAAAGCTGCCCAAAGCATTTTTCCCCCTGTAAGAAGAAAGGGAAGGGAATTTTTACCCCACCCTCTAAGAAAAGCGGCAACTAACAACCCAGGGGAAATAGAGCAACTATGAAAACAATTTTAATTTGATTGGATGTATATTCTTTTGAAACTTGGGGACTAAAAGTATTCATTTTCTCATTGGAGACGTTTGTTTTTTATTTTTTTTTAAAATAAGACTCGAAAAACCACCATATAAATTTTGGACTTAAAAAGGTTAAAACGGCATTGGTAACATCTTGTGGCGAATTATGGTATTACAATTTGTTATTGCCTATAAGAGACTTGGCTTGAAGCCAAGACTTCAGATAAAATTTCTTTGACCTTGACAGTTACCACCTTTGAAAAACCCAGCTGCAAAGAAGGGACTTCTGGGTGGCTTATCCAGCCTGCTTGAACTATGAATGTAAACTTTTACTGACTTTCAGAGCTATACCTGGGGAATTGCTTTCCTATTTCCCTACATGAGATGCATATGTTATTGTATGAGATGATGGAACATCTTGGATTATAAACTCTTACTTGATAAACAATTTCTACTATAAAGACCACCTATAAAATGTGAAATAGATGTTCCTTAACCAGCTACAAAAGACAAAAAAATATTTTTCACATTTGATTCTTCAACTTAACATACTGTCAAGAGAATATGGATGAAGGTCAGGAAAAAACCCTTTCCACATTGAAATCAACACATGAAACCATCCTTTCAGCTTGTAACAAAATAAGAAGCAACATAAAGGAACAAGGTGCTAGCTTAAATATACAAACCCAGATCTTGACTACAACCAAAGAACTAACAATGCAGAAAACAAAAGGAAAATTGGAACAACTAAACACTAAGACAGAGGACACAACTGACCAACAGACCCAACCAACTGAAAAATGAGAAAAGGGAGTGACAACATTGAAACTGGAAAAGACTTTTTACAAATTAAGAAATCAGAAGAAATTTGAGGAAAAGGAAGAAGAGCAGACTGAATGGAAGATAAACCTATCAGGACAATTGTGGGAAATTGGAGTAATAGGGAGGTGATTTAATGAATACCAATGGGCTTGTTCTTCCAAAAAAACTTCAGCCAAATGGTTTTTCTTATTCTAAATAATATATATAAAAATAGCGGGAGAACTAATTGATAATTCAAAGGCACTGACATGGAAGGTTAGTTGGCAAAGGAAGAAAGCCAGAGTAAGGCTGAAGAAAATAATGGCTTTGATTTATTAGAGGGGATATTATATTACTAATTAGATGGTTGAATATTGTGGAAAATAGATAACATTTAGAAAATAGAGTACCATTATAATTAAATAGGTAAGATGTGTAACTAGACTATTAGACTTTGGTATGAAAAAGGAAAAAGGGAGAAGTTGAGATAAGGGAAACTTTGGTTGCCTAAATATAAAATACTTGGAAATCATAAATAACAATTTTAATTTGAATATTGATAAGAAATTAAAGCCTGGAAAAGAAAGCAATAACATGACATTGATTGTATATAAGGATTGGGTGCAAATTTATTTATTTATTTATTTATTTATTTATTTATTTATTTATTTATTTATTTATTTATTTATTTTTATAAACCGCCCTTCTCCCGAGGGACTCGGGGCGGTGTACAGAGTAAGGTGGTAAACATAATGAAACAATACTGAAAAAACAATAGTCAAAACAAACTGGGACCCCAATTAGAGCTATCAGGCCAGGCCGGACTGCTGGAAAAGGTAAGTTTTTAAGTCGCGCCGGAAGGTGCGGAGGTCGGGGGCCATCCGGATTTCAGTTGGTAAGCAGTTCCAGAGGGCTGGCGCACCCACTGAGAATGCCCTCCCCCTGGGGGCCACCAGCCGACATTCCTTGAGTGGTGGCACCCTGAGGAGGCCCTCTCTGTGGGAGCGCACAGGACGGTGGGGTGTTGACATTGGCAGAAGGTGCTCCCGTAGGTAGTCCGGACCCATGCCATGTAGGGCTTTGTATGTCATTGTTAGCACCTTGAACTTCACTCGGAAGGCAACCGGAAGCCAGTGCAGCGCACGGAGGAGAGGTGTGATATGGGAGTATCGGGAGGCTCCCAAAAGTGTCCGTGCCGCTGCATTTTGCACCAGTTGAAGCTTCCGAGTGGATCTCAAGGGCAGCCCCATGTAGAGAGCGTTACAGTAGTCTAGGCGAGAGGTCACAAGGGCATGGGTGACTGTACGTAAGGCATCCAGGTCCAGATAAGGCCGTAGTTGGCGCACCAGTCGAACCCGGGAGAAGGCCCCCTTGGTCACAGCTCCTATGTGATCTTCCAGGGATAGCTGCGAGTCTAGGAGGACACCCAGGTTGCGGGCCCTATCAACAGGGGGTAGTAACTCATCCCCGATGTTAAGGGGTGGGATGCTCTGAGTATCCTGGCTTGCCGGTACGTACAGCCATTCAGTCTTGTCCGGGTTCAGTTGAAGCCTGTTCCTCCCCATCCATTCCCGGACCGCTTTCAGGCAGCGGGACATCACGTCGAGGGCATCACTGATGCTGTTTGGAGTTGAGATGAAAAGCTGGGTGTCATCAGCATACTGATGGTACCCTACTCCAAAGCTACGAATGATCTCACCCAGCGGTTTCATGTAGATGTTGAACAGGAGAGGCGAGAGGACCGACCCCTGAGGGACTCCGCAAACGAGAGGCCTCGGAGTCGACCTCTGTCCCCCTGCCAGCACCGATTGCGAGCGACCCTGGAGAAAGGAGGAGAACCAACGCAGAACCGTGCCTCCCACTCCCAGTCCCCTGAGGCGCCGCAGCAAGATACCATGGTCGATGGTATCGAAAGCCGCTGAAAGGTCTAATAAGACTAGGACAGAGGAATGGCCCCTGTCCCAGGCTCTCCAGAGATCATTCATCAGAGCGACCAATGCCGTCTCCGTGCTGTAGCCCGGCCTGAAGCCCGATTGGCATGGGTCTAGATAAACCGCTTCATCCAGGACCTGAGGAAGTTGGTGCGCCACCACGGTCTCAACAACCTTCGCAAGGAAGCGAAGATTGGAGACTGGACGAAAGTTATTCAATGAGGATGGGTCCAAGGTGGGCTTCTTGAGGAGAGGTCTCACCACCGCCTCCTTCAAGGCGGTGGGGAAGTGACCCTCACTCAGAGAAGCCGAGATGACCGCTAGGAACCAGCCTCGTGTCCCCTCTCGAGCCGCATAAGCCAGCCAGGAAGGGCACGGGTCCAGTAAGCATGTGGAGGAGCTCAACCTCCTCATAATCCTGTCCACTTCCTTAGGAGTCACAGGATCAAATTCCTCCCAGATGACGTCGACAAGACTGTCCATGTCCTGTTCTTCCAACTCTGCCCAGTTGGAGTCCAAGCCGGTTCGAATCCGAGCGATTTTATCCAACAGATATTGACCGAATTCCTCGGCTCGACCCTGCAAGGGTTCTTCCCTCACCTCTTGGTTCAGTAGGGAGCGAGTCACCCTGAACAAGGCAGCCGGGCAATTATCTGCGGACGCGATGAGGGTGGAAAAGTAGTTGGATTTTGCCACCCTTATCGCAGCGAGATAAGACCTGGTGAGGATTCTTAATCGCAATCGGTCGGATTCGGATCGACTGGATCTCCAACGGCTCTCTAGGCCCCGTCTCCGACGCTTCATCTCCCGGAGCTCCGCGGTGAACCATGGGGCTCGCTGGGATCTGCGCCGGGTCAGAGGCCGCAGGGGTACAACTCGGTCCAGAGCCTCCGTGGCTGCCTTTTCCCAGGCTTCCACTAAGGCATCCGCCGAGCTGTGAGCAGGGAGTGCATGTGCGTCCTCAAGCGCTGCCTGGAACCTATCAGGGTCCATTAGGCACCTAGGGCGGTACCATCTGGTTGGCACCGCGCACCCACGGCGGGGGGTGGCAAAGGGGAAGTCTAGCCGTAGGAGGTGATGATCGGTCCATGACAGGGGCGTAACGGTCGTGGCACCCCCACCGATATCATCACGCCACCGTCCAGACAAGAACACCAAGTCTGGGGTGTGGCCTCCCTCATGAGTCGGTCCAGAAATTATTTGCGACAGGTCCATGGCCGCCATGGAAGCCATGAACTCCCGAGCCAGTTCGGACGATCCTCCCAGGGACGGTAGGTTAAAGTCGCCCAAGACCATGAGTTTTGGGAATTCAACCACCAACCCTGAGAGGATATCGAGTAGCTTAGGCAGGGCTGCCGCTGCACGATTAGGTGGTAGGTACGTCAGCAGCAGGCCCAACTGCGCCCCTGGGCCGTATCTCAGAAGGAGAGACTCACACCCGACTATCTGGGGGACGGTGGTCTCTTGCGGGCTAAGGGATTCCCTGATGATAACTGCCACACCCCCGCCCCTCCCATGGGCCCGAGGCTGGTGCAGCACCTGGAAACCTGGCGGGCAGAGGTCAACCAGAGGGACACCACCCTCTGGGCCCAGCCAGGTTTCCGTGATGCAAGCCAGGTCCGCGTGCTCGTTCTCCACTAGGTCATGAACGAGGTGAGCCTTGTTAGCTACGGACCTGGCATTTAGGTAGACCAGCCTGAGCATAGGAGGCTGCACACCTTCGCTCCCGGGTCCTCGGGGGAAGTACAGAGGGTCGGAGCGTTTCACCGCTTGTACAGAGCGGAGATGACACTCCCGGTGACGATACGGCCCTCTGTTTGTGCACCTTCTGCCGTTCCCCACCATCCTGGGAATAGGCTGTTCGTCAGTTCGCCACTGGGCTTTGTCGGCGACTGGTCCTCGTTTTTCACCATCGCGAATGGTCGTAGGCCTGGCCTGCGCTATGGTAGGTGGAAGGCCTGCCTTCCCCGAGCAACCATAGTCTTTTCCCGCCCCCCTCCCTAACCTGACAAAAAACTTGACTAGAAACTTAACCAGGGGCCTCTTGTTGGACTTGTGATGAAGGCCCCTGACCCTGCCTGGCCATCTCTCAGAGGCCCAATGGTCGGGCCCGTCATCGAGGATCGATGTATTGTAGGCAGGACGAACCCAGGAGAGGGGGGAACTCCTGAGGGCGAGTAGGTCTATGCTTGAATATTGGAGAAGCATAGGGAGCATTGGGAAGCATTGGGAAGGCGGTCCCCTGGGTGGAGCATTGGAAGGAGGGTCGAGTTGGGTAGGTGGATATCTGGACCGTCATCCATCCACTGCCACTTGGCTGGGTGAACCCCAGAAGCAGGCCACACCTCATCCTCTCACGATGGGTTGTGACTCTGCTTCTGGGGGTGGTCCAGGACCCACTCTGGGTGAAGCATACCCCATAGAGCTCACACCTCTATGGGGTTGCAGGTGTAAGGACAGGCCACTCTGCCACCGTGGCTTGCACCCATGCCCATCATGTCCTGTGGGGCGAGGGAGGGCAGGGGGTTGGGAGCTGGTGGAGGCAAGATGATGATGGCCTTGGTGGTCTAGTCGCCGCTATCTCCACTGGTCAGCTGCATCGTGGCGTCTTTAGGTTATGCAGTTACGTTATGTATAAGCTAAAAAATATTGATAATTGTAACAAAGATGTTTTTATTTAGTTGATAATAATAAGAACTGTACTAGCCCAATATGAGATAGTAGATATTAAGGGAAAAAGAGAAGAAATATTTGATGTTGTAACATGAGATTTATACTAAAGACTTATGTACGCTATTGAACTATTGATTAACCCAGTCATCATGTTGCTTTTTAAATACTCAATTTTAAAATGAGAAAATTAATAAAATATTATTAAAAAAAGAATTGCTATAGATATCTTAGTTCTTGGTTTTTCGGTATTGTGTTAAGAACCCTTGCTTTTAATGATCTTTTAGCTCTTATAGGTTCAGTGGCATTAGTGAAATAGGAGTGACTTTTCTTGCTTGCATTTCATGCTGATCAATGACCAAAATAAAGGCTTTGTTTGATGTTGTCATTCTTGTTATTTGGAGGATGCACACTTTGTCCAGCAGGCAGCAGGCAGCACTAATACAATCATCTAGTAGTGTTGTTTTTCGCAGCAGCTGTTCTTTCCCTGGTTTGTTATCGGTGACGTACTTTCAGCCTTGAGCGTATATCTCAACACGTTCTTTGATACCGGGCTCAGCTTCTGAAACCAAAAATAATTATTTAATTATAATAATGTAAGTACGTATATGCCACTTGATTCCCCAAGATATCTGGGCAGGGACGAGTGTAGTGAAAATACTTCCTGCAAATACAAAAACTTCATATCTGAACTGGATTCCTGAGAGAGAGAAATAAACATATTCAATCTGTTTGAAAGTACAAGATTCTTATGCTTCACTTTTCAGTGCTCCTTTAAAACATGTAAAACAAAATTTGATTAGCCACCTGACAATAAATGTAATACTTTCAGAACGAAAATAGTTGGATTATTTATCTGTTTCCTGTCATTTCAACTGATTTGACGCCTTGAATTTGCCAGAGTGTTAAAAAAAAGGCATTTTGGCCCCTTCTCTTAAACGTATGTTGTTGTAAATACAATAAAAGTACAAAAATGATTTAAAAAAAGCAAATTAAAGCTTTAATTTCTTATTGGGAATTTTTGTAGTTTCTTCACTCTTGTCGGTAGCATTTTCAGGGGTTTTGCAATTCAAATTATGTAAAGTGCCATGGGGTTTAAAGACAACAATAACCCCTAGCAATATGTCTTTGGTGATGCTTAAGTAAAACATCAAACCAACAAACAAACATTTATTATGGTCATAGACCAGCATAAGAACCTCAATATATTTTAATGGAGTAAATTTGTGCACCCGCCCTCAAAGAAACTACACAATGGCTGAAATTAAGCCTCAGAACATTCTCTATTATTTAAACAAAAGCAACACTGGGGGCAGCAGCGTCATTCAGCGAGCTAAAGAGATTCCCTCAGGAGCAGAGGGAATCTGTTGATGGAGGGGCAGCTGAAAAGTGTTAGAAGCTCTCACAAACATCTTGCCCTTGGGTTTGGGTGGAATATGCTATTCTCTCACCACTCAACAGTGCCGGAACAAGATTCCAAAATGCTTTTAACTACTTAGCGGGTACCTTCTTCCCAATGAAGACGCTTCAGCCTTTGCAGTTTCGGCATTGTCTACTCTATGAGTTTTCCACAGTGCAGCCTGAAACTGCTTTAGGCCATTTTAAGGAATTTCTTTCCTGGTTTCTCTCCTTGGTCTTTGGAATACCCTGATATTCAGTCCATGCCTCCTTTGACTGGCAGTTTCTTCTGCTTTGTTACGCCTCTTGCGTGCTGGTTTAAAATAGTAACAATACCTTTTACCGTTATTCCTGCCATTTAGACTAGAAGGGGAAAGTAGCAGTTTTGTTTTGAAAAAAGAGCCATTGTTTCATACATCAGTGAACTTGTTAAAAAAGTGTGTGGGGGGGAGGCAGCTTTTCATCATGCCTTGGGTGAAGTTGTAAAAAAAATATGGCCTGGGTGGGCAACAACCAGGGACCGAGAGAATTGTCTGCATATAGAGCACACAGCCAGTTGGAGTGGAGGCCATGAAATGAAGCAGACAAGTCAAACGAGACAGAATCAGAAAACACAACTTTTGACCCATCACAGCAAAAAAGTGGGTGGAGGTTGTCCTTGCTGGAGTGGTGGGTGGGGTGGAAGTCAAAAGCCTCATTTCTGCCTGAAAAATGATTAGTGGCCACTACTTGTGTTACTGGGGCAAAGTAATTTATGTTGACCAGCCCTGTGGTATTAACTACATGAACAATACTCTTTAGAAGTTCGTAAAAATCCAATAAACGGAATTGAATTTACGTTGCATCTCTGAGTTGCTTTGAGGTGGGGGCTTCTTTGCTCTTCCAGTGTAAGTCTCCTATTGACAAAATATAAATTTCCGTACTTGGGGAGTGCTGGGATTTTGTATTTGCACATGTATCCCACTATTATCTAATCATATGAGCAGAGGAAAAAAATAATCCACATGAGTAGTCTCTTTAAGCACGATTATTTTTAATCAAAATGTTAAGTTGTGCTAAAATTAAGCTCAAACCTTTAAAAATAGAAAAGAGGTGGGAATAAACACAAAACAAAAAAAATGAATCCACCTATGAAGGTAGTGCTTTTTGGAAAAGCTTAGTGTTAACACCAAAACTATTCAGGTCCTTAGTGATCAGTTGAAAAAAACTAAACTGGAAAAACACATTTAATATGAATTAAAAGATGCATTAAAAAATGCATCCCAAAAGAAAGTGCTTTAAAAAAAAGTACTGCAGTTCTCTAGAGTAAACATGTGTTCAGTTGCAGAAAAATAAAAATAGGTTTTGCTGCCCAGTATACCTTATTACTGGCAAAAAGATACCAAAAATATTACATGAAAGTGTGCTGAAAATAAAGAATTTCTATTCTTTTCTTCCCCAAAACAGTAATATTTTACAATGTTTTTAAAAAGCTGAGAGGAGTACAGGCAAAACGAACAAACAAAGCAGACAGCAACTTGATGACTCTGTCATATACAGATGCTGTCAACTCTATAACAAATCTGGCTGCAGCCATTTTTGTCGTTCTCGATTGCCACAAGAAAGGGAAGGGGGAAAAATATTTCTGGTAGTCTAAATGTGAACAAATCTTGTGGGAACCAAGGTCATTCCCAAATCGGAAGGGAGAAGAAGGATCATTGAGTCAAAAATCCCGCCAAGGCTTTCTATTGGATAGCATGAGTAGAGGGGTGGGAATTTGATTCTTGGGGGGGGGAAGTTTAGATCTGGTTGCACTTTTGACCATGCCGATATTATGTTTCCAATAAACATGTCCTTTGAGGAATTTTCTTGCCTCGGAGCTCTGATTTATTTGGTCTCATGGATTGGAACCTAGACAGATGCATTGTTAAAAATAAAGCCTGGACCAGATTCTGCATCACTGCACATCAGTGAATGTATGTGTCTCATTCAATGATGTTGCATAGTTGTTGCATTTATACTCTAGCTCAGGGGTAGGCAACCTCGACTCTTATGACTCACAGACTTCAATTCCCAGAATTCCTGAGTCAGCTATGAGTCATAAAAGAGCCGAGGTTGCCTACACCTGCTCTAGCTGCTCCATTTTGCTGTTTGAATAACACCCTGTCATCCGCTCGCCTCCCAACAGGAAGTTGGATCAACTAATCAGCATACAGAATTCACATCTCCACACAACATATAGTTGTGGTGTGGGAGGTGTGGATGTCAACCTGTCTGCAACCATCTGCAGTCTATGCTTATCCATCAACCCCTCTGCAGCAGCGCCTATGTGAAGTTGTGGACAAGTCTAAATCAAGCTTAAGGGAAAAAAGATTAGCACTCTGGAATGAACATCTTGTGTCAAAACTTGCTTATTTTATGTGTCACAAGACGCTTCATGATTTTTGCTGCAACAAACTGATGTGATCATGTATTTACATTTGGATGCTTGACAACTGGTTCATATTTAAGATGGTTGCAGCGTCCCAGGATTATGTGACCATCTTTTACTACCTTCTGACAAACAATCAACAGGGAAGCCAAATTCATTTAACAACTGTGTTACTAATTTAACAACTGCAGCAATCCGCTTCACAAATGTGGCAAGAAAGGTCGTAAAATGGGACAAAACAAACATCTCAGCGACATAAATTCTCAACTCAATTGTGGTCATAAGTTGAGGACTACCTGTATTAGAAGACATTTAAGTTTCCCAAATACTAGAATTCAATTCAGTCTTCCCCAATTTGGCAATCTTCTGGTATGTTGGGCAGAGTGACCCAAAAAATATACTGCAAGCAATGGCTATTCCCAAACTGACTAGGAACTCATTTTAAGCAAGAACTGGATTTTTGTGCCATAATAGCAAGCAAGAAAGCTACTCAGGCCCTTGGAATGCTAGAGGAAAGACAAGCCTCTTAGGCTTGCTTTCCTCATGAGACTCACACACAGATAGGACTGCCTGCTTTTTATTTCATCCCAACTTCAACAATCACTGTAGTAATATATTGCCACAGCTAGCTAAATTAGGTTACATTTCTCATGGAGCTTTCCTTCTTTAAGGGCAGCCTGAATCAGCCCTTGTCATTTACAGACACAGCAAGGTATCTTCTTTAAGTTTAGTGGAGTACTGTTTTAGTTTCAGAGATCATTTAATCCTTAACCTACTGATTTTTTAACATCTGATACTTAACGAAACAAACAATGGTTTTTTTTTCTGCTGGCATGGAAATGCAGACAGAAAAAGAGAGCCACGACCAGTGGCGTAGCGTGGGTTGTCAGCACCCGGGGCAATTTGCGCCCCCTAACCCGGTGACGTCATGGCACCGCCGAAAAGACGCGCCCCGCAGCAGCGTAGACTTTCCAAGAAGAGTCGCGCGCATGCGGGATGCTTCCGGGTCCCTCTCGAGGGCGGCTGGGCGGGGCTCCGACCTGCAAGAGCTGCTGCATTCAAGCTCGCACGTGAGCCCCGCTAAATAAAGCCACGCATGCGCATGAAGCTAGGCCAGCCGGCCGGCGGGTCCATCTTCGCTCGGCCAAGCCTGCCGGGGCGCCTGCGGGGCGCTTGCGGTTGGCCTGAGCCTGGGCGGAGAGTTGGGCGCTTCTATTTATTTTATTCAGTTTATGTGGCCGCCCATCTCACCTGCCGGACTCGTTTGGCTTTGCAAGAAAGAGCAGCTCGAGAGCGGAGCCAAGCTGACTCTGTGCAGCCCTTGGGGCTCCCTGAGCAGCTCAGTGCGAGCGCGCCCCCCCAGATGTTGCGCCCGGTGCGGCCGGCCCCCCCTGCACCCCCCACGCTACACCACTGGCCACGACTTTCAACCCTTTCAATGTTCTTTTACACTGACTGTACACATGCATAAAATATACACCTGATTTAAGCATTTTCCCCTTGAAGGTACCCCCATTACTGTCAGTGCGTCTTTCATTATAAGTGCCTTTCATTATAAGTGCGTTGAGCAGCAAGTTTAGGCCTCACTTGCAAAACAGGTAATAAACTCATAGTCCTAAATACACTTTTCAACCCATCTAACACAATCAAAAAATGTTTAGATAAGGCCGAGCTGCATATCAAAGTGACCTGCCTTTCCTGGAAGACATTCTCCACCCAGAAGAATAAACACTACCTTTAGTTATTCCAAACATGCACCTCCATTGACTCATAGCTGGAGGCTAAATGTCGCAAGGTGGTGCCTGGCTTCACTTGCATTGTTTGTATCTAAAAGGTGTTTGCTGAATTCATCTTTTCAGGTATAAAGTTGGAGGAGGACATTCTGTGAATATATATTTTTTTAAACTCAATCCATAAAGCTGCCTGAACGGGTGATATTAACAAACACCCACGTCTATGAGGGAGTTTTAGATCTGTCTTGCTTATAGCTCGATCACATAGTTCCACAAAGGCAAGAAATAAATTAAACCCCTGAATTTGTATTTCGTAGATCATCTGATTGACATTAAAGAGTGGGTTGGGATTTCAGTTTGTTCAGCCCAGTTAAGACTCGTGCCTTTTCTAACAAATTTTGTTAAAAGGCACACTATTTTTGGGAGTTTCAGCTCATTTCATCAGACGCATCCTGCAGTTCAAAAAAACATGTGACTTTTATTCAGAGTTGACACTACAGGCTGGTTTTTTTTTGTTTTTTGCTACTATAAACTAATATGGCTTTCCTCCTACATTTTGCATTATAGCAATAGCAATACCACTTAGACTTATGTACCACTTTTCAGTGCTTTTACAACCTTCTCTAAGGGGTTTACAGAACCACCATATTACCCCCAACAATCTGGATCCTCATTTTACCCACCTCGGAAGGATGGAAGGCTGAGTCAACCTTGAGCCGGTGAGAATCAAGCTGCCGAACTGCTGGCAGTTGGCAGTCAGCAGAATTAGCCTGCAGTACTGCATTCTACCCACTGTGGCACCACAGCTCTTAAGTATTAAGTATTCCTGTTAAAATCCAAGAAAGTAAATAGCTGAAATGCTATACAGAGGAAGATATTTTTTTTTTCTTTATCTTTGGTGCCTTCAAGTCAGTCTTGTCTCCTGGTAACTGCCTGGACAAGTCCCTGTAGTTTTTCTTGGAAAGATTTCTAGAAGTGGTTTGCCACTGCTCCCTCCCTAGGATTGAGAAAGAGGAATTAAATGGCTTTCTGTCTAAGGCAGGACTAGAACTCATAGACTTCAGTTTCTAGCCTGGTGCCTTGAATCACTGTTAATAAACTAGTGCTCAAGGAATAAATAGAAAGCAGTAATCCATACAATATAATAGTATAGGAAATGTTCTTCCCTTCTTCGCTCTCGTTTTCAGATCAACTTTCAAAAGCACCACCTAAGTATGAAAGAATATTTCTGCAACCAATGAACTCACACAAGCAACAAAAAACACATTAAACAAACACATTAATGTGGCAAGGAAAATATATATTTACAGAAGCATTATAAGACTTATGTCCAATTATCTTGAATGTATATTCATCAGAATCATGCAAGGCTATTCTAAAATGCTTAAGCTATTATGTCATTCCTACAAATCTGCTTTGCAGTGAACAGTATAATCTGAATGATTATTTCTGAGAAGCAACTGATAAAAAAATTACAACTAAAGGAATTGAGATATCCATCTCTCTGATTAAACCTATGCGTGCAAGCAGAACAGTGGTATAGTAAGAAACTGTTCAGACTTATGAGAGCCTACTATTGTCTGTGGGTGTACTGAGGGATTATAAAGGAAACCAGAAAACCACAACAAGTATGCAAACCACAAACCACATGAATTTCTAGCCGTGACAATCTATTGCTACATTCCTTTGTGGCTGTTTTGCATTCAGAAACATGACATACAAGAACAATGCTGGGCTAGGACCAACCTAGATTGCCTCACATGGTGCATTCAGAGTAGGATTTCAAGGCCGAGTCCCCATTCTCCTCAGCTGGCTGGTTAGGATTGCTCCCAAACATTGCTCCTTTTGGGACTGAGTGATAGTATTGCCTAAGCGTCTCCCAAATTACGTTACTTGAAGTAAAAAAGGAACTTCCCTATGACAAAAACAGGCAATTTGACCCCCCACCAAATTTTGGGATTGCAACTCCCACAGTTGTCTTTCACTAGATATTGTGCCTTAAGAGTACTAGAAATTAAAAAGTTCAGACCAGAGGATGTCTACATTTTAAAAGGGTACCTCTGTCCCAAAGTCCTGTATTTTGGTTTCGTATCATCAAAAGTCATCACTAATTGTCTATAATGTGATAACTTCAATAATCCTATGATGGCTTGAATCATATCAGAGCCATGGTGGTGCAGTTGTTAGAATGTAGTATTGTAGGTTAACTCTGCCCACCACCTGGACTTCGATTCTTACCGGCTCCAGGTTGACTCAGCCTTCCACATCCTTCCGAGATTGATAAAATGAGGACCCAGATGGTTGGGGGCAATATGCTGACTCTGTAAACCACTTAGATAGGGCTGTAAAGCATTATTTATTTATTTATTTATTTATTTATTTATTTATTTATTTATTTATTTATTTATTTATTTATTTATTTATTTATTTATTTATTTTGACTTGTATACCGCCCTATTCCCATAGGACTCAGGGCGGTTTACAGGGCAATTAAAACCATACAATACAAAAGTTAAAATAAATTTAAAACAATTAATTAAATTTAAAGCCCAAAAGTTAAAAATTAAAACTTTAAAACCCAGTTAAAAACCCCTCAGTCTAGGCCAGACAGCTCAAAGAGCCAAGTTTTTAGGTCCCGGCGAAATGAGACAGTCTTGAGTTCCACAGGAAGTTGGTTCCAAAGGGCAGGCACACCCACAGAGAAGGCCCTCCCTCTGGGAGTCACCCACCGGCAATCCTTCACCGGCAGTACCCTAAGAAGGCCCTCCCTGTGGGAGCGCACAGGACAATGGGGAGTTGATGCCGGCAGCAGGTGTTCCCTCAGATAATCCGTCCCCAAGCCATTTAGGGCTTTACAGGTCATCACCAGCACCTTGAATCTCACCCGGAGGGCAACTGGAAGCCAATGCAGCTCGCGGAGAAGAGGTGTTACACGGGAGTATCGGGGGACTCCCATCACAACTCACGCGGCTGCATTCTGTACCAGCTGAAGCCTCCAAGTGGTCCTCAAGGGTAGCCCCATGTAGAGAGCGTTGCAGTAGTCTAGGCGGGAGGTCACGAGCGCATGGGTGACTGTGTTTAGGGCATCTCGGTCCAGATAGGGCCGCAACTGGCGCACCAGGCAAACCTGGGCAAAAGCCCCCCTGGCCACGGGTCCTATATGATCTTCAAAACTGAGCCGTGAATCCAGGAAGACGCCCAAATTGCGAGCCCTATCAACGGGAGGTAACACCTCACCCCCCATCATTAGTGATGGAACAAACTGGTTAACCCGAGATGCCGGTATGCACAGCCACTCAGTCTTGGCAGGATTGAGACAAAGCCTGTTTCTCCCCATCCAAACCCAGACCGCCTCCAGGCAATGGGACATCACATCGAGGGCATCACTGGGTTGGTTCGGGGTGGAAAAAAAAGTTGGGTATCATCAGCATACTGATGATACCCCACCCCGAAACCACGAATGAGCTCGCCCAGAGGCTTCATATAGATGTTGAACAGGAGGGGAGAGAGGACCAACCCCTGAGGGACTCCACAAACGAGAGACCTCGAGGCCGACCTCTGCCCTCCTGTCAACACCGACTGTGAATGGCCCAGGAGATAGGAGGAGAACCACTGTAAAACAATGCCTCCCACTCCCAGCCCCCTGAGATGTCGCAGTAGGATACCATGGTCGATGGTATCAAAAGCCACTGAGAGGTCTAATAGGACTAGGACAGAGGAACATCCCCTGTCCCGAGCCCGCCAGAGATCATTCACCAGCGTGACCAATGCCGTCTCCATGCTGTACCTGGGCCTGAAACCCGATTGGTACAGGTCAAGATAATCAGTTTCCTCCAGGAACAGAGGAAGCTGATGCGCCACCACACTTTCAACAACCTTCGCTAAAAAGCGAAGGTTGGAGACCGGACAATAGTTATTCAAAATCGCCGGGTCCAGGACAGGCTTCTTGAGAAGGGGCCTCACCACCGCCTCCTTCAAGGTGGCAGGGAATACACCCTCCCTCAAAGAAGCAGTTATTACAAAGAAGCAGTTATTACAGTTATTATGAAGCAGCATATAAGTGTAAATGCTATTCCTAGTGCGATATGGGCTGTTAAAGAGTTTATCTGAGCAAGATTATATTGCCTAATATACAAGTAGTTAGTGAAGACAAACTGGATACTTTTCAGTTGTGTTGGACCCATTACTAATGAACCTGCCATGATTCCTAATTCTACTGATGGCTACTAAACAAGGTCTGAAACCTTTGCTAAGGTATGGATTGTTTGTTTATCACTGAATAATGGAAACATTTCAAATTGATCCGTCAACCTGTTTACCAATCAAACATGGTGTAGAGAATTTCTTACACAAGATCATGTAAGATTATTTGTTTATGAAAATCTCCCAAAATATAGCATGCTTGGGAGACCTGGAATAAGGTTAGAGGTACCCTGAGATATTGCAAAATATTTTGCATGTACACCTAGGGATCTGAAAGGCTGTGGATTTTTGTAATAAGCCATAATGGAATTTGGTTTTGGCTTAACCTGTGAACCTGTGATTTGTACAGTGTGGTTTATGGCTTATTATAGTGTGTGACTCAACCAAATATGGTCTATTCAGTGATCTATATTTAACTAAAACATGGCTTAGCACAGTGCAGGGGATAGTCAGTAAAATGGATCGTAGCAGTTAGGGAATTATTAGGGAATTATGATCAGCTCGTATTTAGGGCATACATACATAATGGTGACTGTTCTACAAATAATAAATATAATATAAATAAACCCTTCTGGAACAGGAACAAAGGAAATTAGCCTACTGCTGCAGGAATCCTTTACTGCAGTGGTAGAAAAGAGATTCCAGTCGGAAGACGAATTGGCTCAGAGACTAGTTTGTTTTAGTACATGTACAATAGCACAGAATAAGGATAAAGGGGGAGGATTATTATGTGACATAAAAAGTAAATTGCGATGAATAATAATCAAGGTTGGGTGAGAGTGGCAGTATTCATACAACATGCAAAGGAAAAGAAAGGGGAAGTATTGGAACTTGGAAAGCTGGTAAGATTGAGAGAGTGAAAGAGTGAAGGATTGTATCATTTCGTTCCAAGTTGTCACAAGACCAAACAGGAATCTTCAATAGCAAAATAAATCTGAAAGAAGGGAGGAGGAGCAGGCTTTCACTGCTTCAAATATGGACTGAAGGAAGAAGGGTGACTAAAAGTTCCACTGGTTGGTCAGTTTATGTGCTGGCAAACAAGGCAAGGGCATCCATCATATTGTCTTCTTCCTGTGGCCATGGCATCAACTAGAGCAGGGCTTTTCAACCTTGTCAGAGATTGTACCACTTTGAGGACAGGACAATATTCGAGTACCACCAGTGCTTAGCAAAGTGCCAAAACTTGATGACCAAAAAAAATGGGGGGGGGGGTCGGTGGGTTTTGACTTTTACTGGTTAGATTCGTTTGTTATTATAGAAATGGCTAGTTTATAATATTATGGAAAAGTAAAAAGATGAGGTTCAATGTTAATGTTTCCTGGTACTGCAACAGAGGAAGTCAGAAGTCAATGCCTTTTCCTTTTCCCTTCTCCTCCTCCTCACTTTTTCCCACCTTTTTCCTCCCCACTGTGTCTTGCTATTTCCTTTTGTATTTGATTCCATAATCTAATAAAATGTTATAAATTGTAAAAAAAAATTAAAAAGGAAAAAAGTACCGGTTTTAATTTCTTCGGTGGTGGTTCCTTTGCTGAATCACTTTCCCTTTTTACGCTGACAAATGTATGATGAATTTCTCAATATTTATTAAAATGCACCGCTACCTTGATGGTCAGTTGGTTGGTCGGTCCTTCTTCCTCTCTCCCTCTCCTCTCTTTTTCTCCTCACCCTTCACTCGCAAAAGCCCCCCTTTCTGCCTCTCTCTCTCCCTCACACACACACACTTCCCCCCAGTGGTGGGATTCAAATATGTGAACAACCAGTTCTCTGTGTGGATGCCGCTTTCAGAAGTCCATTCAGGGCTTGGGCAACAAAAAAATTAGCTACCAGTTCTGCCGAAGTGGCACAAAGTATTTGAATCCCACCACTGCTTTCCCCCAAAAGCCTTTCCTCTCTGTCTCTGACGCACACACCTCCCCAAAAGCCTTTCTCTCATCACTTCTCTGACAAAAGCATTTTCTCTTCTGAATCTTTCTCTGGAGTCTCTCTCTCTCTCTCCCTCTTCCCCCCCTTCTCTCTCTCCTGCCAAAACTGCCTCCTTTTATAGCCTCTCCTGTCTCCGCCCTCCTCCTCCTTGTCTTCATGCCAGAAGTGCCGATCCTGGGGCCTTAGTCTAGGCCCAGCAGCCCTGCAGTTCCTGATGACAAGTCCTGTGCTGTGCCACTTTAATTCGTTCCCTTCCCCTCCCCATCTGCTACAATTGGCTAGACAGAGTCTTATACTACCTGCCAGGTGCCAATGTACCACTGGTGGTACGCATACCACCAGTTGAAAAGCCCTGAACTAGAGTGCCATGATACCTGATTATCCTCTCCATTGATTTGACAAGTTTCTTGCTGACCTTTTTGCTGAAATAGACCAAGCTTACTGGGGCCAAGAGACTAGATTTTTTTGGTTCTCCTGATTCATCTAGACTAGCTGTGTTCAAAAGAATGTACCAAAGCAAGAAGCAAATATTACAAGTTATATTACAAGTTTAATGAAGAGAAGGATTAGGGGTGACATGATAACAGTGTTCCAATATCTCAGGGGTTGTCACAAAGAAGAGGGAGTCAAGCTATTCTCCAAAGCGCCTGAAGGCAGGACAAGAAGCAATAGATGCAAACTAATCAAAGAGAGAAGCAACCTAGAACTAAGGAGAAATTTCCTGACAGTTAGAACAATTAATCAGTGGAACAACTTGTCTCTAGTTGTGGATGTTGCAACACTGAAAGTTTTTAAGAAGAGATTGGACAACCATTTGTCTGAAATGGGATAGGGTTTATTGCCTGAGCAGGGGGTTGGACTAGAAGACCTCAAAGGTCTCTTTCAACTCTATTATTATTATTATTATTATTATTATTATTATTATTATTATTATTATTATTATTATTATTATTATTATTATTATTATTATTATTATTATAAAATGGAAGGCATTGTTTAGGTCATTATTATTATTATCTACCTTTGCATTTGCTTTTAAAATAGTTGTTCAAGTGTGTGATGACAGCAAACACTGCAGAGAAAGGAGTTTAACTGCAAATCCCACAAGCTGCTTTTGACCTTGAGAATATGCCACCAATGGCCACAATAATTGTTAATCCCAATCCATAGGAATGGATGCGTGTACACCTGGGAATCTGTGCACACACGCACACCCTCCAGATCTACCAGATTGCAGAACATAAATACAGATTATCTGTTATGTACATTGAAATATGTATACAACCAAAATTAATTAAAATATTCTTGTTAATGCATAACCTTATACCTTCTCAAGTAAAACTCTGTAATTACTAATCAAAGAAATTCCAGACAATAGTTAGGTTGTCCAAGCAGCTTGGAAGCTGAAGTCCCAATGAATCTATAAGGCACTAGGATGGGAAACACTTAGCAGTAGTACCTGGTAGCCAACAAACTCTTCCTGAAAACCTAAAAGCTGGAACTGTCATTTCAAAGGCCAAAGTGCAGAAAAAGAAATATTGCAAGTAGCAAATGATAATATTTCAACTGCTTTTTAATCTCCAATTCAACAATGTTTTCCCCAGGTTCACTGGGGGTGTGTGCTAAGGGTGGGGGAGAGGAACACCAGGAATTTCAGTGCTTGAAGCCCATTATGAATGGATATAGTAGTCAGTATTGTTCCATCTCATAAGTTAGCTCATACATGATTACTTAAATATAGAGAGAACAAAACATTCTTGACCAAATAGTAGTAAAAACCAGTGATTTTTTTTTACTTGTCTGGGTACTTGATGACCTACAAAGCAGCACAGAAAGAAATAGTGTGGTACTAGGTCTGTTAGAAAGTGAACGCTTCCAAGTTCCAAATTGTTGCTGAAAAGTACAGGGCAAACAGGTGGAATGATTGACAGTCTCTCTGAATACTTTAACTATGATGCTGAGAGTTCATCATTCATGCTGAGCCTGAAATGTAAGTACAGTATTAACTAATATGAATGTCTTCAGAACCTCAGAGCATTTTTTTTTGTGTGTGGTTTGTTGGCTTTTGGAAACTTTGGTCTCCTGTCAAAACTCTGTCCGTTGGGTTTATGGTAAATGGCAAAGTTCCAGTTCTATGGAAAATTAGATATTGGAAGAAAAGATCTGAGCCCAAGAGAAAACTTGTAGCTCCTACTTATGCAAATTATCAAATAATATAGATGGGGTTTTGTTTTTTCAGATACAAACTACAGACTAATATGACATTTGCAGAGAATTTGTCCCTCCTCTCTAGGGACAACTTCGTTACACTTTACCTAGGCTGATGTCATGCATCCTGTTATTAAAGGTTTTGTTGCAAATAACATCTGCTTTCATTGTTCAAAAACAAAGGAATATCAGCATGATGGTAGTAGGATAGGAAGATATAGTGCTGAGTATAACATCTCTGAATTACAGGTTTAAAAGGCATTTTAAAGACTGCATTTAAAATTATGTGAAAAACTACTATGCATTCTTATAACAATCAGTATGTCCAGTACATTGAAGAGCGAAGCCATGGGAAGGAAGAGAGATTAAAATAGCTGATTTTGCCTGTAGCCTGTCATAGAACGGCTACTCATGCAGGTGGGCTATGGCATAGTTCTTTGCAAGAAATTCATATTGTATGGGGCAGGGAGGCGGGTATCTTTTTCCATCTCTTGATGTTTGGGGATCTGCAAAGCCATAAAATCAAATAAGACTTGGTGAAAATAAGTACCTTCTCTATTGCATCTAGAATAGATGGAATATCTTCTCCATTTTACTATCCCCAGTTTGCAATGGGCAAGAAGAGGTGGAAAGTGGAGAGTCACATTAGAGAGCAGCAATTGCATTTGTACATATGTATTGCCTATTACAGAGTGAGCGCCTGTTACTCGTCCCAGCTTCTGCCAACCTAGCAGTTCGAAAGCATGTAAAAATGCAAGTAGAAAAATAGGGACCACTACGGTGGGAAGGTAACAGCATTCCGTGCGCCTTTGGTGTCTAGTCATGCTGGCCACATGACCACGGAGACGTCCTCGGACAAGCGCTAGCTCTTCAGCTTTGAAACGGAAATGAGCACCGGCCCCTAGAGTCGGAAACGACTAGCACGCGTGTGTGGGGGAACCTTTACCTTTAACTTTTTTATTGCATCTATTCCCCACCTTTGCTCTGAGAACTTAAGGTGGCTGACAAGAGGGTCTACCCTAACCATAACCATGTGAATCACCTAGTCCTAGTAAATTAATAAGTCAAGTGGGGACATGAACCTCGGTCTCGTTGGTTCAGCTTCAACCTTTATCCACTATCACTCCTTTTCTGCCTGGCAATCCTACTGACTGTCATTTTCTGATGGCTATGACTTTCATTTCTAAAACCCTTGACAGGTAACCCTAATATTGCTCTGCAGGGAAATGGAGACCATTGGAGAACGGTGGTGAGTTTTGACACTCTCCAATGTTCTCTCCATGCACCCAAAATTCAGCAGGCTTTTTTTTTTGATCCACTTAACTGTCACATGAAATTTGAGCATTGAGAAATTTGGTTCAACCCTAGTTAGAATCAGCTGTCAACAGATCGCTTCCCTTTCTTCATCCTTTGGTATGATTTACTATTCTGAAATTATATTAAGGGTGACATTAAGTCCATTCTGGTGCTCTGGAAAGTGCAAAGGTCGGTCACTGGGGGAAGCACATAATTATCAGAATCACAGATGGCCGAGAGAGTTCAAAGTGCTTCTTTGAAGCTAGTATAGTGCTGCAAGGAAGTCTCCCATAGGCCCCAAAGTTTTGAGTGCTCCATAGCTTTGCTTATGAATAATACCCATAATCCACTGCCATGTTTTAAAATTTTCACAGATAGCAGATACTTCACTCACAGAGGGAGTCAGATATGTTTGTGAATATTCATATTAGCCAGATTTATTTGCTGCCTTTCATTTAAAAGCTCACGAGACATATACAATATTCTCTACTTTCTTTTTTTCTCTCCTTCAAACAATATATACATATATTAGAAAGAATTATTAGAAAGCAATATACAATCTTTAATATAGAAGATCTATCAGTGGTATCTTTTTTGCAAACTCTGAACAAATCTCTCCCTGGGTCCCTTGTTTTGTCACAGGTTGCCTTCATATTTATTTAGTAATACAAAATGTGGTAATAAAAAGCTATTTCTTATTTATTTATTAAATTTACACACTACCCATCTCACTGCCACTGCAGTCCTTTCTAAGGCAAGATCAGAAAGGGCAATTTGGGCAATATTTTAAAATGCATTAATAGTGGTCTTACTTTACTGATTAAATTTATATAGCCATCAACTCATTGCATGACTCTGGGCAGTCTACAAGGTTAAAATCCCCCCCAAAGGACAAAACAACCAAAAAATACCCACAAAAATCATTAAAACATTAAAATCAATAAAATCAAAGCCATAAAAAACGTAAGATGCAGGACAGCACCATTCATTTCCTCAAAAGCACAACCATTTAGCAGACTCTCAACAATGTCACCAGATCTCCAGGCCAGATGGCAAAGCCATAGCTTCAGGCTCTTCCATAAGGCCAGCAAGGGCAGAGCCAATCTCATCTCAGGAGGGATGATCATCAGATGGACTTCATGGATTAGACCAAAGGTCCCCAACCTTTTGGGCACCAGGGACCGGTTCTGTGGAGAGAGATTTTTCCATAGACTGGAGGGTGCGTAGTTTTGTGTGTTGCCTGCATCCTGCAGATGGGGTTTTGCTTGCTTATGCGGACCGGTTGCTGGCATGCTGCAGCCCGGTACTGGTCCACGGCCTGGGGTTTGGCCACCCGTGGATTAGACCATAAAGAAGGCAGGAGCTTGGTTACTTCTATAACTATTATCATGAGGGCAAGTGATATTTTTGAGCCACTAGCTTGCCAGAGCTACTCTCAACGTGTCAGTCATTAGGGCCAGAGGGGATGACATTCAAAAATGTCTGCTGGAGTGTTGCATTAACATCCATTTACCAGATACTGATGAGTGAACGTACTCCTTGCCATCCCTTCTAGCCCTCCAGAATATTCTCTATGACCCCTGCTTAGCATTCACATTTCTTCTGAACATATAGGCAGATTTCTTCATAAACCATTCCCATTTTCATTTTCTAAGAATATTTATGGGCATCTATAGCTTTTAAAGCTTTTCCTTTAGAGTGAAAAAATACTTTAAAAAACAGAAGGCACACACAATCATCAGGCTTAAAGGGAGACTGTTAGTATTTTAGTGCCCATGTTGCCTATCCCTCTCCTTGTAATAAGAGGAATTTTGTACTGTACCAACAAAGCCTAGATTTCTCTTGATCCTTTAGGTGTGCAAGTCAAGGCAAATTCCCTTGGCCATATTCCCAGAGAATAAATATTAATCTTTAGTGTTAACATGAGTTGTAGATTACATTCAAAGAGGCTACAACATTGCAATGCTGTACACTTTGAACAACAATATCTATTCTGAGAAGTATTATGCATCTCAGGTGGGGTCTGAAAAAAAGACTAGATTCTCCACTCCCTTCAAAAAAGAACCTTTAAAACAGGAGGGCCCTATTTGCACAGAGTAAGGTATTGTAGATGATTTCCCCTAACTTCTGAAGATAGCTAGATGTTAACCTATTTTTAATCTTTAAACCTCAGAACCAAAACTTTGAACTTTACCTGGAAACTTATTGGCATGGCAACCAGTACAGGACCTGCAGCTCCCTATAACATGCCAAAGTATTTTGTAATCTCCAGCATGTGGACACTTGCACTTTGCAGCCACCGTAGGTTCCAAAGATTTCACAAAGCAGCCCCGTGTGGTACGCATTGCCATAATTTCTTTTGATGGTGATGGGAGCATGAGATACCATTGCCATGTTCCCTCAATTCCATATGACAACAGCTGCTATATTGTATGTCCAAGATTGTCTCTGTCCATGGTCTCCAGCAGTCCAACAGCAGTAGCAATGAATTCAGGAGGAAACCCAAGTCACGGGAGAAATGGCTTTCCTCTTGTTAGGCTGTGATTTCAGCTTGTTTCATCCTATCCAGACTCCTAGAGCTTTCAGGTGACAGATCAAGATGTTCATGGTATCTCAGAAGAAACATAGAGCTAAATACCACCAGTGTTCTGATGTTAAAAAAAAGGTAAAGGTTCCCCCGCACATACGTGCTAGTCGTTTCCGACTCTAGGGGCCGGTGCTCATCTCCGTTTCAAAGCCGAAGAGCTAGCGCTTGTCCGAGGACGTCTCCGTGGTCATGTGGCCGGCATGACTAGACGCCAAAAGCGCACGGAACGCTGTTACCTTCCCACCGGAGTGGTCCCTATTTTTCTACTTGCATTTTTACGTGCTTTCGAACTGCTAGGTTGGCAGAAGCTGGGACGAGTAACAGGCGCTCACTCTGTTATGCAGCACTCAGGATTCGACCCACCAAACTGCCGACCTTCTGATCGACAAGCTCAGCGTCCTAACCGATTTCAGCTTGTTTCATCCTATCCAGACTCCTAGAGCTTTCAGGTGACAGATCAAGATGTTCATGGCATCTCAGAAGAAACATAGAGCTAAATACCACCAGTGCTCTGATGTTATCTCATCCTAAATTGACAGATAATGCCTCCCCTCCCCAAGCAGGATCGTGTAAATATTAAAACCTATGGAAGAGAATGTAATCCTGAAGGACGCCACATGGAAGTGATTGTTGCAACAACTTTTCTTCTCCTCTGCCCTTGATTGGAACTGCTTGTTTAGGAAGGACTGGAAATATCAAAAATAGTATTCGCAACCTTCACAAGTGATCAGTAATGGATGGAGTGCCCCCATGGAGGTTCTGAGAAAGGATAATCTACCACAGCAACCAATGCTGCCTCAGGTCTAGATCATGACTGAAAGGGTTCTGTTTCCTCTAAGGCACTCTGCAGCAGACCATCTTGTGATGGGAAAAACTACAATTGTCATTAGTGAGGAGAATTTCTGTGATAAAAATGGATGTTCTTCCTAGAATTATGCTTGTTTCGGATAATGCCCGTTTTGACAAATGATGTACCATTTAAACAGGGACAGAAGGATATACTTAAATTTGTGTGGCATGGAAAGCAATCTTAAGTTAAATATAAGGTGTTACCAGATGCAAAGGAAAAAAGGAGGATTGGGTCTATCTGATCTGAAACTGTATTTTGCAGCTTCCTGATTATTTGGGGTGAAAGAGTGGGTGCTGTTGAGAAATAGAAGGAATTTAAAGATTATGATCTGGATGGCATAGATATTTATGATATGAGGGTGAAGGTTCATTCTTCGAGCTTGTGGGTTGGTTTCTGAATGTTTCATTACCAAGCTACTGTAGGTAACACCTTCAGCAGAGTTAAGTGGATGTCAGTGTCAGTGTTCTGTTTATATGGGCTTCAGGTGTGGTTGCGTCAAGTGAGGGTCTGTGATGGGTCGTATGACGGGCCAGGTGTGAGTCATCAGTGAGTTTTGTGATGGGTCTTGTGATGGAGAGATTACCTCAGGTTCAAGGTCATTGGAAAGTGAACTGCTGGCAGGAGGGGGGGCTTGGGTTGGTTGGTTGAGGGTCAGTGCTATCTCTGGTTGGCTGTGTGGTTGACTTGAAGAGTTATTTTGTAACTATAGAATAAATGTATAATTGTTATAATAATTAATGTGATTAAAGACTGCACAGATCTACTAAAGCGGGGAATATATTGTAAAGGATATAATATATATATAAATAAAATGTGCAAAATCCTATGAGATCACCAAAATTTCACAAGCTCTAACATTTTCATGATTTTTTTTCAGGTAACTTTTAATATTTTTAATATTTTTGATAGATTGATAAATAGATAGAAACATGGTCTGATGTGGACTAAAATTCTGGTTTAACCACTCTACCTTCATGGCAGAATGGAACATTTTTAAGGCATGATGTCTTTTTTTTCAAATAAAGTTTAATTACAGCAGATATTCACCTGAGCTGGAATCATATTAAACAAAATTAAACAGTTAAACCTAGGGCATTGTGATGATTTCATATTCTTGTCTAGACATACAGCATTAATGAAGTAAAAGTGAACTATCAAAAAGAAGAAGTTTAAACAAGAAAACTGGTTATTTTAGCTAAGATAAGGAAAAGTGGCGAGAGGGAATTACACTTGCAGCATTAAAAAAAAGTCCTTGAGAAAATAACAGGTTTGTTGGTAGTCTGACTAGTAGCCTGAAAGTTTTGAAAAGTTTACATTTTGAAAACAAGAGATTGTTTGTCTATAAAATGTATAAACAAAAGAAATAAATATTTTTTCTGGTTTAGCATGTATTTTTATATACCAGATCTGCTCCAGTCTGTGGCACTCCACACAAGGCTAAAAGAACAGCTGGTTAAAATCCTGGGTAGACTCTGAAAAGTAAACAAAATATATATGTAGTGATATACAGTAACTTCCTTTCTATGCAAATTAATAGCCATTTTATAAACGCTTATGGAACACACCAAGAAGTGAAAGTGGCCAGGCTAAAGGAGAATGAATATAAACCAACATAACTGGATTTTCCAAATTAAGAAAGGCTGAATTTAATTTATTCTGCTTTTTCCTTAGAGCATATTTTGGATACATGTTAAATGTTTTAAATTATAAGGAAAATCCACAGTTAAGACTGCACGTTGTGGTTTAGAAAAACAATTGTATTCTGATTCCAACCGTTGTTTAATGATGTATCCCCTTGCTGAGACCCCTGTGTCTGGCCTGTGTAAGTGGATGCAATCACTGCTGACAGTGTTGCCAGATAGCTGAACTCATGAAATTACCTTTTTATCATCCACGAGGATCTTTATTTGCATTCAGAGAAGATTACAGCATACAAGATGTAGTAGATGATGAAATGGACAGTATTTCAAGGTCAAAGACAGTAATGGTCCTACCGTGAGAGCAGACCGCATGTGAATGGTGCCCAGGAAGTGATAGAACATTCAGGGTTAAGAAGAAGGAGGAAGTACATCACAAAATAATATTCCCTTTCGCTGGGATTGGCTGAACAGATTAACATAAATGTTGTAGTTTCCAAATGACCACATAGTGGCAGCACAATATGCACTGCATAATACTTTATAGCTGATGTAACAACCCAAATTGTGATCAGCTTTTCATCGCATTTTGGCTTACAATTGTACACTATTAGCAGTGATTTTTTTCTAAAAAAAAAAGGTGCCGGAACTCTCATCTTGGCGGGGACAGGAGGCAGGGGGGCAGGGGGGGTGGCGTTGCTGCAGTCACATGTGGAAGGGGTGTTGGTGGCGGGCTGCCCCCTGGGGCCGGAACCGGCGCAGCTGGTGCTGTGGGAGAAGCGGGGCCCGCTCTATATCGCGGGGCTGCGCGGGGCAGGCAACGGAGGCGGTGTGGGCCAGGCGATGCAGGGCGGCCACTTAGGCATGCAGGGCAAGGCGATGGTGGCACAGGTCCAGCACCAGGTAGGCCACCAGCCTGGCTGACATGGGTGAGCACAAGGAAGGAGTGCACATGGACTCCGCAGAACCCACCTACCACTCCTTGTCCTCTCTTACTTACCTAGTTGAGATGGTGTAGTTGGGCAGCAGGGAGGGATGCAAAGTTCCTGCCAACTCGCCTTCACTGCAGACAACTTGCCGGTGCAACGTTTGCTGGCCAGGTCTTTTGGCATGCTCAGCAGCAATTCCTATTTTGGCATGCTCAGCAGCAATTCCTATTGGCTTTCAAAAGCCAATACGCTTTTGAAAGCCAATAGAGGGAGTAGCATAGCTTGTGCAAAGGTTTTTTTGTGTGTGTGTACAAAAAAGGGTGCCCGAACGCCATTCTGAGCGTGCTATGAGAAAAAAAGCTCTGCTTTTATGTTTTAATCCTATGATTTTAAAAATATTCTAAGTTGCCCCAAACTTCGCCATGTGGATTGCGTACAAATATTATATAATTGGTAAATAAAGGTAGAACATATGTTAAATATATATCAAATGATAATATGCTTCCCTACAAAGTCAATTCTTGCTCAATGACAGACCAAGGAGCTAATTTGGAAAGGCAAGAGGAAAATCTAGAAGAGGTCTGTGCAACTTGTAGAAGGGAAAGGCCCACACTGATAAATTAAAAATCTTTGTGGTCTGCAAAGGAATGCTGGTGGGCTAATCAATGATTTGATGACTAGAAGAGCATCTACAGTGTTGGAGTTCATGGTCATGGTAAGCCATGGAGGCACTAGGCAACATGACTTTCAGGGCAGTGGTGGTGATTTTATTACTTTTTTTTTTAAGTCTGTGCTCTGTCCAAGGGTGCTTGGTAGGCTGCATGTACAGGCCTGGTCTAGAATTTATTTTGGAACATTCAACTGTCTAGAGCAGGCATGTCAAACTCATTTTGTTTGAGGCAACTTCTTATATAAAAGAATTGCCATTAATTTGTTTTAATAAAATAATTTAAATCAATATTTCACTTGATTTCAAATTAAATGAGTTATATTGGTTGACAATGAGATTTGTTTTTAGTACAATTGCCAAATGCAATATTAGGAATATGTGTGCACTAATTATTTCAACACCAATACATTTTAACAACATATTCTATTTGTAAATGAATGCAAATGCAAATTATACAATTTTTGTGCAAAAATAAAACAAAATAACAAATTTAAGAGCTGTTATCATTAGTTAGGTAAAGTTATCCTTAGATAAAAAATAATTCCATCATCTAAAACTTTGTTATACTGTATTTAATGAACAGATGCTTTGGGATTAAAAAAAAGACTGACTACATTTGATTGTGTATCACCATGGCATTAAAACAAAATTCAAACAGCGTATGAAAAATAAAGGTTCCCTAAATGTCTGCTGGCTATATCTATACATTTTCCTTGATAGCACTCTATTGCCTTCTTTTTAGCCTTTTTTTCAACTTCTCAGCTTAAAAAAGGCAAGGCACCGGGAGCTCAAAGTTACAGAGACTGTTTAAGCAGGTTGCTAAGCAACCTGCTCACACTCGGCCCTTCTTACCCTCCCACTTTTAAATTAGCCTGTACAGATTGCATTTCTTCGATTTGAGCCATCTGAAGGCCTGTTGCTGTGATGCATTCTGCTGCTCTGCAACCTGGCTGCCTAAGGAGAATTTGGCTGACCGGAACAGTTTCCTTCAGCTTTTTTTTGTGTGTGTGTGCAAAAAAAGGTGCTGGAACACCGTTCTGAACGTTCTATGGGGAAAAAAAGCTCTGGATATATCACATATAATTGAAGGTTGTAATTAGTTGCATGTGCACGTTCAGCAACTGTGATGTATTTGTGCTGGCATTTCTAGGCCTCTTTCCAACCACATCCAGAAAAATTTGTAACAAACATTGGAATTCTTAAGGCCATGTTTCGTATTTCCCAGCAATCTGTTACTGGAAGGAAAAAGCAATCCCTGCTGTGTTACTGATCCCAGAGAAGCATTTGCATGTATGCAGGTATCCTTATGGTGCCATAGTTATGGATGAGAAATATTGGTTGCAAAGTTGGCATTTCTGCATGTAATACAGATATTTTGGACTTATTTTTGTTTCTTTGAATGTTTGATATTCAGTCCAAACAGTAAAAGTAAAGTCCAAATTAAGAATATTTCATTCTTAAGAATTGTTTAATTTAAAGTGGTTTAGTTGTAATAGATGGTTAGATTCAAAATAGTTTTCAAGAGTGTGTACACAAGATACTATTTTTTTCTAGCATCAGCTAAATTAGACATATTACATTGAGAAAAATGTTTCTCATTTCTTTCCTATTACCTTTATTGATTTCATTGCAGAGATGTTAACATAGGAAATAGATTATTTTCTTATCTAATTTTACCTTCCAAAAGACAGAAGCAGATGAAAAATGTGAGGTTCTTTCCTGTTGGCTTTTTTGAATTAGCTGTTTTAGATTCTAAAAGTTAAGTTCCTAAAGAAGTAACTCTGTAAATAATTTAATGTGCTCCTCTAGTGCAGGCTCTTTTATGACTTAAGGACTTCAACTCCCAGAATTCCTGAACCAGCATGGCTCAGCTTGGAAACCTCTCTCTTTCCCCTCAGCATGGCTGGCTCAGGATTTCTGAGAGTTGAAGTCCACAAGTCATAAAAAAGGGCCAAGATTGCCTAGCCCTGCAATAGGCTTTCAGAGGGAGCTTTTCTTTTTGCAAAAAAAAGGTGCCGGAACGCCGTTCTGAGGCGTTCTATGAGAAAAAAAAGCCCTGAATATTAGTCATTGCTTCATACTGTCTTATTAAAAATAGATGTGACTACATTTTTAGGTTTTATTTTCATTCTTGCACTAAATCGCCATAATAGGATCTGGTAGAACTTGAACTACAGTTGCTGTTATGTACTGGGCTTCTCGTGATACACCACGTGCGTTGCTGGAGCAGCCAATGGCTCTCCAGCAACCTAGACTGGCTGTCTCCGGTCCTGCAATTGGCTAGACCCAGGCGGCAAGAGTGGGTTCAAACCCATTGGCTGCTGCCTAGGGGCTAGACTATATATTGTGGCTGGTTGCAGCCCATGTTTCAGTACAGTTCCAGCAAGAATAAAGTATGAGTTATCCTGTACTCAGCCTCGTGTCGTCATTCCTGCACCCAAGAGCCCACGACTTAACAGTTGCTATGATAGTTTTAAATTATAACCTTCAGGTCTGACTGGAGTATAATCTATAATTACAGACCTAGTTTAAGCATACAGAAATTGTGGTCTAATTGTATGTAAGGAGAAATTCTGTTGCCTTTCAATTGACTAAGCAATCTACAATTGAAACTTGATACCACTTCAACCAGTAAGCTTTTCTTAAATCCCAAACACTTCCTTTTATTATATGTGATACAGAAGAGCATGCACCTTTTTAATTGTTTACACCTATCTGTGCAAAAAAATAGAGAAGTTAAAATTTGAAAAAAAAACTTTTTCAGGCAGGTTTCTTCCTTCCTATAGCTTTTCTAAAGCTATAAGTATGTAGAAATGCACTATTATTTCAGAGGGATTTGTTTGTCTATAAAATCTTTAAGAGATAGAAGAATAATGCAAAAATGTAGGACATAAACATAGGTAATCTAGTAGATTTAAAGTTATTATATTAAATTTCAATAAATTATAATTTAAATATATGTAAATTAAAATAGAACTTCATATTTATCTGTTATCCCCGTGCCTTTACATCAACTGGAAAATGGGAGCATGTTTAATTCCTTAGTGAGTGGTATTTTCTTACATATTCATAAAAGAAAGAAAAACAAGGAGGGAGAATCTATGGTCCTAATCATGTTGCTGAATAACTGTTCTAGGGCCCTTAGTGCTAGCTGGAAACAGCTAGGAAGTAGAGTTGGAGCAACAACTCAAGGACCCTAGATATCTCTCCATTGGAACAGAAAATCTTTTGGGTTGGATTAAACGTAACATCATGCACTACAATTTATGGACTAAATCTCAATTGGCCAGATTCATGCAACACGTTAAGCCATATATCATGACGTAGAGACCACAATTATTAAGTTCAAACAAAATACCAACTGCAATATATATAAACCAACTGCAAACAAACCACGTGTTGGTTAGTTTCAGGCATCTCTTCAACTTAAAACTTGGTTTAGTTTTGACTTAGCTGAACTCAAATACTGTGCTTTGTCCAACAAACTTATTAAAATACACCATGACTTAGTATGTGAACCAAGCTTCCACCAGAACACAAAAGAATACTGTAAACTTTGGTGGACACAGTTTTAACACCAGCAGAAATAACAGAACACAAACACAGAATTGGAAGGGACCTTGGAGGTCATCTAGTCCAATCCCCTGCTCAAGCAGGAAACCCTCTACTATTTCAGAAAAAATGGTTGTCCAATCTCTTCTTAAAAATGTCCAGTGTTGGAACACCAACAATTTCTGGAGGCAAGTCATTCCACTGATTAATTGTTCTAACTGTCAGGAAAATTCTCCTTGATTCTAGGTTGATTCTCACCAGCATTAAAACCCTCCTAGATTTGTATACTGATCCAATCCATTTATATACTTTCAAAATGAGACCTCTCAAGGATGCAGCTGATCTAATACAGTGTCTTAGCAGAGATTTGAACAATCTCTCTGAATATCCCTGAGGATCATCTTCTTTAATTTTGTATCTACACTGTGCTGCATAAGTGTCCTACAGTTCAACGTATCTTTAAATAAAAATGGGATGCTTTCAAAATAATACAAAAACATACCAAGATCTAATTGTAGCTTTTAATCTTTATTTTGTGAAAATTCAACAAAGGTAAAAAATTTAAAAAAAATAACAGCTGTTACATTATTACAACACTAATGAGATTAATTATATATCTAACTAAAACAATCTTTATAACTCATTCAAATTAAGGTTGCAATTCTAAACTTTCTTATTAGGAAGAAAGCTTCATTGACTGCATAAAATAGGATTTTCTTCAGAATAAATGTGAACCTCACATTATCAGTCTCACATTAGATAAAGTAAATAGCTTTATAAAAGTATGCACTCAGAGTGCTTATGGGAAGAGTAGGAGGTATGATATACAAGGAGCTCACCTCTTGGCATTTAACAATGCAATATATTTTTATTTGTTTGTGCTACTTATTGCTTTCTTTTCTATTACTTATTTATTCCAGTTATCTGAATCAAATGCCTCTTAAATATTGACTACTTAAGTGAAAGAATAATTGTTGTGGGAGGCAGTTTATTAAAAAATAAATTTCAGTGGGTATTTTAACAAGTAAGATGTTCTTCAATTGTATAGCATATTGACAGCATATGACATCATGTTTTCACCCCTTTATCTGTTAATTTTTGTTTTTGTTTGCATCCTTTTTTGATACAGAGTGCCAGAGAAGTGCAGATAAGAGCAACAAAAATGATTGGAAGACTGGAGGCTAAAACATATGAAGAAGGGTTGTAGGAATTGGGCATATATAGTTTAATGAAAAGAAGCACTAGGAGCGACATGATAGCAGTGTTCCAATGTCTAAGGGGTTGCTACAAAGAAGAGGTAGTTAACCTATTCTCCAAAGCACATGAAGTTAGGACAAGAAGTAATGGATGGAAACTAATCAAGGAGAGAACCAAGCTAGAAGTAAGGATAAATTTCCTGACAGTTAGATCAATTAACCAGTGGAACGGTTTGCCTCCAAAAGTTGTGGGTATTCCATTACTGGAGGTTTTTAAGAAGAAATTGAACAATTATTTGTCTGAAATGGTGTAGGGCTTCCTGCTTGAGCAGGGGGTTGGACTAGAAGACCTCCAAGGTCCCTTCCAACTCTGTTATTCTATTTTGGTAATTTGAACTCTTAAGAAATATCAAGCTTTCTTAGTCTTATTAAAAATGTGGCAAAACAACCATATAGAAAACTGAAACTGACGCAACATACTCTTTAAAATATGTCCAGAACAAAGCACATAAAAGTTTATTATGAAGAAAAATCCCTCTTTTAGCCAGAAACTGAAAAATTCATTAAATACTAAGTAAGTTAAGTTTCTACATGTGCTAATTATTGCAGACTACTTTAAAAACTATTAAATAAGATTTAGGACAGAGGAAATGAAATACAATTTATTTCCAAAACAGAAGTTTGTCCATTTTAGCTGCCTGCTCAGGAATAGAGCAATATTGTATGCCATCAGTCTCCTAATCTCAAGAATGTTTATGGCTCAGGAAGACTCTTGTTATTGTGTTCTTTTCCCAGTACCTACCGTATCAGTAAAATTTAGACTGCATTTTATGCATGATTATACATTGAACAACGTCTTGTAGTTCTGAGGAGTTATCGTGATTATAACCTCAATGGAAAAAAACAAAATAGAGTATTCAAACCAAGAGTTTAAATATTAGCTCCTGTCTTGGGACCAAATATTTTACTGTTTTTCATAGCTGTTTGCCTTGATATGAAATTGGAGATAGATAACTAGCTTCCCTAGAGCATTATTGGCAGTTACTGCTTTCCAATTAGCATCTTCCAGATTTGATTCTACTGGCAATAAATTGAAAAACAGAAGAATGTGAGAAATTCCATATGACAGGACCTTAGTTTCACCCTCTTCAAGACTTTTCTCAGACTGCAATGTTGAAATATGTTCCCCAACCTTTGGAGTAAGATGAAGATGAGGGACAGCTCATTCATGAAGTCAGAGCTCAGATTTCCATGGTTTTACTACTAAAACAAGTGACAATGTTATACCTTACATTACCTCTTTCAGTATGGCTGACCCTAGATGCATTTTCCCACAATTCCTGTAATTGTCAGTCAGTACAGCTAGGCTACATATGAAAGAAAGTATATCAGATCTTATCATAGACATAGACAATATAGACAATTGTTTGTCCTCCATAGGCATGTGGATAGAGGAAAAAGAGAACATGCTGTAAATTTATTGAATGGTGACATTTCTTGAGGTGTACACAACCTTACCCAACACATTTTCTCTAATTTTTCTCCATTAATATTCCTAATGTAGATACAAAATGTAAATTTATAAACACATTGACTTCAATACAATTTACTCTCAAATCAATGTGCTGTGATTGCAGTTATAAATTCAACTTGTTGTTGATATAAAAATGTGTTGGTGAAACTTTAAAAAAAAACTGGGGTAGGAAAGCAGGTGACAAATTCTGTGGAAATTTGGTCCAGATGAATTATTCCTTCTTCTTTGACAGGGACGTTACTAACGTATGTTGGTATTGTTTTATTGCCGTTACCATTTTTCTATTTTTGTCGTTTTTTTAAAAAAGATTTGCCATCTAGACCTGCTTGTACAATTGCTATGGCTTATAAATTAAACAGGTAACTAAATCTCACTAAAAATATTTTATATAGTTTTTGCTTTAAAACATCTTAAGTTGTTCGCCCAGTATGCTGCTCTGAACTAGCAGCACAAAACTTTGTTCTGCTAGACCACAGGTCTGCAACGTGCAGCTCTGGAGCCGCATGCGGCTCTTTCAGCCATCTCCTGCGGCTCCCGGTCCTCTGCCATGTGCAGTCCAAAAAAAAAAAGTGGGACTAAAAAGGTTCAACCAATCAGCTCAAATATGCAGGATAGGTGCATATCTCGCCTTGGCTCCACTCTTCAGTCAAACCCTGTTCTGCGCATGTGTGCATGTACGTGCATGCGCACATATTTTTTGCGGCTCCCAGTTTTTCCTTTTGTGAGGGAACCGGTTCCGAGTGGCTCTTTCACTGTTTCAGGTTGCTCACCCCTGTGCTAGACAAATGGCTGGTTTGATAGCTACAGAGCAGGTCTCTGTAGCTACTTCACACCTGAATTGGAAAAGGAGGGGCATGGAATTGTCCTGAAGCTTCTTGGATGGCATTCCTTAGCTTAATTAACAAAGCCTTGGTGGAGCAGTGGGCTAATGCCTCCTTAAGTAACACCAGCTGCCTGCAATTAGTGCAGGTTCGCATCCCACCAGGCTCAAGGTTGACTCAGCCTTCCATCCTTCCGAGGTAGGTAAAATGAGGACCCAGATTGTTGGGGGCAATAAGCTGACTTTGTAATAATGCCGCTTGGGGGCCCCCGAAAGCCCTAATAAGCAGGCATATACATAGAATGAAGGCTACTGCTAAGCTTGTAAGCCGCCCTGAGTCTTCGGAGAAGGGCGGGATATAAATGGAATTTTTTAAAAAAGGTTTTTTTTAGATTACTAAGAAAAAGAGTTACTGATTTAACTGCATTGAACTTCTAAGATTGTATATATTATCAACTAGAAAATATTTTATATCTTTATTCTATTTCTTCTGCATTCTGCATACAATTCTCAGCTTTCTGCATTAAAAGCTTAGAAACCTCTTCCCCCCCCCCTCTACTCTGTGAGTTTGTATATCAACACTATTTCTCCTGCCAGTTGCTTAGTTTTGCATTTGGAACTCCTTATCTGACCTTGAAAAGAGACCGGTGTATTCTTGCCTGCTTTTCTGCTTTCAGCAACAGTTTAAAAGAGAAGATATTTGCAAAAATGCCCCCTAAGAAGGAACTGAAGGAATTAAAACATGACTCAGAAAAGCCCAGCACCAAACTCCTTATGGAAGTATTTGAGAAAAGGTTTTCTATGCTACATGACACAGTAAAAGAGATGAATGAAAAATCCAATAAAAGATTTGAATTATTTATTTATTTTTATTTTTTATTTTAATTCTATTTATATCCCGCCCTTCTCCGAAGACTCAGGGCGGCTTACAAGCTTAGCAGTAGCCTTCATTCTATGTATATGCCTGCTGATTAGGGCTTTCATACACACACACCCCAAGCGGCATTATTACAAAGTCAGCTTAATTGCCCCCAACAATCTGGGTCCTCATTTTACCTACCTCGGAAGGATAGAAGGCTGAGTCAACCTTGAGCCTGGTGGGATGCGAACCTGCACTAATTGCAGGCAGCTGGTGTTAAATCAGAGTTAAAACAAACCTAAAAAGATGTTAAAGTATACAGATTAGAATGGATGAGATGACACAAGGTTAGATCTTTTTAACCAAAATTTACTGTTACTGGCAGTGCTTTTTTTGTAAAAGAAAAAGGTGCCGGAACTCACACATATCATGCAACCCACCTTGCCTACCCTACAAGGTTCCATCCCAAAAAGGTGCCGGAACTCCGTTCTGAGCGTTCTATGACAAAAAAAGCCCTGGTTACTGGATTTGAAACAGAAAGAAGTTTTTCTGTGCCTCAGAGGAATTCCTGAGCAAATTTGCAACTTGAGTGATGTCATTGAAACAGAAATGACTAAATGGTTTAATGATGAGAAAGTAGACTTCTCTAAAGAAATAGACAAGATTTACAGAATAAATTCAGCATACACAGCCAGAAGACAACTGCCAAGAGATGTTATGATCCAATTTATAAGAAAATATATTAAAGAGCAAGTAATTCAGAAACATTGCCAGCAGAGATTTAACATTTCTGGAAAAGATTCAGAGAAATTACAATTACAATATTAAGGAAACAAAAAGAATATTTTTTTCCTGACAGATCTCCTAAAACAAAATAATATTCCCTTTCGCTGGGATAAGCTGGAAAGGTTATCTTTACCTTTAGAAATCAACAGTATAGACTAAATTCAGTCCTTAAAGCACAAGATTTTTTTGAAAAACATGGATTGGAACTACACTGTTTTTCAAAAGATCAGAAAGAAAAAGATAAAAAGAGGTTTGACACTTATGAAGGAGAGGCTATGGAGATGGGAGCCTCAGCTGGAATCCCTGGAACTTCCTCTTCATAACAGATGGATTATAAGATTTTGACATAGGGGCAAATTCATGGGGCAAATTCCCCACAAAAGAGAAAAAAGTTATTTCATTATTTGAAAAAAATGAACCACGATATGTCCGCAAGAAACTCATATGAAAGAGACTGATAAAAAGTATTTAACAAATAACATCTTGGGTCTGGAATTTATTTCTGCTAACTCAAAGAAAAAAAATCAATGGGATTGTTTTGTATATAAAACCCCAACTACATCCACATTTATTGTTTGCTGATGATAAAGGTAAGTATGTAATTGTGCAAATTGAATTACAGTGAATAAAATCTATTATGGTGGGATTATATACTCCACATCAAGAAAAAGGCAAGTTTTTTAAAAAATGGTCTGAAAAGGTCTCTCCTTTTCAGTATTGGTGTGTAAATGGAAACTACAATGGGATAGTAACCCCACAAGTAGATAGATCAGCCGATAAAGGAATTAAAGAAACACAAGGGAAACTGCCCCAAACTTTTATTGTTTGATGTTTGGAGGTGTAAAAATGGACTAACAAAAGACTTTACCTTCTTTTTAGAGAGACACAAATCCTTTTCTAGAATTGATATGATTTGGATTACAAAAAATCTGCTTCACAAAGCAACTAAAGCTATTATTCTTCCAAAAACTTTTTCTGACCATAATCCAGTGTCTTTACATCTTACATTTGGTCCTTAGTCTTTTAAATGGAAATTAAATGAGTCTGTTTTGCAGAGACCACAGATTGTTAAAGAATGTAAATAGTTACTTCAAGACTATTTTAATAATAATTTAGGTAAGGAAACCAATTTGACAACAGTTTGGGATGCTTGTAATGTTGTGATATGAGGACATTTTATACAATACAATACAGCAATTAAGCGGAAGTGAACGAAAAAATCCAAAATGTGCTACAACAGATTAAACTGAAGGAGAGCGAACTCCAGAATTCACCAGAAGATCCTAACATACTTAATCAACTAAAATTATTGCAACAAAATTTCTTTGTTGACTGTTTCAGATATTGAAAAGAAACTTAAATATACAAAACAACACTTTTTTGAACATGCAAATAAACCAGGGAGATGGTTGGTATACAAACTAAGAAAACAGACAGAAAAGTAGATGATAACAGAGCTTCAAGAGGGGAATAAGACTTATATGAATAACAAAAACATTTAAAGACTTTTTTGAAATTATTATACCGATTTATATAATGAACAAGAAATCTCTTTAGATACTATGGAGGAATATATGACAACTAAAAATCTTCCTAAACTATCAGAAAACTACAAGCAAATTTTGAATAGACCAGCAACAACTTTTGAAATAATAGAAGCAATTAAAAGAGCTAAAACGGGCAAAGCTCTGGGACCAGATGGCCTACTGAGCGGATTCTATAAAATTTTTGAAGATCAACTACTTCTTCCAAATGGGCTTAATGAATTCTATTTTACAAGGGAACCCTATACCAGACTCTTGGAAATATGCCTACATTTCTTTAATACCCAAAGATGGACTGGCTTTAACTTCTGCGAAGAACTACAGGCAAATTTCTCTCCTGAATAATCACTATAAACTCTTTATATCTATTTTAGCTGAAAGACTTAAAAAAGTTTTACAGGATTATATACATAAAAATCAGTGTGGTTTCTTACCTAAAAGACAATTTTGAATATAACTGAATATTGCTAAGCACATTGATTTGTGCTTTAGATTGTAAGCCGCCCTGAGTCTTCGGAGAAGGGCGGGATATAAATGGGATTAATATTAAAAATTAAAAATTAAAAATTTACTACAACGTAGTGACAGACTGGTTGCATTAGTCTTTCTGGATGCACAAAAAGCTTTTGACAACTTGAACTAGGCCTTTATGTTTAAAATAGTAGAAAAGATGGATTTTGGATTGGGCTTTATACAGGGTCCATCTATACACTTCAGAAATCTTGAATCATGGTGGAGACTTTACAAAACCATGTGAAATCCAGAAGGAAACAATACAGGCACTGTCCTTTATATCCTTCATTATTTATTCTATGGTTGGAAATGTTAAATAAAGCTATTAGACAGGATAACAGAGCAAAAGGACTACAAATTAAAGCACATAATTACAAATTATGTGCATTTGCCAATGCTTTGGTATTGATTGAAATGTAATAAAAATCCAGGCTCATTTTATGATATGTGGTAGTCTTGCAAATATGTGAAAACATACTGGATAAAATAACAATGACAATGCAAAAATATTTAAGATACAAATATTAATGAAACCTGAAGCTTTTCTTTTAGGTGTGATAGACCAGCCACTTGAAAACAATTTGGGGTGTTATTCCTTCAAATTGTGATGGATGTGAGGATTGTACTTGTTAAGCACTGGAAAGAAAAAGAGATGCCAACTGCTGAAGAATGGATTTTGAAATTGACTAAACTAGCAGAGATGGCAAAATTAGAGTTAATGGACTTTTTAGAGATAATAGACTAGGCAGTTTTATAAGAGACTGGAAACTGTAGACTTTCTACGCACTAAATATAATAACAGATGGATAACAGAGGGACTTGAAGATTAGTGTAGTGTTTAACTCAATATGTTGACTTTTCTCTCTCTATATATAGAAAATAACAAGTTATAAGATATATATAATTTTTTTTGGCTTTTTTCACTTTTTTTTACACAAATATGAGCTGCCACTGCTGTGGCTACTGCCTGTGGATGGCCTTGGGCTAGGCTGAAACAGGAAATAAGATTTGTCCCATGTCTGGGACTAAGCAAGTGTATTCTGATGCTGAGCTTGTGGATCAGAAGGTCGGTAGTTTGGTGGGTCGAATCCCGAGTGCCATGTAACAGAGTGAGCGCCTGTTACTTGTCCCAGCTTCTGCCAACCTAGCAGTTCAAAAGCACATAAAAATGCAAGTAGAAAAATAGGGACCACTCCGGTGGGAAGGTAACAGCGCTCCGTGAGCCTTTGGCATCTAGTCATGCCGGCCACATGACCACGGAGACGTCCTCGGACAAGCGCTGGCTCTTTGGCTTTGAAACGGAGATGAGCACCGGCCCCTAGAGTTGGAAACGACTAGCACGCATGTGCGGGGGAACCTTTACGTATGTATGTATGCATGTATGCAGGGCTTTTTTTCTCATAGAACGCTCAGAACGGAGTTACGGCACCTTTTTTGGATGGAACCTTGTAGGGTAGGCAAGGCGGGTTGTATGACGTGTGAGTTCCGGCACCTTTTTCTTTTACAAAAAAGCACTGCATATATGTATATGTCAAATGTTAAATTTAATTAACCACTTTTTTATTATTTTTCTTTTTTCTTCGTTGCTTTTCTTTTGTTCCATTTTGTTTGTTTTTTCATTGTTGTTTTTTCATTGTTTTACAATAAATATAAAAAAAATCTCAAGTTGTTTGTATTGAGGAGTTAGCCTAAAAAATAATTATAATGAGTAAAGTTCAATAACGTGTAACATTTATGTATTGCTAAGGTTAAAACATTTCCAGCTCCTCATATCCTTTGCTGAGCAAAAAGTGCAAAAAGTGAACGAAGGGGTAGTTGGCCCCAAAATGCCAACCTCTCGTGCTGTTGAAAGCCAGCCTCTTCCCTCCCTTCTTGATTTACTCTGAACTGCCTAGGAAATGGGAAAACACAATCTTTTTATTTATTTATCTTTTAATAACTACGCCCTGTCACGTTTTTTATTAGGCAGGGAGCGAAAAAAAACACACAAAACAAACCGCCAGCAAGGGGTGAAAACTCAGAACAATGGAGGCAACCAGCTTTTCCCGGACTTTTCCAGGGTTGGTATCGCCCAACCCCCTTTATCCCGGGATGGTACATCCCAACAGATGCAGGCGTTTCCTTAAAGACTTCGCTCGCTTTTCGCCTTTCCTCTTCAGGTCTCTCACCTTCTGATCCCGCCCCCCCCCCCCGTTTCCCTGCGTTCGCTTCCCTCGCGGGGGAGGGAAGTCGGGCTCGCGCTGGGTCAGACTGGGGCTCTTTGTGCGGGGAAGTGAAGCGCGTGCTCGCCCGCCCGCCCGCGCGGGCCTGAGGGAAGGGGAGGGAAAAAGAAGAAGAGCAAAGAGAAAATAAAAGAGAGAGAGAGAGAGAGAGAGAAAGAGGAAAGAGCGGAATTCTAAAGCGGCCGCGCGGGCGGGCGGGCGGGCGCGCGAGACCGAGAGTCGGCGCGGTGGAAGAGTCGGAGCTGAGGAGAGGCGGCGTGAAAGAAGAAGAAAAAGAACCGATGAAAAACAACGGCTGGCCGGGGGCAGCTGTCGAGGGGGGGGAGGCGCGAGTCGGACGATCCGTTGGGCGGCTTTGCTGGTAGGGGAAAGCCAGGGCAGGAAGCTGCAATTATAACTGGGGAAAGGGGGAAGAGCCGCCGCCGCCGCCGCGTAGGTATCCGCTGTTTACCTCAGGTAAGTGCGAGAGAGGAGGAGGAGGAGGAAGAAAAGAAAAGAGAAAAAAAAAAGGGGGGGGAAAGGATAAGTTTGAAAAGTTTGGAGGGAGGAGGGCCAGGGCCGCAAAGCTCGCCTCGAGCGCTTCGCTACCGGGACGAAAAGAGGGAGGAGAATCCGAGTCGGGCGAGTTGGCGGCTTCCATTGTGAGCCGCTCAAAAATCGCTTCTCGCTCGCTCGGCTTCCTTCCACCTTTCCGAGTCCTGCGGCCGAAGCGGTGCCGTGTGCTAGAATGAAGGGAGGAATTGCGGGGGGTGGGTGGGGGGGCTCTCGTTGGTCATCCGGGAGGGAACCCCGATTTTAGCCGAATCGATTCGCATTTCTGGTAGGAAAGCAAAAAAAACCAAACCCAGATTCGTGGGTAAAGAGAGGAGGACGGGGAGTGTGTGTGTGTGTGTGTTGGGGAGGGGGGAAAGTTTGGCGGAATAAGCGCTTCGGGAACGAGAGAGATCGGTTGTCGCGCCTTCCCGTCTCCCCCTTTTTTTTATTTACCTGATTTCTGCCGGCTTCTCTTCAGGGGGAAAGAGATCCAGAAGTGGTGGGCCTTGCAAGGAAATGATGGCTAGTTAATTCAGTTGCCTTTTGGAAAGGAAAACAGAAGAGTTTTTTGTGGGAGGGAGGACAGGCAGGGGGAAAGAAAGAGAGAGAGAGAGAGAGACCCCAAACCTTCAGATTTTGCTTCATGCCTGGAAAGAAACTTCACTGTTCAAACAGTTTCTTTTCGTGTGAAAAGTGTTACGGTTGGACCCTCGCAAGCGAGAAGGTTTGCACTTTCAGTCCTAGACTCCTTAATCCTGAAAGCGGAAGAACTTGCCATAGTTGCTCACCGGAGAGGAAAAGAAGAACCGCTTATTTTTGGCACAGGTTGAAAGCCATTATCTGCTTTTCCTTGTTTACTATTTCATAGGTTACCAAAGGCAAGCCTTGGCAATGACAATACCTTTCACTCTGTGGGGGCAGAGTCTCTGTAAGATCTGCCTCGTGTGGACTCTTTTGAGTTTCAAAGATATTTTTTTTAGTTATTTGTCCCTTGGTTGATAGACCACATTTTAAATAAATTTCTCCCTGTTCCTTAGGCGATGGAATTCCGTTTTAACACAAGGATGAAATACTTAGTATAAATGTGTGACGTCTCTGGCTCACAAAGTGTTGGTTTTTGTTGTTGTTTTTTTTGCAGATATCTTTCCGGATAAGAATGGATCAGCTGTGGTGCTAGCATCTCATTTTTCTACATACATTCCTGGAGTGCTTGTTGTTTTTGTGTGCGCCTCTCCTCCTCCTTCCCACCACATATTTCATTGCTCTTATGGAAGAATAAAATGGTGAGAGGCGTCTTCCAGTCTCATTCTCTCTCCAGGCTGTAAGAGGACTGTATCACATTGTGGGAGCAGCTCTGGCAGCTGCTGTTGGTTTTTACCTCTTCAGACTCTCATTTGTAAAAAAATTGAAGGCTTTCTCCATTTGACAATGATGAAGACTGAAGGCAAAGGAGACAGAACTTTAAGAAGTGCTTCTCCACACAGAAATACCTATAAAACTGATTTTCATGCAATTAAGTGCAGTTTTGATTCAGTGAATACTGACAATGCTTCCAACAAGTCTAGTCCTCAGCAAAAGTTGACCAAGTCATCCAATGGAGAAGGTAATGATCCACATGTTCGCGGCAGAGCTGTCAACTATGGCAACAGAGTACACAAGATCAAAAACATGTTCATGCAGATGGGTGGTTCTTCCAATGCACCATGTTGTGAAAACAGTTCACCCTCTGAGCCCCGAATTACTAATAAAATAACTTCAGCTGATCTTGCACTTCCTCCTCCTAGTAGCCCATCTTACCTCTGTGTTCAAAAAAATAACCTACTCAACAGTGGTTCTTTTTGTAGTTCCCAGGATCCTTTACCTGCAGGTTCATTCACTGATAAAATTATCTGCAGCAAAGAAGAGGGAAATTTAGACAAAGCTACGCTAGCAGAGAAGTTTTCCGAGACCAGAAAACTATTTGAAAGGAACATTAAAAAACCAAGTTCATTGGATAGAAGTACTCCCATTAAAAATGAAAGGATTGAAGACAGAAGGCGACATGGTTCTACTTCTTCTGATTGCAGTAGTGTGACAGATCAATTTAATTTCAATATTGATGTAACTTCTCAGGTGGCTGTAGATAAAACGGAGAATCAAGAAAATAGTGATCAAAAGGTACAGCAATCTACTGGCAGTTGTAAATCCCCTTCACTGAATGCAGGACCTATATCTCGAAGACTGGAGGGTTTCTTGGCTGACATTGACCATGACGACTTCAAAGATACTTTGAAAACTAAAGATATCCCAAACCCTCTTCAAACAGTGTTCTGCAGCTGGGAATCGCCAGTAGTTAGGAAAGAGGGATATTTGCAGCAAAATCAGCCTGTTGCAGAGTCTTCCCTTTTGATAAGCAGTACTTCTACCGAATGGAGTGAGTTAAGTGATGCAACTGAAGTAACTTCTCAAACAGATCAAATTTCCGAAAGGGAGCAACAATACAAAACCAGCAAATGCTCTAAAGTGGATAGAGCCCCTATAAAAATTTCCCAAGTAGAAATAGCTAGAGCTGAACTGATAATGGTGCAGAACAAAACTTTAGGGGATAACAATGAAATTACTGGGGAAGTTAATGTATTTCAGAAGGAAAAATCACTCAGATTTCCAAGTTGGGAAGATGAGAAAAATGACTGGACATTTGAAGAAATGGAAGAATCTAACGAGGACAGTGCAGTTAATCAAAAAGGAGCAAGAGAGTTAGTGTTTCTGGACAAAGTTCAAGAACAAGAGCAGGTCCACGTAAAACCTGTAGGGGAAGGTGAAGAGGAAAAACAAGAACAGAGAAAGAAGTTTAGTGGGGTTTCTTCCAGTGCTTTTGGGATAGAGAATGCAGCTTTTGATGATGACAGAGTACCAGAACTACTTAGTCAGGGCCCTGAAAGAGAAGAAACCTTGCAAGAGGAGGAATATAACTATAATAGTGATTATGAGGAACTTTCTGGAATTTCTGAGGAAGAAGATCCTGATCCAGCTAGAAAAGTGAAGTTTTCTACAGCCCCAATCAAGGTAAAGCTTCATGAACGGGTATAAAATATAATTATTGTTGCTAGTTGTTTAAACATAGTAATTATAACAATGAAGCCTATTAGTATATTCATTACTATACAGATGCTTTGAAATTGGTCTCTTAATTACAGTTTCCCTTCCAGATAAGGATTTCTAAAATATTTTGAGTTCTAAAGTGCTTTTACTTTTACTTTTTTTTAAAGATACCGGTTCAGTTAATCTGAAATAGAATCATGACCAATGAGACTGCCTAGGACAGGCTAAGCATATAATGCCCGTGTTTCATATCTTGTACTGACTGATAGTCTTGTTCAGCTGCACTAACTTCTAGGCTCAGTTGTGGTGCTGTTATTTAAAGCCCTGAATGGCATGAAACAAAAGGAAATGGCTTTTTAATTATCTTTGGAGCTTCCAGTGGTAGTAGCTATATGGGAGAAAGCCTTCCCAATTGTTAAGGACGTGTTTATGAAATGTATTTTCCAGAGAGGTACATTTGCCATCCCCAGTTAAGATCTATAAGAGGCGTGCTGGCACAGTGGCTAGAATGCAGTATTGCAGGCTGATCCTGCTGAACTGCTGGCTATCAGCAGTTCGATTCTCACCAGCTCAAGGTTGACTCAATCTTCTATCCTTCTGAGATCCATAAAATGGGGACCCAGACTGTTTGGCCTCCTTAATTTGCCTCCTTAAGTAACACCAGCTGCCTGCAATTAGTGCAGGTTCGCATCCCACCAGGCTCAAGGTTGACTCAGCCTTCCATCCTTCCGAGGTAGGTAAAATGAGGACCCAGACTGTTGGGGGCAATAAGCTGACTTTGTAATAATGCTGCTTGGGGTGTGTGTGAAAGCCCTAATAAGCAGGCATATACATAGAATGAAGGCTACTGCTAAGCTTGTAAGCTGCCCTGAGTCTTCGGAGAAGGGCGGGATATAAATGGAATTAAAATAAATAAAATAAATAAATATGCTGACTGTAAACCGCTTAGAGAGGGCTGTAAATATTAAAAGATTTAATAGAGAAATATATACCAATCCATGTCCTTTGGTATATATATTAGGAGCCCTCAAATGGTAGCAAGCAGATCTCTAGAGCAGGGGTGTCAAACTCAATTTCATCAGCATTGCGGTTGCCCTCAGGGGGCTGGGTGGGTGTGGCCAGGGTGGGTGTGGCCTACTGGGTGGGCGTGGCTAGAGTGCATATGGCCTGGGTGGGCGTGGCCAGCTCTACATCGTTCGCATCAAGGGTGCCTATGGGGGCCTGGGCAGGAGTGAGACAGATCTGAGGGTCTCTGGCAGGAGGAGGGTCTCTGGGCCAGGGCCAAGGCAGTGGGGGCCGTTCCCTCACTGTTTCCAGGATGGCTTCGTGGGCCATATGAAACCACTTCGCGGGCCGGATCCGGCCCCCTGGCCTTGTGTTTGACATGTCTGATCTAGAAGCTTAACACCTTAGTTATGCCACATCTTCCCAGGGATGATGAGGTTCAAATTGTCTGAATTATTCTACTACATTTTATTCTTGAAACAGGGAGTATTAACAAGAGATGGAGATGGCTTAGTAGCACCTCTTATCAGGGACTTGATCATAAATTTAGACAGTGGAATCCCTACCGAGAATTTTTAGGAAAGATGGACTCTCTAGTTTATGGGAGCATGGCTCTTACTCCTACTTCCCTTGGCAGGTATTAGATTAGGGAGCTGGTGTCCTCCTGTTTATCTTAAAGTGATAAGTAACAGATAAGTGGCAGGCCAGAGTAATTAACGATAACAATGATGCATTGTGCAAAACTGTGCTAAGTAACTTCTTTTAAGTACACTTGTGCAATAATATACAGGTAGTCCTCGAATTACTTCATTTAGTGACCATTCAGTTACAACGGCACTGAAAAAAGTGACTCATGAGCGGTTTTCACACTTAATGACCATTGCAGTATCCCTGTAGACACTTGATCAAAATTCAGATGCTTGGCAACTGGTTCATATTTATGACGATTGCAGTGTCCCGGGATCATGTGTTTCCTTTTGTCACCTTCTTACAAGCAATGTCAATGGGGAAGCCAAATTCTCTTAACAACTGTGTTACTAACTTAACAGCTCCAATGATTTACTTAACAGCTGTGGCACCAAAGGTCATAAAATGGGGCAAAATTCACTTAACAAATGTTTCCCTTAGCAACAAAAAGTTTTGAGCTCAATTGTGGTCCTAAGTCGAGGACTAACTGTACAAATCACCTCTGCTGGCTAACAGTTCTGCCCAGGGATATCTTATAGGCGCAGATGAAACGAGGGGTCTGTATCACTAAATCTCCACCAGTTTTCCGTGGTGCTAATTCAGAGGTTGTAAGTAATCTCTTACGTTATTTGAATGTCAGCTATGTTTTTAAAAATAAAAATAAAAAAGTAAGCAAATTCAAGACATTTGGCTCGTCCCTGTTTCTTTATGCCATACTAAGTTATGACTTAGTTCATCTTTTTCAATGCTTCGCCCACAGATACATTGCACATTCTTTTCATTTTCAACTACTGTGGGCAAAGAGCAGGTTAGCTAGCAATTATGCAAGCTGAATTGCAGCTTATCGAGAGAACATCACATGGAAGCCAGATACAGTAAAATGTGCAAACTTTACTAGTATGTTAAAAGAGAAATGAATCAGTATCTTTTAGCACAGTAATATTATTGTTAATATTGTAGTAAATATATTCTCAGTGGGTGCGCCAACCCTCTGGAACTGCTTGCCTACCGAAATCCGGATGGCCCCCGACCTTCGCGCCTTCCGGCGCGACTTAAAAACTTACTTGTTCCAGCAGTCCGGCCTGGCCTGATAGCTCTTGGGGTTTCATTTGTTTTTACTATTGTTTAATTGTATACCTACCTTGCTCTGTACACCGCCCCGAGTCCCTCGGGAGAAGGGCGGTATATAAAAATAAATAAATAAATAAATAAATTAATTAAGATTCTCTTTAATCTTTCTGCCTGGCCCTAGAGTGATAAAGTGTCTTTGGCTGTAGGTTCCAAGTGAGTGAGACTTGTATATTTAAAAAATACTTGTGGATATTAGTTAGATCATTATGTTGGAAACATTAAGTGACGTTTTCCTGATGGTGAATTTTTTAAATTTGGAAGTAATTCAAAATTGAGAGTAATATGCAAACTATAAAAGTAAGATTGCTTGTTTTTCATTTCCGGACTAAGGAAAACAGAGATAAAGAATGAAATTACTATGCACGATGGTTGTAAACCTCCCTGAGTCACTTTGGTGAGATGGGCAATGTAGAATTTTAATAAATAAATGCAATAAATCAATATTTGAGGCTGACCTAGTTCAGATTATCATTCCAAGTAATAGAAAAAAATAGCTGATTGCCATATATATTATATCACTTTTCAAAATAAAAATGAAGTACGGGTACTTCTTGACTTTACAATCATTCATTTAGTGACAATTCAGAGTTACAGTGTCACTGGAAAAAGTGTCTTTTGACCGTTTTTTCACTCTTACAACCATTGTAGCATTCCCATGGTCACATTATCAAAATTTGGGCCCTTGGCAACTGGCATTTATTTATGATGGCTACATCATAATTCCCCTTTTGCAACCTTTTGACAAGCAAAGTCAGTGGGGAAACCAGATTCATTTCACAACTGGATTACTAACTTAACAATTTCAATGATACATTTAACAATTACGACAAGAAAAGTCATCAAATGGGGCAAAATTCACTTAACAACTCTCTTGCTTAGCCCTGGAAATTTTAAGCTCAGTTGTGGTTGTAAGTCTTAAGTATATTTCTTGAATGTCTCACGCTTTTCCCTGAATTTTATAGTTGATGTTGTGGAAGATTGATTGGATGCCTATATCCTAGTCAGTTCCTCTTTAGCAGTTAAAAATTGACTGGTGTTGGCAAGAAAATTAGTTGGAGACAGGGCTTTTTTTCCTTTGTTTTATGTCTGTGTTTAATTCTTACTATTGTCTATTGTTTTTTGTTTTTCAAGGTTACCCTAACTTTCCCCCCCCCCTAAAAATAGATTTTAGGATGGTTATCAAATGCTCTATATTTCTCTTTGACCCCATGTTAAGATCCATCTGTTTATTTATTTTTTAATAAATGAGATTTTATTTCTTAAACAATGAAATGTATAGCTAGGAAATGCAATAAGTGAACATTTTATTTCTATGGTATTTGGGGACTTTTCCACTTTGTTCTAAGTTTCTTGTGATATATTACATTGTAGTATTATCCACAACTGTGCTCTTTAGATCTTTTTTTTTTACAATTATCATTTTCATAGCATCTATAAATATTTAGCAGGGTATTTATTTCTTGTTTTACTAAGGAAGATGCTTCTTGATACATAAAAACATATTATGGAATTACTCTGTTTTTTGCTCACATTAAGACCTATTGTAACAATTTCCCATCTAGACTACCATATTTGTGTAGTTCATATATAATTTAACAAAAAAACCCTCTTGCAATATCTAATCTTTTAGACAATCTGTTTAATCAGTTACGTGACTGAAATATGTGTTCTGTATGAAAATGAATTTGTTCCATAAAATATGTATTTTTTCTTTAAATACATTTCTTCTTGCTGTAATTTACATTTTTTTATTATAAAGTTATCTGTACTAATTTCTACAGGATGCATTTTGTTCTTGTGCTGTGGTGTTATACTAGGGCTGCCATACATGGCATGGTTAAAATACCACTATCAGAACACTCTAAATTAATAGAAAGTAAAAAAAATTAACGTTAAACAAAAAACAGGTACCCAGTTATTAGAATGTTGTTTATATTTTTTAGACTTTTTAACCCTGCCTTTATTATTTTTATAAATAACTCAAGGCAATGAATTTATCTAATACTCCTTCCTCCTCCAATTTTCCCCACGACTATAAGAGGTGAGTTGGGTTGAGAGAGAATGGCTGGCTCAAAGTCACCCAGCCAGCTTTCACGCCTAAGGCAGGACTAGAATTCAGCCTTCAACTGGTTCAAATGGATTCATGAACAAAAGTCAAGGAAGCTAATATACCTACTGTTCTTTCAGAATCACAGGGTGCTTGTGCTGATGCAATTGGAACGTTAGAAGAAACACCTGTTTTGCTTAAATGCAGTAAAATTAGCATAATCCATAATGACTGCTATTCACATATCAGAATTCATAAGGCCACATAAAAACTGGAATGCAGACAGTCCTTGGAAAAGAAAAAAGGATACGGTGGCATAAAGTTATTTATTAATGTATGGATGCTGCATGTTCGGACATGCTTCTGTTAGCATCTGCAAGGCAGATGCAGTTTTTATACTGATGTTTTTAAGTCAGTCAGGCTTGTTTGCATTTGGCTGACTTACTCAGACATCATATAAGAACTTTCATTAAACTGTTCCCAAATAAGATGTCTTATATAGTTTGTGGCATGAAAATGAAGGCACAAATTCCTCAGATCGTCAGGGTTTTAGAAACATGTCCTATTCCATTTCTTGTTTTGCTTTCTGTCGTTCTCCTGCCTTCCATTTATAACAATAATTCTCCTCGGAAACCATTTTATCCATTTTTTATCTAGCATATGGTTCGGGTTTTCTTTTGACGTACAAACTACAGCTAGTTTTTGATGTATGACCGTTCATTCAGTGACCGTTCAAAGTTATGACTGTGCTGAAACAGCCTGTGCCTAAAGTTACGGCAGTTGCAGCGCTTTAGAGATCATGTATCAAAATTCAGGGGCTCGGCATCTCGCCCACATTTAAACTGTAGGGGGCGCTTCAGTTCCTTCAGCTTGCCTATCTCTTTCCCATTTACTCCCTTTTGGATGCTGCGCACCCTGCCTTGTACGGCAGCAAGCAGCCCCCAAACTACGTGGTTCTGGGACTGCTTCCCATGCTCTGGGGAGCCTCAACCGCCCCAGCCTGCACCAACAGGCATTTGTTCACCTAGCTGCCTTCTCAGTGTCCCACACTGACCTTTGTGCCCAGCCGCTGAAAAGCAGTGTTCGCTGCCTTGCTGTGTTTGCAGTCTCCTTTTTGGAACCTTGTCCACTATGTTACTCTGGGCACTCCAACTTCTCCAGCTTCCTACACATGGCTCCTCAGCATTGCAGTATCCATGAAGCCCCAGTAAGCATTCATTCACCCAACTGCCTTTTCCCCCATTTTTTTTAAATTCCATTTATATCCCGCCCTTCTCCGAAGACTCAGGGCGGCTTACAAACTTAGCAGTAGCCTTCATTCTATGTATATGCCTGCTTATTAGGGCTTTTCACACACACCCCAAGCGGCATTATTACAAAGTCAGCTTAATTGCCCCCAACAATCTGGGTCCTCATTTTACCTACCTCGGAAGGATGGAAGGCTGAGTCAACCTTGAGCCTGGTGGGATGCGAACCTGCACTAATTGCAGGCAGCTGGTGTTACTTAAGGAGGCATTAGCCCACTGCTCCACCAAGGCCCTTTTCTGCACCAACTTTTCTCCTTTTGAGCCCAGCTGCCACACCCGAAGCAGAAGCACTTTGCTGTCTTCTTTTTGTACCTAGCTTCTCCAGCAAAGATGTCCTACGTATGATTTACTGAGCACTTCGTAAAACTGTGCTGCCCTCCAAACAAGCAAATGTTAAGTTGACTCCGGATTCAGTCTCTAACTTCGAACTTCATTCAGTGCTAGAATCTTTTCTTTGAAACGTTTCTGAAAGCATATTCGAATTTATTCATTTTAACATTATGTGGCCGCTCGTCTTCAAATTCAGACTAGTGAATATTTTTTTTTATTTCTATTAAAGCATACTCTGTCACCTGTATTTCTAGACTATGTTCTCAAGATGATTGCAGATGTTAGGTACAGCATAACTGAGCAAACATAAATACTTCTTAGTCCAAAAATTAAACTATTATTGCCTCAAGATGAAGACACACAAAACAGGGATTTTTGTACTTGTAGCTCAGCTGAAAAGTATGTGTCAATTTTTTTTTGCAAAGAAAAAGAAAATATACATCCATCTCCTTCTTTTTCCAGTGTGTTTGCTCATATGCCCACATTTGTTGCAGGAGATTAGTTTCAGTGGGAGTTGGCAAATATTGTTAACGAAGGAAAAAAGTTAGAAAGCATGGATTTTTATATGCTTATCACCTTTTTTGGTCTATTTTTCCATTGGTGGGGGTGAGGTTTTAAATATAGCAATGCTGTTTTTTTGTGTGTAAATGTGTATCAGTTTCTGAAATCAGTTCCTGATTTTGTTAACTCTGTTAATTCATGTGACCGAGTACATTTTGCTTCAAGTATAATATAGAATAACGTAATATAATTCCTCTAATAATATTTTTAATTGAAGAGCTGTATTATGAGCATAGTCCTATTATTGAGATAGTCCTATTATTGAAAAAAATCATTTTTCAAATGACATGTTTAAAAAGATTATATAATTGGCTTTAAAAAATTACCAGAAGGCAACTTGCTATGTTGTCCACATACTCTCAAACATTGATTTGCAAATAAGTATAACATGTGCATGTTCTAATTTGTTGTTTAATTGACATTTAAATCTATTCAACTTGCATGGGTATTCTTTGAAAATACTGTATTATTTTAGGTATTCAGTACTTACTCAAATGAAGACTACGATAGACGCAATGAAGAGGTGGACCCTGTGGCCGCATCAGCGGAATATGAACTTGAGAAAAGGGTGGAAAAAATGGAGGTTTTTCCTGTGGAAATTGAAAAAGGTACAAATCTCAAATGTCTATCCTGGAGAAACAACAAGGCCTTTTAATGTTTATGTCTTAATTTTCCATCATTGATACTGCAAAATTTCTAATTAGGTTTAGCATTATAAAGTTAAGAATATGAATTACTTAAGCTTAAAATAAGATTGTCCTCTAAAAAGTTGAATGTATTAGGGCTGGAAAATATTTTATAAAAGCTGAAAAGAAAATTAATACTGCACTATAAAAACTAATCCTTTTTAATATATTAGTAATGAAAGAAAAAGTCAAAACTCGAGGCAATGTCATTAGCAAACTTTAAGGTAATGTATGAACTTTCAGACTTTATCTGATTTATGTTTTCTGAATACATCAAGAAAAATAGGGTGAGGATTAGAGAAATGTGTTTATGCTAAGTAGTATTAGGTTTGATGTCAACTGATATTTAAATACTAGTGTTAAGTACCACCAAGTTTAAAGCTTAATTCCTTAATTTTGGTAATGCAAATTCCAGTTCTTAAGTCTGCAGGAATAGTAGAAAAATTACCTAGATTGACATCATACTTTATTCTGTGGAGTCTTTAAATACTTCAATATTTCAGTTTGTATTATAAGGATAGGTTGATCTGTCTTTTAATATCTACCTTAGCTTTAAGGAAATAATCAAAGAAGCTATTACTTTTAAAATATAAAAATAATGCCAAAAATTGATTCATTAAAAATTAAAAACCTGGCTAAGAAAATCTATTTTTATTCTTTTATTTTCCTTTTTATACTGGGCAGTGGGAACTGAACCCAGCTCCCAAGGGGCTGTATTCCATAGCCTTGGATCAATAGGTGCTAGATAGATAGACAGATTTCTGAAGGCATGGACATCTTCAAAAAAGGGCCTTCTTTTGCTGTTCATATGACTGGAAATAGTCCCTACGTTTTTCAGGGTTCAAAGGTCATAGTAACACATTAACTTTTGCCAATGAGCAATTAGCAAGTTGTACTGGCATCTTGTGATCTGGTAACTTACATAACTTACATTTAGCTGCCACATTATATATCATTTGTGACTTAAGGTGTTACTCAATGTAAAGTAAATTGAAGTAGTCAAGAAGAGATACAATGACGACATAGATAATTATTGTCAAATTAGCCTAGCAAACATATTGTGGCATATCTACCACCTGCGATCATAATGGATGTAAACCAAGGACTACTTTCAGGCTGCTGATGTGCTTGTCAGGAGAGAATGCAATGCTTTGAAACTTTTGTCTCATTGCCTAGAAGCTACTGCAGTCTGGATGGGGAAAAAAAACTAAAATTGAATCATTGCAAAAGGGAATGTCTGTTGATCCACTGTGATTCTTGGTTTGACGCATAGTTATCAAGGGGCAGGCAAAACCCCTGATGAAGCATGGCTGCAATTGGGGGGTGTGTCTTCCTGGATTCACACCTGATGCTTGAAAGGCAGGAAAAGATTGTGGCTGGGAGGGCATTCATCCAGTGCCAGCTGGTTCCCCAGTTGCAACCTTACTTCTCTACAACACTATCTTTCTATTGTAACACATGTCTTGATCGTTGCCTATCTAGATAACTGCAGTGTGCTCTACATTGCTGTTGTGTTGGCTCTGAAGACACCACAACAGCAATAAGTGCAGAATGTGGCAGCTCACATAATGGCAAGTACTAACCGCCAGAAATACATAATACCTTTGTTGTTTGCCCTTTATTGGTTGCCTGTATGTTTCCCTGTAGAAGGTACAGTACTAGTTTTGACACATTAAGCCAGGAAGTGCTACTTTCTCCTTCCAGTTCTGGCCTCATGAAATGATTTCCTCTCAAAAATTAGACTTGCTCCTTCCAGAAAATACTAGAGCAGTGGTGGCGAACCTATGGCACACGTGCCAGAGGCAGCACTCAGAGCCCTCTGGCCACCAGCAGCTTGAGCGGGTCCATTAGGCTGCCGCTGCCGCCCTGAGCAGCAGCCCCACCCAGCACAAAGAAGGCCAAGCAGCCAGCTAGCAAGCTTGAGTAGAGGTGGTAAATCACGCCCCCATGTGCTTGCTGGCCTCTGTGTGCGGGGGCCAATGGTGTCAGGCAGCATCTGCCCCTGCCTTGCCTTGCCTTGCCCTACAGCAATGGCACCCCCACCCTACCCCCTGTCTCACCCTGCAGGACAAGCCTCCTGCCCACCGCTCCACCACCAGAGACCCTCTGGATCTCCTCCAATCCTGCCCAGCCCCCACAGGCATCCCCCCCCATGAGCAGCATCAAGGTGACCATGCCCACCCAGTCTGCCGTGACCACCGTAGCCACGCCCACCTAGTGGTTCACACACACCACCCACCCTGAGGGGACCCCAATGCTGATGTGGCCCCTGACACTTTGCAATAAATAAGTGGGTTTTGGGTTGCGGTTTGGGCACTCGGTCTCTAAAAGGTTTGCCATCACTGTACTAGAGAATGTTAAAAGAATAGTTTTCCAGGGGGGCACTTTCCCACCCCTTCTGTGCAGTGTTTTTATAATTGTGAACTGCCAGGAGTGTCTAATTGATTATAAATTCCTATGGAATCCATCCTATTGAAACTCTTCTACAAGCCCCAAAGAATCCAAAATAAGGGGACAACTTGTTGCTGAGGTTTCCTCCTTAGGATTCGACTGAACACTTGGAATTCCATTCAAAACAGATTTCATTGACTTCATTTGCAAAAAAAAAAAAGGAATGCAAATTGTCAGAAAGATTCTCCAGCTCTTCCTGATCCTCCTCACACCCAAATCTGATGAAAAAGATGCTTCACTGCGTGGAACAAACTCTTTTTTGAGCTGTATGCAGTGAAAGCCAAGAAGTAAGCTGTGTTCTCTGCTTTTATTGTTTCAGAATAGGCTTTCAGATGGGCGTCAAATCATTGTGCCCGACTGTGAAATTCCTTGATTTACGTTCCAGCTGTCCCATCCACTTCATTAGTCTCAGCCATTAGCTATGATAACAGAAGACTTATCAAATTACAAAAATAGGATCATTTGGCTTGTTGTGTTTTTATTACAGGTGACAATGGCTTGGGTATCAGTATAATAGGAATGGGTGTTGGTGCAGATCAGGGACTGGAAAAATTGGGTATATTTGTAAAAACAATAACTGAAGGTGGCGCTGCTCAGCAAGATGGCCGGTAAGTTTCAATTAAGACTGCTTGTTTGTTTAGCCTGTGTAATGTAATGTTATAATAAAAGATAATATAATATAATATAATATTATCATAACATAACATAACATGAACATGGAATGGTTCCTTTCTCTTCTACTTACGTATGAGAATAAGTTTTAGACAATCTGGGTTCTTTATTAATTTTAAATTTAAAACCATAGGGGTTTTTTTTTAGATTCTTGTTACTTAGAACAAACTACAATAAAGGTATAGTTTCATACACCAAACTTAAATAGTATAAGGTAAAGGTAAAGGTTCCCCCGCACATGCGTGCTAGTCGTTTCCGACTCTAGGGGCCGGTGCTCATCTCCGTTTCAAAGCCAAAGAGCCAGCGCTTGTCCGAGGACGTCTCCGTGGTCATGTGGCCGGCATGACTAGACGCCAGAGGCGCACGGAACGCTGTTACCTTCCCACTGTAGTGGTCCCTATTTTTCTACTTGCATTTTTACGTGCTTTCGAACTGCTAGGTTGGCAGAAGCTGGGATGAGTAACAGGCGCTCACTCTGCTACGCGGCACTCGGGATTCGACCCGCCAAACTGCCGACCTTCTGATCGACAAGCTCAGCGTCCTAACCCACTGAGCCACCGCGTCCTTTTTTTAAATAGTATAGGAAGTTAAAATTACAAATGTATTTCAGTGTGTTTATGTATATACCAATGTAAATACCAAGGATTTTAATTGAACTCACGAACAGTATCTAAACTCAACTAATAACACATCTAAACTGTCTTGTTGTCATGTCTATTTGGAATTTGAGGTTTCCCTTTTACTCCTTAAATCCAGTTCAGCGACTTGAATTAATATGCTTAATTCAGTAATTAATTTAACTGTGTTAAGGTAATTTGACATAGTTTCTCTGTTGGCTGTGTGCAGTCATGTTCAGGTAGTCCTCGTCTTACGATCACAATTGAACCCCAAATTTTTGCTGCCAAGCAAGGCAATTTTTAGGAGAATTTTGCCTTTTTCATGACCTTTTGGCCACAGTTATCATTGCTTAAGTGAATCATGTGGTTGTTAAATGAATCTGGCTTCCCTTTTGACTTTGGGAATCCGTCTGGGAAGGTTACAAATGGTGATCACATGACCCCTAGGACAGTGCAACTGCAATAAATATATTCCAATTCCCACATGCCCAAATGTTGATTGTGTGGCCATTCTGCAAGGATTGCAAGTTTGAAAAACTGTCATAAGTCACTTTTTTCAGTGCTGTTGGAACTTTGAATAGTCACTAAACAAATGATTGTAAATTGAGGACTACCTGTATGCCACTTGAAATATTTGTTTCCAGAACATAAAAATGCTATTGTAGTGTAGATAGGACTTCTTAGTTGGTTACTTCCTGTTTTCAAATTTTCATTAAAATAAAGTGATACAGCACACTGAACAAGAATAGTGCCCTCTGACCAATGATGGAAATGCATTATTATCTAGTGATAAAAGAATAGTATTGTCATCAAGATAAAATAGAAGTGAAAATAGTAATGTTACCAAAGTGAAAGCTATAAAATGTTATTTTTTCGAGTTCGTGAACTATATGGAAAGATTAATGACCCAGTCTCCTCATAGGGATCTATACATCTGCCACTTACTGATTCAAATCCTACAGATATAACTCACGTGTAAGCTTGAGAGTGGATACCATAATACTAGTCAAATGAATAGTGAATAGGAAAGGCATATATTATTTTATGTAATTTCTATTGAAGATATCTCACACACATCAAGTTGATCTGCATCTTCTACTTATGCTAAGCTAAGTGTTTTAAAAAATCCTGTAAGTCACAGGGTGTTTATTCATTAATTTTCCTCTGGAAAATGACGTAGATGCTTAATTGAAAGTGATAAATATGACATTGATTCTTTTTACTTTTTTTCAGCAAATATAATGCAATATGCAACATCTAATGTTTGTTCCTTGCCTTGCAGAATCCAAGTAAACGATCAGATTGTTGAAGTTGATGGGATAAGTCTGGTGGGGGTAACCCAGTTTTTTGCAGCAACTGTATTAAAAAATACAAAAGGCACAGTCAGGTATGAAAGCAATCATTGATTTATTCCCTTATTTATAATATATATGAATGAACATTCAAGGCGGCTAACAAAACCATAGTCCAAATAGATAAAATTAAGTTAATGCTAAAAGTACATTTTTATCCATTTTATAAATTCAGAGAGAATGAGAGGCAAACACAACTCTTGAGAGAATGCTATTCATAGTTTGGGAGCAATGCAAGAAAAGGTTCAGCAAACTTCTGACAGCAGGGAAATCTTCCAAATGTACTGTCCTGTAGACCATAAATCCAAACAAGTTCTAATGGGACGTGAGGCAGTCCTTCGGATAGTCTGGTCCGCACATCTTAGGAACATTTAAGTGAAAACTTCATATTGTGCCCATTAATGCAGATATTTTAATACTAGCATTATGTGATACAAAGCGGTATATAAGTCTGAGTGCTACTGCTATCTATATCATGATGCACTTTGCCTCCATTGCAACTTCTGACCATATTTCAAAGATTGTTTCATTTATTTATTTATTTATTTATTTATTAGTTTTTATAAACCGCCCTTCTCCCGAGGGACTCGGGGCGGTGTACAGAGGAAGGAATGTATACAGATTGAACAATAAAAATAATAAGAAACACTAATGAAAACAAACTGGGACCCCAATTAACGCTATCATGTCAGGCCGGACTGCTGGAACAGGAAAGTTTTTAAGTCGCGACGGAAGGTACGGAGGTCAGGGGCCATCCGGATTTCGGTTGGTAAGCTGTTCCAGAGGGCTGGTGCACCCACTGAGAATGCCCTCCCCCTGGGGGCCACCAGCCGACATTCCTTGAGCGGTGGCACCCTGAGGAGGCCCTCTCTGTGGGAACGCACAGGACGGTGGGGTGCTGACATTGGCAGAAGGTGCTCCCGTAGGTAGTCCGGACCCATGCCATGTAGGGCTTTGTATGTCATTGTTAGCACCTTGAACTTCACACGGAAGGCAACCGGAAGCCAGTGCAGCGCACGGAGGAGAGGTGTGATATGGGAGTATCGGGAGGCTCCCAAGAGTGTCCGTGCCGCCGCACTTTGCACCAGTTGAAGCTTCCGAGTGGATCTCAAGGGCAGCCCCATGTAGAGAGCGTTACAATAGTCTAGGCGAGAGGTCACAAGGGCATGGGTGACTGTACGTAAGGAATCCAGGTCCAGATAAGGCCGTAGTTGGCGAACTAGTCGAACCCGGGAGAAGGCCCCCTTGGTCACAGCTCCTATGTAAAGTGAGTTTCCGTTATCAAAATGTCATGTAAGAAAACAAAGCACGGTTAACTGTGGCCAAGGTACAATAAAATTTTAAAAGCACCGTTGCATTTTTTTCCATTGGTGCATTAATGTTGGTTAATTTTTCTCCTTAGATTTCTGATTGGAAGAGAAAAACCAGGAAGTCAGAGTGAAGTAGCTCGCCTTATCAGCGAGACATTGGAACAAGAGAGATACTTATATGAGCAACAATATGCCCATGAAACAGAACAGGTAACAAGATGGTGTGTGTGTGTGTGTGTGTGTGTGTGTGTGTGTGTGTGTATGTACATATAGATGCACATGTGTGTGTGTGTGTGTGTGTGTGTGTGTGTGTATTTGTTTTCTGAGGTTTTCGCGGGTGTTTGTATGTGGATCTTTGGTTATTCGGGTTTTTTCCCCACGTAGAATTGAAGGTGTAAAAGCAACGTTTCGACGAAATCCCATCCGTCATCATCAGGCTGGTGGCTTCAGCTTCTCCCAGAAGAAGGAAGCTGAAGCCACCAGCCTGATGATGACGGATGGGACTTCACCGTATATACTTGAGTATAAGCCGAATTTTTCAGCCCACTTTTTGGGCTGAAAAATCCACTTCGGCTTATACTCCAGTGAACAAAAAAAAAAGAACTTACCGAGGACTTGCGCGCGCGACTTGTGTGTGTGTGTGTGTGTCAGACCCGCAGGAATGGCTAGTAAAGGTGGCGGCAGTCCGGCCTGGCCCGAAGAGGAGCCGAAGGGAGCAGCTCTGCAAGCCCCTCCGCCCCCTTCTCTCAGCTTCCTGGCAGCACATCCCGCAGGGGAGGTCTGCTAGGGAGGTGGCAGTCCGGCGTTGTTTCCCCCCTCGTGCGTGTGTGTGTGTGTGTGTGTGTCAGACCCACGGGAATGGCTGGTAAGGAAGCGGCGTCCCCCCCCTCCTGTGTGTTGGGCCCACGGGGCTCGACACACAGAGAAACGCAAACGCCGGACTGCCGCCACCTTTACTAGCCATTCCTGCGGGTCTGACACACACACACACACGCACGAGGAGGGAAACAACGCTTGACTGAGGAGGGAAACAACGCTTGACTGCCACACACACACACACACACGCACACGAGGAGGGAAACAACGCTTGACTGCCACACACACACACACACACACACACACACACACGCACGAGGAGGGAAACAACGCTTGACTGCCGCCTCCCTAGCAGACCTCCCCATTCCTGTTAGAAATGGATCCCAGTACTTCTAATCCTGCACCAAAACAAAAACGCAGGTCATACGAAGCTGCTTTCAAACTAAAGGTTGTGTCAAGAGCAGAAAAAAGCAATAACAGTATTGCAAGTAGGGAATTTGGTATTGATGAAAAACAAGTGAGGGAGTGGCGGAAAATCAAAGCTGACTTGGAAAAGATTCCAAAGGCAAAAAAAGCTCGACGTGGTTTAACAACTCCATATGGGGCTCTAGAGACTGAATTGCATGAATGGGTTATGGAGTGTCGTCAAAATGGTTACTGCGTAACACTAATGGGAATTCGCTTACGTGCCCTTCAAATGGCTAAAGATGACAAATTAAAAGCACCAGGCATTGAAAATTTTGTTGCGTCAGCAGGATGGTGTACTGGCTTCATGAATAGGTATGGCCTATGTTTGCGGCAAAGAACAAAGATTTCACAGAAGTTGCCAAAAGACCTTGATGAAAAAGTGATGTCATTCCATTCATTCATCATAAAACAAAGAAAGATCCATAACTATGACCTGGGAGATATTGGGAATATGGATGAAACACCTATGACCTTTGATCTTCCAAGCAACAGAACCGTGGCAAGTTTGGGAGACAAAACTGTTTTACTCAGAACCACAGGTAATGAGAAAAACCATTTTACAGTCGTTCTGTCATGTTTGGCTAATGGAACTAAGCTGCGGCCTGTCATTATTTTTAAAAGAAAGACCTTGCCTAAAAAGGTCAATTTCCCACCACGAATTACAGTGCGCCCACATGTTAAAGGCTGGATGGATGAAGATGGAACAAAAAAGTGGCTGGAAGAAGTTTGGAATGGACGACCAGGAGCAGCCTTAAAGAAAAAACCATCATTGCTAATTTGGGATATGTTCAGAGCCCACACATCTGATGACATAAAAACATTGGCAAAGTCTTCTCAAGTTACTTTAGCCGTTATTCCAGGTGGGCTTACATCTGTATTACAGCCCTTAGATGTGTGTTTAAATAAACCTTTCAAAGACCGTGTGCGAAAGATGTGGTGCGAATGGATGTCATCTGGTCAAGCCCGACTAACAAAAGGTGGAAATATGATGAAGCCTGACATAGAACTGATAGCAAAGTGGGTTCGTGATGCATGGGAAGAGATTCCAGAGGACATGGTGAAGCACGCCTTCAAGAAATGTGGCATAAGTAATGCTATGGATGGCAGTGAAGACACTGCTTTGTATGAGGACGACAGCTGTGATAGTGATGACAGCGAACTCTGTGACAATGTATATGATGATAACCTCACACCAGCTACAGCTGAAGCTCTGTTTGGAGATACAGATGAGGAGGAGGAATCCAGTTTTGAAGGATTTTGATGCTTGTGTTTTAGCTTGGTTGCTTATTGAGTTAAGGTTTTTGTACATTTAAAGTTATTGTTAATACTTTAATGTTATATATTGTTTTTGTTGAATATACTGATAATATATTGTTTTTGTTGACCCTCTTTTCCACATGCCTCAATTAAAGCAATTTTATTGTTATCTACCTGTATTTTTATTTTTGAAATTTACCGTGAGCTGCTGCATTTCCCAGCCTCGGCTTATACTCGAGTCAATAACTTTTTCCAGTTTTTTTGGGGTAAAATTAGGGGTCTCGGCTTATACACGAGTCGGCTTATACTCGAGTATATACGATATATATATATATATATATATATATATATATATATATATAGATATATATATATATATATATATATATATATATATATATATATATATATATATATATATATATACACACACACACACACACACACATATATACACACATATATATATATATATATATATATATATATATATATATATATATATACATACATACATACATATACATATATATACACATATATACATATACACACACATACATACATACACATACATGCATATACACACACACACACACACACCTACTCACGTTGGATTTGTTGTTTTTCAAAACATTTCTACATTAGTTTTTTCCTGTAGGCATCATAAAGTATAATGAGTTTCTCAGAAACCTTGGAAAACAGGGAGCAACAAATATAAAAAGTTCTCTAGGCTGTTATCTGACAGTTAGAAATCATTCATGAACTCTTATCTGAGATGATAATCAGTTGAGGAAGAAAGAAATGGAGCGGGGAGAAGAAGGATAAAAAATATTTCCTCAACCGCAATGTAGGGATTGCATAAATTTGACAAAGAGATTACATGGCAGGCAAGTCAAACTTTTTTTTTAATTAAAAGGGACAGAGCCCTTCAAGAAAAAACAGGGACACGAGTAGAGAGTTGTGTCCTCATTGCATTCTGCATTATTTGCCCCTTTTGTCTCATTCATAGACTAACAAAATCATTCCCAGTTCTTCCCTGTGGAATGTTGTATTTTGTTCTCCTTTTTTTCTTTTTGTTTTTCTTATTAAGCTGCATTTTTTTTCCTCCCTGTCTCCCATTTTTCTTTCAACCATGGACAAGCTACAGGTTCCTTCTTTTAAATCTTGTTATTTAATGAGACCTGGGAAACCTGCCTTTTCTGTGGTTGCCCTGTTCTCTGGAAGGATACCCAGCCCGAGATATTTCACAGGCCCCAACTTTTTTTTCGCCTTTAGGGGCCAGTTGAGTGGGAGTCCCCTGTGACTGCTGTGTTAGGGTTGCCATTTGTAGTTGATATTGATATATTGCTTATTGTTATGCTCTTTGTTATATTATTCATTTTTAGGCTGTACGCTTCCCATGATCACATTGGTTGAGTCGGGTGGAGTTTTAAATCATATAAATAAGTATTATATCGTTTTCCCTCTTACCTTTGCCCATGTGCTGTGATCCTCACTATGTAAAATTTTCCTGGTCATGTCCCTCCTACCTACATATTTCAGTTTCAGTAATTAAATATGGTTCAGCCGATGAGTAATTTTGCAAATTTGATTTGCAACTCAAACTTGCCTCTCATTTCTCCTTCCCCATGCACAGTTTTGTTGTTTAAATATGGAGGATTGCCTCTTCATTTTTTTTACGATCACTTTATAGATCTGTAAAATCCTTTTGAAAGGGATTGTTGACAGTAGATGTTCATGCTATAAGACAGGGGTGTCAAACTCAATTTCATTGAGGGCCGCATCAGCATTGCGGTTGCCCTCAGGGGGCCGGGTGGGTATGGCCTGGGTGGGCGTGGCCTACTGGGTGGGCATGGCTAGAGTGCGTATGGCCTACTGGGTGGGCGTGGCCAGCTCTACATCGTTTGCATCAAGGGTGCCTATGGGGGACAGATCTGAGGGTCTCTGGCAGAAGGAGGGTCTCTCGGCCAGGGCCAAGGCAGTGGGGGCTGTTCCCTCACTGTTTCCAGGATGGCTTTGCGGGCCGCATGAAACCACTTCACGGGCCGGATCCGGCCCCCGCGCCTTGTGTTTGACATGTCTGCTATAAGATGTGTAGTGAGGAAACTGTAGTTACACAAATTGATAGCGAATCTGAGCACTTCTCATGTTCAGCTATATTGATTCCTCTGATAAAATACAAATTGTTAATGGGCTGCATTTGGTTGAATCAATAAGCCATGCATCTTGGTTTAGTAAAGCAATGGGCATAATACAATTTAGCTATTATTTTATATTCTTACAAATGCTGTTATTTAATAAATGGAAGTCTGTGGTTGGTTATATTTGTATTAACATATGTAGTTCCCTGATAAAAATCACATTGGACTATAAATTAAATACTTAATTATTTAAGCATTAAATCAAAAACTTAAAAGCAAGGCAACCGTACAGTTTCTTCATTTTCTTTATTTTTCTTCTGCTACTCTTTGTAGCCATTTGTGTTTTCCTGATTTGTAAAGCCCCTTTGCTCAAAAAGAGGAGCAAAGTGAGAACAGTCAGGCAACATGGACTAGCAGACTTCTTGCACAAAATATACTTTCAGCCAAATTTGATGTTCAGATTCAAAGTTTGAATCTGAGACCAATGTAATCAAATTTGATGATTTACGATGTCATATGAACCAACAATTAAACATGTAAATATAAACTATTAAGCATTTATTTTTAAAAATGTTAAAGATTTTAAGCTTTGCACGTTCATAAAAATAGCATTAATGTTTATTGTTGTATTAAAACCATTTTAAGAAAGTTTTATTTTGCTTTAATAAAATATTGTTTAATATTGTTTTAGGATGAAGATTATGATGAAGATGAAGTTTCTTTTGAATCACATTTGCAAGAAAAATCAGTAGAAGTATTTTATCTTCCTGAAAATGAAGATATTAATTTCCCGTTAGACATGGATTCTACACAGTTCATGCTGAAATTTAAAGAGGTAGAGTGCAATTTTGTTATCTCTTAAAATGGATGATAGGAAGTTTACTGTGAATTAACTATTGTATGTTCGAAAATCTGATGTTACAATTTAATTATAACTTTTTCAAAGATATCTTTGGAACTGAAGAACCCAATAAAAATTCATGGATTATATTGTATTTTTAAAATATTTTCAAGATGTGTATGTAGGAATTATACTTCTTATTCAAAATATAAAATAACCTGGGAATTATGTTCATTTTAATAACTCCAGAAAAACCACTTTATATATCTCGTTCATTGAGAAATATTGTTTAGTAAGCATATCTAAATAAGTGATAAACATAGTACATAATCAAAATCATAACAAAATCATTAATGCATGAACAATACCAATTCAATATAGATAGTCCTCAACTTACAGCAATTCATTTAGTGAGTGTTCAAAGTTACAACGGCACTGAAAACAGTGACTTAATGACCATTTTTCACACTTATGAACTTTGCAGCATCTACGTGATCATGTGATCAAAATTCGGATTCTTGGCAACTGGACTGTAGTTAAGACAGTTGCAGTATCCCAGAGTCACATGATTGCAACCTTCTGACAAGCAAAGTCAGTGGGGAAGCCAGATTCATTTAGCAGCTGTGTTATTAACAACTTCAGTGATTCACTTAACAAGTGTGGCAAGAAAGATCGCAAAATTTTTATTTTTTATTTTTTTTAATTTTAATTCCATTTATATCCCGCCCTTCTCCGAAGACTCATGGCGGCTTACAAACTTAGCAGTAGCCTTCATTCTATGTATATGCCTGCTTATTAGGGCTTTCACACACACCCCAAGCGGCATTATTACAAAGTCAGCTTAATTGCCCCCAACAATCTGGGTCCTCATTTTACCTACCTCGGAAGGATGGAAGGCTGAGTCAAATGGGGCAAAATCCACTCAACAAATGTCTCATTTAGCAACAGAAATTTTGGGCTCAATTGTGGTTGATGAGTACCTGTATTGCAACAAATCCAAGCAAATGAGGACCCAGATTGTTGGGGGCAATAAGCTGACTTTGTAATAATGCTGCTGGGGGCCCCCCCGAAAGCCCTAATAAGCAGGCATATACATAGAATGAAAGCTATTGCTAAGCACATTGATTTGTCCTTAGATTGTAAGCCGCCCTGAGTCTTCGGAGAAGGGCGGGATATAAATGGGATTTTTAAAAAAAATGTAAGCACAATAAGGGTATAGGTTACTGTTCAGTACATGCAACATCTTCCACATAATATCACCTATGGGATTACACTATGTTCTACCTTTACCTCTTCCCAATCCTCCCCTTCCATTCCATTCTTCAGTCCTTTCTGGGGCAAAATCCAGATAGCTGATCCAACTGCTGTGCTGTCTCCACTGTCTTGCTTTTGGCTGCCTCAGCAAAACAGTTGTGGCCTCAATGCTCTTGATGTGCCACTGTCCCCCCACCCCCACCCCAAGTCGACTGCTTCCGAAGGAGTTGCCTTCTCAGACTCTCTGACTACCTTCCACTGTACTTTTAGCTAATAACACTCTGATACTCTTCTAAGTCATTTGAAAGAAGAAAAAAAGCATATCCTTTTTGTATAAAGCATATCTTTATATCTTTTGTTTTGATTTAGTTGTTTAGTAGGCTTGAGAGAATTAGTTTTTATCTTTTAAGCCTCCTAATAAATGTTTCTTGCCAACAATAATAATGCTGATTATGTAAAGAAACATTTTCAGGCAATGTATGTGGGAAAGTATATTAATATATCAGTTGGAGCTATTTTTATCTAGCAATGTATCATGATTCTTTAACATGAATCAATCAATGCCTCTGTTCATATTCATCGTACATAAGTGGGTTATATAATTGTCAGCTGGAAACAATTGAAAGAGAGGAAGGGCTGACTGAAATTTGGATTTCAGCAAAATTGGTGGGAAAAGCAAGTTAGAACTACTTCCTCTGACTAGATAATAATAATAATAATAATAATAATAATAATAATAATAATAATAATAATAATAATAATAATAATAAGAAGAAGAAGAAGAAGAAGAAGAAGAAGAAGTAGTAGTTGGAAGGGACCTTGGAGGTCATCTAGTCCAACCCCCTGCTAAGGCAGGAAACCCTATACCATTTCAGACAAATGGCTGTCCAGTCTCTTCTTAAAAACTTCCAGTGTTGGAGCATTCACCACTTCTGGAGGCAGGTTGTTCCACTGATTAATTGTTCTAACTGTCAGGAAATTTCTCCTTAGTTCTAGGTTGCTTCTCTCCTTGATTAGTTTCCATCCGTTGCTTCTTGTCCTGCTCTCAGGTGCTCTGGAGAACAGCCTGGCTCCCTCTTCTTTGTGGCAGCCCCTGAGATATTGGAACACTGCTATCATGTCACCCCTCACCCTTCTCTTCATTAAACTACACATACCCAGTTCCAGCAACCGTTCCTTATATGTTTTAGCCTCCAGTCCCCCAATCATCTTTGTTGCTCTTCTCTGTACTCTTTCTAGAGTCTTGACATCTTTTTTACATCGTGGTTCTAGTAATGTGCCTCTTATGTTTGGAAAAATTATTGACTGTAAGCCACCGAATAGCAATCTCCGTCCCTTCAGATATTGCTGAATTTTATCACTTAGAAGATTTAAGTCAGCATGGCTAGTAGTGAGATAATTTATGAACTATAGCCTAGCAGTATCCTGAGACCAGTTGGTCTGGTGTAAGTATATAATAAACAAGTGGCTTTATTTTGCTTGAGGAGACGAGCAAGTGGGCACTTTGAGACTATGAAACCTTATCGTTTCAAATGTGATTGAAAAAAATGTGAACAGTAATAGATATATAAAATGAATTTTCAAATATCAGTTGCACCTTTTTTTCTTAAATAAAACTTTCTATGCATTTTTTCTAGTTACAATTAAAACACGCAGTTACAGTAGCTGAAGTGAATCAACTTAAGGAAAAGGTAAATCTTCAATATATACTTTTTTTAAAAAAATATATTTAAATTCAGTCATTTGTAAATTTAAATTGAATATCTTGAAGACAAACAAGATAAAACCAAAATTCTTAATTTCAACTAAAAATAGAAAACATTATTATTTATGCAATTTGTAGTAATTTGTGAGGAATATTTTCTGTGGAATTTCATTACACTTGTTGAAATAAAAATAAGTAAGCATAGCTAGATGCATGCAAATCAAAAGCAAAAAGATTGGAGGAATAATTTGTTTTGTAAGGATAACATTTCATTTGTAAGTAAGGGCAGTGCCTAGGGTACATAGGTTAGAATGGTTTGATACTTTGAGATTTTTAATCTGCCGTAGAACAACTTTTTACAAAAATCCTCCTTTCCCATTTAGTTAAACAGATGTTCCAGTGTAATACGAGATGTACTGTTTGTACTGCATTTTTGATAGAAGAGAAGGCAGTCAACATATTTCCTAGTGTATGGATTTAAATGTAGGCCATTAGCTTTCTTGTAATTAAAACATAATATATGACTTGAATTACTGGATCTAAATAATAGATGGCCTCCTACAACTTTAAAACTTTTGCAGTATAAACTGGAAACAGTTTCTAACAGTGCTGCAGTGATAGAAAAGTAATAGGTAATCCAGTAGTTTGTTTTCTAGTAATGAAACAAAAAAATTGCTGACTATGTTTCTTGAAGTTTTGAGTTTGACAATACTGTGTAGGAATGTTTTCCTTACTTATATGCATTCTTCATTTAGTATATTTAGTATATACATTCTTCACATAGTGCAACCTATGAGAAATGGCCATCAAGAAACTAGGCAATTGTGTAGGAGCGAGAACATTTGTTTCAAAGCTAACATATTAATATCAGCAAAAAATATATATAAAACATATCCATAAAATTTAGCTTACAAATGAAGTTTTGGAAAATAAGGTAAATATTTATTTTGCTTTTGGGGTAGTAGATCTTTTATACCAGTTAAAACAATCTGAATATTAGAAATTAAAGGCAACATTTTTAGATGGCCAAAGATTTAAAAAAAGCATTAATTACTATAAAATCAATTAATCTGTGTGGATTTTATACCTAAAACTAAAATGATACCTAAAACTAAGGCAAAATTAATAATTGTTCCTTGTTACATTTTGGAGAGAAATTTACTTGTTTGGCTGTAGTCAATCTATACATGAATGAGTAATTACTAAAGTCTAATAATCTGAACTTTTTTTTTAAGCTAAAAGCAACAGAAGCTGAAAAGGATGAATGGGAGTTAAAGAAATCACAGCTCCAGGAAACAATAGATGAGAACAAAGAAAAAATTAAGAAGTTGGAAACCTACTGGTTAGAAGCCCAGAGTTTATGCAAAACAGTAAATGAGCATCTTAAAGAAACTCAAGAACAATATGATGTGCTGGAAAAAAAGTATAACAAAGCGAAGAAGTTACTCAAAGAGTATCAACAGAAGTGAGTGTGTTGTTATGCTCTTGTCAGTTAAGCTCATAGATATCTCTGCTTGTAATTTCTTATATGTACGATGTTGTGTGCTATTGCTATGTGTTTTGTTTCTGTATATGACTGGGCAATTTGCATCAGGGTCCTGAATTAGGTTAAAGTAACATATACAGTATTAGAGCTTTATTTTGGTGCTAGGGAAAAATGTAGGACAACATGAATTAAATAATTCAGGGAAAAGAAGCAAATAACTGAAAACATATATTGTACGCAGTGATGGCATTGCAGTCTTATCAAACTAGAGATGGAGAATGTGTTCTTTCAGATGTTGCCCAATTATATCTTTCATCATTGGTTGGACTGATTGAAGCTGCCATGGGTTATAGTTCAGTAAAACCTAGAGGTCCTAGGATCCTCATCTCTGATATGTAATGTCATTAAATTGAGGTTATTTTCAAAGAATATTAATTTTAAAATAGGATATTCAGGCCTCAAAACACAATTAAATTCTGGGTGTTTTTTAAAAAAATCTAATTGCTTATATATCTTAACATAGGTCCATCAAACAAATGACCTGAGTGGCTTGAAAGAATAGTAGTTTAAAAGGTATAGCATAGTAAAATGAAAATAATTAAAATGAAAATAATTAGGAGAGCATATGGCATTTAAACACAGAATCTATTTCCAAAATTGCGAAAGCATATCAAGTAAGAAAAATATTTAAACCAGCTTTCTCTAGTTGCATGTCCTTCCAGAAGAGATAATTTATGACTGTTCTTGTTATTTACAAATAAATCACTAAAAGCCATCCAGATGTTCCCAGAGAAGGCATAAAAGAGCTTTAAAACAACCAGCAAAAAAGGTGAACTATGAATTGTGCCATGTCCACATTAATTTAACATAGAATTAATCTTGCTTAAGATATTTGTGTGGTACTTCCCATTAAAAAGTTTCAGTTTTAAAATATTGGGATGAATTTAACCATACAAGAAAAAAAAGCTCAGAACCCACCGTATATTTTCCTCCCAGAACGCTTGGTTTTGTGTTTTACTTAGGTTATTAAGCTCAGCAGCAATATTCATGAGATTGGTATTAGCTGGTAAAAAGAAGCAATCTGTTCTGCAAAGGGTGGGAAAGAGAGAATGGTGAAGATAAAGGTCAGATGGAGAGGAAAAAGCAGGGAAGAGGTTGAAACTCTATGTCACATTTAAGACCATCGATCCAAGTGTGTTATGTCATATATATATTTATAGACAAATATGACTAATGAGTACTACAATACAAACAATGAATTGAAAATAAGAGGAAATTGGGTCTTTTTTAAAGAAGCAAAATTATTGTTGCTAACAAGCTCAATTTAATAAACTGCTTCAGGTTTTTTTTTCTTATTACTCCTTTATGTTGCCTAATCATATGTTTGCTCCCTCTCCCAGAGAAGTAGAACTCATGGTAAAAGAAGATCATACAAAAATTATTGAAGAAAACAATCAAGAACATGCAAATGAATTAAAAATTTTGCAGGAGAAGGTATGGACAAAATGATATTTAAAATTTTGTTTTAAAGATCTTTGTAAATGCGTCTCAGTTTTTAAAATAATATTTATCATCTTCAGATCACAGAGCTTGAAGAAAAATTAAAAATATACGAGAAACTCCCCTTTATGTTTGGAAATGGTATTTTATTAGACTCTGTCACACCAAATACTGAACAACTGGCAGAACATTTTGAAATTAAGGATGATATGCAGGAAATTGAATCTTCGGTGGAGAAATTAGATTTTTCTGGTGAGTAATAAAGAAATCTGTTGGTATGCTCTGTGAACTATGATATCAAAACCTCTGGTAAAGTCCTAATTCCTAGATACTATACTAATTGTGACTAAAAAATCCATTGTTAAGCAACGTGATCATAAGTTGAAAAAACATGTGACTACATGGTGAGAAGGCAGACTGCTTTCCATCGTTCTGCTGGCTTTCCCATCAACTTTGCTTGTGGGAAGCTGGCAAGGAAGATTGAAAATCTTGATCATGGGAGCTGTGAAGTTATAATTTGCAAGCCCACAATCAAGATTGCAGGGACTATAATGTTCCATTGTAACTACTCCTTGTTATTGTAAATTTGAACAGAACACCAAATGACCTGTCATTAAAGAGGACCACTTATACTAAATGACCTGCAACACATTTTTATAACATGACATTAAATTGTCATTCTACTAGAGCTGGTACAGTGATACTTATCTTCTTGTAAAACAATGTGTCAGAATCTAAATTATTATTTGTCTAATTGTTACAAATAAAAAGAAATATTGAATAATTTCATAATAAAATGGGGTGATGACTATAGTTTTTAATGTGACTATGCATTTGTTACAGATTTTGATAACTTTGTTGGAGACCCACCAAGGTTAGATACAAGTGCTCATAAAGCTAAGGCACAGCTTGCCTTGAAAGTAAAACGTCAGCCACCTTCTCGGTCAAAGCTAAAGGAATCTCTTGGTGCCAAACAAACAGATAGAAACTCACAGGTATAGTATTCATTTTATTTTCCCAGGTATAATTTGGTACTTTTTAATGATTAAAGTATACATGATATCAAATACATAATTTACTCAGCATTTCTGGCAGATGACCTAAAACAGGGATGTCAAACTCACAACGTCACATGACATGTCGCAAAGTATTGCAATTTTTTTCCCATTGCCGGCAATGGGGTGGGCGCGGTTTTACCATGACGCATCTGGCCCACCCCCTGACCTAAAAGGTCATTTATTTCCTTGTTCTCCCAGCTTTTCAAACCAAGTGTTTTTTGCCATATTTAATATTTATTCATTCATTTTCTGTAGCCGCCTAACTCAACCGAGTAACTGGATGTCTTACAATTGATGTAGGTACTGTTCATTCTTCTGCAGCTTTCCAGTAATTATCAGATTTCAACTGCTGCTGCATTTGACAGATTTTGAGAGAAATATTAGGCTAATAGGCATATACAGTTCCTTAAAAATGGATTGAGTTAACAGGGACACAAGGGGTTTTATATTATCTCTTTAGTCTCACTTCTTTCCAGCATGTGCAAGTACTTTCCTTCTTGGAAAATAGCTGACTTAAGTTGGGTAGAAGAGGATAAAGTAATGATTACATTTGTTACATTTTGTTTGTGGATTTGGGTTTGGCTAGAAGGTATATAATTTCACAGACCTTTTTCTACTGCTTAAGGAAATACATATTTCTCACTCATAAAACTGATTTTTTCTTACATTTATTTCAGCTCTATGGAAATCATTACTAATGTGGAAAGACTTTAAAAATCAGTTTAAAGCATACAGCCCAGTGATTAGCTCTATAATCTATACTGAAACAGCTGATTAGGGGGGAAATAATTTGGCATTTATTTATATAGCAATAGCACTTAGACTTATATACCACTTCACAATGCTTTACAGCCTCTCTAAGCGGTTTACAGAGTCATCATATTGCCCGAACAATCTGGGTCCTGTTTTTACTGACCTCGAAAGGATGGAAGGCTGAATCAACCTTGAGCCTGTCAGGATCGAACTGCTGGCAGCCAGCAGTCAGCAGAATTAGCCTGCAATACTGCATTTTAACCACTATGCCCCCATGGCGCAATATAAGATTTTTTTAAAAGAAATGCACCTATCTCTGCTTCAACAAAGGTTTGCGTTAAATCATTTTATGGTTATTTCAAATCTGATATTAATTAAAAGTTACATTGTACAGTAACTGTAAATTAGTCTTTTAAACTCCTTTGTAGAATATAAGAATCACAAACTTTGAAATGTTTGGAAATTTGGACAAAAGTAACTTCTATTATGGTTGAAAAAGACATATTTTTCTTTTTGCTATCTTTTTTAAAAAATATGTTTGGGTAACACAGCTGTTCATTCACATGCTTTTCTGCATACATAGATTTGAAGAATTCCAATCTAATATACATAGATTTGAACAATTCAGAACAATAAAATATCAAAAGATATTTTTGATATTTTCTGGTGATATTTTCTTGTTTTTATTTGACTTTGTTTAATTGTATGTCACTACACAATAATGTAAAGAATTGTGCATGTTATTACAAAACAATATATAATGTTTGCATAATAGAATGTGTAATTACAGTTGCATTTTAACATTTTATTTCATATTAATATAATTACATTGCTCATTTATATATTTAGGTACATAGAGATGAAAAGATGTGATGAAAGGGAAATTGTAACAAATTAAGCCACAGGTTCTGGTACGCCAACTTAAGCAATTTGAGTTGGTGTTATAAAGAAAGAGCGGCATGCAGGAAGGGAATATTTCTAGCAAAAACATTTCACAACAATGAAAGCATCACAGAAAGTATAATGTCTTGATGTTAGCTTAGGTTATTTCGGCAAGGTGATTCACAGCTAATTATGGATAACAGCTTTAACAAATAAGCAATATAGGAAAACCTGGGTGTTAATGATAGTCCTAAAGTTCCTTAGACAGTGGTGGTGAACCTATGGCACGTGTGCCATAGGCGGCACTCAGAGCCCTCTCTGTTGGCACACGTGCCACTGCCGGAAGCAGCAGGTCCATTTAGTCGCCACCACTGCCCGGAGCAGGAGCCCCGCCCAGCACAAAGGAGGCAAAGCGGCTGACTAGCAAGCTCAAGTAGAGATGGTAGAGCAGAGGTCACCAACCATTGTTGATTGGCGGACTGGAAGAAAAGGGAGGGGGAAGCATTTTACGTGCATGCGTGCATGGGGCTGTGAGCATGCACGCGCTGCAAATGGGGCAGGGCCAGTGCCTGTGTGGTACTCACTAGCCCTGCCCCATTCTTGCGTGGTGCAGCGCCTTGTATTAGCGCCTTGCAGCACGGTGGCCCATTTTTGCGCCCCTGGTTTTTGCGTGCCAGAGGTGGCACTCAAGAGGTGCCTCCCTGCCCACCCCTCCCCAAGGGCACCATAATACTGATGCACCCCTGGCACTTTGCAATAAATAAGTGGGTTTTGGGTTGTGGTATGGGCGCTCGGTCTCTAAAAGGTTCGCCATCACTGTGCTTAGAGTATTAATGTTGTTTTCTTTCTTATGTTTCAGGATATTAATGATGATACAAAAGAAGATACCTTGAGTAGGTTCTCAGATGTGACAGAAAAGGTCATTTCATTACAGCAAAGTGATACAGATAAAAAAAATGATAAATTGGAATGTGCTGAAAACAGTGACTTTTCATTGGAACCAAGTCCACCAGTTTCTGTGCACTCTTCTCCAGTGTATAAACTACAGACAGAAGACGTTGCTGGAATATCTCAGTCACTACCTAACGATGATTCTGCTCCAAATTCCCCTGCTGGATATTGCCGAAATATTAAGCAAAGAGAATCAAAAGGAAAGGGGAAAGTGAACAAAGGTAATATTAAAATGATTGTGTCACATTAAGATCTGCTGTTCACATATTTTTCCAAGAATGTACAATTATGTTTTTCACTACTATCCGAGCAAGATATATTTTGCTCTTCACGCATAGGCAATGTCAAATTTGGGGGAATATTAATATCATACTTACATCTCTGAACTTACTTCCATGAATCTGACGCATCACAGTAACCAACAGATAACCCTAAAACACATGATATTCTACTAAATTGCACCTCTGGCATTAAAAAAAAGAAGATGACAGTCAATCTTTTTTAAACAATTAAACAATCTTAATATACCACTAAAGAGAATTTTTTGTTGGACTAAATGAGTCCTTAAGAAACATTGCATCTTAAATCTGAAAGATATTGGTTCTGCAATATAGGATGCTCCAATTCTGTATTTAAAATTACTTTTATATTATAAAACTTTATTTAATGTTTTTGTTTGGTTGTTTATATTGAATTATCAGTTTAACCTGGATAAAAGAATTATTCAGTTTACACAATACATCCAGAGACTGCTAAAGTATCAAGGTCCTACCAGGGACATAATAAATGCTTTAACTGAATACGATGTTCCTCTATTTTTTTCAAATTACATTGTTTCAATAATTTTTCAAAAGTTTTAAAAGTTCATATTACATTTTAATGGGTTAATCTCCTTTTCATCTTATGATATCTATCCCCCCTCTTTTCCTGCCATTTTAAATTAAGAATAACTCAAAAATATAAACTAGTAAATCAATGCATTTTGATGTGAAAATTTTGTCCCAGTACTCATCGTTTGTTTGGTACACCATTCACAAGCTAGAGTTTGCCAGTGTCAGCTGCCTTGTAACTCACCACATTATTCCTTATGGGAATAATTTGTTTGGTGGTCATTGTTTTGGTACTCATTGCACCTCCTGGAACCAATTAACATTGAGTACCAAAGTACCACTGTAACACCAATTAGTCACAGATCTAACTGAACCATTTACCTGTAAAAAGTTCTCATGTCATCAGTAATCACAGTTAAAAATAATATATTTCTGGAAGACAAAAGAGTTTAAGATAACACAAGCCATTGGTAAGTGTGTACATTCAGCCTGCAGAATATATTGTTTACTAATAACAAGTTAATTTGGTGTATGCTATATAGACCAAAATTTTTCTGCACAGCTTTAGAATGGTGCATCATCTTGCCTTTTCTTACTGTATCTTTTGCCTTTCTGATCATCTTGCTGCATTGTATTTTATCTCATTGTTTTATTATGATATGCTTGATGTTTCCATAACATGTAATAAAATATTCAGGTTCAAAATAGTATCTAAATTGATTTTTGTGTAAACTCTAATATTGTTATCACTTTGGGTCAACCCAAGTCTGAAGAAAGTGTTTTTAAAACATGAATTTAAAAAAATCTCTCTCTGGTTTTTAACAGTACATTCAACTTATGCACATTATTTAGTTTGTTTGATTTAATATGTAATTACTGCTTCTGAAGCCCCATAATAGTTAGAGATTCCGGAAAAGTTATCTGCTGCTCCATAGCCTACTCTTTATAGTAAGTTTGAGAGAATTTCACAGTAGTTACCTCTAGGCCTTGGCTATAAAGAGCTTAAAGGTCTTAATCTGATAAGTCATTGGAGGATCACAGTAAATCATATGACATTATTTTCGTATTATCTTAAAATGATTTTAATACAACAATATACGTTATGTATATTGGACACCTCAAAGAATGTTTGAAAAGAGGTGACTGCAATTAAAGTTTGGGTAATTGTAGATTCCCTTAGGAATCAGAAAATAAACATATGGTTTGACTGTATCCTGTTATTATTGTGCTTGGGGCCGACATCAGCAAGATTATTAATATGACTGGTTCTATTGCAGTATGGTAAGAATGTGCATATTATTCTTGGCTGTATCCCCAGTATTTGGAATATATCAAGATACTGTACAAAAATAGTGGGTTTAGAGAGCGTGGGAGTTGACCAGAAGAATTAGACAGCACTTGGAAGGAAAAATTAAAATTGATTTGCAACAGTGTTTTTACCAACTGTTTGTTTTACCAACTGTTTGTTTTCGGCAAAGAAGACTTCAAGGAATATTGTCAGTTTTTGTAGCTACTTATAAATGCAATTTTTAGGCCTTCTTTTTTCTTTTCATTTATATTAATCCTGTGGTCCATTAGTATTGTTATATACATTTGTATACTTTTATTTGTTTGCATGCTATTGTTACAAAAAGTTTCCACAAATGAAATATTTTCAGTATTACTCAGCAACTTTCTACTTCTCAATCGTAATCCCAATCTTCCAATTTTGCTGCAGTTTATTCAAGATTCTTGAAATCTTGATTTTGGCATGTCCTGAAGATTTGAGAATCTCTGCAGAGTTTAAGAGATCTTGAACTTTTTTTGTTTGAGCCCCTACTTAACCATGCCATTACATCACAATGCTTTCATTATCACTGAAGTTTTACAGTATAAAATGAACACTAAACTATCTTTCATCCCCTAATTGGATGCCTTTGGAGACAGTTACAGTGTAGAATAATGAAGCATTAGGTCATTTCAGAAGTAACATTTTTGTTAAGGTTTTATATTGTCCAATAGATTAAAAACAAAGGATATTAAAAAAAAGTATTTCAAATGCATGGATGTATGTTTTTACCTTAATAATCCAGGACTTAAATTGTTTAAAAAGAGGGCAGAAGAAGAAAAAGAAAGGAAAGAATAACATTGTTTTGTTTGTCATTCTTTACCTTACCTATGTTTTAACTGTATTAGCCCATGCTAGTAATGCAATGTTAGCAATTGTTATTTGGGGACCTTTATTTAATAAGAAATATTGAACGTATAATTCACCTGAGTGGCCAGGGAATAAAGGCTCCAATACAGTAACAAGCTTCTAAGATGTGTATAGAAAATGCAGGGAAGCAGGTCGTGAGACAAGGATTTAATGGCCCCTGAGCTACATGAACAGAAATTGTCTCTCTCTCTGGGACCTTCCTGTATCGGCCTTCAAGAATTGCCGATGGAAAAACTAGAGCAATGAAAAAGCTTTTCAATATTTAGTGATCATTTAGTAGTCTAAATATCATTCTGGCTTGAAGGGATTCATACAATTTCCTAAAACTGTCCTCAGCAGTAATTTACTATACTCTGTGTTTTTACCTTGAGGGTCAATTATGGGGGTTGTATTTTTTTTCAGGGTGCCACATTAGATAAAAAAAATCGATTGCTGTTTCTCAGAGCAGTAGAGGTTCTTGTCATTGAAGGCTGGTATTGGGATGCTGTTGGGAGCTTGTTTGTTTCTATCCTGCCTTTATTGGTTTTTTTATTACCGGTATTTTTACAAATAACTCAAGATGATGAATATATTCCATACACACCTTCCTCCTCTTTTTCCACAACAGCCCTAATGAGATGGGTTGGGCTGAGAGAGATTCACTGCCTCAAAATCACCCAACTTTTTACTGGAATCAGACAATATCAGGGTTTTCTCCCCCAACTTTTGAGTGGGCATAATTTCCTGTCTTATTATGTGCTTCTTTCAAACTTGGATAGGCAGAATGTACCTATAAATACTAACTAGGCCTTGTCTTGAGAACTTGCTATCTTTGTTTGTCTTCACCATTGGTAATTGCAAAGATATTTTAAAAACATCTAATTTTTTATCTTGGGGGAAAGCTTGTTTTAATTTTCCTATTCCTGTGAAATATTTACTGCACTTTATTCACTGTTCTTAAGATCTAGGAGTTTAACATTATCACCTTAAGAAAGTGTTCTTCAATAACTTCTTGTTTATCCTTATGTAGAATTGCTCTATTTTCTCACATCATTTGATTAAATTATCATTATGGTACATAATTTATGTCAGTAAATATATTTATTACAGATGAGAAAAGAGCTGACGAAAAGGCTGAATCAGGGGACGGTTCTTCTGTGGGAAAATCCAAAAGACGTTTTCCAGATTTTGGGTATGGGTTTTTTGGTTTTAACAACAGAAAGTTGCATTGGTTTATTAAACTACAGTTCTTTACATTCGAAGTTAGATATTTATCTGAATAATTAATGCTGATAATACATATATTAAAATACCACTTTAAGTGTGTCCTGGAATTTTTTCTATTGTCGTGGAAAAAAATTTTTTTTGCTTTATGCTACTAGAGAGTATTGTTTATCTTCAAAAATTGAATTTTGAGTTTTGTGTTGATGTCAGTTAGTTTTAATATTATTTTGCTGCTTAATAGGATGTGAGTGAAATATAATTATTGTGTAATATATACATGATACATGCAGTCCTTGCTTAATAACCAGTTATTTTTAAAATTACGATGGACTCAAAATTATAACCCAACCTCAAAGTTAACCCCCCCCCATGGTCATGTGATCACATTTTGGGAGTTTGGCAACTGGCTTTTATTTATGACCGATTGCAGTGTCCCATGACCATGTCACCATAATGTGTGACATTTTTTGCCAGTTTCTGGCATTTTTCAGCAAAAAACACCCATTCAGAAGAATGGATTCATTTAATGACCAGGTGATTCACTTTAAGATCTCCTATGGAGATCTGCCGAACAATCGCAACAATTTGTGACCAAAATTTTGCACCCATTTATGCTTGTTAAGTGAGGACTACTTGTATACATTTAAATAATGAAACCAAATTATTTGGTTCAGATTACTTTTTAACATCATAAGGAGGTTATCATTTGGATCTAGATTTAATTAAAAGTGGAGCTTCTCCACTTCTTCTCCAGAGAGCTAGATCTTTGCATATAATGTGTTTGAAGTAGCCTAAAATCTAGAAAAATAGCTATCAGGTTTTTTTTATTATATAGCAAATTGCTGTTAAAGGTAAAAGACAATTTAACATAATTGTAATGATGATGATGATGTTGGAAGGGACCTTGGAGGTCATCTAGTCCAACCCCCTGCTCAGGCAGGAAACCCTATACCATTTCAGACAAATGGCTGTCCAGTCTCTTCTTAAACACTTCTAGTGTTGGAGCATTCACAGCTTCTGGAGGCAGGTTGTTCCGCTGATTAATTGTTCTAACTTCAGGAAATTTCTCCTGAGTTCTAGGTTGCTTCTCTCTGATTAGTTTCCATCCATTGCTTCTTGTCTTGCCTTCAGGCGCTTTGCAGAATAGCTTGACTGCCTCTTCTTTGTGCCAGCCCCTGAGATATTGGAAGACTGCTAACATGTCACCCCTCCTCCTTCTCTTCATTAAACTAGACATACCCAATTCCAGCAACTGTTCCTTACATGTTTTAGCCTTCAGTCCCCTAATCATCTTTGTTGCTCTTCTCTGTACTCTTTCTAGAGTCTCAACATCTTTTTTACATCGTGGTCACCAAAACTGGATGCAGTATTCCAAGTTTGGCCTTACCAAAGCATTGTAAAGTGGTATTAACACTTCACATGATCTTGATTCTATCCCTCTGTTAATACAGTCTAGCACTGTGTTGGCTTTTCTGGCAGCTGCAGCACATTGCTGGCTCATATTTAAGTGATTGTTTCACCATTGAATTTCATTTTGTTAGACAGCGCTCAGTATTCACGTCTGTCCAGATCCTCCTGTATTTTAAGCCTGTCTTCTGGAGTGTTGGCTATTCCTGCCAGCTTGATGTCATCTGCAAATTTGATGAGTTCCCCATCTATCCCTTCATCCAAATCGTTGATGAAGATGTTGAAGAGCACTGGGCCCAGAAAAGAACCCTGGGACATCCCACTACACACTTCCCTCCATGTAGATGCAGTTCCATTGCGGACCACACACTTGAGTACGGCTGGTCAGCCAGCTACAAATCCATCTGGTGATGATGCTGTCTAACCCACATTTTTCTATCTTGTGTTATACATAATGCTGAAAAGTACTCAGAACCACTACTGGTATACAAGTCATAGGAATTCTGGGTGATAATAAATAGCATTATACTCCAACAAGAGTTAATCAAATCATTTGTGGCCTAAAATTTGGGAATGCCCTAGGGTTGGGTGAGGCCTCATATCTATGGGAAGCTAGGAAAAACATTTCTCTTTACATTATATTATTAATTTATATTATACTGTATCATTTTTTCATTCTTCAATAAGTAATTTTTCATAAAAGAGTATTCAGTGTAGCATATATTCTATTGTGAACATTTTGAACTGTAAAATACATGGTGATTTATGTGTTTATCAGAGTAGAGTGATAAAACTGCTATATTTTGGCTTTTAATGTGAATACTTTAGAACAACTCAATCCTGTAGATGTCTATTAAAATCTGTGCTTTAATGAATAAGTCTTACTTCTAGGTAAGGATTGCAATTTAAGATTTATGAAGTGCTTAATTTATTGGTTCAATATAATTTCAGGGGCCTAAGAAAATCAGGTGGTAAAGGCAAAAAGCAAGAAAAAGAAAATGCAAGAGGTTCTCTGGACAGCAGGTATACATAGATACATTCTTATTGATACATTCCAAGTTGAAATATTTCTTTGGAACTAGAATGTTTTTTCTGAATGAATTCACAGTTCAGTATTGCACACTTTATTGAGAATTTCAGTCTTCAGGTGCAAGTGTTCTATCAATCTACATAATATAGTTTTTTTTCCATGTTGGTTTTTTAACAATTTTATAAATTGTAAGATCTTTTTCCAGAAAATCTAGAATCCAAACACTTACTGTACCAAAGTTTCAATGAATTTCTTTTCTCGTACTTCATTGGAAGTGATATTAATGGAAAAGTGGACAAATGTCCTATACTTTTTTGTTTTTAAATTCTATATTTAAAAGTCCAAGTTGCACTGCAGTTTCCTTTATATATTTTTAAGTTATTAATCCTAGGATTACAATATAATAACTTCTGGTGAAACTTTTTATATTGTATTGCTAAATCACTGTAAATATTCTTTTTTTTATTACACACTGTCCGGAATAGTATTGAATAACTATGAGCCATGTGAGAAAGTACAAATGGATGAAGTATTTTATGTAGTATTTTAAGAACCAGTTCTTATATTTTTGAAGAATCTGTCCCTGTGTCTTGTTACGCACTGTGTTCAAAGTCTAACAGCAAGCTTTATCATTTGGCTGTAGTATCCTCTGATACTATTATACAGCAATTTACTAAAAAGTGGTTTAAGGTTTGAAGAACATGGGTTCATATTCAGAATATTGTACAAATGATTCATTTGTGCTTATTGTGTCCAATTTATATCTTTAAAAGATTTGTATTTCTGCTTTTAATTTGGAAATAACTTTATAAACATGTTTTAGATTTCAGAGATGCAGCAGTTTTAACTCTATCCTTTTTATAAAATAAAATAAGCTAATTAATAGTGAGATGAAAAAGGGAATTTCATGGATTAAATTGTGAGGTAATTTTTTCCATACAGAAAACAACACCTCCTGTTTCTATACCCAATCTTAAACTTTCCTAAAAAAAAGAAAAGTGTAACATAATCAGAGATTTTTTTTACTTACATACATTTTCTGTGTACCAACTCCAAAGTTATTGCTAAAAGGTTTTCAGCACTGGGAGTTCTTTTCTGTTTGCTACAACAAGACAAAAATCCCTTAGTAACAACTATTTTTAAAATGCTTTAAAAATAGTAAGCCAAGCTTATTCACAGTTTATTAAATTTATTTTAGTTTTGTGTTATAAATGGTTATACTGAATGTTAAAATAGGAACTGTGACAAACACATTAAATAGCTTGATTTGCATGTAGAGTAAATGTTGATATATGGTTTTATGGACATGATATTATTTCAGAGGTTCCCGAGAATTATTGGAAGACCCTGACAACAATTTATCTGCCTCAGATTCCGATTCACCTATTCCTACTTGTATGCCTTTCTCTTGGTTTGGAGACAGCCATAAGGAACATAGCTCTAGTAGCACCCTGAGTTTTTCTCAGGGTGGGCAGGATATTGCCATTGAACAAAGTCAAGAGAAGACCAGAAGCAAGGTAAATGTAGCTTGTTTGAATATATTATGCATTTTAGATACACTGACTTCCTCAATAGTTAATATTGCTCGGATTTTCTAGAGCTACCTTATGTCTTCTTTGAACCCAAAGGACTACTTTATATCTTGTATACAACCTGGAAATGCAGTTTACAAGTTAGTCATCACTGTACATATTACTGACATTTCTGGGGATGTTTATGTTAAAACTATAGAGATCTCTCTTAATGTGTGAAATTTCAGTATGGCATGAAATGCTAGGTAAAATTTAGCTTCTACACTACAGTCCAGAAAGGACTATTGAAATATGTAGGGTTGGATTCCTGACAAGGCAGTACTTCATTTCGAGTAATTAAAGTCATGGGAAAGAGAGCCTTTTCTTTCTTTCTTTTCAGTCAAATCTTCTATTTAAGGAATAATCCAATCCTTAGGGCATTGGACTTAGCCAGACATGTCAAACACAAGGCCCGGGGGCCGGATCCGGCCCACGAAGTGGTTTCATGTGGCCTGCGAAGCCATCCTGGAAACAGTGAGGGAACGGCCCCCACTGCCTTGGCCCTGGCCCAGAGACCCTCCTCCTGCCAGAGACCCTCAGACCAGTCCCACTCCTGCCCCGGCCCCCATAGGCACCCTTGATGCGAACGATGTAGAGCTGGCCACGCCCACCCAGTAGGCCATACGCACTCTAGCCACGCCCACCCAGGCCATACCTACCCGGCCCCTTGAGGGCAACCGCAATGCTGATGCGGCCCTCAATGAAATTGAGTTTGACACCCCTGGACCTAGCAGTGTAAAAGACTCTGCTAAGAGAGAAAGAATTGTTGAGCTCGGTCCCATCAGGAGAAATGTTTTGTTAGATCAAAATCTTTCTGGGTTCAGTGGTCCTTTCATATTGTTTATGAAAGGTAATTTATTACAAACTATAAGAACTATTTCTTTCTCCTAGCTTTTTTAAAAATTTATTTTCAAAAAAAATTAACAAATTGCTTCTGACAGCTTTTCCAATCATTTATAAAGATATGTATAATTGTACAACAGTTAAAGCAACTAACCACAAGTATAGAAAAAAAAATTACTAATGCTAACTTTCCTTAAGTAAACATGTCTCTCCTTGGCAAATCTTGATTAGTAATGATGGATCCAAGATCTTGCAAGATGGCTGTCAAGTTGTTAAAAAAAGAATGTGAAATGTGGGAAGGCATAAATCCATGCCTTTTTTATTTTTGTTGTTAAATCAAACATTACTATTAAAATCCCTGCTTCATATTTAACAGAACTGTTAAAAGTACTGAGTCAGAAAGTTGATATATGTGGCCTGTGCAGTAATTTAATTAATTTAATTAATATTAATTAATCATAGTAAACAAACTACTTTTTGATACCAGTGATCCATCATATCATTTAGAAGAAATTTCTATCAACTGCAACTTTCTTGGTTAAGATGCAAATAACATATTAAAAATAGTAAAATTGTTCAATATATTTAGTGAAACTTCAGGCAAATTTTTCTTCTAAACTTCTTAAGCAGTAACACATGGAGGACCATGGGATCCCTCTACTATAATAAAAATATTATAAAATTAAGTAAAAATATTAAATTTGCTGAAATGTTTATGGTTGAGAGGGGCTCTTGCATATTTTTATGTATCAAGAGTTGATATTTAGATAAATAATAAATAGCTAAATCTGTTAAAAGCTACATTTTCTGTGCTTACAGAAAGTAATTATTCCAAAGCTGAATCTAATAATGTCATCATTTAGTCTAGTGCTTTGTTTTATATCCTATACAGAGTTTATAAGCTTGCATTCTACATCCTTTGTGATAATGTTAATTTCAAATTTAGTGGGTAAATCTTTCTGTAGCTTGGTTTTCTTTTACAGATACATTTGCTATTTCAAGTTTGTGATAATCTTGGGTATGCAATCTAAACCATGCTTTTTTTCATTTTGTCTTACTTTTCTTTGGCAGATCATTTCTTATATCTTGGAAGCTTGCAAAGTATTTGCCAACATAATTTTAACCAATTTATGCCTGCTTGCAAATGGCTGAATGGTTTCCTTTCACTAGGGAAAACTTGTGTTTAAGGCTTTTCAGCTGACAAAATAAAGTGAATCAATAAGGAAAGTAGCTCTCTGGTTAGATTCACAATCATCCTAAGGTTTAACTTAAACCATAATATAGTTTTGTTTGATTTAGGATGTTGTGTGAACTTAGCCAGTGCAGTTTGTAATTCATTAGTGAAGCAATAATGGGTTGGATCCAGACTGACCATTCTGTGGATCCATTAGCACAATGCATACATTCATGTATGTTTGTCTAAGAGTCTTCTGGGATGCAAAGCAAACTCTTGGTTGTTTGATCCCCTTACCCAGCTATTATATCCCCACTGTAGAGCCTGACTGGCATTTCCCTTTTTCCATCCAGATTAATTAATATTTGTAGTACATTAAATATATTAATGCAAGAAATATGAAATACAAATTGATTGAGTCATATCAAATGGGATCATTTAGCTGGTGCAAAGTAATAGTTGTAGAATCACCCGTTTGATTCTTGTGCGAATATTGAATCCATATAGATAACTCCTCTTGCATAAGTAAGCTATTGCGCAAATGCTTTTTGCAAATTATTAAACAAGTATGTCTATTAAACAAGTAGTATCACTGAGCGGTGGCTCAGTGGGTTAGAACGCTGAGCTTGTCGATCAGAAGGTCGGCAGTTTGGCGGGTCAAATCCCAAGTGCCACGTAACAGAGTGAGTGCCTGTTACTCGTCCCAGCTTCTGCCAACCTAGCAGCTCGAAAGCACGTAAAAATGCAAGTAGAAAAATAGGGACCACTACGGTGGGAAGGTAACAGTGTTCCGTGCGCCTTCGGCGTCTAGTCATGCTTGCCACATGACCACGGAGACGTCCTCGGACAAGTGCTGGCTCTTTGGCTTTGAAACGGAGATGAGCACCGGCCCCTAGAGTGGGAAACGACTAGCACGCCTGTGCGTGGGAACCTTTACCTTTTATCACATACTATTAAAGTCCCTGGTTTAACATTTTTCTCATGTTGTTTCTTGATGTAAAAGCTGAACCTCTTCAAGGAAAATAGGAGCTTTAGAGTGTGTTCCCAATCAATTCTGCCCATTGCTCTTCAAATCCCTAGTGACTGAGATCTTAATAAAAGTATTAGTAAAGTAGTCTAATTTCAGTTAAGCTACTTGTTCCTTTGGTGATTCTGATCATTAATCCTTTGCAGTATTTGTTTGTAATGCATCCCAAAATAACAAATACTAAATGAGTTTTACTAGCATGTAATGTTGAGTGACTTAAAAGTTTTAACGATGTTCGGTGTCTCTGGGCTATGAAATATTAAGTAGCTAAACGGATACAGGTAGTCCTCAACTTACTACCGCAATTGAGCCTGGAATTTTGGTCATAAGTCATTGCTGTCATAAGTTGAGTCACCATATTATCATATTATCAGACTCTATTTTACAGCCATTTTTATGACAGTCATTAAACAAGTCACAAGACCGTAAGTCCAAATCAAGCTCATCCAATGGGTGTTTTTGCAAAAAAAAAAGGGGGGGCGGGATCACAAAACATGATTGCCGGATGCTGCAACCAGGTGTAAATGTAAGTTGGCTGCCAAGTGTCCAAAATGCAATTACATGACTGCCAGGTGGTGCCACAATTGTAACTTTGAGGACAAGATGTAGATAACTTTTTTTGAGCCCATTGCAACTTCAAACGGTTGTTAAGTGAATGATTGTACGTTGAGGACAACCTGTGCATATTTTTCACCTTTGTAGCAGCAGCTATAATATACATTTGGAATGTATTTATTTATTAAACTAATATGCTACTCATCTTGCCAAAGGCAATTCTAGGCCATTTAAAATCAATATAAATGCCAATATAAAACATTAATGCAATAAATAGAGACATTAAATTTGAATTTAAATTGACCAAGATGGAGAGGAAGGGAGCAAGATATTTACTTCTTTTCCAAACATTATTTCCCTGACACACTGAAAAAATAAATAATTAAATGTATTTCAAACTGGGACAAAAAGTTTATTCTTCCAGATAGGCAGGATATAGGCATAAAAATAAATATAATCTAGGCCCTTTAAACTTATATGCAAGTATGTACTTAGATTTTTAACTCATTTTCGACAAGTATAATTAGGATCAAAATAGTTAACCTTTCTTATTTTGTCACTTTGTTCCTTCTTTCCAAGTTACCCAGTTGTACATATCAACCCCTCACTGACCAGATGATGTTGTCAAAATTTTCTGAAGTGTGTGGAGAACTGTATGGGGAGGAATAAGTTTAAGCTTAATCATGACAAAACTGAATAACTGGTGTGGGGTTTTTTTTGGACCACCAAATCTAGAAATGTTCTCTCTTTTATCCTGAAAGAGGTTACACTTCCTCTTTAGGACTGTTACATAACTTGCGAATATTCTTGAACTATAGTTTCTACTGAAAGAGCAGAGGACAGCTGTGGCCAAGATGGCCTTCATACAGATTCTTCAAGTGTTTGTGTTCATATGTGGACCAGGAACCTTTACTGTAAAACATTGATATCATGCTTTGGTCACCTCATGTTTGAACTACTGCAATAGTGTACATGAGTAGCTCCTAAAGATCACTTACTGCAACTGATCCAAAATACAGTGGCATGGGTAGTGATGATGGGCATGCCCACATAACACCTCCAATTCTTGAGGTGCCCTGGTTGTTAGTAAGCTTCCGGTTATTGTTCAAGGTGCTAGTGATCACCTATAAAGGCTGGTATAGGTTTGGTTATCTACCTATCTTTAGCAGGGGTCCTCAACCCCTGGGCCACAGACCAGTACCGGTCCGTGGCCTCTTAGGAACCGGGCCACACCGGAGGTAAGCGGTGGGCAAGCAAAACTTCACATGCACTGGATTTTGATTGTGCATTCCTCCTCCCTCCTTTCCCAGATTGTGGAAAAATTGTCTTCCACGAAACCAGTCCCTGGTGCCAAAAAGGTTTGGGGACTACTATTCCATAGCTTCTGCCCATCCTATATAATTGAGCAGAGTGGGCATATCCCATCAATTAAACAGTATCACACAAAGGGACATAGGAAGTAGGCCACCTCAGTCATAGCACTTCCTCTCTGAAACAATATTCTTCCCAGATATTTATATGGTCCCCATTATTTAAACAAGCCCTTAAAGTTGGGCTTTTCCTCCAACTTTGAGTTGCAATGGGTGGTAGCTTTTTATATGATGTTTGATTTGTGAGATTTCATTGTTAATATTTTTCAGACATTTCCATTCTCAGATTCTATTATTTTAAACTTAGATGTCACCCAGACTTACAACAGAATCAAATAACGTACACACTTAATAATAATAATAATACAAATCACCCGTTTTAAGGAGAGCTTTAATTTTCCTACAAAAGCTTGGAATTATGAATTTTTGTTTCTTTTTTTTCCCTTTTGGATGACTATTCTGGCTAAATAAACTAATACTCAGATTTGTAATCCAAACTGTGATGAGCAAAATCCTAAAACACGTTTCCCATAAGACTTGAGCAAAGTGCTTAGGTGTTAATATTTTCAGGAGAGAGGATTTCTGTCTCCTCTGCCCATTTGTGCACTTCTTAGTAAAATACATTTCTGAGGATCAGAAGGAAACTTCAAAATAAAAAGGCTGCAACAGGAAGGGTCAGTCAAAAAAATTGCTTTTCCTTTGCTTAATTGGAAATAGCCAGTAGCTAACACTGCTGGTGGAAATCTCGGTTTTCCTTTAAGATTTAAAACTTCATACCTGAGATGGCCACTGGTTTCAAGGAATAACTGTCACTAACCCTGTATTCCTAAAAGACTTCCTTCACTCCCACTGATAAATTCTCAATATTTATATATTTTATATGTTGGGAAGAATACATAAATGATTGTATAAATGATGTATATCATTGTAGATATATATAGCTTAATGCTATTGTTAAGTAGGTGCTTTTTTATTTTTACTTTTTAAAAAAGGTGCTTTGTCTCCTTGTGATTTATTCCAAGGGATAAGTTAACAAAACATTATTTTCACTTGTTTGCAGAGTAGAATTTTCATAGATGATTCATATCATAGCAAGCCAAGTTGTGATCTGTCAGGGTTAGTGGCAGAGCCTAATCTTTCAGGGCGTTCACACACTTTAACCTTCTCTTCAGATGAGGTGAGTTTCAGTGTGTCTCTGTGTGTTGTTGATGTCACAATTCAGACCACCTTGTCATTTCAGTTTGTCTAACATAACAATAATAGACATTAGTAATCCTAGCCAGATTTTGGCCTGTTAAGTTCAATACATTATTTTTTTTCTTTGTCAATATTACCATTTTTCTGTGGAGTTTTGTAAATAAAATAATAAATGTGTAATGCATTTATTGCATATTTTTCTAAATATAATAAATTTTTCGTTAAATATTTAAATGAAGTGATAGTTTTATCAATTATTTGTTATAATTTATTTTAAAATAAAGATAAAGACATTTATCTTTTCAAACGTGAGTCCAATACACAACATTTTTAAATTGCAACCCAAATCTATGATTTATTGATTCTGAGTAGCTCTAATGAATCCAATATACTTCATAAGGAAGCTGCTGGTAGGATTGATATGAATGGCATGTAATGGCATTTCTAACAGAATACAGAGTTCTCAATTGCTATTTTCCATTCTAAGATGCTTCTTCAGTCTTTGGACCATAAGGTATAATTCTAGCCGTTGAAATTATTTTAGAGTCTTTATGAAGCCTTTTTTTTAAGTGGGAAAATTGTGTCTTTCAGAATTATGCAGGATTGAGTGAGGGCTTTTATTTTGTTTTTGTTTGTAATAAAAGATAAGCTCAGCATTTGCTGATAAGTGTTAACAGTCCTGCATGTAGTTTACTCTAACACAGACATGTCAAACACAAGGCCCGGGGGCCAGATCCGGCCCGAGAAGTGGTTTCATGTGGCCCATGAAGCCATCCTGGAAATAGTGAGGGAACGGCCCCCACTGCCTTGGCCCTGGCCCAGAGACCCTCCTTCTGCCAGAGACCCTCAGATCTGTCCCACTCCTGCCCAGGCCCCCATAGGCAACCTTGATGCGAACGATGTAGAGCTGGCCATGCCCACCCAGTAGGCCATACACACTCTAGCCACGCCCACCCAGTAGGCCACGCCCACCCTGGCCATACCCACCCAGCCCCCTGAGGGCAACTGCAATGCTGATGCGGCCCTCAATGAAATTGAGTTTGACACCCCTGCTCTAACAAAACGTTTTTGCTAGTAATTTCTTTTTTTTAAGCTCTTGGGGCTTCTTTGTAAGAATTTTATTTTGGAGTTTAATTCTCCCCCACCCCTGTATCTGTGTCTTCCAGTTGTCTTACGAATGTTGTATTTTTTGAGCAGTTTAATTATTTTTGGCTCTTTATTTTCTTTGTTGGAAACAGGAGTTGATTTTGGTTGGATGAGAATGATGGCTCCATACATGTTTTGTTTAAAATTATGGCTTTCCTATTTAAAAGAAATAAACTGAATTCTCTGGTTTGCTTGATACACTAAAGTAGGGAAAGGCAATCTGTAGCTTGTACACTGCTTATCGTCTCCAAGCGTCTCCAATTTTGCAGGGTGTATTGAAATTTGGTAATGAACTCCTGAATAATGGTATTGTAGCCAAAAAATTAAAATGGGATTGGCCCAGCTATTTAACTCCCATCTTACAACGTGTTAAACACAATGAACAAAAATACTTTAAAGTTTACAGCAGGGGGCCCCAACCCCTGAGCCGTAGCCCACTACTGGGCTGTGACCTATATGGAATTGGGCTACGCAAGCAGCGGGCCAGCCCATGCACATGCAGCCCTTCCATGAGTGCATAAAGGCTACGCATGCGGGTTGGCTCACTGCTCATGCAGCCCAGTTCCCCTCTCCCCCCCCCCAGCCGGGCCACCAAGCCTCAAAAGTTGGGGACCACTGATTTACAGTACTAGCTGATTACCTGTATCTGAATGTTTCTTATTGGCCAGACATACCAACTTGTGTGATTTGACTCAAGTTGTGCTTTAACTCATTCTAATTCATGTTATGGCTTTATGCAATGTACAAGCTAGTTTATACTTTAGTCTGAGCAGGGCCACCAAGATTAATGCAGTAATTGAGTTTAAACTGGAGGCATTTTAGACTTCCTCTTTTGTCGTGAATTTGAAATGAATGGCATATCTTGGTCCAGAAAGAACATGCAAACTAAAATAGTAGATTACCAGTTTTTAGCAAACAAGATGAAATTCCAGGATCAAATGTGTTGATCAAAGTATCAGCTACTGGCTAAAAGTGTAATCTGCTGTAGGAGAAATATGTAAAGTAATATGGGTTTACTGTTGCTAGAAGTGATACTAATGACAAAGAATGTGGTCTTTATCCCTTAACAATATCTTCATGAGATACTGCAAACTAGGGCAAACAAACCAATTCTCCATTAAAAGAATACTTTGCAGTTAATTATATGTTAAAACCAACATAGAATTATGTATATATAACTAAGCATTACAATTGCTTCCATTGGCCCATTCAATGAATTAACAGAAATTACGTGTCTAAGTCAAACAGTATAAAAATGGTTTCAGATTTTTTTTCTTTTATTTTTTTCTAATTGGTCCATCTTTAAGTTCCAGGAAGCTTTGCAATCTAAAGCCAACAATCATAGATTTCTCAATCATTATTCTGTACTTAGAAGACCAGAATCTAAAGAGTTTTTATCATTAATTTCAAATTATTTTTCTGTGTTAGACCAATTTAATTATATAATTAGTGAAGTTAATAACAGATGTACAGTTGCAAAAAAAGTATGTGAACCCTTTGGGTCCTCTCCCCCCTCCTGTTCAACATCTATATGAAGCCACTGGGCGAGCTCATTCGTGGTTTCGGGGTGGGTTATTATCAGTACGCTGATGATACCCAACTTTTTCTCTCCACCTCGAACCAACCCAGCAATGCCCTCGACGTGATGTCCCGTTGCCTAGAGGCAGTCCGGGTTTGGATGGGGAGAAACAGGCTTCGACTCAATCCCGCCAAGACTGAGTGGCTGTGCATACCGGCATCTCGGATGAACCAGTTTTGTCCATCTTTAATTATGGGGGATGATGTGTTACCCCCCGTTGATAGGGCTCGCAACCTGGGCGTCCTCCTGGATTCACGGCTCACTTTGGAAGATCATATAAGAGCTGTGACCAGGGGGGCTTTTGCCCAGGTTCGCCTGGTGCGCCAATTGCGGCCCTATCTGGACTGAGATGCCCTACGCACAGTCACTCATGCACTCGTGACCTCCCGGTTAGACTACTGCAATGCTCTCTACATGGGGCTGCCCTTGAGGACCACTCGGAGGCTTCAGCTGGTGCAGAATGCGGCCGCGCGAGTTGTGATGGGAGTTTCCCAACACTCCCATGTAACTCCTCCGTGAGCTGCATTGGCTTCCGGTTGCCCTCCGGGTGAGATTCAAGGTGCTGGTGATGACCTATAAAGCCCTAAATGGCATGGGTCTGGGTTATCTTAGGGAGCACCTGCTGCCAGAATCAATCTCCCATCATCCTGTGCGCTCCCACAGGGAGGGCCTCCTTAGGGTGCCGCCAGTCAGTGAGTGCCGGCGGGTTATCCCTAGGGGGAGGGCATTCTCTGTGGGTGCGCCTGCCCTGTGGAACGACCTGCCTGTGGAACTCTAGACCGCCCCTGACCTTCGTTCGTTTCGCCGGGACCTAAAAACCTGGTTGTTTGATTTAGCTGGCCTGGACCGAGGGGTTTTAAATTTTTAAATTTTAAATTAAATTTTAAATTTGGGCTAACATTATTTAATTCTATTTTAATTTTAACTGTATTTTAACTTTTGTACTGTTTTAACTGTTTTTAACTTTGCCCTGTAAACCGCCCTGAGTCCTTCGGGAATAGGGCGGTATAGAAATCTAATTAATAAATAAATAATAAATAAATTACGTGGAGTTTTGCATGAATTGGCCATAAAATGCGCTCTAAACGTCATGTAAGTCACAACAATAGAAAAATACAGTCTGCTTAAAATAATACTACACAAACATTAGCTGTTGTCATGTTTTAATTGAACATAACCTGTAAACATTCACAGTGCAGGGTGGAAAAAGGGTATAGAAATCTAATTAATAAATAAATAATAAATAAATTACGTGGAGTTTTGCATGAATTGGCCATAAAATGCGCTCTAAACGTCATGTAAGTCACAACAATAGAAAAATACAGTCTGCTTAAAATAATACTACACAAACATTAGCTGTTGTCATGTTTTAATTGAACATAACCTGTAAACATTCACAGTGCAGGGTGGAAAAAATATGTGAACCCCTAGCCTAATGACTTCTCCAAGAGCTAATTGGAGTCGGGAGTGAGCCAACCTTGACTCCAATCAGTGCGATAATATTGGATGTGTTGCTGACAGCTGTCCTGCCCTTTAAAAACACACACCTGTTTTGGGTTTACTGGTCTCAAGAAGCACTATCTGATGTGAACCATGCCTCACAGAAAAGAGCTCTCAGAAGACCTACGATCAAGAATTGTTGACTTGCATGAAGCTGGAAAGGGTTACAAAAGTATCTCCAAAAGCCTTGATGTTCATGTGTCCACGGTAAGACAGACTGTCTACAAATGGAGAAAGTTTAGCACTGTTGCTACTCTCCCTAGGCGTGGTCGTCCTGTAAAAATGACTGCAAGAGCACAGTGCATAATGCTTAATGAGGTAAAGAAGAATCCTAGAGTGTCAGCTAAAGACCTACAGAAATCTCTGGCACATGCTAACATTTTTGTTGACACATCTACAATAAGGAAAACATTAAACAAGAATGGAGTACATGGGAGGACACCACGGAGGAAGCCATTGCTGTCCAAAAAAAATATTGCAGCACGTTTGAAGTTTGCAAAAGAGCACCTGGATGTTCCACAGCACTACTGGCAAAATATACTATGGACAGATGAAACCAAAATTGAGTTGTTTGGGAAAAACACACAACACTATGTGTGGAGAAAAAAAGGCACAGCACACCAACATCAAAAACTCATCCCCACTGTAAAACATGGCAGAGGGAGCATCATGGTTTGGGGCTGCTTTGCTGCCTCAGGGCCTGGACGGATTGTTGTCATTGATGGGAAAATGAATTCCAGAGTTTATCAGGACATTTTGCAGGAAAACGTACGACCCTCTGTTTGCCAACTGAAGCTCCGCAGAGGATGGGTGATGCAACAGGACAATGACCCAAAGCATACAAGTAATTCAACAAAACAATGGCTTCAACAGAACAGAATACGCCTTCTGGAGTGGCCCAGTCAGAGTCCTGACCTCAACCCGATTGAAATGCTGTGGCATGACCTTAAGAGAGCGATTCACACCAGAGATCCCAAGAATATTGCTACACTGAAACAGTTTTGTGAAGAGGAGTGGTCCAAAATTACTCCAGATCGTTGTGCAGGTCTGATCTGCAACTACAGGAAACGTTTGGTTGAGGTTATTGCTGCCAAAGGAGGGTCAACCAGTTATTAAGTCCAAAGGTTCACATACTTTTTCCACCCTGCACTGTGAACGTTTCCATCTTATCTTCAATTAAAACATGACAACAGCTAATGTTTGTGTAGTATTATTTTAAGCAGACTGTGTTTTTCTATTGTTGTGACTTACATGACGTTTAGAGCACATTTTATGGCCAATTCATGCAAAACTCCACGTAATCCCAAAGTGTTCACATACTTTTTCTTGCAACTGTAATTTATCAAACTGTTCTTGGAAGTGCAACAGCCTCTTGCCAGGGTTTCGGCAAGTTTTGTTCATTGTCTTAATGAGGCTCACTTTGTGCTGTTACGCACATAAAAAGAGCATGGAATGTTACTTAACTTCAAAAAAGTAACTGACTCATCTATTCAAAAGATGTTAACGTTTTATATGGAGAACAATGTAAGGAATGGTCTCAGAGATCTATGATTAAACTTGTTTTGACACAGGTGTGTTTAAAAATCTTCAAGTTAAGTCCATTGTGAAAGCCTTCTAAGATTCTAAAACACTGGAAATTGTTTTCTAGTTTTAAAGTCAATAAAATTAAATTAGTGTTTATTGGGGAAAATTGATTAATTTGATTTTACTTAATCAGACCATAGATGATGAACCTTCAGCTACTGGAAAACAAAACCAGTGGCACAACAGACCCATTTCTGAATGGACCACACAACAGGTCTGCCATTGGCTAATAGGAATGAACATGGAGCAGTACATCTCAGAATTCACGAGCAGAAATATTGATGGGCAACAGTTAATGCTGCTTGACAGTGAAAAGTTGAAGGTAAGCCCATGTTTCTGTGTAAATCTATATTAGACTTGAGGTAATAGTATAAATTACAATTTTTACTGTATTTAGTAAATCCTGGGTGGAACAGTACCTTGTATTAAATGGATTTTTATTGCTGAATTATGCAGTAATATCCCTTCCTTCCCTACGTAGGGCTTGTAACATTAATTTGTGGTTTCTTCTAGAGTCTACATACTCTCTCTGTGTCAGAACAGAATAATACATTGAATATTGTATTTCCCTAAATGATTATATATTCCATAGGAAGGCAAGCCCAATATGCTTGCTCATCAATGAAGACATCCCATTTGACACAGTTGGTTTTCTCAGGAAACAGCTTGTTCAGGATTATGTTGTAAAACCATTTTAGGATTTACCTCCTAAACTATAGGAAACAATCCAAGGAAGTCTCATTGTATTCAATGAGGATTATTCACTATTAAGCAGTAGATAATAATCTGTCCAAATTCATTTTAAGTTTTATTTGGGTTGAGAATTGTAAGTGCATGATGTAATGTTAAAAAAAGCCAAAATGGGTTTATAGTCTTATCAGAGGTTGCCATCTGTTGATAAAAAATTATATTACATCAGTTTATAACATTACTATGATTTCATCTATCTTTTTAAAAAAAAATACAGCCCGGTCTATATGAGTGAGGTGTTTTCTTTTAATTTTGACAATTGTCCTGTGAAGTTAAGTTATTCCAGAAATTGCTGTTAGGGTGATCTTGATGACTGAGGCGGTATTGTTGTTGTTAGCTGCGAAGTCGTGTCTGACCCATTGCGACCCTATGGACAACGTTCCTCCAGGCCTTCCTGTCCTCTACCATTGTCTGGAGTCCATTTAAGCTCACGCCTACTGCTTCAGTGACTCCATCCAGCCACCTCATTCTTTGTCGTCCCCTTCTTCTATTGCCCTCAATCTTTCCCAGCATTAGACTCTTCTCCAGTGAGTCCTTCCTTCTCATTAGGTGGCCAAAGTATCTTGAGTTTTAGCTTCAGGATCTGACCTTCTAAACAGCAGTCAGGGTTGATCTCCTCTAGGACTGACCGGTTTGATCGCCTTGCAGTCCAAGGGACTCGCAGGAGTCTTCTCCAGCACCATAGTTCAAAGGCCTCAATTCTTTGGCGCTCAGCCTTTTTTATGGTCCAGCTTTCACTGCCATACATTGCAACTGGGAAGACCATAGCCTTGACTATACGCACTTTTGTTGACAGGGTGATGTCTCTGCTTTTTAGTGTGCTATCTAGATTTGCCATGGCTTTCCTCCCCAGGAGCAAGTGTCTTTTAATTTCTTGGCTGCAGTCCCCATCTGCAGTGATCTTGGAACCCAGGAAAATAAAATCTGTCACTACCTCCATTTCTTCCCCATCTATTTGCCAGGAAATGAGAGGGCCGGATGCCATGATCTTGGTTTTCTTAATGTTAAGTTTCAACCCAAGTTTTGCACTCTCCTTCTTCACCCGCAACAAGAGGCTCTTTAGTTCTTCTTCACTTTCTGCCATTAGAGTGGTATCATCTGCATATCTTAGGTTGTTGATATTTCTTCTGGCAATCTTAATTCCAACTTTTGATTCATCTAGCCCTGCCTTTCTCATGATGTGCTCTGCATATAAGTTAAATAGGCAAGGCGACAGTATACAGCCTTGCTGGACTCCTTTCCCAATTTTGAACCAATCAAGTGGTTCCGTGTCCAGTTCTCACTGTTGCTTCTTGGCCCACATATAGGTTTCTCAAGAGACAAATAAGATGGTCTGGTATTAGAATCCTATTTGTTTTCTATTGGCTACTACATTTGGTACATCTGTTTACTTACTTAGTCTCTGAATGATATTCCATTTTTACCCCTTCAAAAATCTCTGCCACAATACATTTTTGAAAGCTCCCTCAGAATTCGCAGCAGTCTGTGCATGGTAATAAAAAGCAGCTGCTATTTACAAATGTGAGAACACATGTTTAGAACTGGCCATTTGGTTTTTTAGATTCTATAGGACAACCTAATGGTTTTTAGAAGAAAGATTCTGAAAAGATTTTTTGTAGTCCAGTGCATATTAGCTACATTGAAACACATTGGGTTGAATCCAGACTTACACCTGGAACAGTCTAAGAATTTAAAAAAAAACAGTAAAGATTCAAAAATCATCATGACAATGTTAATAGGTTTGCTACATTTGTTTGTTTATGGGATTGGTCTAAAATGGAGTTAGTGATGTATACAATAAGAAGCCACAACCAAAGTAATCATATAATAACAACAACAATTTCTGGTGCCTGTAACTACAAGTAAGATCATTCGATTCCATTTTTACCAAAACTGGGTAAAAGCCATGACTTCCACCTTCCAGAAAGAGCTGAGTCAAGTACACCTAGATTGTGAGTTTTCTGTCCCTGGGGCCTCAAGTCATGATGAGCATTACAGAGGGTGGAGAGCATTACAGAGGGTTGTGAGCACAGCACAAGACATTGTGGGCTGTCCCCTGACACCACTGGATGACATCGCCAGGGCTCGTTGCCTTGGAAGAGTGAGGAAAATTCTCAGGGATGACTCGCACCCTGGACGGTATCTCTTTACTCTCCTACCATTGGGTAGGAGATATAGGAGTATAGCCAGCCGCGCCAACAGGCTGAAGAACAGCTTCTATCCATGGGCTGTTTGAACGGGATATAATTTTATAAACTTTATGCACGATTGACTTGCGAGGCTGGTGTGTTGTGCAATTAGCTCACATGGTGTAATAAGATGGAGGGTTTGTGTCACTGTAAGTTGGGGGTGGGGGCACAAAAGGAGGCTCAGCCAATCTCAATGTATACATGGTTGTACTTTGACAATAAAGGTTCATTCATTCATGGGTTTCTGAATCCATAGCTCCTCCACCCTATTTGGGTCTGAGCCTGTTATTCCTAATCCAAGACCTGATAGCTTCCAAACACGTCAGATGTTTAACACACCTGTCATTTAGCTCAGAGTGATGGTAAAGAACTGGATATTGCCCACATATTGATGATTTCTTTTCGATAATGTTGTCAGTTACTTCTGTAGAGGAAGCCATAGAAGTTGGACTTTATTTCTGCTATAGCTGATACAAGGAAAATATGTTAAAAATTGAAATATTAATTTTTTGTTTTATGAAAATTAATGCCACAATAAAAGACTCTTTTTTTACTGTATTCTGCTCTGCTCAACATAACTTTTCTTTTAAAGGCTTTAGGAGTATCCAGTCAAAATGACCGAGCAACAATAAAGAAAAAAATTAAAGATATTAAAAAAACACAAGAAAAACTGGAGAAACAGAAAGAAAAGTTTCAGAAGAAAGAGAAGGAAGTGCGGAAAACTGGCAAATTGGTGGCTGCCGTGGAATCAAACTGCTAACATGATTTGATGCCATACTACTCTCTCCTGGAATAGCTGGAACTAAAGTAGAGCTATACCAGTATAATGCTTCAGTCTTTATTGAATAAGAATCTTAACTTGAGAAAATGTAACAACTGTATATTTCTGTACAATTATGGAGGGAAGAAAATGGTAGTTTTACAGTAACAAACTTAGTTTACCTCTGATTTCTATAGTCCTTTCCCATTTATACAGTTGCATTAAAATATTTTCAATTTTTATATTTAGATTATTAACTTGTACTAGTGGATATTAAATTAACTATTTTTTAAGAAATATGTATATATATATGTGTCTGGCTAATTCCCTGAAGTGTCTTTGGAAATGGCATATACAATTTTTAAAACACAAGATTACAAATTACAGTACAACAGGGGTATCTGGTGAACAGATGCTATTAGGACATTATGTTCTGTTGGAGATAGTTTGTTGCCCATAGTATTGTATAGAGAGAAATTAAGTTTTAAAAAGTAATAGAAAATTAATTTAATCTAATGAAATGAAGTGTTTACAATCTGTATTTTTCAGAGTTCATTTTAATTTCAAAGCATTGTAATAATATAATTCGTTAATATTTTCTAAAATACATTTTTCTATGTTTTGAATATGTTAAGCATGACTTCAAAAGTTATCTTTTATATACTTTTGTATACAATGTTTTTATAGTTCATGTGATAAATGTCAGAATGCATAACCCTTTCCTACTTAAATGTTTGGGGACCAAATGATATTTTTGATGATTTTTACATGCTGTTGGTCTTCTAGATTTACAATTTACAGATAGAATTATTCTCTCTCTTCATTTAAATTAAACATGAGGTATCTGCATTATACGTATTTACACTGTAGACTTCAAACATGTCTTTGTTTTCATGAATAATTATTTGTTCTGCAGAATGGTGTAAATCACAATTGGATTTGCCATTGAGCAGCAGCACAATCTTTTGTAAAATACACTATCTTAGAATGACACTTTTGAAAAACGGAATAAATTTTGTTCAAAAAATAGAAATCTGAATTTTGGAATGTTATTAACTTGTGAAAGTTGCACAATGATGTAATCTAATAAGCAAGCTGTTGAAAAAATACTGTTTCAAAGAACCCAAATCATGATTCATTTTTCACATAAGCTTTTCACATTTTCTTCCACAGAAAATTATGATCTTTTTGTTAAATCTGTACGTTTTGAGCCTAGAAAATCTATTCTTAGAGGGTGCTAAACGCACTTTGTGCCAGGGCTCTCTCCAGATATTCTTCATTTTAATAACTTTCTAGAAGAATAGTTTCTATTCTTGAAGAAAACCCATTCTCTGAAGAAACAATTGAAGCTGACGATAATATAATGGCACTCCTTGCAGAAATGGAAGGCTACCCTGGAATCAAATGATTTGACGAAGAATAGTCAGACGACTTGAAACAGCTGAATAATGATCCAACAAATTCATGTCACTGTAAGAACATCATGGCAAACCAAATAGCTCATCAGCCGTTGTTAAATGGCAGGGTTAAGGGGAAACTTAAGAAATGCAGGCTTCCAAGGAAAATGGGAGGCCAGTGTATAATTATACTCGGCCTTTCATAGAGAAGAACCAGAAACAGCAATTCAAGATACGAAGATACGAAAAATGGGATTGGTTGATATTCATGTTGAACAAATAAAAAAAATAGAAACTTTAATAAAACAATGGTGGTTCTCACTTTTTAATGCTTGTATGGCCTCAAAGTGTATTCCAATGACCTGGAGGAAAGCCCAGGTTTTTTTAATTTTTGAAATCTGGGAAAGAACCAAACAAAAGAAATTTTGTCCAATTTCCCTCATCTGCCATCCCTTTAAACTCTATGAGAGAGAATAGTTCCTGTTATTGAACTAACTCTTATTTGCCAAAAGGCTGCTTTATGGTCAGGGAAGTCCTTCACAAGTCAGATACTTAAACTTGTCCAGCATATAGACGATGGCTTTCAATAAAGTCTAGTCAAATGACTTGTTTGCAGCTTATGACAGTTAATCACAGGAAACTCCTGAAATTATATAATACCACACACAACCTTTTGACTAACTGCACTGACTCGACCACTCAGTGGGTAGCTAACAGAGACAATTAGAAAATTCAAATGACAACAATTTCATTCAGAATGTTCAGAATCTGATTGTCCACTACCCAGACTGTGAGATCAGATTTAAATTTTCTTTTCACTTGTCTTTTGGGATGAGATTTCTTTCTGTTCTCTATAAAATGTAAATGTTTCGGTGCATAGTCATATATTCAGAGAAGCAGACTACAAACATTTCTTCTGACCAGAATGAATTGAAAATTCATCTGAAACAGGAGCTGTCACTCATTAAATACACTGTAGATCTTTTTTTAAAAAAAAAAGTCAAACTTTTATTATTTCTTACAAAAATTAGTGTAATTTTTCTTACAAATCCAATGCTTCATATTACAAGACTAATATTCTAAAAACAAAAAGTGATTGCTTTCCATTTTACTTTTCAACTATAAGGATAATGATTTTTGTTGGTAAGTACTATCAATGTGAGAAATTCCCCAAAAGGTGTATTTTTATTATTTTAAATACTGTATTAAATAGAAATCAAACTTCAAAATAGCAAATAAATCCATTTTGTAACATGAACAATTATTTTCTATAAACTTTCAGTAATCTGAATTGTCAAAACACCAATATTATCTTATTTCAATAAGGACAACATATACATATAACCTAAGGCCTATATGCAACTCTAGTGGTGTTTGTTAAACCTATTTGTATCATTTTCAGTCTGGCACATGGCAGATAATTTCATTATTGGATTATCAGACCACAGGCTTATTTGAGTACAATTGACATTTGTAATTCATTCAGGGATACATAACACTAATCCAGTCTTTCTCTGTTCCCTTACCCAAGATCATATTTTCTTGAGGTTCAAATGAACACCCAAGCTTGAAAAATTAACTTTTCAAGGGCCAAATCCATCTATCAAGCTCCTGATTGATGATTCATGTAACAAATTATTTCCTTCCAACAATGATTAATTAAATAATGTAGGCTTACGGTGTACTGTAGCTCACTTGAAAACTCCAGCACTGATCTACCGGTTATTGAAAGGGTAATCTAATCCTGTGATTTAGTACATTTAGCTTAGTTTTTGATAAGAAGAAATGTAGTTTCCCAAAACAAAGGTAGCTTGCTTTAGCCTGCTATCCTTGATCATCTAAAATCCATATATATGTTGGCACTGTCATGTTTTAAGGCTTTCTCCTAAGTAAAAATGTGTTAAGGATTATGGCCTTAAGCACTGTAATTGAGAGGGATGTTCCTTAGTTGCTATCTCTAGACTTTCCATTATTCTTTTAACAATTGCCCTACGGGGGGGGGGGGGGGGGACTCAAAATAGAAACTATTTTTTCCACAAAACAGCCTGAACTTTTTCATAAGGAATTTTAACAGGGCTACTCTCAGAACTTTTTTCCCCAAGAAATTTCAACAGTTAGCCTAGAAGTGATCACCAATTTCCATTTTTTTAAAAAATAAAAAATAAAAAAGCATAATGTAATGTGTTTCGTAACACTCGCGCCAAGACATTTAAAATGCTTTGCGTTCAAAATTGCTTTTTCAAGTTTACTAAACATGGAACAAAAAAGCCGGTTTTCCACACCTTTGATCTACCTTTTCTTTCATTCTCCCAAACATGGAGCTTATAATGAAGGCAGTAGTTCATAAAGCAAGGGACACAGGCTCCATCTCTGCTATTGTCCAGAGCTATTTCAGCAGGAAAGAACCAGTGCAAAGGAGGTTGGTTTATGGGCAAGTAGACAAATGAGATTTATTTTGGACAGAAGGAAGAGAGGTAAGCATGATGAATTTTAAAAATTCCTTGTAATGGAGGTGTTTCTATCATTTTGTTACCTTTCTGCCATGAATCGCTGACCCGAGTTCACTGACGGTGCTGCCTCACTGGCCTCTGTTCTATGGCTATGCTGAACAATTGTTTTCATTATTGACTGGAAGTTTTTCAAAACATTTTAAACATGGCTATTTACTCTGTGGTAAGAAGCACACAGGATGGACTGCCACCACCTTTGGTGCTTCCAGGACAAAACAATGAAGCTAATTTGAACTGCCATTGTTCCCTGTGGGAAAAAAGATTCCCAGTATGTGAAGTTTTGTTCCATCAAAATCTATTTGAAATGTTCTATCATAACTGCAGATGAGGATAACTGCATATCATCTGGGGACAGTCTGCCTGAGTAAATGGGGAGTATGAAAAAAATAATAATGAGGGATATAAAAAGGTGCATGTCTAAAATAAAAAGCTTGAGAATTGAAATCATACTGAAACACAACAAAGTACAATAGAAGGAAATTAACTAATTTTAGTATTGAGTAAACGGTTCTATTTGCAGGCAGAAGCTTATTTTATGTATCTATCTAGTGACTGTAACTGCTTTGCACTCTTGTTTTAATTATCCTTATTAGCTATCTGCAATAGTTTTTACGATCCAGGGCTCATTTCGCTGGGAGGATGTATTTCATCTTCTGACCAATATTTTTTTTAATTATTCCTTCACGAATCCTGATAGAAGACAGAAAGTTGTCTCCTATCTCCAAGTGGAGTGGTACAATGACTACAAACTAATCCTCAACAACAGCCTCCTTGATGAAAGAAACCCAAAGCTGTAACAGGCATTTTTTGCAAAGGGGCTGGTTTTGTTTTAATTTCAAAGTTATGTTGTTTCGTTCTGCACACAACCCATTCTGTACTGATTGGTCTGAAATTCATTATATATCATCTCCTTATATGGTCTCCTGAATCTTTCATTTCAGTCTGTCAAGACAAAAATGTTCTAGCAATCTTTTGACTTGAAAATGGGTCCTAAATCCAATCTGCGGTGGTGTGGGGCTTCACATCACTCAAGATGTGTGTGATGTTTTCCCAAGTATCGGCTGAGGGAGTTAAGTCAATCTTCTTCTCTGTGTCCTACCAAGTCCAATCATATTCAATGGGACTTCTGATGTAATGTATTTAAGTCTGCTGCTTCACGCTACGTCCTTTACTCATGCAACGGGATTTTATTTTTGAGTAGACATCTCTCTAAGTTACTGCAATAGTAAAAGATTAGCAGTGATATCAGTATTCAACTGATTTCGGTGGAATGAAATTTGTTTTTAACCTAAGTCAGGGGTAGGCATCCCCGGCTCTTTTATGACTCATGGACTTCAACTCTCAGAATTCCTGAGCCATGGGAGTTGAAGTCCATGAGTCATAAAAGAGCCGAGGTTGCCTACCCCTGACCTAGGTCATTTGTCAAACCTGCCTTGCAGATAGGAAAACACAACTGGAATCATTAGAATATACCTAAAGGAACATAAATCACCTGGTATAATGTTCCAATTTCTGTTTTCTTAGAACGCAAGCATATCTCACGGTTCTATGGGACTATCAGAATAAAAATGTGAAAAGAAACTAATTCATTGCAATCATATGTCAACCCTTACCTCACATATTGTGATCGAACTCTGGGGCTAACTGTATTTGGCAGCACTTGTGTATGAGTGGCATTCTATTAGGAAGGGTTTTATCAACATCACTAAGTTCCCTGAACATAAATGGAAAATTCAGCCCAAGTTATACACTTTTAAATTCCATTAATATCTCAGAGGAAATTAAGATTTTGCCTACTTAACCTGGTAGTAACTCAGGGGTCGGATTCCTTTCTGAGGTCTCGGGTGGCCCTGCATTCTTAAAAGATTGGCTTTGCTTTCCCCAGTTGGGAAAACACTACACCTGGACAAGCCAAGTGCTTGAAATATTTATTTCAGTGACAAAGATTGAAATGGTTCCATTTTCAAAACAAAATGAATGAGGCTCAAGCAGTCCTACGTCTAGCTGTAAATACATACCTATAAACATAAAGCTAAAGAGTTGTTTACACTAACGGCAACAATTTAATGGATTCCACATAATGTTTAATACAAAAATGAACAAACGAGATAAGCTCACATTGTTTTCTCTCACACTGAAAATCATTTTTGGAGTCCTTGAGAGCAAAAAGCTACACTAGTGCAACTGATCCCAGAGGAGGTGTCTAAAAGAAAATCATACATCCCATGAATTGTTCACTGGAACGACTGGTGGTGAAGCAGAACAATATTTGAAGACACTGTTCAGGTCTTTTATCATCTAGACTTTGCTCAAGTAACCTAAGGTGCATTTGCTGAAGTAATTTAAGATGGGAAAGCTTCACTTCTTAGAAATGAACACTGCAGAAAACTTTAGGCAATGATGTGGTTTTCATACTCCAGCTTGGATATGGAGATGCATCCGTCCCCATTAAACATGTAATAGTGGTACTAAGTAGGCTGACCATAGGTGGCAGGACCCATCTTTGGCTCAGCAAACCTGGCTTCCTGCTGCTATGTGCTGCGGAATGTTGTCATGTCCTTTGGCTCGCTACTTGGGACACACCAATCATCGGCTTCGTGATTGGCCGTGTAATGTTTCCAAGCCGATTTGTTATACACGGGCAATTTTTCAACAGACTCAGTTGATAAAGCCTGCAGCAAAAGAAAGGAGGACTGAGTTAATCCCTTGCTATGAACAAGTTTTATATTTTAAACAGAAAGGAATCTGCCACCACAACTGGTCCCTGACATACCTTTATAAAGATAACAGCATCTGTGCCATAACCCTCTAGAGAATAGAGCTTCAGATCTCCTTGGAAGTACTGAGCATACAGGCGCGATATCGGTAAGCCATAACCAAATCCAGCCTAAGCAAAAAACAAAAACTAAAAATTTTGAAACATCTGAAGCAGATCGAATGCTTAAAGGACAGATGAAGAGACTAAAACATTATTTTTAACCACAAAGAAGAACATGAAGGTACAAGCCAACATTCTCTGTGTTTCTTTTTCCCACTGATGCCAAGGAATTTTTTGCACAACTCGCATTTTGCCCTTTCCTTCTCTCTTCTTCCTAATTCCTGAAATGCTTCCCCTTCAGCATGGCTGTCAAACTTGATTGTGGCACGTGACGTATCGTGTGTTGTTGTTTTTTTTTAACCTTTACAAAGCCGGGGTGGGTGTGGCCTGCGCATAACACATCCAGCCTGTGAGCTGCCAGTTTGACAGCCCTGCCCTACAGGAAAGTTTAGTGGGGTTATTTCCAGGCAGGGATTGCAGCTTTATGCAATCCATGTTTCTGTTTTGCTGCTAACTACTAGCCCTCACAGATAAGGTTGTAAAATTATTTATGTCTATTAATGTTAAAGGAAGACAACGTTATCTCTGTGACTCAGACGTTTCATCAGCCAGCGACTATAAAGCAAGCTGCTGTTAGAAGCAGAACACGTTAAATAATCTCCCCCCATCATGTAACAGGTGCTGAAAAAAGTAGTTTTAAAAAAGTTTGAACTTGACGGCCCTTTGCCTTCGCCCTCCAAACAGCAAGCCACTTTTTAAATTCACTTTTGCTCTATTAAATGATCAGGGCCTTAATGAGATTGAAGTTTTTCTGTGCTTCTTCTCAAGAAAATGTGAAAATAGTATTTCCAAAGCCTTTTTTGTACTCCTCTTGAGAGCAACACTACATTGCTCAGAAACAAAATACTGTTTTCCAAGGCCATACTGATGCAAGAATAGTAACTAGGGCCATGCAATGCTTCCAATTTGGGAGGGGCGCTTCAGAGCATATAGGGACTCTCACAGTAGATCTCTTGGTAAGTCTTTAAAAACTTCATACCTATTTCAAGATATGTAAGTGCTAATATTAAAGTGAAGAGTGCTAATGTTGGAGCCCAGCTCTACTTAGGAAAATGACATTGTGCCTTTTTTGACATACAACAAACCATCATAAAATAGTTTTATAATCAAAAAAGTGATCCCTGAGCTCCATTTTCAAACACGTACATGTCCTACACAACTAGATCACTTAGTTAACTGGTTTATTAGTCCAAATGAGCCAACTTGGTCAGGAATAAGTTAAAAATTAGTGTGATTTTGAACAGTTAAACCAAAATTTAGAACATAGATTGAGGAAAGAGAAATTACATTTACCCACAATGTCAAACAAGTTGGAAGGCAGCCAACTATCTTGAACTTTTTCAAGGTTGGCTCAGGCCTGGTTTTGAATTAAATTCAGCCTTAATTGTCTAGATAAGTGCTTGCAGGAGAAAAGACAGATTCTGACTTGTTGATCATGTTTGATCACTTGGGTACTTTTGATTATCATTGATTTTTGTTTGGTCTTGAATTATTTCTTGGACTGGAGACACTGAGTTCCATTAATTCTAATCTTACTTGCAGGACAACATCGCATCCCACCAGGCTCAAGGTTGACTCAGCCTTCCATCCTTCCGAGGTAGGTAAAATGAGGACCCAGATTGTTGGGGGCAATAAGCTGACTTTGTAATAATGCCGCTTGGGGGTGTGTGTGAAAGCCCTAATAAGCAGGCATATACATAGAATGAAGGCTATTGCTAAGCACATTTGATTTGTGCTTAGATTGCCCTGAGTCTTCGGAGAAGGGCGGGATATAAATGGGATTAAGATTAAAAAAAAAAGAACAGCATCAGATGGCTATGTCTCTATATTGTAGCAACTATGCCAATAGTGCCTTGAGGACACTCTGTGAAACCACAAGTGTAGTTATTAGGAGTTTGGGGACTTGTAAATCACAAAAAGCTGTGTATCAAATCAGTATGTAAATGAGAAATAAAATCACTCTGGTCTAGTAGTTAAGTCAGCAGGTTAGAAACCAGGAGACTATGAGTTCTAGTCCCACATTAGATATGATAGCCATTCTCTTAGCCAATAACGACAGGGCTGAGTTGACAAGCCAGCTGCCAATTTATGTCACAACCAATGGATCAATGCTCAGTTGATCCAAAAAAGGCAAACCCTGGACTTGTAGGAGAATTCCAGGATGAAAAAAGAATTAAATGAAATTAAATTAAAATTTGGATGAATGCCCATGAAACCTGACAAAACATAGGCACTGTGGGTTGCTGAATGATGGATTTGGAAATTGGAGAATTTGCCTGCTCTGAATGGAGCTGGGCTTCCTTGGAATGAACAGGTCCTAGAGACCCAAGTGATTTCCATTACTAGATGTTTGCTTTACCAGGTTCAAATGACAGATTGAATATGTCCTTCCTTTATTAAATATAATGGGATTACAGTGGATTATTCCATTTTCAGAAGCTGCAGCTAGTGCAGAATGCAACGGCCAGATTGCTAAATGATTAACCAACTATATACATTATTCTGCTACTGAAGCAATTACACTAACTGCCAACTGAGTCAGACTCAAAGCATTTCCCAAAATGTCCTCCTGAAGGCAGACCACCTTCATGCACAGGCACCTTCATTCTGAAATGCTGAAATTCATAGGGCAACTATATTGAAATCTAGCAGGTGCCTGTAAAGACCCATAACCAAGCTGTCTTTATATGAATGCTTTGAATATATCATTTTGTTTTGGTTCTTTTTTCTTTTATTTCTAAAACCGATACTATGTTACTCTGTTTTAAAGCTACTGTTTAATATTTGTAGTTTAAATTATTGTCAAGTCACTTTGGGATTTATACTGGAAAGCAGCAGACAAATAAATTAGCTAACTAAGTTACGTGCTGTTTTAAGTTCCCCAAAATGGAATTTTCCTGAGCTCATGATTAAAGCTCTGTTTTTCTCCCGGAATTCTTTTTTCTTTTTTGCCTCTAAACCCCCACAGGACAGGTTTTTTACTCTAGAATTCAGCACCAGTTTCAAAGTAGCTCCAGGGCTCAGGGGTTTCAACAATACTAGCAGTTGTACTTATTTGTTTCCAGTCGTTAAAACTACCGCTGACCTAGTGTTTTGTTCATCTGCAGATGCTTCAGCTCAGGGGTGTCAAACTGCTGGCCTGCGGGCCGGTTTCATCATACCGAAGCCGCGTCCACCCCATTGCCGACAATGCAAAAAGAGTCGCGATATGTCACAACGGTCATGCGACGTGGTGAGTTTGACACCCCTGGAGAAAATTCTTACCTCATCTCTCCTCCAAGCTCCTAAACTTCAGGGGCTGCAAGGATAATATCAGTCTTAATGGCTACCCAGGTCTCTCTATAGCCTAGACAAAAATCAGCAGAGATAAGACTGGCAAGCACTTCTTAGTCTCTCTTCTCTCAGAGGGAAACCAGCCAGGATCCAAACTGCTAAGCTACTGAGAATGTTTCACTTTCCCCACCCCCACCCCCTTTAAGATGGGATTGGCATGGGTGGGATTTTTTATTGCTTAGGACCTGCAACAATTTAGGGCAAGACCATACTTTTATCTTTTTTCCCAACCTTTCTGAGTTGAGCAAAAGGAAATGCAATCATGGACCACCTTCAAACTATTTACGGGCGTTAAGAACGGGTTGTGGAAAAAATTATTTCTATATGTAGAATGTCCGAGAATTTCTTTATTCATTTTGCTTTAAGCGTGCTATGTTTAAAGCTTTTTAATCATATGTTTTAAAAAAAGCTACAGGAAAAATAATAAGAACTTGAGTTTTTCATCTCAAAACTGAGAACGTAAAATATTATATGGACTACAAACCAGAGGTGTTGCTCGTGACGTCTCAACATGGGGACGCGGTGCGGTTGAATACATATAGTTAAACAGTCGGTCTATTTTTCTCAAAGGAACACCTCCACCACGGTCACACATCTAAATTGTGGGGGAAAAATTAACTGTACAGTATTGAGCTCCTTTATGCATGTTTGGTGTGATTCTATATCTACATACAATGGGTCACTATCAAGAATAAATTCTAGAAACAACAACACACAAATTGCAATCATACAACCGGTCCCTGATCTAGGTAAAGAGACCAACAGACTCTTCTCGCTTACTCCAACCGTAGTCTGCACAGACAAAAAGGTTATTAAATTATGTTTTATTCTAGTGTTCAATAAAATGATGTAAAATAAATGGACTGAAGCTTAAAAAGTTTTTTTTCGAAAATGCAACAAAAGCTAACTAGAGCATGATGCAAATAAAGCATCCACGATTGTGACTAGGTTAGTCCTATTGCAAAAAAAGGTGCAGCTGGTGCAAGACTTTTCCGTTCATAGCTTCTATTTGAATACGTAGAGGCAATGCTAAATCTAGGATCCCTCCCTCCTCACCCTCCCCTTCTCTTTCATTCTCTGATTATTTGAATGTCACCTATTCTTGCAATTCTGGGCAGTTTACAACAAGTATAACAAAACACAAACAATAAATCATCTATATAAAGCATATAGAAAACTAATACAGGTAGTCCTCAACTTACAACCACAATTGAGGCCAAAATTCCTGTTCCTTGGCCAGATGGTTGTTAAGTGAATTTTGCTCTGATTTTACCACCTTTCTTGTTGTTAAGTGAATTACTGCAGTTGTTAATTTAGTAACAAATGACTCTGGCTTCCCCACTGACTTTGCTTGTTGGAAGCCGGCTTGGAAGATTGCAAATGGTGATCACACGATCCTGGGATGGGACAAGGCAACTGTATAAATACATGCCAGTTGCTAAGCGCTTGAACTTTGACAACATGACCACAAGGATGCTGCAACAATTGTAAATGTGAAAAATGGTCATAAGTCAGTTTTTAAGTGCCATTGTTAACTTCAAACGGTCACAAAATGAACTGTTATAAGTCAAGGACTACCTGTAGGCAGCTAAAAATAAACACTAGAAGTAAAATTATTCATAGTCATCTGATCAGGTCAGAGAATAAGTCCTATTAAAAAAAAGGAAGTAGTGGCTCCAATCCCTGCAAATTGCTTTGCTAGTCATTTGCAAACAGAAAATGTAAGACCATAAATAAAGACTTTACCTTCACAGTTAAATCTTCAGTGCCTAAAGCGACTTGGACGTGAACTGGAGGATAAATTCCCCGATCTGCATGATATTCCATGGTAGCCCTCATTGCATTCTATTTTTTTTAAAAAAAAAAATAATTTACAGTCAATTTATACACATTTTTGCTTACTAAGTAAAGACAGTATTTTCTACAAATGTATTCGACTCATTTTCAAAATATGAGAGAAGCATCTGTTTTGGCAATGTAGGAATTCTGGCTTCTCGTAATAATGTGGCCTTCCTACCCTGATGTAGGATTATCCATTTATCTGCTTTTCTGAAAGTTCCCAAGCACACAGGCTGTCTCACCCTCAGTAGAGAGCTGTAAGGGTGTGGAGAGACACACCTGGCTCTAAAGTGCAGGTAAAGTGTGTCACATTTACAGAAACAGCCAGCAGACTGGCAATGCTCCTGAAAGACAGAAAGTTCAGCAGAGCACCTAAATAAATCTTCTATGAATGCACAGATCATGTGCTGAATAGAATTTACAGTCACTGCCCTTAAAATCTTCCCACCTCCCCACCCCCAACCCCACCCCCCACATACACACACACCCCACCCCACCCCCCCACCCCCACACACACACAGTTCTTAACAGATCAAGAGGGAGATATTATTATGTTTGGGTAATCTGGCTAAGGGAAACAGGAAGAGTACATAGAAGAGATCAATACAAACCTTGAAAAGTTCAAAAACCATGTAGTAGAGATGTGATGGCACGTATACCACTTGCATAGGCTGCCCTGGTGATTTTACTGCAAAACAAGATGAATGGAAAGGATCAGTTGTACACCCACGGTCACTGTTATCCTCATGGGTCAACTGTATAGCTCAGACATGTCAAACACAAGGCAAGGGGGCCGGATCCGGCCCGCGAAGTGGTTTCATGTGGCCCGCGAAGCCATCCTGAAAACAGTGAGGGAATGGCCCCCACTGCCTTGGCCCTGGCCCAGAGACCCTCCTTCTGCCAGAGACCCTCAGATCTGTCCCCCCTAGGCAGCCTTGATGTGAACGATGTAGAGCTGGCCATGCTCACCCAGTAGGCCATACACACTCTAGCCACGCCCACCCAGCAGGCCACACCCACCCTGGCCATACCCACCCGGCCCCGAGGGCAACTGCAGTGCTGATGTGGCCCTCAATGAAATTGAGTTTGACACCCCTGCTATAGCTGAAAGATTACTAAGATCCAGTTACTTTGGTCCTGCCTAAGGGCTCACATGAGCCTGTAGAGTTATGGAGCCCCCCTCCCCCTCCCCCCAATTGCTACTCTCACTCATAGAACACTGCAAACTCAATTTGAAATTCTCTTAAGAGCAGCCTTTCTTGCAGTAGTGGAAGTCTGTCATTTGGGAGATAAAAGAGATAAAATGGGCAAGTGGAATTACTCTCATGTTTATTGGGATCCCAATACATTTTACTATAAGTCTATAAATGTCTATACATTTAGTCTATAGTCTTAGTCAATAGACTAAATCTATGTCTGTACACGCATATACCTGTAATCCTCTACTTATGACTGTAATTGAGTTTGGAATTATGGTTGGAAATCATGGAGGTTAAGCAGGTCACGTAACTATGCCTGTTTTTATGACTTTTGTGGTGGTATTAAACCAACACCCTGGTTGTTAAACGAATGCCACGGTCATTAAACAAATCCATTCTACCCAATAGGAGGTTTTTTTTTGCCAAAAACTGGAACTAAAATGCTGGTTTTTTTAGGAAAAAAATGGCAAAAATCACAGTAATGTGGACTGCAGGATGCTGCAAATGGCCATAAATGTGGTCAACAGCCCAAAATGGAATCACAAGACTGGGGGGGTGGGGAAGCTGCCAGAGCTTCAAAACTGGATCATAAGTGAGGGACACATATATACATACATAGTATTAAGTATTGTTAAGAAAATTTATTCGAAGCCTATGTTTGAGAAAATTTCTGTTCTCAACAGCAGATATTTAAAGTACATTTTAAAAAAGAATGTCAATTTAGCATACTCGTGTAGGTATCACGGGTCAGAGCAAAATTTCTCATTCTCCTTATATTGATTTTAGACTCCGTGACTGAAGCAGAATGTACATTCTTAATGTGACTGTGTCTAGCCATCAGTATTCGATAATTCTTCAAGATATAACAGATTATGAGATACTTGTGCCTGTGTGTGTGCCCGTGTGCGCACACACACACATATAGAATGCTAAAATGTATAGTGTTAAAACTAACCCAGAATAAGGATTAAACATCATTGGACAACTCAGTACTAATTACTGTAATAGTAATTACTAGAAGCTAGATAATCTTTTATGTTCTATGCCTTTCCAAAAATGGTTTGTTATTGTTTAAATGACATGAAAGCTACAAAAGGACTCTTATGCATATGAAGCTACTCCATACAGTTCTTGTCTCATTAATATGGGTTTAAACACAAACCACATTGTTAGAAGACCTGAAGGACTGGATTGGAACATACTGTATAGTCCTAGAGAAGATCTATACAAGTGGTTGCTCAGAGTCAACACTGAGTTGATAGCTAATAGCAGCACTTATCAGGTTATACATTAATCCTTCACATTAATACTGCAGTCATACATCATTTATGCATTTCAATTATTTTTAAACTACCTTTCTGTATAAAATGACTAATACAATCAAATACCCCAAATAGACAATAGAAATTGTTATTACACTTAAAATAATACTGATGAAGACCGGAATAACAATACAAAAGCAAGTGATCTTTTTCTTTCTATGAACTATCTGTAATACCTTTATTTGGGGTAGAGTCAGGGTGACTGAATGGAGCTGAAAGTTTACTGGCTGGATGCCCTTTCTGACACCTACACGGTGTTTGCAACAGGTATTTTCTCTTTGCACTATGATAGAGAAACATCTGCCGCTGCCTAGGATTGAACTCTCAACCTCCATATTAGTAAGCAAATAATATTCTCAGCAAAAAATTAATAGGCACTACTATTGGACGCGGTGGCTCAGTGGGTTAGGACGCTGAGCTTGTCGATCAGAAGGTCAGCAGTTTGGCGGGTCGAATCCTGAGTGTCGCGTAACAGAATGAGCGCCTGTTACTCGTCCCAGCTTCTGCCAACCTAGCAGCTTTTTCATGAGCCAAAAGTTCTCCATATGATGTATAAGATGTCCAAATGTAATGGAGAACGGAGAACTGTGCTACATATACATCAAGATATAGACGTTCAAAATGCATTTTGAATAAAAGTTAGCTAAAATGTCAAAAGAATAAAGAATAAAAGCAAATGAAAGACTTCTTGGCATTATTGGACCATTTGAGGTAACGTATGACAGAATATATCATATAATTAGAGAAACTCTAAGTTAGGTTTAGCTTGATTGATACTGAAGGCTGTTTCCCAAATTCCAGATAAATGTACCTACCATGCATTTTTAGTCAGCATATTAGTGTACACTGAATTCCAGCCATAACCTATAGGCACATTTGAAAACATGACACAGATAATTGCACTTGGCTTCCTAAAACCAATTTCTGCAGTGAAATGAGTATGTGCAAACATTTATTGTTCTAGGATGTACTCTGAACATATACTAAATATTGTCCATCTCTCTGTCAAAAGATTCTAGCATTTCTCATGACAGAGTCAAAGCACCAAGTAGAGTATTTTACAGCATAAGCAGGCTAGTTCTCTAACCAATTAAAAAACTATCTGTTACAGAAATATTTAAAGTACGTCCAAGGCAAAGCAGAGGGATATGGTAAAACTTGCTAGGAATTGATTAAGAACAGGCAATTCCCATGAATAAGCCAATCCTGCCCCTTCCATACTTACCATTCTTCTCTTCAAGAATAAGTTCTGGAGAACTCATGTAATATAAGTCACAGAGGCTCTTTGCATTTTCATAACCATCTGAAAACAGCAACACAATTTTGCTTAAAAGATGCACGCAAAGACACACAAACACAGAAAGAGAGAGAGACCTCACCCCATACAGAGTTTATTCAATTAGCTGGCAGCAATTCTTAAAACAAGAGTTCTGAGAAGAAACAGTCATTCACATTCAAACTTTTACTGTTGTATTCTACGAATAGCAAGTGACATTTCTCTTGCATACTTCTGGCTAACTTCAATTACCAGTTTAACAAGAACTATGTCTATGTTTAAATTCTCTGCACAAATAGAAGAGCATTTATCTATCCCGCATAGCCTAAATTAATATCTTAAAACAGGTGGAAGATGTCCAGTACAAATCTCAGACGGCAAAGCTTTCCAGTAGTCGAAAGATGGGACTTCGCTGACATCGATGGTTACTTCTTACTCAGGTCCCCTTCAGTCCAACAAATTCAAACAAGCAAAATTATACAAAAAGCTTTTTTTTTTACATTTATCTATCCATTCGTTCATCACATTTTTGAACCACCCATCTCCCTCAGAGAGAGGCTCTCTGTACTCTTGAATTCTATAAATATAGGACGTGTAGCTACAGGGATTTGGCAAGATGATGGAGGAGGGATTGAATGCACTATCTCTGATTTTGCACCTAGGATCAAAATCAATTGTATTGTAAGAGGAGGGAATTTTCCATCTCCATATTGTTGGGAATTCCCACGCTGCACACCATCCTTCTTCTATCAGGCATTTTAGACTGATCCTTCTTTTGGAAAGGCTAGCGATTTGAGGAAACCTAAATGGCTCCACCCTTATATATAGCCCAATAATTGCATGATCTTATGCATGTTTGCTCAGAAGTCTTTTTCACTGTGCTTGCTAGCTTTTAATGGTATGGCATACCTGTCTTGATTTTCAAAATGCAATTTAGAATAAAAAGTACCTTATTAAATAATATATTACGTTAAATGAATGGCAATAGGAACACTACATAAAAGTCTCCCAAATATCAGGTCATTACTACAAAATTTGAATCAAGTTGTATTTATTTATTTTTTTTACCTACAGAATGACATCTCAAGGATAAACACCGGGTCTCAGCAGAATAGAAATTTTCCATGTCTGACAGAATGAGCTTGTACAAAGTCAACAGCCCAGAAAGACTGTTTTCTTTTCCTATATATTTTCCTCACCATGTACCTTTTATAACTTCAGCAACGTTGCATTTAGGGTCAATGCTTCCAATATGTTTGGGATGTGCTGGGTTAACTTCAACGTTTCCTCCAAACAACAAAGCTGCCAACAACAAAAACAAAGTAACACAAATGATTTCAGTAAAGAGGCTACGAACAGCATATTTTATAGGTAGGGAGATGATAATGACTGAACAAAAACAAAGGACAAGGATTTACTACTTCATAACAAGGATGATACTACGCTGCATAGAAGATTCCTTTTTATTCTTAAACGAAACTATTTGCACCTTGTTTTACATTAGTGATTGGCATCCTGTGGCCTACTTTATTGCCCCCAGACTCCCCTCTCTGACCGGGAAGAACTAATGACTGCTTCCTGCCATTTTGAGTCACAGAAAAACCATAGTTTTAACTTCCCCTCAAAGCCTTAAGATGCAAAAATAGAAAACCCCAGCTCTGCTTGCATGCATGAAATGGTTTTGCAGTCTCAATATCACTATTATGCCCACTGCAAGTTTTGGCTCACCAAAGTCTTAATTGAAATCCTTCACTTCTAAAGGTTTTTTTACCCTACTCCATTCAATCAATCAATCAATAAATAAATAAATGTACTTACTGTGCTGATTAAGCAACATTCGGATTGAAATCCGACTCATGAAGAAGCGGTCTAAAAAATACTGCACATTCTGACTCGTTACTGGGTCAACCCCATAGTTATCCTTGTACTCAATCACGCCTTGAGCCATGGTAGGAATGACATCATTGTGACGGTTCCGGATTGTTATCACAGTATCTTTAAAACTGAAATCAAGTATGGTATACTTGTATTAAAATACTAATACACCCGTCACTAAAATTTTAACTACCGCAAAAGCAAGAAACTAAAGGAAGCATCCCACTCGTCAACAAAAAATGTGTTGTGTTTAAAACAGGACAAGAAAGCAATCTTTTTAAATGGATTTTGGGCTTCTAAACTCAAGGTATTCTAATAGCATAGACACAATTATTTTTAGATGAAGTCTATCATCTGTATTTATGTTATGTCCTGCTTTGGTTTAGATACTTAAGTGCATAGAGTTCAGCTCACAGGATGTTCCCAACAATCAATTTCTTCTCCCAGTAGTCCCTATGAATATCTTCCCTAGGTCTGGGGAAATGATAGCCGTGGGCTGCAGAGGTCACCGATATCTGTCAGCAGGAATTAGAAAGCTAACAGAAAGCAAAAGTCCACTTTCAATTTCATTTTGTCAAACAAAACTACTTCCTGTTCTATCATTTCTTCCAAAACATCTTTCCGATATAATCTATCCATAGAAGCAAACATCACTGCTTATTTATTTTGTTTTTTCAAAAGTATCTTTCACTATTTCAAATATTATAGCTGTTAATCAAATATATTATTATTCTCCCTTAATTAAAAACTTTAGTCCTCTAATAGAGTCCAATTTTTATCCTCCCCGGCCCTTTTATGTAGAGAAAATTCAATACAAGTTGACTTTCTGGTGGGAAGGATTCTTTATAATTAATTCCAAAACTTACTTCAAATTCATCTGAACTCCTAATCCATTTATCATTTTCTAAACTCAAAATCTTAATTAGCTTTTTGCTGTTTATTTTAATTATTTTAAGTTCTAAATCTTAAAGAAATTAAACTTCTTAGCCAGTAAGAGTTAAAAATTATTTCAAAAAGGGCTGAAGGGATGACATTGCCAGGGCTCGTTGCCTTGGAAGAGTGAGGAAAATTCTCAGGGATGACTCACACCCTGGACGGTATCTCTTTACTCTCCTACCATCCGGTAGGAGATATAGGAATATAGCCAGTCGTACCAACAGGCTGAAAACTAGCTTTTATCCGTGGGCTGTTAGGCTTTTAAATGGGACATAATCTTATGCAGAATTGACTTGGGAGGCCGGTGTGTGGTGTAGTTGGTTCACATGGTGTGGTAGGATGGAGGGTTTGTTGTCACTGTGTGTTGGGGGGAGGGAGCACGGGGGGAGGCTCAGCTAATCTCAATGTACACATGTTGTACTTTGACAATAAAGGTTTATTATTATTATTATTATTATTATTATTATTATTATTATTATTATTATTATTATTATTATTATTGTTCACCCAATGGTTTCTAATACGTGCAAAGTACTTAATAAGCAACTTTCAAATAGGATTAGTTAAGGAAGTATGCAAACGTAATGTCTTTTTAAAGACATTAACTCTGGTTTGAGAAACATGGCTATTTCCTCATCCCACAGTGCTCAAAGCACTCCTCACAAGGATCAACTGTCGGGAGTACTTGTGGGTGATCTCTCATCTTCTTTTTCCAGAGAGGTTCAAAGAGCCAAGCTACATTCTTTGCTAAAGTTGTTGGCGCCACTTTTCACCCAGCCGTCTTTAGTCCACCATTTCTTCCTCCAAAGTCCATCTCACAATTCTTTTAACACAAAATACAATCAGAATTTTTCAAGTCAGCAGCTGTTCAAATTCTAACAGATAAACTCTTCTCATAATTCTATCTCATCTCTGAGAGATTATATACCCTAAGGGTCTTTTTCCTCAGAAAGGCATACCGTATATACTTGAGTATAAGCCGAATTTTTCAGCCCACTTTTTGGGCTGAAAAATCCACTTCGGCTTATACTCCAGTGAACAAAAAAAAAAAAGAACTTCCACCCCCCAGTTTGGAGAGCTGCTGCTTTCATCAAACATGGACGAAGGCAGCAGCTCTCCAAACGGGCGGCGGCGGTTTGGAGAGCTGCACGCGCAGCTCCGCCGCCACCTCTGCAAGCCTCCGCTGAGAGAATGGGGCGGTGGAAGCTTGCCACCCATTTTCTCGGCGAAGACTTCTTTCGGGGGATGCAGCCTCTGTCACCCCCTTCTCTCAGCTGGGCAGCTGAGAGAAGGGGGCGGCAGAGGCTGCATGCCCCGAAAGAAGTCTTCGCCGAGAAAATGGGCGCTGAGACGAGAGAATGAGGCGTTGGAGTGCTCCAACGCCTCATTCTCTCGCTCAGCGGAGACTTCTTTCGGGGGATGCAGCCTCTGCCGCCCCCTTCTCTCAGCTGCCCAGGCAGCTGAGAGAAGGGGGCGGCAGAGGCTGCATCCCCCGAAAGAAGTCTCCGCTGAGCGAGAGAATGAGGCGTGCTCCAACACCTCATTCTCTCGCTCAGCGGAGACTTCTTTCGGGGGATCCAGCCTCTGCCGCCCCCTTCTCTCAGCTGCCCAGGCACCTGAGAGAAAGGGGCGGCAGAGGCTGCATCCCCCGAAAGAAGTCTCCGCTGAGCGAGAGAATGAGGCGTTGGAGCGCTCCGCTGAGAGAATGGGGTGGTGGAGGCTTGCCGCCCATTCTCTCGGCAGAGACTTCTTTCGCGAGATCCAGCCTCTGCCGTGCTGCACCGAGAGAACAGCAAGCCGCCCCATTCTCTCGGCGGAGCACTCCACCGCCCCATTCTCTCGGCGGCTTGCCACCCCGTTCTCTCATCTCAGCAGAGACGTCTTTCGGGGGATCCAGCCTCCAGCTGCTGCATTTCCCAGCCTCGGCTTATACTCGAGTCAATAACTTTTTTCAGTTTTTTTGGGGGTAAAATTAGGGGTCTCGGCTTATACTCGAGTCGGCTTATACTCAAGTATATATGGTAATTTAATCTCTTCACAGCTAGCATGCCCTTACATGCTAGAGATACATGACAATAGAAGTAACTATTTATTACCACCTATATCTCACTAAGATTATTTTTTAAGGATGAATGCCTGTTTTGGATAGAACAATGGCATCTGAAGCTACTGAAATTTGAAACAGAGCCATTAAAATTAAGTTACTCAAATTCTAAGCAAATTTCAATGGGTGAACTCAAAATATCACTTCATTATTAATAACCTTTAAAGAAAATTAACAGACTACTAATCAATTGAATAAAAAACATTATGAGTTTATTATTTTTAGACCACCCTGATAACTTACAAAAATAAATTAAGAGAGATTTTTCTTCCTACTTAATATCTCCATACTGTTTCTTGAGATCTATATAATAAAACAAATATAATACATGGCACTGAATGTCTCATGCTACAAGACTGGCGTAAAAAACGTAAGATAATCCACTGTTCTTGAGAAAGCCAAAATGTCTCACCGAGAAACAGCTTCTGTATCATCAGCGTTTTTGTCTTTAAAATCAAGGATCTCCTGCAGACTTTGCACATACCTAAAAAACACAATTTCGGTATGTTTGATCTTTGTCATAAAGAGAAATAAATAATTTCCTCTCACCTAATAAGGACAAGAATATGAATTTGCCAAAGTAATATTTCCAAATTTCAGCACATTCTAATTTTTTAAATATTTTTTTAAAATTTTAATAGCCTTCATATGTAAGATAATAAGTTCTATCCATTTCTACAAGTGTGTCTGAATGCCCATTATATCTTACCTCAACCAAGAAGCAGTTGTGGTAGTAGTGATAGTAGTAATAGTGGTAGTAGCACATGGATTTTCAAAAGTAAAACACTTCCTAGCTTTACTGTTCTATGTCTAGCCACCCACTAGTGAAGATTTTTTTTTCCTCACAACAAAAGGGCCTCCAATATGTAAGAAACTCCTTCAAGAGGAAAGGAGAGTATTTTTTCAGCTTTCCCCTTCCTTTTGCAAACCCTTACTTTCTCATCGCGTAAATCTGTTTCCATCCTACAACAGAGGCCCTTTTTCTAAGAATTATTCAAAATCAATTTCTAATGTTGCAATGCCATGTCCATTCACTTGGAAATAAGCTTTACTAAATTAACTGTTTACATGCATGCAGCACTCTAAAAGATAATTGGGTGCAGAGAACAAACAGGTGGTGTAATTAATTCAAATGGGCCAAATCTGACTTGTTGAACAATTTTTTGGGAAGGATAAAACATCACTATGTAACATTATTGCTACTGCCAATTTGGCACAATATGCTTGAGGAGAAAAAACAAAAGCAGAATGAGACAAGGGTCCGTATGTTCTCTCTTCAACCAGGAGGACTTTTCATTTGCATCACGCTTTGATGCCTAGGTCTCAGTCTGTAAATATTAATATTAATTGAAGTCAGGCTCAGAAACCACAAGATGAAGTTGTATATGTGGGCAAGATGTTTGTCCTTGGGATTGCTTCAAGTAAATGATGATGGCTGACAGATGATATGCTAGGAGTCTCGGCTGTGTGTTCATGACCAGTGTTGGTATCTCCTGCCTCTGGCACAGAGCTATGTAGGTGGCGAGGGAGAAAATATAAGCCAGATGTCTACTCAGTGCATGGATGCTATTAGGCACCTTATAGCCATAAGACTCAGCTTTTAATATTCTGCATCTTCACATATCTTTGCAAAATGTTCAAATTTGGCTTCATGAGGCTTTGTTTAAAAAAGAAATGGGTTCTTACCAACTCTGAACAAGCTGAACTGAAGGTGTTTTAAGAAGATTGTCTGGAAGCAGACTTATTTCTTTCATTATGTTTGCCAATCTTACAGGCAACTCTTGTCGCAGAAACATAAAAGAGGTTTTCTCACAAGCATTGTCAGATCCTATGGGGAAAACGTCATAAGGAAACAATTTTGAAACCACAGTGAATAGATTATAAACAATTCATTAGGCATTTCCATTCAGGGTGGTAGATAATAACAGCTTCTCTATGAAATCCTGGACGATATTTTATCATTACAGTAAAAATAGGTTTAATTAAATTCAGAAAGTAGTACGTAATCTGATGTTCAAAATTGTACTAGTAGTTGGACTAATGTGGCTTGATCTCCCACGAAGACCACGCTGGATTCTTAACATTCATATTAAAGCTCAAGATGCATAACATTTTATATTATTGATTGCGGCTTTTTACTTATCTTAAACTATTCTTTTTTGAAGAAACTATGGAGCAGTGAAAGATATTAAAAAAATAATTTCTTCTTCTCCATTACAGGAAGTCCTCAACTTACAAAAGCTCATTTAGTGACTGTTCAAAGTTATAATGGCACTGAAAAAAGCGACTTATGACGTTTTTCACACGACAGTAGCAGCATCCCCCTGGTCACGTGGTCAACATTCAGATGCTTGGCAACTGACTCATATTTATGATGGTTGCAGTGTCCCGGGGTCATGGGATCACCTTTTGTGACCTTCTGGCAAGCAAAGTCAATGGGGAAGCCAGATTCACTTAACAACCTTGTTGCTAACCTAACAACTGCAGTGATTCACTTAACAACTGTGGCAAGAAAGGTCGTAAAATGGGGCAAAATTCACTTAACAACTGTCTCACTTAGCAACAGAAAATTTGGGCTCAATTGTAGTCGTACGTTGAGTACTACCTGTGTTGAAGAGCACAGCCATTTCTGAAGAAAACAATGGCTTGATACAGATGTGGGGAAAGAGATTATCAAAGCAGATCAGAAGTCTTCAGTTGAGTATAGCTTTGTGACAAAGTCTACAGCTAATTCGAAAGGAATACCATTTCAGGGTTAGAGCTACTTGAAAGAGAAAAGAAAAAGTGTTGTGGACTGTGTTAAAATATTTTAAAATATAATCTCTCTGATGGAGCATGAATGACAGGAACAGCCCTATCATTAGGTGGAACAAAGCAGCATTTTTTGACTGCAAACTGGGATGTGTTGGTGAACACATCCCTAGGACCTGCTTTCTGCCCTCCCAACCAGAGAATCTGGTTCAGGGCACCCCCTGAATTGTCTCATTATTCCTCTTAAATGTTCTGCATTCATCATTTCAAGAGGGGATCTTCTTGAAAGGTGATGAGGCAATAGTGATATCTGCCTTCAAAAGCCATCTCAGATGTAAAGATGATATCCTTAAAGGAAGATACAGGAGATAATGCTACTCATCAGCTACTCCTACATTTAGGAATAGGAGATAGTGAGACATAATATACAAACAACAGAATTTTCAATGTAATAATATAAACTGAAACTTCCTGAAGCTTTATTATTACTCAATGTAAAATATATGCAGGATACATTGGTGTGGATATCTGATTGCTTTGATTACAATACCAATATCATTATGTATTAAAACATCTAAGGCCAAATAACAGTATTTATAGTTATCAGGGCAATATCTAGTTGGATATTTTTACTAAAGTTCAGGAGAAATTCTAGTCATGTTGCATAATTCACATTCAGTAGAACCAAAAGAATTACAGTGTGATTTTTTCCCCCCCCCCTCTAAGGCAGGGGTGTCAAACTGCCGGCCCACGGGCCGGATGTGTCATGCCAAAACCACACTCACCCCATTGCCGGCAATGGAAAAAAAGTCGTGATACATCCCGACAAATCACGTGACGTTGCGAGTTTGACACTCCTGCTCTGAGGGGTTCTCCAATTTTTCTCATGCAACACTGCATTAGAGTTACATTCCTAGACTATAACTTATCAGTTCTGTCACCTTCAACAAACATACTGAATGAAGCAAGAGGCAGTTGCAGTTTTGAGAGAGATTGCAGGGGGGAAAAAATATTCAAACACAATCCTATTTTCCTTCGGGTTGTGAAATGGAACAGTAATTCTAAGTAAGCTTAGAAGGACTACATAGTACTGGCAGTTTGCTGTATGCATATTAATACAGCAGAATATTACAATTTCTGAAAGCAATACAGATAATCCTCGACTTACAACAGTTCACTCAGTGACTGTTCGAAGTTACAACGGCACTGAGAAAAGTGAGTTATGACTGTTTTTTTACCTGACCATTACAGCATCCCCATGGTCATGTGATCAAAATTCAGATGCTTGGCAACTGACTCATATTTATGACAGTTGCAGAGTCCCGGAGCCACTTTTGAAACCTTCTGGCAAGTAAATTCAATGGGGAAACCAGGTTTACTTAATAACCATGTTACCAATGTAACAACAACTATGGCAAGAAATGTCATAAAGGGGGGACAAAACTGACTTAACAAATGTTTCACTTAGCAACAGAAAACTGGAGCTCACTTGTGGTCGTAAGTCGAGGACTACCTGTAATAGGTATAACGGTAGGCCTATCATTTTGCTGAAGCAACAATTATTTTTTTTTTAAAAAAAAAGAAAAATAATCATCAAGGGTGTTTGCGGACAAATGTGTCTCCCCAACGCACATTTTTATACACAGGAACAACCTTGCACATCCAACTCTTCAGACAGAGCTATGACGTGCTAGTATTAGTAAATAACAATCCTCTGGGAAATGGGATGGTCTTTTAAACCCAGGAGTCGCCCTTGAAAAGGACTCGCCTGTGACCTTAGCATAGCCAAAAACTTCCGTATGTTTCAGACTCCCGCTTCAACTCCGGCCACCATAATCAATGACCAGGAATACGGTACGGTCCAAAAGTATTTGGGCAGGAGCATATGACACGAGTCTAGGATTTTATTTTTATTTTTTTGCATGACAACACCTTCCATTGCACAACGCCTTTTGTCAGCCCAACTTCTGAGTTGCATTTCGGGGGTAAGGGGCGCGCCTATACCCCCTTTTCCATCTCTGTCCGTGTCCCTGAAGTCGGTGGAGAAAGGCAGGGCGAGGGGGACACACACACACACTACTTCTCCGCGGCCGGAGCGCAAAGGGCCGGCTTCGGCTGCAGCCTCCGCGCGAGACCTCGCTCGGCTCGGCGCCCTCGAGGCCCGGGCAGATGGAAGCGCCTTTTCCCCCGCAGAGGGGTGGCGGGTCTCCCTCCGGGGAGAGAAAATGGTGGGCCGAGGAGGGGGGCGGGAGGCTTGCAGAGGAAGGAGCCAGGAGGAGGAGGAGGAGGAGCAACCCGGGCCGGGAGAGAGAAGGGAACCCCCCCCCACCCGCCGCCACTCACCGAAATCGAGGAACTGCTTCATGGAAAGCGGGGACGGGGAGAAGCGGCAGTAGAAATCCACCTGCTGCGGGATGGTGTTCACCGGGGAGACGTTTCTCAGCAGCGCCCGCAGCAGTCTCATGGCGGCGGCCCACCCGGCGGGCCGGCGGGCAAAGCAGAGAGACGACGAGCGGCGGCTGGCCTTCCCGCCTCCCTCTTCAGCTCGCTCCAAGCCGCCGCTTGCAGCCTCTCGAGAGGGAACGGCCGCCCCCACCAGGCCTCCTTTCCCGGCCCGGGAAGGAAAGGCCGAAGCGTTAAAGCAGCAACAGCACGGGCCAAGGCCCGGGCTATTTCTTGCCCTCCGTGAGGGCAGGAGGCGGGCGGAGAGGCGGAGCCGCTTGGGTCGCCCAGGAGGAGCGAAACTGCGGAGGCCCGCGGTAGGAAGGAAGCGCGAGAGCCCTCGCTCGCTCCTCCGAGCTGGAACCACCCAGGTCCCGCAACCAGGCGTTCAATCCTCCCCGCTTTTTTTCTTCGTAAACCTTTCGCTGCCTTGACGAGGAGGTGGGTTCCCTTGCCCTCCGTTTCCCTGGGGGACAAGGCCAGCAGCCCTGCCTGAAATCTAGCCGGTTCAGGTAGCCCTCGACTTGCGACCTCCGTTGAACCCCAAATTTCTGTTGCCAAGCGAAACGTCTGTTCGGTGAATTTTGTCCCATTTTACAACCTTTCTTGCTACAGTTGTTAAGTGAATCGCTTTAGTTATTTTTTTTATTATTATTTTAATTCCATTTATATCCCGCCCTTCTCCGAAGAGCTTACAAGCTTAGCAGTAGCCTTCATTCTATGTATATGCCTGCTTATTAGGGCTTTCACACACACCCCCAAGCGGCATTATTACAAAGTCAGCTTATTGCCCCCAACAATCTGGGTCCTCATTTTACCTACCTCGGAAGGATGGAAGGCTGAGTCAACCTTGAGCCTGGTGGGATGCGATGTTGTCCTGCAAGTAAGATTAGAATTAATGGAACTCAGTGTCTCCAGTCCAAGAAATAATTCAAGACCAAACAAAAATCAATGATAATCAAAAGTACCCAAGTGATCAAACATGATCAACAAGTCAGAATCTGTCTTTTCTCCTGCAAGCACTTATCTAGACAATTAAGGCTGAATTTAATTCAAAACCAGGCCTGAGCCAACCTTGAAAAAGTTCAAGATAGTTGGCTGCCTTCCAACTTGTTTGACATTGTGGGTAAATGTAATTTCTCTTTCCTCAATCTATGTTCTAAAGTTTGGTTTAACTGTTCAAAATCACACTAATTTTTAACTTATTCCTGACCAAGTTGGCTCATTTGGACTAATAAACCAGTTAACTAAGTGATCTAGTTGTGTAGGACATGTACGTGTTTGAAAATGGAGCTCAGGGATCACTTTTTTGATTATAAAACTATTTTTTAATCTTAATCCCATTTATATCCCGCCCTTCTCCGAAGACTCAGGGCAATCTAAGCACAAATCAAATGTGCTTAGCAATAGCCTTCATTCTATGTATATGCCTGCTTATTAGGGCTTTCACACACACCCCAAGCGGCATTATTACAAAGTCAGCTTATTGCCCCCAACAATCTGGGTCCTCATTTTACCTACCTCGGAAGGATGGAAGGCTGAGTCAACCTTGAGCCTGGTGGGATGCGAACCTACACTAATTGCAGGCAGCTGGTGTTTCTTAAGGAGGCATTAGCCCACTGCTCCACCAAGGCTGTTGTTAAGTGAATCTGGCTTCCCCATGGACTTTGCTTGTCAGAAGGTGGCAAAAGGGGCTTGTGTGACCCCCGGGATGCTGCAAGAGTCATAAATATGAAGCAGTTGTCAAGCCTCTGAATTGTGTTCACTTGACCACAGGCATGCTGCAATGATTATAAGTGTGAAAAATGGTCATGTCACTTTTTCACAGCCGTTGTAACGGGTCATAAATGAATTGTAAGTCAAGGACTACCTTGCTGTATTCATTTCAGGGTGGCTCTACTGTCCATTTCCCTGGAGATTTATGAACCAGAACTTCATAACAAATCAATTCCAATTTATTATGTTAATCTCCCGGGTCTTCTGTAGCAACTGGAGAATTAAAGTACGGTATGTTTCTTTGGACAAAGTTTCTGTATGTGTGCAGACATAATATACCACAAAACCGTGCACTGTTTTTTCCATTAAAAAAAACTCGTTAAAATTCCTCTAGTTTGTTAATCATTCTCGATTATTTTAGTACAGATATTCCTCAACTAATGACCACAACTGAGCCCAAAATTTCTGTTACCGAGACACTTGTGAAGTGAGTTTTGTCCCATTTCATGACCTTTCTTGCCACAGTTGTTAAGCGAATCCCTGCAGTTGCTAAGTTAGTTGTTAAGTGAATTTGGTTTCCCCATTGTCTTTGCTTTTCAGAAGGTTACAAAAGAGGATCACATGTCCCCAGGATATTCCAACCGTCATAAATATGAATCAGTTGCCAAGCATCTGAATTTTGGTCACATGACCATGGGAGTGCTGCCATGGTCAAAGGTGTGAAAAATGGTAATAAGTTACTTTTTCCAGTGCCGTTGTAACTTTGAATGGTCACTAAATGAACTGTTGTAAGTTGCGGGCTTCCTGTATTTTGCTTTGCTGAAATAAAAATGTGTACAAGTCATTAATTTCCAAGAAAATATGCACATATGTGCTGCAATCTGGTCCGTGTGCTGTCAAGGTTGACTCAGCCTTCCATCCTTCCGAGGTAGGTAAAATGAGGACCCAGATTGTTGGGGGCAATTAAGCTGACTTTGTAATAATGCCGCTTGGGGTGTGTGTGAAAGCCCTAATAAGCAGGCATATACATAGAATGAAGGCTACTGCTAAGCTTGTAAGCCGCCCTGAGTCTTCGGAGAAGGGCGGGATATAAATGGAATTAAAATAAATAAATAATAAAATATAAGGAAGACAATAGTTATGAAGTCTGGAATTTCTCAGCAAATTTGCATGGTATGTAATTATCCATTGGAAGGGAATAGATAGATAATTCCTTTACAAGTTCACGTGCCTTATTTGCCTTTAAGGCAATCTTCTGTGGTAGTTAAGATTTTGGGCTAATGATACAAAATTGACAGAAGAAGCATGCAGGACCAAGCTTTTCAAACACTTTTTATTGGCTTTCATTAAGCCTAGTTAAGTCGCAGTACAGTAAAAAACAGCCTATGTGCAGGCCTGGGGCCTTAGGTAGGAGCTGATTAATTATGTGATAATTTGCAAGTATTGTAAATCTTATAGTGCCGTTACCAACTTTGTACTCTCATTTGGGGCTCTGTATAGAAATGCCTATTTTATAGTCTGATTTTTATTAGCAAGTGCTCACAGTGATTGGAACTCCCATTCAAAGCATAGTACATTTAGTTCAGAGGAAGGAGAGACTTGAAGAGAACTGGTGGTGTAGGTTGAAACAGACTTTGGGAATACCGCCCTCTATTGGAGAGCAATATTTTATCAAGATAGGCGAATATTGATTAACTCTATAGAATCAGGTGAACCTATAAATTACACGGTTATTTAATTATTAACCAAATGTTTTTTACTGATCTTCTTCTCAGAGGCAAAATAAAGGAGAACAAAATAAATTCTAAAGCCAAACAGGACTTTGAAGTATGAGAAAGAAATCCTGTTGAAATCTCTCAGGGTTAATAGGGTTTCAGTTAATTTTAGCAAGTACCCACAACCAGGAGGCATGCAATAGTTATGTATATCACAATGCCACATTTAGTTAGGACTTGATTTCTTCTTTTGCTAGTGGTAATTAAAGGGTTTGGGGCCTTTTTAAAATTAATGGATAAAATGAAAAGTTTTAAAGTTCTGGAATCAAAATGCTATAAAGTAACTTATTGTGTAATAGCTTTAGTTTGGTAAGTAAAATATGCTTTATAGCAACATAGTTTAAATACATTTGAGTTATGTATGCCTTGAATAATTGGGACCAGGGCTTTTTTTGTCATAGAACGCTCAGAACGGAGTTCCGGCACCTTTTTTGGATGGAACCTTGTAGGGTAGGCAAGGCAGATTGTTTGACATGTATTTAAACTATGTTGCTATAAAACATATTTTACTTACCCTGTGCGTTCCCACAGAGAGGGCCTCCTCAGGGTGCCTCCGGTCAGAGAATGTCGGCTGGTGGCCCCCAGGGGGAGGGCCTTCTCTGTGGGCGCTCCGGCTTTATGGAACCAGCTGCCGGTCGAGCTCTGGACGGCACCGGACCTTCGCTCCTTCCGACGCGGTCTGAAGAACCATTTATTTGAACAAGCTGGCCTGGCCTGATGGGGGATGTTAGGGTTTTTAATGGGGTTTTTTATACTGTTATTGTTTTTATCTGGGCGATTATTTAATTCCTTTTAATTTTTGTATTTTCTATTTGTATGTGCCCTGTTCACCGCCCTGAGTCCCTCGGGAGAAGGGCGGTATACAAATTTAATAAATAATAAAATAATAATGTATGAGTTCCGGCACCTTTTTCGTTTACAAAAAAAGCACTGATTGGGACCAACAAAAGACAATGCCTGCTGAATTAATAACCAAGTCTTGTTTCAGTCAGATGACAGGATAACATTCTGTTATGCCCATGAGTAAGGACCTTGTTTGGAGTTTACAAGGCAAACTTCCTATCTTACAACCCTTTCCACGCCTTGCCACTTACCTTTTTCCCTAGTGTTTACTGATTTAAGTAATTCTGCCTAATAACCGAGCTGTCTCCATAAATCAGCTGGAAAGAAATTTAGTGCTGGATTCCTAATTTACTTGTTCAGTGGGGTAAATATGTCAGAAACAGGTAGTAGCACGTACATCTTAGTTTCTGCAGTCCTCCCAAGCTGAAATAGTTAACCATCCCAGCATAATTTAACCATCCCTACATATTTTGTTTTATTCCGCTTATAAGAATTTATTTTAACCAATTATTCTTTATAGTTAAAATACTCATATTTACTTCTGCTGTCTTAATTTTACTTTGTATATCTGCCACTGCTCATAATTCCTGGATTTAAATTTAAACCAAAGGTTTGCTTGCTAGCTTTAAATCTCCCAAGCTTTTATCCAATTCACTTGTTGAGCGTATGTTGAGGGAGTTAGAGCAAACAGTCGATTTAACAGATTACGGGAGGGAAAAAGATCATTGGGATTTGATTTATGCATAATACTGTTTTGTGCATAGATAATAGTGAATAAATTCTGCCTGCTGCTTGTGAAATCTGCTAAACTAAGGTATGATAAATTGAGGATTTATTCTGTATTTATTCAATCCAAACATGTTTGGCCCTAAGAATTAAACCATAAACCAGTCAGCCACTTTTCAACTGAACTGTTGTGTGAATCCAGTCTATAGAGTTTATGGTTTAGGAAGTCATGCAAACACCAAAAAAGAAGCCTTGGTGGAGCAGTGGGCTAATGCCTCCTTAAGTAACACCAGCTGCCTGCAATTAGTGCAGGTTTGCGTCCCACCAGGCTCAAGGTTGACTCAGCCTTCCATCCTTCCGAGGTAGGTAAAATGAGGACCCAGATTGTTGGGGGCAATAAGCTGACTTTGTAATAATGCCGCTTGGGGGGGGGGGAAGCCCTAATAAGCAGGCATATACATAGAATGAAGGCTATTGCTAAGCACATTGATTTGTGCTTTAGATTGTAAGCCGCCCTGAGTCTTCGGAGAAGGGTGGGATATAAATGGGAATTTAAAAAAAATGTGATACAACCCTGCTGGACACCTCCAAATTTAAATAAGTATGTAGAAATTTAAAGTAACTGTGTAATACATAATTAATACCAGCATAGAAAATGTTTTCATACAAAATTTATTTCACACATTTATAGACATATCCACAGGTAATTTTCAGGCATGATGCAACATTAGATGTTAGTAACAATTAATGTGGAAAATAAATATATACCAGTGATGTGACTCAAGATGATACTTTTACTTATTGACTACATATTTATTTTTTCCTGACAAACCACCAGAATAACGTTAGTTTTAATGAAAAATTATAGTAGTGTTTAGTTACTTTTTCGGTTCAATAAGCCCATTACAGAGATAGAGTTTTAAATAAAATTTATCCATCATACCTAAGATTTATTTTTATGGGCCACATATAAATAAAATGGATGGAGGAGACACCACAGCAGCATTTAGTGGATTAATGCCAGGCACCAAATTTGTACCTGAGGCTTCAAAAAAGAGCTTATACCTTTTAAGTTAAAAAAGCTTTATGAAAAATAATCTGTATAAATTGTGTGGTCAAAAAGTTATTTGGATAACCATAAAAAGTGGAATGATAGAAATTGACATTAATAGCTAGAAACCAAACCTTGGAACCAACTATCATCCTGCACCAAACCAACATATTTTTATACTGAACTACACAGCACAAGATGTATAATACCTATTTCTTTAAGGTATACACTTACAGGTTTGCATAGTTTTTATTTGTTGTTAAATAACATCTGTCACCGCTGTGCTATGCTTCGGATTTGATTCCAAGAAAGCGTTTCAGGGCACACAAGACCACAAATGCAGCATCCATCTAAAGCTCTAAGCTGTTACGATTTTTCCTACAATTGTACAGCTATTTTCTGGAGCTGCCTAGTGATCACAGGAAAAGATAAGGCTACTTTCATAAAGCTACAAATAGTGCGATGTTTGGTCCCATGTGCTCTGAACACCCTACGTGGAATTAAATTGCAAAGCCATGCATTGCATAGTTCCAAAATCTATCTTCTGATGGACCATTGGTATTTCATATACTGTAAATGCTAGCATATGTATATAACACTTAATCAGTACCAACATTTTGATATGATAAGACTGTAGTTACATTTATTACAAGTTTCAAATGGCATTTTATATGGAACGATTCTTAAATTTTAGGAATGTAGGAAATTACTCAGTAGTCCTTAACCCGTCCATTAAAATACCATAGTTAATTTAGTGAATTTATATTTTGGTTCAAGTGCTATAGCTTCTGTACTATTTAACCTTGTTCCAAATACAGAACAAAGAAAACTCTGTCCCTCCCCCACTCCCAATGAGCACTTGCTATATTTTTAATTAAGTTAGTCATATAAAACTTCTATAAATATCTGTAAGTATGCATTAGCGCACAAATTACTTAGAAGATACATCTCTAGTACATAATTTAGAAATGTGTAAAGAAGAGATTCTGAGAATATTCTAATCATTGGAATTTTAAAAGTTATTGGCACATTTGGTGGAAAAAAGTTCACTTTTATTCACTGAACTTGATATGCTATTGCTCACTAATTAAAAATCTTTGGCTTAACCATCAAAGACAAAGATTTATGGTAAAAAATAAATATATAAGAATGACTTACAGTATATACAAAAAGTACAACCAATATTCAAGCTTTTAAAAAGACAAAACCTATGTATGTATCAATGCAGGCTTTCATAACCAGCGTTAATCCAATGGGGAGGAGCTTTGGGGCTAATAGAATGTGGTCTAATTCTTCGGTATCCTAATGCTTTGTCAGCAATTGTGGCTGCCATCTTCAGAGGTGAAAGTGCCCTGCTCTATTAGCCCCGACACACATCGTCACTGGAAAATCTGTATATATTTGGTGTAAGTGACATTCAGCAATGCTAATTTTTAAAACATTACTAAAACCTGACCTATTGCACATTAAAAATTGTTTTTTTTAAAACCTGGTGCTCACACACTAGTCTTAGAACACGGAATTAGCAGATTTAGAGACCACAAATTTACCCGAAAAACACATGTCCATATTACTGTGTGTAATGGCGGGACCGATAAACTCTTTTCTGTACACTGTATTAGTACAATAATCAGGGTAAACAGTGCCTTTAAAATAGCTTCAGAACGCCAAGGACTCCCTTCTCAGAAACATAAAATACTCTTTCTAGACAAGAAGACTTTTAGGAGAACATGATTATAAGATAACTCTTTTCCTTTAGAAATTCAGCCATACATCATTGCATCAATTTGTCACTATAAAGAGTTGGATCCAGATGAAATTAGTTGCAGTTAGATCCCATTGTTTCAAACAGGATCAAAATGCAACTAAGTCTAAATCCAGAACCATTCACTATTTCATAGATATCTACTGCAAACAAAAAAAAACCAAAGTTATAAATATTAGCAAATATTTACTTCCCTTAATATGCACTTTTTCCAGCAATTTACCTCTTAAAAGCAAAAATAAAAAATAAAAAAAAAATCCAAACACTGCAGTTCCTAAAACTGAACAGAGTTACATACTACAAGTTAATCTTCCTGAGGTTAGAACCAGTTCTTAATGTCACGGTTTTATCCTATTAATGTAAATTATTAACTTCTGTCCATATGTCCATATCTCTCACTTCTGAATAATCATCAATCAGCCATGAAATTAGTGGGATTAAAGTAAACATATTCCGGGCTGGGAGATAGGAGAAAATCTCAACGTCATGATGGGCAGGCAAGTCTGAAACCCCCATTTTTATTTTAAGCATTCATTGACAAGAAAATCAAGTGACTATCCACAAATGAGAAAGAATTATGGTTTACGTTATTTTGTATCTCACTTGGACTTCCATATAATTTTCCTGACAAAATGCTAGTATTCTCTTCTGATATTTAAATAGTGAAGACAAATATACTAAACTATTCGTTGTTAGGAAAATTATCTTGCTATCTTACATCTGGTGAGAGAAGTTCCAGCAATGCAAGAGAGTGGGATCAAAGAAACAATTTTAAGGCTTGACCTAACATGTAATTCAGACTTTGGAAATAACAAGTAATTGTGCAGTTCAGTCAAATTTTGCCAAGAGCATTCTAACAAACCACACAACTCAGGTTGCTTCCCTTCTCCTTTAGACTGGCCAGATGTCCTTGCCCACACAGCCAGTTTCATTAATTTTTTTCTCAGCCCAAGGGGAGTCTCTCAAGGTGGAAGCAAAAAAAATCCACTACCTGGGAAAAATTCATATAGCTCAATCTCACCAAAAGGAGAGTAAATCTATCCCTTTCTGGGCTGCTAATTTGGATTTTAATGAATTTTTCCCCCCAAAATACTAGAGATTAGTTAATGCAAGAAGCGGGTTTAGGGAGTCTTAAAATTTAGATCTGTAACAACTTTGATATCAAAATAGAAATCATAAAACAAACAGGTCCCCCACTTGCATCCATCATGTTGCTCAAAGACATTTAAAATCCATCCAATCTGGGATTTTAGCTGGGATCCCTAGGAATAACTTTCATTTCCATTCCATTTTGTGACCCACTGTTTTTTTGCATGGTTCTCTTTAGTTTTTCCATCTTTAATCTGCCTTTCTTCCTTCCGAATTCTTACAGCATGGTAGCGGGGGATGCTGTCATCGTACCTGGAACGCCGGAAGAACCCGCACTATAGGAAGGGAGAGAAAATGTCACAATGCTCGATGTTATTAAACAAGTGTGGTCTTACCCAACCTGGAGCCCCCCAGGTATGCTGCACTACAATCCCCCTTATCTCTGTCTTGAAGAAATATATTGCCACAGAGCGTACCTTTAAAGAGAGGGACAAATACAGCACCAGATATCCTGGATATAGAAAACGTCTCACTAAAAGATTGCAATCTCAAATTTTATTTTACAAAAGTAAATTCTGTTTGTAGTCAGCCTAGTAATATTTTTGGGAGATCCGATGTTAAAATTAAAGGCCAGCCCAAATATATCGAACCTTGCTTAGACCATAGTATAGAACCATACATAATTTACCTGGCTGAGTAAAAGTATAAAAATCGATCATTCACTTCCTGATATATATCCAATAACCCATGCCTTTGGGAATCTATTCCTCTGAATGTATGGTTTATGGAGACTAGAGGTCAAAATTATGTAGGCCTGGCATCAGAATGCACCATAGCCAAATACCAAAATCTAGACCCCAGACAACCTGCCAGAACTTGGGTCAAGCTCAAAGTTAATTTTAAGGTTTTAGGTACACATAAAAGTATCATTCGGGTAGCTCCCATCTCCTCATATCCCAAAACATTATTTTAAGGGGGCAGAGACACTGGAGAAAGATGGGGAGAATAACAGCCATCCAATTTGTGCTGCTCATAGTGTTGTTCTTGGCATGTATGAACATAAATCTCTAGTTGTAGGCCAGTGATGGTGAACCTTTTAGAGACCGAGTGCCCAAACTGCAACCCAAAATCCACTTATGTATCGTTGGGTGCCAGGTGGGCGTGGCCCATTGGGTGGGCGTGGCCCATTGGGTGGGCGTGGCCCATTGGGTGGGCGTGGCCACGGTGGGAATAGCAGACTGGGTGGGACTAAAAAGTTCAATCAATCAATTCCAACTCTGCGAGATCTTTTTTTTCCCCTGCAAGAAGTTGAAATTGATTGATTGATTGAACCTTTTTTTTTTTTTGCACATGGCGGTGGTGGCCTAAAGTGAAAAGGTTTTATAAAACCCAGCTGAAGGCCTAGGACTGGGGCGACGGCACACATGCCCACAGAGAGCACTGTGTGTCACCTGTGGCACACGTGCCATAGGCTCGCCACCATGGATCTAGGCTTTCTTTTTCCCCTTATCATGCAAAGAATTTGGGCTGAAAGAAATGCAGTTCAGGAATGTTGCAGCATTTTCTTCGCAGCAAGTTACACCATTGCCTCCCTGTTACCTTGTAAATTTCCAAGGACACGGGGATTGTTATGGAGCTTTGTTTGGGATATTACAGTTGCCTGAGGAACCCATGAATGCTTGGATAGGGAAGGATACTGCCATGGGGCTCGGTTCTGAGAGGAAAAGAGGCAGCATTGCCTTGATTACCTCAGCGGGAACCTCATGCAGGTCTCCACTTATCTAGCAGAGCACCTGTGTTTACTCACATATTTTCCAATATTTGTAATCAGCAATTCCAGTTTCCATCCTCTCTGATTCTTCCGTACTTTTATGATTATTAAAATTACAATGAATCATGTTACCTTCTACTAACAAGGTCCACGGGCTCTTTCACCCTATGTACAAGAAACATCAGCCAACAAGGCTAGTAGATCTTCAGAGGATCGGTCGTATAGCAAACACCTGTTCTCTGGCCTGGATCAATAACTACTCAAAAGGATGCTTATTTTTCAGACTATCACCAGGGGATGTTGTAAGGTGTTTTTTTTGGGGGGGGGGGGTGTCATGTTAATTCTTTAAAATTCACAACGTTTCTCCTGCCCTTCAGCCCATTTGGTCAACATACAATCTGTATTTCTAACCCATACTTGGCATTTTACTGTATAACTGTTGTAGCAAAGACTTGGTCAGAGAAATAAATTTTGATCAGTCTGAGAAGTCTTCCTAATTGGAACATTTCGGCTTCTTTAGACATAAAGCAGCAAAATTAAACTGGTCATTTCGGCAATCCAACAAGTGCAATGGACATTTACATCTATGCGTTCAAGGTATACACAACATTAGCCAGCATGCAATAGGCAGGCTTTAGAGAAAGAAATGCAGATCCAAGTACAGATAATCTAAAATGGAAATTTCTGTAGTAAGCTTTCGTAAAAACTGAGAAATGAGAATTGCCCTATATTGGAAAGAGCAACCACAGCAGTAAAGGCTTTTGGCATGCGCTTGTGTTAATAAAGCTATTACCTGCTCAGTAAAAAAGTAAAAATATGTCTTGCATTTCAAAACACAGTCCATATCTTTCTGAAGCATAACTGATTCACAATTATGGACAGTTGTTAAATCTTTAAATACAGATGCTTAAATCTGGAGGTAGACATAGTTATAACCTAGTTATAACAGTTCTATATATAATATCTGAGAAAAGCTCCATTAAATTAGGATTTTATTAACTATTGGATTGGATTGTGGTCCCTTCACAAGTCAACATAGAAAATGTTAATAAATAGTTTAATGGTAATATGTATTTTTCTTTCCTAATATTTATTATTATTTTTGTTTATTATACAGTATCTATATGGCCTCCTTTTCATATGCTTTCATCTAAATGTTGGAAAGACTGCCCAGATAGGTTTGAATTCATTACATGGAATCCACTTAATAGAGTTATGGTTTAAAGTTATAACCTCAACCTTCACATTCAGATACTTGTGTGCTGTTTTATCTTTTAAGAGCTAAGTGTTCACACAAATAGCTTTAAGGAGACTCAGAGACTATTTCCACCCTAAGTATGAGCATGCTGTTATTAGGTAAGGCAGATGGAGTTACCGGGTGTCTGGTTGTTTGCTAGGAAATGACAATTTAGCTCAGCACTTTCATTCTGGGAAAGTGCTTTCCTCCTACCACCAAAAGTCTGCTAAAAAAGATGTCCCCAGCCCCCAGGCATGGACCAATACCAGTCCATGGCCTATTAGCAACCAGGGCGCACATTGAACTCTACTGTAAACTGTGAAGGATCTAGGTTGCACACTTTCCCCCCCCACACACACACACAGTCTGTGGAAAAATTGTATTCCATGAAACCGGTCTCTGGTGCCAAAAAGGGTTGGGGACTGCTGTATTAGAGAGTCCCAATATACTATAGGGCAGGGGTCTTCAAGCTTGGCCCTTTTATGACTTGTGGACTTCAACCCCCAGAATTCCTCAGCCAAGCATGCTGGCTGAGGAATTCTGGGAGTTGAAGTCCACAAGTCATAAAAGGGCCAAATTTGAAGACCCCTGTTATAGGGGGATTTATGGCCTTCCTCTAAGAAGGACCAAGAGTTTACTCGAGTCACAGACCAGTCTTCAGAGATTTGCTTGGACATTAGCTGCTGACGTTGTTTTTCCTTGAAAAGCTTGCCTGAGTTTCCCAACTTCTCGAGGAACTGAGCCAACATTCTTTGAAAGCCACCAGTTTGGCTTAATAGAGGACTTTCCTCCTTATTTCATAGGGGGAAAAAATCAGAAGAGGGTTCCAGAGATGTGTTTAGTCTCCTGGACTGTGTGCCAGCATATTTAGGACTGGGATGCCGACCCTCAGCAGAAAGTCCCCAGAGTGGAAGGGGAAATGCATAAGTAAGCAGTAGTTAAAAAAATAAAACAACTGACAGAAGGATTGGCATATTCGTGCACCGAGAAAGATTATTCTAAGGAATGTAAGCAAGCATTAAAAAGAGTTTTGATATTTTGAAACGAGGCAACCAGCAGAACAAATGCAGCAAGCTTTGAGTCATTAGCCACCGCAACCAACCTGCAGCTAATAAATTCAAAAAGCAATTACCAATTACAGAAGTGGATCATTACTATGCATCGGAAGTAAGCCTCTCTTTATCAGATGGCTGAGCATGGATCTCAGCCTTGTGATATGTGGCATCAAAATGATCTTTCTTATCTCTCTTGAAGAAACCACACTACAAGGAAGCAAGGCACTTGGTTAATATTAGGGACTAATGTGCAAAAAAGAAAAAGGAAAAAGGGAAAAAATTGAAATAACTCGACTGTTCGGTACCCGCATGTTAAAAATCTGTCTTGTAAAATAACTACAATAGGTTTCTGGTTATAATTTTCCCCTTACAGATAACTTGCATGCTCTAATATTTCAGTTATGAACCCTGAGCTGTCAATAGACAGGCAAGTCTTTTTAATCATTATTTTGAGGATGTGAAATAAATTTATAATGTTTGTCAGAGCAATCAGGACACGTTTGCTCCCTAAAGAGGCAACAACTATTTTTCTGCAAAAAAAAAACCAACAACAGATCTTGATCTTACAGACAAGCATTATGTGAAACGTGAATAAATGGAGCATTGATTCAGTGTTCAAAATTACTTGATAAAAAGCTTTTTGACTGTGCCCATGTATAAAAGATGCCCAAAGAACTTAGTATCCTATTTCTTCAATGAATTTTAAAACCCAGATCCTGATTAATTTGAACAGCATTAGCACAGCAATCCTATTCATCTCCGGACAAAATGAAATGCAACTCAGTTCAAGCAAATGTATGTAGAATTGAAGAATAAGATGGAGCAAAGTGTGGAGATACAGAAGGGACAAGAATATGCCCTTTCCCTACATCATGACATGTGCATCAGCATACATGCTGGGTAGTGGTGGAAAAAGAAATGTGGAGTTATCTAGAGAGTCCCCATATAGTTGTGGGACATTTGTTTTCACATGGAAAAAATATTGGAAACATTATATCTAAAGTTAACATATATAAAATGGAATCCATTGCCTGGGTATGGTCTCAACAGCAATAACTTCTAAAAGAAATTCAAATTTTCAGAATTTCAGAAATTCACATTTGAGCCTTTATAAATATACAAATATGCTAATCTAGCTAAACACTTCCTTTTTTTGGAGAAACCCCCCCCCAAAAAAGTTCTCTGCACATTTCAAATAATGTGTGATTAAGTATGAACAAGCATGCTGATAAAATACTCACCTTCCACAATAAGAACACCAACAAAGCAAGCATTAATAACCCAGCGAGAATAGCAACCAAGATGATCCACCATGGAACTCCTTTATATAAAGCTACCGTTTTTGCAGGAAAGACAGTAACTCGTACCTGCAAAAGAAGCAGAAAAAGATATCATTACACAGAGAAAAGTATTAATTCTACATCTATACTGAAGCACTCCAATTTTTTTTTGGTCCACTTTGTTATTTTTATACGTGTTGGATTCCTCATTCCATTATACTTAGGAAGTTGGGTTCTTGACCCTGCTAAGAATTATAATCGTATATTCAAGTAGAGGAAGGCTCCCCTTGAATTACAAAGTATTTCAGTGCAAAACTATTTTCAAATTATTTATCAATAACATCGTAAACTAGAAAAGCTCCTCTTTCCCCAGATGTGTTTTTTTTTGAAATCTGCACATTCTTCTTAGAATCCATATGTGCTCAGCTTTGAAAGGTATTAAACACTGTCACAGCAGAGAAAAACATGAAGAGGAAGAAATTTCAGGACTTCCAGAGAAAGAATGGTGATCTGAGGATGGGTCTATGAAAGTTGAGCCAACGATCACAGCAGAGATTTTGAGATTGCTCACTACATTTTTACTAATTCACAACAACAATGCATGATCATTTGCCTCCCCTAAACAGTATTAGAGAGATTCTTTGGGAACCAGCTCTGGAATTTCTAAATGCTATTTAAGGAAAAAGAATAATTAACATTTAGAAATTATTGACCGAGGGAGGGAGGGAGGGAGGGAGGGACGGAGGGAGGAAGGAAGGAATTACAGTCAATGATTCACTATTATGACAGCCATAAGTAGAGAAATATTGCAGACTCACATTCGTAGCTTCATTTGCCAGCTTGACGTTATCTGCAGCAGAAATGCCAATTCTAGCTTTAACAGGAATGTCTAGATAGTTCATTTTATAGTATTCCTATAGAGTAGTAAAAGAATCTTTCTTTAGAATAAATACAAGAACTCAGTTCAAATGTGTATAAGATAAGTTTATGGAAACTACCTCTAGGAATGTGCTGTTCCACAACCTTGAGCGCAGTACTACTATGGCTTTACTGTCTAGGCCTTGCAAGGAACATGTTACGTTGACGCAGTTTGCCTCTTCGTTGCATTCCTGCAAGTAATACACAGAAAGCTTTCAAAAAAACAACTCAAAAGCAGATATACGGCATTTTTTTTTTGCAAGGTTCCTGTAGTCCTATGACCCAGCAAGATTTTTTTTCCCCCAAAACAAATGGAAAAACATTTACAGAGTAATCCTAAGAGAGAGGGAGGAGGACATCTGTATGAGGAAAAGAGAGAAGCTTTTTATCTTATTTTCTTTGTTGAGTTTCTTATGGTCCACTAGGCATGGACTCCACTGAATGAGAAATTCACTTCGGGTGTTCGTGGATGGCATAGTTTTGCTGTTGCTCGGGAATGTGAGGAACAGGAATACTGGATCCAAGCTGTTTTCATTCTGTTTTTGCACATCCCATTTTGCCCAACCTTGAAGACCACTGGCATCAAAGAGGCAAGAATAGCAGGAAATTCCATGCTCGCAATAAGGAGGCATAGGAAAATCACTCAGTTTCTTGGAATCACTTGGATTCATTAGAACTAAGGGTTTGTAGCCTTGGAAGTTTATTTCAGTGCTACTGTTCTAATCACCTGGTTGGATAAAGCCCTACTTTCATTAACTTCACTAAATGTGTATATAGTTGTAGATGAAGGAGGCTGGGGTGGTGGTGGTGGTATTTTCATAAAGCATATTTCTACGTCTTACTATCTTTCATCCTTTTTTTAAAAAAATGGCTTATTTATTTTCATCTCTTTGAGTCAGTCTTGACTCCTGGCAACTGTCAGGATAGGTCCCTGCAGTTTTCTTAGCAAGATTTTTGGAAGTGGTTTGCCCTTGATGCCTTCTGAGAGCTGAGCAAAAGTGACTGGCCCAAGGTCACCCAGTTGACTTCACACCTAAGGCAAGACTAGAACTCACAGTTGCCTGGCTTCTAGCCCAGTGACTTTAACCATTACATCAAACTCGCTCTCTCCAAATGGCTATAGGTAGCCTTTACATGCTTTCTTATGTTTCAAGTTGTCACTGACTAGGGTTTAGTTTTCTATCAATCCTTAATCTGACACTCTATTTACTAGTCTGAGAAAAATTATGCCACCATGAAATTATGCACTTTTAAGATACCTGCAAACTCTTCTGGGTATTTGGAAATTTTAAATATAGACGTTTTAAATGTGTTAAGTGTAGCTTAATAGGTGTAGTTGACAATAGGCTGCATTTAGTGGAGTTTGAAATCTGAAAGAAACAAAACAAGTGTGGAGTTCCTGTTATTTTGGACACACGCCTTATTTCTGGTTCCCGAAATAAATATTGAGGGGGAAGTTGACAAGGCAATTTGTCACTGGTTAAATAGGTACTTACCAATGTCTTATATTTTCTTTCTGTAAACAAAGAAAAGCTTTTGCTACCCTCTATCTGCTTCTCTGCAACTTCACGTTTTATCCGTGAATTTTGAGACCGCTAGAAATATGAACAGACGTGCAAAAATAGTTAACATAAAGCATGCTGCAAATAATTTAAAAACAAACAAACAAAAACAACCATTTAAGGCAGATTTCACTATTGAATTGTGTAACCAAGTTCACAAGCATTTATTAAGTTTCCATTCCAATATATTTTTCAAAAGTCTTTATAGGTTTTATTGGGAATGGTAAGGCAGGGTAAGTGACAAAAAAAAGGTATCATGCTATTTCATTCATGGGACACATGCTTTCAGGTAGCTCCATCCTCCTGGGTTATGGAGAGCCCAGCAAACTCTGCCGTAGGCCCACTGGGACCAAAGAGGAAATAACTAGACTGGTAGCATATAAATATGGTGATGTAGGTTTACTTGCCACAAAAGTAGGAACCTGTTGGGTGTCAAACTCAATTTCATTGAGGGCCCCATCAGCATTGCGGTTGCCCTCAGGGGGCCGGGTGGGTGTGGCCAGGGTGGGCGTGGCCTACTAGGTAGGCATGGCTAGAGTGCGTATGGCCTACTGGGTGGGCGTGGCCAGCTCTACATCGTTCGCATCAAGGGTGCCTATGGGGGCCTGGGCAGGAGTGGGACAGATCTGAGGGTCTCTGGCAGAAGGAGGGTCTCTGGGCCAGGGCCAAGGCAGGGGGGGCCGTTCCCTCACTGTTTCCAGGATGGCTTTGCGGGTCACATGAAACCACTTTGCAGGCCGGATCCGCCCCCCCCAGGCCTTGTGTTTGACATGTCTGGAATAGAGGCTGCTTAATGGCATGCATACAGAATTTATAAAGCAAGGAGTATGAAAATTCCACAAGTTATTTATGCACAGGGAGGGCCTTCCTCAAGAGAAAGGAAGGAAAACTTTTCTACTCATATTCTCCATTTCTCATTCACACAGATACTATATGCTATCTTTTCCTGCATTCCAGAAATGTATTTATTTTCATTTGTAACCTGCCTTTATTTTACAAATAACTCAAGGTGGCGAATATATTCAACATACATCCTCCTCTTTTCACCTTAATAACAAACCTCTGAGGTGGGTTGGACTGAGAGAGTGATTGGCCCAAGGTCACCCAGCTGGCTTTCTTGGCTAAGGCGGGACTAGAACTCATGTCTCCCACTTTCTAATCTAGTGCCTTAACCACTAGAGCAGACATGTCAAACTCGTGACATCACGTGACGTCGCGCAATGTATCGGAGCCTTTTTGCCATTGCCGGCAATGGGGTGGGTGAGGTTTCCGGATGATGCGTCCGGCCCGTGGGCTGGCAGTTTGACACCCCTGCACTAGACCAAACTAGCTCATTCTTGCCATTGAGATACAAAGGCAAGACTACGTGTGAAATTTCAAGTTTATTTGATCACCCAAAAAAGAAAATATTTTTTCATACATTCCAATTATGTAATATCAGCAGGATATTGCCAAAATAGCAGGCCAAGGAAACAGGCAAAGATCCTCAGATGTTTCATTCTTTGTTCAAGAAGCCAAGATCGAGCCAACTCGATCACCAATCCCTTATAAATGCCACAGAACAGCCATTTTAATTGAAAAATATGCAGTTGCACTCATTTACCTGAACGTTCAAAGGGTTTATTTCATTTTGAGGAGTACACTGTAATTCTCCTAATTCCTTCGAATGAATGGAAACCAAATATAGCAACCACTTTCCTCCTTTCAGTTCTTTTGGCCACATAATTTCCAAGAAAGCTGTACCAAATGATTTCAGTGGTTTACCTAAGTTCGTGATCTGTCAGGAATAAAATACATGCATTTACTCATATTAATTAGCTGATACATCCTTTAAAAAAACTATCGTGTAAAATAAATGCAAATATTCCAATTTACTACGAATCTGTTTCCCTTTTGCTTATTATGGCAATATAACCTTCTTCATATAAACTTTTCCAAACGTCTAGGTCAGGTTGAAGAAGGTTGCTCAACTTCCAATATTATTATATTATATTATATTATATTATATTATATTATATTATATTATATTATATTATATTATATTATATTATATTATATTATATTATATTATATTATATTATATTATATTATATTATATTATATTATATTATATTATTATATTATATTATATTATATTATTATATTATATTATAATATTATAATTTATTTTGCTTGTATCTTTAATTTTGAGAAAAATCTAATAGAATTAAAATCCCTTGAATGTATGGTTTTAAAAACCATTATGTTTCATATAAGCAGCTTGAGGGCAGGTGAGTCCTAGGGACTAGGAACATCTGAAATTAGTATTTCTAGTGATTCTTATGGCTGATAAACGTTGTTAGCTTGGAAGTGAACTTCCTATAACTTTACGTCACTCCCCACTCCATTTTCTTAACTCCAACAATTGTGTGGAGCAGGTTTATTGCAACATACCATGGACCAAAAGGAAAAATAAAATGTCTTTCCTGTCTCATTATCTCATTGTCTCTGTCTCATTGTCTCATTCTCATGGGAATTTAAAATCTAAGTCACTACATTCCCACAATATTTACTATGGAATGAGCTGTCATCTCACTCAAGATTCTTTCTTTGCTTCTCTCTCTTTTCTCTTTAACAGCATGTGTATACTACCAAATTAAATAGATTGGATGCAGTGTTGATACACTCCGTAAAGATGGAAATTTGCTTTCAGATACAAATGTTCTGGGTAAATGCAATTAATTAGAAGTACCTAGGAACATATCAAGAACCACCCACCTATGAAGAGATGATTATTAATTAAAAATAAACATAGCATTTTTAATGCTAGCAGATATTATGTTTTAATTACTATACAGTTTAAGACTTTCCCTCATCCCTCCCCCTTCAAATATTTCTCAGGAATATGCATTTAATGGTAAATCTACAAGATGTGAAATAGTTTGAATATAAAATGCAACGGTTCTGAGTACCTTATTTTATCTCTATTTTTAAGCACCCAACTTTACTGGTTGAACATCTGTGCTTTGCTCTTGCTCAGAAAAGCGAAGGCAAAATTCTCCCTAGTGATGGGTCTTTGAAAAAGTGCCATTGAGATAGAAAGGCAAGACTACATGTGAATTTTCAAGTTTATTTGATCACCAAAAAAAGGAAATAACCTTTTTTTTTCACGCACGCCAACTTACCCTGAACTCATATTCAATTAAACTACCAATATTATCTTCAGATTTCATTGCACTTTCCCCAATGATATTACCTCCAAAATACACTTGGGAAGGCTTACCAACCCTGTTGTAAAAAAAAGAAAAAAAGCAAATATATATGAAAGTGACCTTTAAAAGGGACCATTTCTGCCACTGATTTGTAAAGGTCACCTACCCTGTAAGTGATAAAAGCAGTTCAATAACAACTTTAGCTTTCGCGGTAATTGGTTTCAAATTAGTCTGATTGCTTGTCCTGCAACAAAAAAGGAAACAAAAGGATACTTTCAAGGAATATATGTTCATGTTATAATGCAGATCCGTTCACAACCTATTCATGGCCATATCAAAATATTAAAAACAAAGTAGGAAACATGATGAATACAGTTTTTTTAAAAAAAGATCTTACGTTTCCAGTTTCAAATTGATATCCAGCTCTTTCGTATCAACGTTAACCTTGGTTGTGCTTAAAATCACATAAAATGTAACCTAAAAAAAAAGAAATAAAAAGACTGGTTACACTATATTGCGGGCATAAATCTTATATATGCCACAACTGGTTTATTTGCTGGGATTGATTAAAATCAGAGAGACATAACAGATGTACTGGCAGCAGCGTCTTCTTTGTTACGGAAATTTACTAAAGCCAATGTTTTAGTGATAAATTTTACAGCAAGCATTATATCATTTCTAGCCTTTTAATAATAATAATAATAATAATAATAATAATAATAATAATAATAATAATAATAATAATAATAATAATAATAATAATAATAATAATAATTATTATTATTATTTTATTTATATACCGCCCTTCTCCCGAAGGACTCAGGGCGGTGAACAGGGCAGATATATAAAAAATACAAAAATACGTACACTCCCCTGATCTTCATTTTTTGCTGAAACATGCGCCTTCCCTTTTAATATTATTGTTACGACTTCTGCCATGCATAAGAAATAAGGAGTAGCTGCTTTGCTTAATTTCTGATATCTTTTATCACACAGATAAATATGGTTCTACTTTAATTAATGTACCACCTACTTTAAGTGCCGCGGTGGTGCAGTGGTTAGAATGCAGTACTGCAGGCTAATTCTGCTGACTGCCGGCTGCCAGCAGTTTGGCAGTTCGATCCTGACTGGCTCAAGGTTGACTCAGCCTTCCATCCTTCCAAGATTGGTAAAATGAGGACCCAGATGGTTGGGGGGAAAATATGCTGACTCTGTACACCGTTTGGAGCGGGCTGTAAAGCACTATGAAGCGGTATATAAGTCTAAGTGCTCTTGCTATTTTAAACTCAAGTCATTTTTCCATGAGGGGATATTATGCAGGTAATTCTTGAGTTACAGCCATTCATTTAATGAGCATTCAGTTACGGTGGCACTGAAAAAACTGAATTACGACCAATTCTCACATTTACGACCATCGCAGCATCCCACAGTCATGTCAATCAAACTTCAGGTACTTGGCAACCAACCTGTATTTACGATGGCTGCCACATCACAGGGTTCTGGGAATGTCATCTGTAACCAGGGAGCTTCTGACAAGTCAAGTCAATGAGGGAAGCAAGATCTGCTTAACAACCACATGATTCACTTAACAACTAGAGTTATTCATGTGGCAAAAAGAAGCATGACTCACTTAACAACTACCTGGCTTAGTAATGGAAAGTCTGTCTTAATTATGGTCATAAGTCAAGGACTACCTGTGTTTCAGCAATCGGAGTTATGTAGGGCAGCCTGATATTCAGTCACCCCATTCTCTGAGATAAAAGAAGCCATACTTACAGTAGAATTCCTTTTGAAAGGATTTCCAAGTTCACACTCCACTTGAGAACCATTTGGATTAGCACCACAGGAGAGGAGTTTTTCCTGAATTAATAATAATAATAATTAAAAAAACCCAGGTTGTCAACACTACTAACATCAGATGTTCTTGCTTTGACAACATATGGAAATGCAGCTATTTCGCTTCTTATATTTTACTCTTGGAGATAGAATTAGATGATACTGGGGGGTGGGGGGGAGGAGGAATGTGTATGGGAGTTAGTTAGACATAACAATATTGTAGCAGTGTGAGAAGGTTTTTTGAAATAAGAGATGATAAGAAGTGGCAGGTTGGAGAACTGGAGGGAAAGCCTGCATTTCAAACTAATTGGAGAATGTGATTTATGACTGTTAATCAGAGGAGAGGATTGCCCTTGATCCTATGTGTGCAGGGGAGGGGAATTCAGATTTCGGCTTTGCCTATGTACGTGCCCATGCTATGCTACTTGAATAAAGATTCTTTAAGGAAAACGATGCCTCAAAGTTCTTTGAAGAGTGTCATCTGTCGGAACCATGACACAGGTGCATCAAGCCAAAATTAAGTCAAACAACAGTATCTTTGAACGTCCCCATCATTTGGTGGAATTATTTACCGGAAAGCTCTTCCACTCCCTGAAAGCAGAATAAGTCAAGCTGTCTGGAAAGGTGGCGACAAATCTCGCTTCGTGAGCATCTTCGCCGTCTTTCAGGGGGTGCATGGCACTGGAAGGATTGTTCGTCACTGTGATTTCAAGGGCGATGTCTTTCTGGTCCTTGAGAACAAGCATTGGAACATTGTTTTCCCTGGAGAAAACAATGAGAAATTGAATCACGTTAGTGGGAACTGGAGGGTAAAAGTGTTAGGGCCACATTCTTGCAAATTCCTTCCATAGACTTACATGGGGAAATAGGCAAATCTGTCCTCACTTCCCTCTTTGGTGCAAAATCTGTAATGCATCTTCAAATTGCTGTGGCATATGTTGTCTGATCCACAGCCTTCTTTCAGAAACTGCACCTAAGAAAGAATACAAGTTCAATGGTTTGATTTCAAATAACACTGTAACAAAAACAACAAAAAGGGCAAGGAGGTTGTACTAACCTGCTTTATTTTATATACATCACATACTAATATGAGCAGCAGTCAGGTGTCTCATTATTTGCAACCATAAATAAGAAAACATCATATGCAACCAGAAATAGGACAGTAGGTCAGACACAATATCAAATCTATCACTCCCATCACGTTGCGTTGCATTCACAGAAAGCTACCTTCAGTTCTTCCTATCCTTTTTTTTTCCATTTCCACAAGTGAGTGCCTTTGCTACTCTACCAGGATGGGATAAGGCCCTCTTCCCTATTAGTACTTTATTTCATTAATGTTTACATCCAGGAACAAGACAGGTGAATCAATGGTGGCAATTTGTCATGAACATTATTCTCAAGACCTGGGTCTCCAAATTGGGCAATTTTAAGACTAGTGAGCTTCAACTCCCAGAATTCCCCTGCCAGCATGGCTGGCTGAGGAATTCTAGCAGTTGAAGTCCACAAGTCTTAAACTTGCCAAGTTTGGAGATCTCTAATCTAGCCCATCAACAACTCACAGTAGTAAGAAGTTAACATTCCATTCATTAGGACCAAGGGGGCTGCCTTGTATCAGCAATTCAAGGTCAGGGACGGGTGTTTCACAACTCTTAGCAGAGTACAACAGTACAAAATTATGGGAATGAGGCTAGAGAGGCATCAGGCTGTGAGAAGAGGAACATAATTTAATGTGCCATTTTATCATATCCAACAAGGGAAGGAGGGTCTACCTTTAATTCCCAATGCTTGCAACCTTTTCTTGACAAAATAACATACTGGCAATGACTGAAGTGGCAAATGTTTTTGAGATAGTATTTCCTTTTTTTAATAGATTTTCTAAGCATGATATAGCATAATGAGACTCTTATAGATGTCTAGCATAAAGATTCACAAATAACCTACCTCTGAGTGCACAGTTTTGGGCTCACTGGCATCCAGAATTGGGGTAAGATCTGGCAGTGACCTTCCCTGTCTTCTTCTGGGTTTTACAGAAGTCTCAGGATTATGAATTGCAATGCTAAGAGATACACGAATTGGACGCAATTTATCTTTGATTTTTTCCTAAGAAATAAGAGAGGAAGTTCCGATTAATATATGCAATTCATTCCAAGTAGGTTGATTTGAAAGCTACTAATACATGCTACCACAAAACTGGAATACAATGCTATTCATTCATTCATTCACTCAACATACAAACAAGTAAGCAAGTTATAGACCACACAACTTCCAACGGTTCTGGGTGTCCTTCAGTTAAAAAGGTTTAAAAATAAAAATACAAAAGTTGGATGGCCCAACAAATACAAAATAAACATATACAAAGATGAATGGCATATACTTGTCCAGTTTGAGTTCCATCTCCACTTTAACCCAAAGCTTGAGAGAATCACCAGATTCTTTTTTAAAAAAAATCCTGTATATCATCAGGGTGGGCACCATCTAGATCAATTAAATATTTCCAATGCCAGAAATGCAAATTACATTTTAAAGATGTAGGCTGCTTGTCTAAAGTAAAGACATCCCCACCTCAGTTTTAGATTTTAGATTTAGATTTTATTAGATTTATATACCGCCCTTTTCCCGTAGGACTCAGGGTGGTTTACAAGGTGTTTAAAACATCAATACAAAAATTTAAAAACAATTAAAAATGATTAAATTCAATCCCTGAAGTAGAAATATGAAAACCCCAATTAAAACTCTCAGCCTGGGCCGGAAAGCTGAAAGAGCCAGGTCTTCAGGTCCCGGCGAAATGAGCGAAGGTCGGGGGCAGTCCTAAGCTCCACGGGCAGCTGGTTCCAAAGGGCAGGCGCACCCACAGAGAAGGCCCTCCCCCTGGGTGTTATCCGCCAGCAGTCTTTTACCAGCGGCACCCTGAGAAGGCCCTCCTTGTTTAAAGAGCTGGTACACGCTCTGTAAGATATAATGAATTGCCTGCCTCCTAAAATTATATAATGGCTTACATGGCAACTTAAGTTAAACATAGAAACCAACATTGTTTTATTTAGCTTCCTCCCCCTCCTCATCTTAACTGCAAATGTGAACCATATAGTGGCAGCTTCTTCCAGGAGGTGATACCTACGTATAAGATGACCATTATATGCAGGACTAGTGCTAATAAACAGTACAGCGGAGAATATGACATGTGTAGAGTTCTATGGCAAATGCAACAAAGTAATTCAAGGCTGGAACATTCTGATCCTGAAATATCTCATCCATCTTCGCCAGAATGGCTTCATTTCTTTCAGAGAAGCCCAATTTGAGGGACAACCACCTTTGGTAGTATAGGTACAGCCCCCGACCTATGACCACAATTAAGCTCAAAATTTATGTTGTTAAGTAAGACATTTGTTAAAGAGATTTTATATCTTTTCTTGCCACAGTTGTTAAGTGAAACATTGTAGTTGTTAAGTTAGTAACACGGTTGTTAAGTGAAACTGGCTTCCCCATTGACTTTGCTTGTCAGAAGGTTGCAACAAGTGACTACATGACCCCAGGACATTGCAGCCGTCATAAATATGAACCAGTTGCCAATCATCCAAATTTTGATCATGTGACCATGGGGATGCTGCAATGGTCTTAAGTGTGAAAAACGGTCATAAGTCACTTTTTTTCAGTGCTGTTGTAACTTGTGAACTGTCACTAAATGTTGTAAGTCAAGGACTACCTGTACTGGAACAATACTGTAGCTCTTCTGGTGGTGAGGTTAGACCATTTTGATCTTGACCTCTACTGAAATCTTCAATGCAGAAGTGGGCAAGCTTTCCAGATTTTTGTGACAATAATACTGATAATCCAAGTAAATTTCCTGGGAGGGATGGGAGTTGGGGGCCCGAGAAAGCTGAAGAAATTCAAGTTGGCAGCAGTCACTACAGCTTTCATTTGTGGCCTGCAAGCTGGCCATACCTATACTAATGTTGGGTTTGATCCAAACATAACCTGAAAATGAGAGCCCTAGAACAATTGCAGACCTTTATTGAACATCATACCTCTAATTCCAGCCTGCTAGACACACACTCTTCCGTCTTCTGTCCTTTGAGAGTTACACTTCCACTAAATGGAACAGAGCGAAGCTTAGAAAAATGCACTCTTGGTGGCAAGCCTAATTGCTTCCTCTCACTTTCTGCTTCAAATGTATAGTTCAAAACTGGAGAAAGGAGAAGTGTGAAAGAAAAAACAAAACACTTGGAAATAGTAAGGCTAGGAGAAACAGCACAATAAAAATTGCACTCCATCCAAGCTGGTTCTGGGAAGAAAACCACCCCACAAATACGTTTGTTTTTAAAAATGACCCTGGATATCATACTGTAGTTATATATATATTGGGAATTAACTTAGACACTTTTCTCTATCTCCTGCATGCTTAGGCTCTGTACTCCTGCTAAATGCTACAGTCTTGAACTCATTGGCATAAGTGCCCTAATTCAGCCACGCTAAGATTGACAATCTCAAGAATTATAGTAACGATGTGATGTGATTTTTGCTTCAAATACAAACAAACAAACGGAAAAGCAAAAAGAGGGCCAGCTGTCTGCAGCCGTAACCATTTTAGCACAACAATTCTGGAAGGAGTGGGTGGGATGGGGATTAAAAAATAAATAAAATGGCACGTATTTTACTTGACGCGGGCATTTAGTCCAATCCATTTTGAAGAGTCCCTAATTTCACATCTTTCAGATTCAAGAGGCCAGATCCTGGCGACTGTGAGCTGAGACACATCTAGAATATCCAGACTGGACAATGTAGATTGGCTTCTTTTTCATTCTTCCAACTCAACGCAAAGACAAGATTGATCTACAAAGAAAGTAGCCATGGAGAAAATTCCTCCTAGGCTTATCTTTCTCTGCACTGCCCTTGTGGAGTATAATACAAAGAAAGCTAATTTTCTGAAATTGCCCACAAAAGTAATAAAGGTGCTTAAAAAAATTCAAGACTCTCAATTGGAGCTTGACTTTTTCTTACTATATTAGTTGTGTCGATGATTCCATTGCTTGACAATACGGAAGTGATTTGCCCTGCCTTCTTCGATGTTTTACTTCCCATTATAAGTCACAGCCTTGGGATTTCCTGGTGGCCTTTTATCCAAGTATTAACAAGGCCAGAAACTACTTAAGCTTTTTTCAAGATCAACAAAGTACTGTCATGTGCTGGAGCAATAATGATAGACAAGTATTATTATAAAAACTTACCTATTTTTTGATTGAAGTTAGTCTCGCTAGCTGTATATTCAAAACATGATCTAATGTTCAGGCTGCAAAAATTCAAGAGGATAGAAGTGGTTTTAAAAAGTGAGTTCTACATGGCTGACATTTTCTTAAGAATAATTGGAAACTCAAGAAGGAAGATCTCTCTTTGAGAATCCTTCCTCTTATATTGGACTCTTGACACATTTTAGATAGCTAAAATCCAGTACGTCAGTTATCCTAATAGCACAGTTTTGCACTAGACGTGAGTTGTTCAGAAGCTAATTGCCTAATGTGCAAAGTCTTCTATCCCTTGGAAAGCTTCCACATTATGACTTTATTCTTGCTAGCCTCAGGAAAGGGAAATAAAGTTAGCATGGAGTTGCAGACTCCACCAGGAAGAGGAAGTGTTGGATATGTGTCGACTGGCGGCCCCCAGGGGGAGGGCGTTCTCTGTGGGCGCGCCAGACCTTTGGAACCGTTTACCGGTTGAGCTCTGGACGGCTCCCGACCTTCGCTCCTTCCGACGAGACCTAAAAACATATTTATTTGAACAAGCCGGCCTGGTCTGATGGGTTTAGGGGTATTTTAATATTATTGTATTAACTTATTGAATTGGGCTGTAGTATTTAATATTTTTTTAACTTTTGTATATTGTATTTTATTGTATTGCGCTGTACACCGCCCTGAGTCCTTCGGGAGAAGGGCGGTATAGATATTATTATTATTATTATTATTATTATTATTATTATTATTATTATTATTATTATTATTATTATTATTTGTCCAGATCTGCACCTGAGCAGAATACCAACTAAGCATTGAAACTTCCTGACTCTGCTGCGTAACCCATTCGTTGATCTAACTCTACCAACAATTCAGCAATGAGAAAAATAAGGAAATAGAACGTAGTCCTTTGTTTGCCTTGCTCTCTTCTTCTGCCCCCGCCTGGATTTTCTCAGCTGTTTCTAGAGATGCTAGAGCAGACACGTCAAACTCGCGACATCACATGACGTCACACATCGGGACAGTTTTGGCATTGCCGGCAATGGGGTAGGCGTGACTTCCGGATGACGTGTCCGGCCTGCGGGCCAGGAGTTTGACACCCCTGTGCTAGAGTGTGAATCTGGGACCTTTGCATACAAAGAACATGTTCTACAACAGAATTAGGGCCATCCTTAATGAAGGGGTGCTGTATTTATTCCATGCTATTAATTTTGGAAAAGACCATCCTAAAAGTAGTAATGGGCTGTACCACGTGACCATACACCAAAATAGGACTAAAGGTAGCACGTAAACCACTTGCATGTAAATCCATTTGCTAAAAAAATGGAAACGACAACAAAAGGCTCAGTGGCTCACCAAAGGTTACTTGAAACTTCACAGTTCCTCATATTCAGATCAATTTTGTCTGGAGAGATCATAATGGTTTTCTTAATGCTTATTACAGGCCTTGACCTTGCGAGAAGTGAAGCAAGGAGAGAGAAAAAATCGTTAAAACAGAAATAGTGAGAGGAAAGAAGAACTGCTTTACATTAATCAACGGTAAGAATAACTTGAAGCTTCAGTCTTACGATTAGGGATGTCACCCAAGGAGGGTGAAAGCTATCCTGCTTTGTTTCATGTAACAGCACACTAAAGTCATACCTATCCATGGGTAAATCACTTTACAGGGCGGTACTTGTAGGGAAATAAGAGGAGAAAAGAAGGCAGGTAGTCCTTGACTTACAACCGCAATTGAGCCCCACATTTCTGGTGTTAAGTGAGATACTTGTTAGGTGAGTTTTGCTGCATTTTACAACCTTTCTCGCCTCAGCTGTTAAGTGAACCACTGCACTTGGTAAGTTAGTAAGCCAGTTGTTCACTGAATTCTGGCTTTCCCGTTGACTTGGCTTCTCAGAAGGTCACAAAAGGGGATCACATGATTTTGGGCCTCTGCAACCGTCATAAATATGAACCAATTGCCAAGCATCTGAGTTTTGATCCCATGATCGTGGGGGACACTGCAAAGGTCATAACCGTGAAAAATGGTCAAAGGTCACTTTTTAAAGTGCCGTTGTAACTTTCAACGGTTACCAAACCAAGTGTTGTAAGTCGAGGAATACCCGTATTATGTATGCTCACTGCTTTAAAATATTTATAAAAGCAATGAAGGCAGGATTTAAAAATCTAGTAAGTAAATAAAATAAATAAATAAATGGCTCCATTCCAATCACTAATTTTACATCTGGTTCTGCTCCCACCCACTGTTTTGGACCTGTTTGTCAATGGTATATTTATGAGGTTCTGATAAAAAAAACAACAAAGATCTCATGAGCATGAAACTGGACCAACACGAATAGCAGTAGGGATGTTTCAAAGTTTAGCACAGTTTCACATTGGAAATCATCTCAAACAATGTTTCTCAACCTTGGCAACTTTAAGATGGGTGGACTTCAACTCCCAGAATTCCCTAGCCACCCATCTTAAAAGTTGCGAAACACTGATCTAAAATGATAGGAACAATCTACTTTGCACTACAAGCAACCGATTTGCATAAAAATCACACGTTAGAGGCAAGAGTGTTTGAATTCAAAATATTCTTCACACCCCTCAGTAGACTTAAGAGCTGTTATGGAATCAATTGGTCTTACAGATTTGCTAACTAGATGAATAAACTTACTTTAAGAACCTCTTTTATTTCGGGGACAGTTAAATCATAGTAAAGAGCCATACCTGTAAACTGAAACAGTATCTGAAAGAGATCCAACAGCAATGTCAGGGTAAGAGTTTCCATCAAGATCCATATTTCCAGTGATAGAATACCCAAAGAATATCACGTTATTTGTCGCGCCATCAAGAGTCTAGAAACGCAAAACAAAAGCATACAAATGCAGCATAGCGTCAAATTACCTCTTTAACAAATGCATTCATTCAATATGTGGGAACCTGTGCTGAGATTTTCAAAAAGTCAGATGTCTATGGAGATTCTCAGTCATCCAGGTCATCGTTGTCCCAAAGGTGCTTTTTCAAGAGGCAACTGGACTTTCTTGGTTTTATTTTGAAGATGTTTCGCTTCTCATCCAAGAAGCTTAGAAAAATGCTGAAGAAGCTTCTTGGATGAGAAGCAAAACATCTTCAAAGAAAAAAAAAACCAGAAAGTCCACTCACCTCTTGAAAAAGCACCTTTGGAACAAGATTTCATCAACATCACCAAAGCAGCATTGCACTGGAAGCTCCGCCTCTTCGTACATGGACATGACATCATAATGGCAGTGGACAAGGACATATTTTGAAAAACAACAATGCAACACTGCTTTCTTCACTCAGCTCCCACCCTTGACCCCATTTATAGACAAGTCTTGGGATGTTCCCTTTAAGTCAATCTTGACTCTTGGCCATTTCCCAAACAGATCCGTGAAACACTGCATAAGCTGTTTGCCATTGCCTTCTTCTGCAATGTTTTTCAGCCTCTGGTTGAGAGAAAGGGACTGGCAATTCTATCACCTACAGTATTAAATAGATGAACAAAATCAGGAGTACACTAGACAGATGAATCACTGAACTGCAAGTGGCAATTTCTTTAAGGCTTTAGGCCAGGGGTAGGCAACTTTGGCTCTTTTATGACTTGTGGACTTCAACTCTAGAATTCCTGAGTTGAAGTCCATGAGTCATAAGAGCCAAAGTTGCCTACCCCTGCTTTAGGCCCTTTCCTGTAAGGACCATTGCATTTTCCTAAACAGGAAACAATATAAAAAGAATATTCTGGTCATTTATTCAAAAAACATTTCTGAACTGTGAAGAACACTTTTGCTGTGTTCTTTTAACCTTATTTCATCTGCCAGTTTTTAATCCCCACAATTAGTATTTCCATTAGTTTCTAGTTCATCCCAGTTGCTATCCAGTGGCGTAGCGTGGGTTGTCAGCACCCGGGGCAAGGCAACCGGAAGCGGAAATAGAGGGGCGGGCGGGCGGTGACGTCACGGCACTGCTGAAAAGACGCGCCCCGCAGCGGCGTAGACTTTCCAAGAAGAGTCGCGCGCATGCGGGATGCTTCCGGGTCCCTCTCGAGGGCGGCTGGGCGGGGCTCCGACCTGCAAGAGCCGCTGCATTCAAGCTCGCACGTGAGCCCCGCTAAATAAAGCCACGCATGCGCACGAAGCTAGGCCGGCCGGCCAGCGGGTCCGTCTTCGCTCGGCCAAACCTGCCAGGGCGCCTGCGGGGTGCTTGCGGTTGGCCTGAGCCTGGGCGGAGAGTTGGCTGCTTCTATTTATTTTATTCAGTTTATGTGGCCGCCCATCTCACCTGCCGGACTCATTTCGCTTTGCAAGAAAGAGCAGCTCGAGAGCGGAGCCAAGCCAACTCTGTGCAGCCCTTGGGGCTCCCTGAGCAGCTCAGTGCGAGCGAGCGCCCCCCAGATGTTGCGCCCGGTGCACCCCCCACGCTACGCCACTGTTGCTATCCGCAACTAATTCTACATGCATAAGAAAACTAGTTGTGCATCTCTTCATCACTCCTTTCCAAATTGTAAGCTCCTATTAGAATTACGTATTGACGTACAGAGATAAGAATTTATTGTCAACTGCTCAGAGCAGACAATTTTTCCCAGATTTCTTGAAGGCATAAATTGCTTATGAATAATGGAAAAATCAATGGCAATTAGAAGACATTATATCTGTATTTAAATGAGGTCATTTCTTCCCTTTGTATATGAAGAAAAATTATGATTTGAAACAGAAAACAAGAATCAGAAATCTGACTGAAAAAGAAAACGTTCCCAAAGCTTGCAGGAAGGAAGGATCCAAGCTTAAATCCTGGTAGTCGATAGGCTCATTTAAACACTCGGAATTTAAAAAGCACATGTTGCTTTTCCAAGTAAGGCAACTCTTGAAGAAACTAAAACTATATCTAATTTCCTTATATCAATGGAACGGTATTAATCCACTGCATGTTCCTGTATTTCCTGCCCCTTTCTATCCTTCAAAGTCAGATATCAAAAGACAGGAAAAACTGGAGCACTGAAAAGGAGAATAGAAGGGGAATCCATAGGGTTCTCCCTGTTGTGATTCAGGGTCAGCCTGTGGGTTCGGCAGTTGGGTCGGACGATTCAGAGGAGGAGGAGGGGGGTGTTGAAGAGCTTGCTGAGAATAATATTGAGGCTCCACAGAGCCCTCAGCCAGGCCCCTCCCACCTGGTCACGACAGAGACCCAGCTGTGTGAGCCTGACAGCGTGCAGGAGGCAGTCAATCAGGAGTAAACAGAGGAAGGCAATGGGGCACCTCGGAAGGAGGCAGAGAGAAGCCACGCCCTGAACTGTATAAAAGGGGAATGCGTGGGAGGGCTGGTTTGCTGAAGGCAACCGCTTGAATAGTTCCTGTTTCATAGCTCCTCTTTCATGGTCCGTGTCTTGTTTTGCTCTGTTTTATGTTATTAAATTTGGTAGGCTTAATTCCAGCCTCTTGCCGTTTGTAAAGGGGTTGTCCCTGCCTTTTCTGCAGGGCCGGTAGCAGGCTGGTACAGAACACTCCCATCTCCAGCATTTTGGTTCCTGAGCTTTCTCCTTGGAGGTGTGGTGGCTGGCAGTAGTGGTACGCCATCAGTAACATTACTGTCCATAATACTTACGTTATTTGCAAAGTGCAACACAGTGCATTGCCTTCCCTATACCAATGTGATGACTTCTTCCCAAACCAGCATGGTTCTCCCAAGTTCACTACTTGACCTCCTTCCCTTCCTACTAAGGAGAAACAGCAGTTTTGTTGGAGAGAGGCAAAACTCTTTTTCTACCCTATTAACTAAGCCTTCTTGTGAGTCCATGTCATGGTAGCCTGAACAGAGACCCAGGTCCACTAGATCAGAGGTCCCCAAACTTTGGGGCACCAAGGACCCGTTCCACGGAGAGAGGTTTTTCCACGGACTGAAGGGTGCGTGATTTTATGTGCTGCCTGCATCCCAGGGATGGGGCTTTGCTTGTCTGTGCGGACCCGTTGCTGACATGCCACGGCCCAGTACCGGTCCATGGACCAAGAGTTGGGGACTCTGTTCTGTACCAGCCTGCTACCGGCCCTGCAGAAAAGGCAGGGACAACCCCTTTTACAAGAAGGCAAGAGGCTGGAATTACGCCTGCCAAATTTATTGCTACAAAAACAAATAGAACAAGACACGAACCAAGAAACAGGAGTTTTTCAAGCGGTTGCCTTCAGCAAACCAGCCCTCCCACGCATTCCCCCTTAAATACAGTTCAGGGCGTGGCTTCTCTCTGCCTCCTTCCGAGGAGCCCCATTGCCTTCCTCTCCTGATTGACTGCCTCCTGCGTCGGGCGTCCTTGAACAGGGCCAGCTGTGGGTCATCTTCATCCACGCTGTCAGGTTCACACAGCTGGGTCTCCGTCGTGACCAGGTGGGAGGGGCCTGGCTGAGGGCTCTCATCAAGCTGTCCAACCCCCTCAGCAAGCTCTTCAACACCCCCCTCCTCCTCCTCCTCTGAGTCGTCCGACCCAACTGCCGAACCCACAGGCTGACCCTGAATCACAACAGACTCCTCCACTAGATTCCTCAAGATGTGTTTGAGACTAACAAAAGATTCCAAAGGAATTCTACATAGAAAGTTCTTTTCAGACTATCCTAAGAGTGTGGAAAGGTAATGCATGCATGGCAAACTGATTATGATACAACTTCCTCCTTACACATTCATTAAATATGACACGATCTGCACAAAGCTGAAAACAGGGATGGTTGAAAGGCAGAAAAGAAGTGAACCAGCACTTCTGGAAGAAAGGAAACAGGAAAGAAGCTCTGAAGATGCTAGGCCAGGCAATCCTTCTCTGGCTAAAATGATGTGTTTAAATCCAACATATTCTTTGGGGGTAATACAATACTAGATAAAATCAATACAGTCTTAAAAGCCAGTGAGTGGTGGAAGCTGATGGCTTCAGTGACTGGGCAGCTGTTCAGGAGCAAGTGAGTAGATAAAATAAATGTAATTCCACTATTAGCCTGTTGCAAGCTAATACCTGGGCTGCTGTTGTTTTTATTCCATCCCTGGAGCCATGATAGAGATATACCTTGCCAAACTCTCCATCATAAGGAGCCCCCACAGCAATATCTGTATTTTAAAAAGAGGAAAGAAAACAGAAATACTCAGGCTGATCTTCCTTATTGCTACAGCATGAGTTGTTTACACTGAGGCACAACAAAACAAGCACACAAATCTTAGCACAGGAGAGAGAACGGTAAGATAACAAATCTAAAACTTCAAATATGAAATTATAAATTATGCCACAAGGAACATGATTTGCAAGGTGCAAATTTCCTAAGGATACATGCAAGTTTCAAAACGTTTGAATTTTAGACAAAACACTGCTCAGTATTTCATAGCATTCCTAGCTTTATGATGTCAGCTCTGTTGACTAATGTTAAAAGAATACGTGGGATATAAAAATGATAAATAAACCACAGAAAAAATAAATCAATAAAGAAACATTTTATTGGCTCCAAAGAGTATGGATTCAACATTATGTTGGATTCAGGTTTCTGGATACTTTGGGCCAACTGCTGAATATTAACAACAACAAAAAAATCCATGCAATACGTACAAGTTTCTTTCCTGCTTACCTGGAAAGCCGTCTTTATTAACATCACCAACGTTTTCAACTGCAATCCCGAACATGGAATCTTTAGCTCCATTGAGGCGAATTGGCTTTACTCTGTCCCATTTGCCTTCCTGATTAATATACACATATGCAGCACCACCAATTCCTCCCTCTCTTTCAAAATACTGTGGGGCTCCAACCACAATATCTTGCCAACTGAAAAAAGTAGAGCAAAAAAGGTTTTAAGTCCTCCCTCTTTCTCTCTCTCTCAAAAAAAAAATATTCCCAAGCAACTTTCAAGAGATCAGATCAGTTAAACAACTCCTGTTCAATGCATGGAACAAAAATGAGATCGATTTGCTTGAATCAAGCAGGATTTCTGGTTCCTTCTTAGGTCTTTCTTAGAAAAGAATACTAGAAATTTTCTTTAAATACTTAGAAAAGCAAGGTTTATCCTTGCTTTTAAATAGATAGCTGTTTAATTTCCTCTTCCAGCTATAACCTTCTGACAATTTCCAAATACTAACAAGTTTTAATCCTACTTTTCCCCCCCTCTTGCAATCAGCCAGATCAGCTAGCGCTAACCACCATCTAATCATCTGTGAAGAAAAATTCCTTAAGTGCAGCTTTAAAAGTTTCAACAATGAAGGGCCACTCTTAAATAGCTGGACACATTTGGGGAAGCCCTCTTATATTGTTGCTTTATAATTGCCTTTCAGTGGTTGATTATCACAAAGCTTCTGCAATGCTGGTTGTTAAGATTCCGATAGATGGTCACCTCATAGCATTTATGAGATTCCACTTTTGGACCCAGACTTGCTTCTGAGTACATATGTATATCACTCTACAAAGGTAAGCGTGATTCCGTCAAAATTTATTGCTATGATGTATATACAGTCGTGGCCAAAATTGTGGAAACCTTTTGAGAAAAGTGTATTTTTGAGGTTTGATGGCTAATAACGCCACTTTTTTTTTGAAGTAGTACCATACAATTATATATATATCAATGGAAAGATAATTTAATCAAGAATGTAATGCAACAAAGTTTGTTCAATTATCTGTACTGTATTCTATGAAACGTTATAGCCAAATAACCAGAAAAAGGAAGCACAACTTGCTTACGTTGATATCAGGTAGCTTTCCTTCATCTGATTGCAGCCAATGAGCATGAGTGTTTAGAGAGCCAATCAGGTCTCATCTTGTTTTGGCAATGAGCCAATCAGATGACAGTAGGATTCAGTTATTGATGTCATGTGTTGAAGCTGAGAGGAAGACATTTGTCAGTGTGTTATGTGATCGCTATCAAGTTTGTTGGGGTTTTTTTGTATTCTTTCATTTTAGTGAGCTTGTAAAATGTAATAAAATTAAAGTAATGGTGCAAAGAGTTGACTGGTTGCCTAGAAAGCAATGTAAGATAGTATTATTAAGTGAACGAGGCTACAGTTATAAAGAAATTAGAAGAAAAATTGGTGGAAACGTAACCAAAGGTGGCATTTCTACTGTACACTTTTCCCAAAAGGTTTCCACAATTTTGGCCGCTGCTGTAGTTTAAATCCTAGGATCTAAGTTCTCCATCACCGTCGTCTTTTTAGCTTTCCTGAACTTGATGCCTGCTGCATGCATTTTGATTTTTTGTTTAAAGTATAAGAGATCTGGCCGGTGGCTTTTCTGAAAGGGATACAGGGGACGATGCATATGCTGTTGTTGCCCTCTGCTATTTCTGAGCTGCAGGGAAAGAGCGCAGTTCCGCTCCCTCTTTGCCAAAAAGATCGGATCATGGGCCACAGAAAAGCGACTGGGAGGTGTGAAGGAGAGGAATCTCACCCATCATTGTTGAGGTCCACAACAGCCACGTCATAGCCGAAGGAAGAGGCAAGCCCTTCGCCTTCAAATATGTGCACAGAGGACAAGGCCCGCTGGATGTCACTGTCTTTTTTCAGAAGGACCACCGCCCCACTATGGTTGGCTCTCGGAGCACCAGAAACAAAAGTGATCTCCTCCTTAGAAACGATCCCTTTTCCAGAGTCCAGAGAAAACCCTAAAACAGAACACAAAATGTTCAGCTAAAAACACCTCACGCTCTGACCTGTAATGCCTGGCAACTCTTGTTCTGTTAAAGGAGGGTTAGGAAAATGGGATAGGTATGCCTGTACGTCACACAAAGATATTTTTTTTCTTTTTCTTTTTAAGAAAGAGGAGCTACAGGTTAAAGGAAAACACACTCCCTGACTTTTAGACGCATCAAAGCAAAAACAGCCAGCAAATTGTTGAAAGGCCAAAGCTGCATGCTTCTCAGGATAGATCTTTTCTATAGAGGCCCACATTTCCTTAGAGATATCTTAGGAAGCTCTGGGCCAGCAGTAAGTTAAGATGAAAGTTCGGATCAGCACCAGTTTTATCTGCCTCACACCTCTCTCTTTGGGGTCCTTGGGGTCCCAATCCTGACTTGCACTGATTATGTTACCTAGTTTGGTAATGAAACGTCTTCAAGAAAACGATCACGCTCAGAGAGCCCCAAGCACCTCTCATTTCAACCCTCAGCTATAAATATTCTCTTCTCTAAGTACCTTCCTCTTCCTCCCCTTGTCTGTTTTTTATTGGGTTTTTTTGCAAGAGAAGTAGCAACAGGGTAAGACTGTTGAGTCTTACAAAATTGAGACTCAGAAGGGTCTTTTCATGTTCCCAAACATCTGTATGCATTGGACTATAATTTCCACAGTCTCCAGACCCGCTTGTTTGAGTAAAGCTGATCAAAACAAAAAAAAGACAATTTTCTATCCCCCACCCCCCTCCCTCACACACAAGAGACACAAATACCACATCCGATGTACACTTTTATGTATCCATCCTTCAGTCCATCAGTGCAGACCTCAAACATCCTTTCCACCCACCATTTTCATGTATAACACCCACCATATATATATATATCCAGCCTTGGTGGAGCAGTGGGCTAATGCCTCCTTAAGTAACACCAGCTGCCTGCAATTAGTGCAGGTTCGCATCCCACCAGGCTCAAGGTTGACTCAGCCTTCCATCCTTCCGAGGTAGGTAAAATGAGGACCCAGATTGTTGGGGGGCAATTAAGCTGACTTTGTAATAATGCCGCTTGGAGGGGTGGTGTGAAAGCCCTAATAAGCAGGCATATACATAGAATGAAGGCTACTGCTAAGCTTGTAAGCCGCCCTGAGTCTTCGGAGAAGGGCGGGATATAAATGGAATTAAAATTAAATTAAATTAAATTAAATATATATATCCACCCACCATTTTCATGTATAACACCCGTTTATTCGCTTTTCCATACACATCACAAAGCCAAAATGCAAAAGGGGAAGAGGATGAAGAAGACAGAGGTGCAGTAGATAGCAATTTCCCACCCTCTGATACACAAACAGAAAGACAAGACACACAGGCACATACAGTATGTACATAGAAAGACAACCTCTTCCAATATATTGACTAATCATGCATGCAATCCATTTCAGTGACGAGTGAACATCAACAAAAAAAAGAAACACCTCGCATGCACTTTAAAATGACTGTGCCCCTTAGCTACAGCACCCCTATGATGTTCAACGAATGTTAATACTATCGTGGGAAACGGCTCATACTCTCACATCTCAAAAAAGGGCATGCTTTGCCAAAAATGTCAAACCAGGATTAATTTGCCAAATACTCTACATTAGTTTTTATAGGACTCACATAGCCCCAGCCAAATAAACATACTTCCAGTTTGGGAGCAGCAGTGGTGTAATTACTAGAGGCACCTGGATAAAGTCCTTCAAGAATGTGAAAACAAAAAAAACTCCAGAAAAATCACCTGCATAAAAGCAATGCTGTGAACAGAACTACATGTTATACACAGTGACTATCCTTAGCCATTCATAATATTGATATTTTACCATTCCTTCAATCAACGGGGAGGGGAGTTGTAAATCAGGTGCATCACTCTGTTTACCTTTCCTTTTTTAAAAATTCTCTCTTTCCTGCCAGAACTTTAAATACTATGGGCAAATATCATCTTTAATCTTTGGCCCACAAAAAACAATGGTGAGTTGCCGGGTGCTTACGGAAGTGGGATGTTGGGTGTGAGTGTGGGTGGGCCAAGAACTGTTTTAACAGCAGTCAAAGGGAGCAGTTTTGGTTGTCTCAAGACCCAGGCAGTCTAGGCAGAAATGGATCAGGGCTTGGGGACCTTCCCAACAATTTGGAATGCAATTGTACAGAGAGCCAGGAACTGGGAAACAATCAAGGTTCTGGATATAATTGCTTCCAAGTGCCTTTTGTCATTAGTTGATCCTAGGAAGTCTCTTGGATTTACTGAGGACTTCCAGGAGATGAAAACCATAGAAGAAACACCTTTCATGCTGGCAGAGAAAGTTCAAAAGTGAATCTGACCAAGCATGTGTTTAAGCCTAAAGGTAAAGGTAAAGGTTTCCCCGCACATGCACGCTAGTCGTTTCCAACTCTAGGGGCCGGTGCTCATCTCCGTTTCATAGCCGAAGAGCCAGCACTTGTCCGAGGTCGTCTCCGTGGTCATGTGGCCAGCATGACTAGACGCCAAAGGCGCACGGAACACTGTTACCTTCCCACTGTAGTGGTCCCTATTTTTCTACTTGCATTTTTACGTGCTTTCAAACTGCTAAGTTGGCAGTTTGTTATGCGGCACTCGGGATTCAACCTGCCAAACTGCCGACCTTCTGATCGACAAGCTCAGCATCCTAACCCACTGAGCCACTGTGTCCCTATGTTTAAGCCTACACCATGGTTATAAGAATGACGATGCATGCTTACGGCATCAGTGGGTTACCTTCCAATGGCATTGCTTAAGGTTGCCTATTCCCTGTCAGGGTACATTGAGCAAGAAGAACCGCACCTTCCTGGGACCAATATTTTGCTGATAAAGTCCTCAAGTTTCCTGTAATCTTGACTTTTTGTGGATAGAATCCAATGTGATGCCTTGAACAATGTCTTGCAATGTTACCTAGGAATCTTCTCAGCCTGTAGACTCTGATGGAGAAGGTGCTCTCTATGACCTAAGGGCTCATTGAAAGAGAAGGTTTCCACCAACTAAGAAGAGTGTGATAGTGTATCCCCATCAAGAAGCCATCCCTGTACCTGATAATTTTTGTTTATCATTAAATCTTCAATTTTCTTTTTGTTCAGAATATGTTTGAGAAACAGTGTGGTATCAAGATACAAAGTGCTTACCAGGAAGTAAATTATATAGAACTATTTCAATCTGGATTCAGACACAATGATGTCTTTGGTTGTCTCTGGTTGCTTTGTTAGGACATGAATGGCAAATGCACTTCTCCTGGTCCTTGTAGATTCCCAGCAGCTTTTCCTACCACTAACCATGGTATCTTCCTGAACTGCTGGCAAGTGTACTTTATTGGTTTTATTCTTATGTAAGTAGCAGTACCAAATGGTGGCAATTGGAGAAGAGAGATTGACCTGGTACTGTAGGTCCTCAGTTGTGAGATTCTGTAGGGTTCAATCCTCTTCCTATTACTGTTTAATGTTCAGATGGCACCACTGGGAGAAGTCACTTAGTTTGGGGTGAAATACCATCAGAATAGCAGTGATACGTAGCTGTATGTCTCCATTCTGAGCCAAGATGAAGATGCCATAAATATCTTGAACTAGTATTGGGAGGCTGTTAGGATCAAGAATTGAACCCAAGTAAGACAAGGTCATTGAAGGCACCTCTACTGGTTCCAGTTTCTGAAGGGGTGATACCCTTTTCTTCCACCATCCTTCCAACATTTAATGATGTTCAAAGTGCTATTAGTTTTTCTACTGAGAAAACGACTATTCTCTTTTCAGGTATGGGTAAGGTTACCTTCTGAATATATAATGATAACCCCCAGCACCTGTTATTTATCCATTTAGAAATTAGATGAAATTACAAATGAAGCCATCTATGAATTCATTCATTGTATTCAGGGAACAAAAAGACCCATTACCCAAATCTGAAGAAACAGATTGTTAAGCATAATTAAGTGTAAACAACACTTGCTTCTCTCGTGGCATTTTTTTTAAAGAAATAAAACCTATTGCCTCTCTTTCAAAAGAAAACCCAAACCTTAAAGGTCAGTTACATACTGTAGGAAGAAGAAGACTTTAATTAGAGCCAAAGCATTATGGAGCTGGTTTGGTCCAGTTTATAAAAACCGGTGTTACAATTCTGTTTAAAATGGGAGGGGAATGGATCATCAGAAAGATCAGTAGTGATAGCAGGAAGATGCTGGTAAGATGAGGGGCTGAAGTTACAAAATGTTGACAAGATTGTGGGTAAATGGACAAGCTGGTGGAAAAGTGCTGGAAAAGTGGGTGGGCCAGCCAGCATATCATTGCGAAGAAGATATGTTCAGCTCTGTGAGTCTTCTACCAAGTAAGCCAATTTTTGAAGAATTGTTAATAAGATGCCAGTCTCTGGAGAGCTGAAACTTCCTGCCATGCCTGTAGGACATTAAATGAGTGGTTTGCTGAAGAAGCTTAAACTTTGGTTTTTAAGCAAATACAAGAGGCAGCACATAGACCAGAGGTGAGGAAATATGGCTCCTTTATTACCTGTGGACTTCAACTCCCAGAATTCCTGAGACAGCATGGCTGGCTCAAGAATTCTGGGAGTTGAAGTCCACAAGTCATAAAAGGACCATAGTTCTTCACCCGATTTAGGCAATGAAAAACTAAAAGGTAGTAGGACACAACAAAAGGCTACTGCAAACCATGGATTCCCCTACTGAATTAGCTTTCCTTTTTACTAAAATGTATTATTCTTATTTATTTCATTTAATGACATTTCTATATAACCATTCGTGCCATATAATTATCGACAATGTGGAAGAGGTGCTGGGGATATGCGCTATCATAAAATATGATTTAAAAGATAAGATACCATCACATTTTATGGGGAATAATGGGGCAGAGATGTTGGCCCAGAGTTGTGGGGTTTAATGACACATCCTCATTATGTGTAACATGTAGTTCTAGCCCATTTCATCTGCATCCAATTGAGTTCTAAAGAATAAATATACTTTAAAGTGAACATGTACCAGAAATTATGTATTTTTAATTCTTAGCTTTTTTTAAAAAAAGTTTTCTCATAGCAAGATAAAAATTGAGATATGTTAAAAAAGAAAACCTGGATTGCTTCACTGCTGCCTTTCCAATTCTCAATTTGAAAACACCGTTGTGAGATAAGAGATTTAGGTAAGATGACGATGATGATGACATATTTTATTGACTAAATATTCCAATACCATTTCTTTGGTGCTACTATATTCACCCAAGTATTTCCTTTATTTGTTTGGTAAAGGAGTCACCCGAAGGATGACCACGATCCATATGTCTAATAGGCTTTCTGATTCCATTATCATCCCTCTGACTAAGCAAGCATTTGATAGCTTCCAGATTTTGTTTACGCAAACCACCGTCTCCTGTAAGTCTCTCATCTCATCTGCACTTGTCCTCAAGACATGCTTTGACTTGAAATGGAAGTCAAACAATGATCTCTGAAGTGTCATGAATGAAAGCAGATGGGTTGGTGCTTTGGAAGTCACAAACCTAAGTAGCTATTCATCGTCAAATCAGCAGGTTTGTCTATTCTGACCCTGGGAGGCAGTGTTTTGTACACAAACTGATCAGGGTTGGCATAAGACACGCTTGTCATAAAGAGGAGACCTGCAGCGATGAGTAGAGAAAGAAAAGGCAGACAAGGAGGACAAGTTAAGCAGAGAGCAGAAAAATAGATAGTTCCATGCAGTCCAGCTGAAGCGCTTCACTGGTACAAACAAAGGACAGTAAAGAAATACACTGTGATAGCCTACAGCAGGGGTCGGCAAATTCTTTCTGCCTCTGTGGGAATGGCTAGCAGGTCTGCAGGTCAAGGAGCACGACAGCCAATAAATGGTAAGGCCTGCAAGCAAGAGGCTGCCAATAGGCTGCCACCAGCTAGGACAATGTACCCCAGGCACTCAGCTCCATCCCTTTCCCCAGAAGCTCAGCTGAGGCTCAAGCCTGGCAATCTGCCACCTGCTTGCCTTTCCATTCTTATATGTAAGCCATAAACAGGCAGCAGCAGGCTGGATTTGGCCCGTGGCCATAGTTTGCCAACCCCTGATATAGAACATTAATCAAGGAACAGGATAGTCAATAACAGCTTTCCCCAACCTGGCATTCTCTGCATGCTACGGGACTATAATTCCCATAATTCCATCGGCCATGGTAGCAGGGAGGTATGTGAATTGCAATCCCAATATATGTCCATGTAGGGAAGCCAGGTCTAGAGATAACACTTTGTGGAATGTAAATAAAACTGTGTGTTGTTGTTGTTTTTCATTAGCAAACATGTAACTGCCATATCTATTTTTTTATCTTATTTGTGGAAAACTATTTTATGCTGCTTTATCCCCAGCTTTCACCTTCGTGTTCCATTCTAGCTGTGAAAAACAGATTTGCTGTAGACTTCCCTTACACTAGCAGCAGAAGAACCAATGGCAGACACAAGGCTTACAACAGAAGATCCATCCAGTGTCTCCAGTGAAAAGAATGAAGCACCATCTCTCCTCACAGACAGTCATAACAAGTCCTAGGTTTTACTTACGATATTAGGACCCAGTGCAGTATAGCCACCAAAGCTACACAAAGCTGTGCTTATTTTTCACCGTTTACCTTAATGAAAACTGCCATACAAATGTTCATTTGGTTGAACCCATGTTCAATGCCCCACATTCCCCCTCCCCCCCCCAACATTTAAAAGCATATTTGTAATTCCCATGCAAGGCAGAACTCTTATCAAGACAGCCATTAAAACATTTCAAGGAAGCCCCAAGACTTAATCTGACGGTTCTGGAGTGTTCCTTCGAAGCTTTTGCTACAGATATGTTTGCATCCTGTTCAGCAGCCAGCAATTAATAGAATTCCTGAGGCTAGAGCTACTGATCCTCAACCCATAGTCTTGCATGAGACAGAGAGAGAGGGAGGGAGAGAGAGAGAAAGAGAGAGAGAGAGAGAGAGAGAGAGAGAGAGAGAGATGGAGAGAGAGAGAGAGAGAGAGGAGAGAGAGAGGGAGAGAGAGAGAGAGACAGAGAGAGAGAGACAGAGAGAGAGAGAGAGAGAGAGAGAGAGAGAGAGAGACAGAGACAGAGACAGAGAGAGAGAGGAGAGAGAGAGGGAGAGGGGGAGAGTTGTTAAGCAAGGCATAAGAATTTCCAAGTTGACAACTGTACCTCTTAGATCTTTCTTCGTGTTAGTGGCTCTTAAGGATTCTACAGCCAGGATGCTCTACCTGTACTTTGGAGGAAGCCTCAAAATGGCAGGATGAATGGCTAAAGCTTTGATCAAAATTTAAGGGTTCCATAACTCCGTTACCTTCTGGGGGCGTTTGAATTGGATCGCTCGGATGGCCATTCTTCCTTTCATTTCTCTCAAGAGCTTAATCCTACCTAAATAACTGTTAGCAGGAACAGGAACCAGGCTCTCCTTTCGCAGGCTTTCACCCCCAACTTCATAAGGCCCATCATCAAATATGCCCATTTCATCGAGGGTGTGATTCTTTTGCTCTGCACGCACCACGCCTAGAAGAGTGAAATGGCAAAACAGAACAAAAAACAAAAGATGGGATGAAGGTTAAAGAACGGGGAACATGAAATAAAATAGTTTTAAAATGGAAGGAGCAAAGAAACGAAGGGAGTGACCACAACTGAGCCCAATTCTAACCTTGATTTGATTACAATGACATAATGAATGGCACCCAAAAAAAAAGATTGTGGAAAATGCGATCAGGGCAATATATGCACAAACACACACCCCACCCCCCGCAAAACTTGCATATTGTATTGGTAGTAAACATGTAGCACGTACGCGCTTCAAAACAAACTCCACTTGAGAGAATGGCATGGGATGGATTATTTTGGCAGAATCAAGTTTGCTGAAGAGATAGAAAGGACTAGAAGCAGTAAGAGAGGAGGAAGAGAAATCAGAGCTTTCCAAGAGTACAGAAAAATAAGAACGGCAGAGATTTATTTATTTATTTAGTTAGTTAGTTAGATTTATATACCGCCCTTTCCCGAAGGACTCAGGGCGGTTTACAGGGCATTTAAAAGAGAGTCAATACAAACGTTAAAACAAATTTAAAAAGATTAAATAAAACCCTGAGAACAATAAAAAAAACCAATTAAAATTAAAATTAAAAAATTCTCAGCCTGGGCCAGAGAGCTCGAAGAGCCAGGTCTTCAGGTCCCAGCGGAATGAACGGAGGTTGGGGGCAGTCCTAAGCTCCGCAGGCAGCTGGTTCCACAAGGCAGGCGCACCCACTGAGAAGGCCCTACCCCTGGGTGTTACCCACCGGCAATCTTTAACCGGCGGCACCCTGAGAAGACCCTCCCTGTGGGAGCGCACTGGACGAAGGGAGCTTGATGCTGGCAGCAGGTGTTCCCTCAAATATGCCCAGAGAATTTGAAAATAAAGATGGAGATTGGAAATGAGTAAGAATTACATTAAGCTTTTTTGGGGGGGGGGGCCCTAGGGGCATATTTCCAAAATAAATCAGTTTCATGACTAGAATACTGAGTGACTAACTCTTGTGATAATCAGAAAGTTGTTTCTTTCCCCTTAAATTTAAAAGGAAAAAAGGGCCTAACATACATTAAGCAAACTGACAAAAGCAAAGCTTCCTATCCCCTTCTCTCCTTGTGGCCTGACTCATTCTTCCAAAATCCTGCTGAAAGGGAGGCCTCCTGAAAGATATTATAGAAGAAGCACGGAGCATCAGCTGAGTAATAGCTTTAGAACAAAAGGGATTGGCTTCTTCTATGCAGTCAAACTGTTCCTCCAGTATTGGGGACAATGTTTTCCATTGCTACGTGGAGATGCAGGAATTAGAATCTGTGGCTTAGTGATGCAAATCAGATGCTCTATCACAAAACAATACTCTGTCTTATTGGTTTTGAATGTTTCACACACACATACACACACACACACACCCATGACCACAATCATCTATTTCCTGTCCCATGTCATATTGGTTAAAAGGTAAAGGATCCCCCGCACATGCGTGCTAGTCGTTTCCAACTCTAGGGGCCGGTGCTCATCTCCGTTTCAAAGCCGAAGAGCCAGCGCTTGTCCGAGGACGTCTCTGTGGTCATGTGGCCGGCATGACTAGACGCCAAAGGCGCACGGAACACTGTTACCTTCCCACCATAGTGGTCCCTATTTTTCTACTTGCATTTTTACGTGCTTTCGAACTGCTAGGTTGGCAGAAGCTGGGACGAGTAACAGGCGCTCACTCTGTTACGTGGCACTCGGGATTTGACCCGCCAAACTGCCGCCATTCTGATCGACAGGCTCAGCGTCCTAACCCACTGAGCCACCGCGTCCCTCTCATATTGGTTAGGTGGCTGCAAATGGAATGGAAGGGATAAAAAAAATTCATTTTATGAATTTACTATAGACAAATGATCTTAGGAACCAAAATTGGGGGAGTTGAGTTTAAGAGCTATGATATAAACGTTTAAATCACTGGCACTTGAAGGACTCGGGGGAAAAGTCTCTAGAGCTGTTGTGAAACTTAACATAATACTCTAATGTTGACTGGTCAATAGTGGAATGATAATCAAGAACTGAAAAAGCGAAGTCAATTTTGGCCATTTCTAAGGACTTAAAATGTCATTTTAAAAAAATCATACGATCTTACTCTCTTTTTGCCCTAAGTAAGCGTTTTTGAACTTGAAAGTGCAACGCTCAAAGTGCAAAGACATTCATGCAGCACTTAAATCTTGTGTCTGGACATCTCAGGAATCATACTTCTTTCCTGCCATACCTAATACAGTATGTTTTTCTAATTCTCTGAGGGACACTGAAAAGTTTTGATTGGCACGGCACGGCAAAACTCTTTTAAGAGCTTTGCACTCGCAGTGACCCATGTGCTGATGCCAAAGCAAATCTCTCCGTGGGATTTATAGGAATGGTTCTTCAAGCCACAGAGAGGAGCTGTAGCTCCACGTCATAAAAACATGCTTTGCAAACAGGTGATGGAAAAAAAAATGCTTTGCAAAGAGAAGCTGGTAGCGTGTCAAGTGAAAAAGATCAGATCACAGGTGAAGCAAAGATGAAGATGAAGCAAATGAAGAAGCAGAACAGGAAAAAAAAACCTGCTGAAACTCTGTTAGGATTCGGGCAGTCAGAGCAGACAGCGGAAAGAGAGATGGACCCATACTTTCATTCAGCTTAAAGCAGCTTCCCATGTTTCCCTATGTTCTCCTCCTCATAATCAAAAAGGCAGGGAATGAAGTTTGGGCATGTGGTGAATCAGTCACCCGTTTGTGCTGAATTCTGCTTACAGGCAGTCCTCTACTTACAATCAATTGTTAATGACCATTCAAAGAGCCTCAGAAAGAGGTTTTTTGGCCCATGGAGCTCTTCAACGGAAGTACCTGTCAGACTTAGTGGACAGTTTTATTTGACAGAACATTTGAATGATGGATATTTACAAATTCTTGCATCATTCGTTGCTGGCTTCCCCCTTGCAATCACCTGTCTGCTTTCTGGATACTTAGCAATCAGCTTACATTTACAACTGGTTGCCAAGAACTCCCAGCAATCATGTGATTTTGCCATGGGGAAGCCAGCAAGGAATTGATGCAAGCATTTGTAAATATCCATCATTCAAATGTTCTGTCAAATAAATACTGTCCGCTAAGCGGGACAACTACGTTCACTTTTTGAGAAACCTAAACATTTCTACACCACTGAATACCCTGCACAATATTCTCGTACAAAATTACAGGATTTTCCCTGGACAGGTAAAAAGCCTTCAAATTAAGCAACTACTTGTAATTTAAGTTCACCAACAGCTAAACCTGATACCTTATCTCAGAAAAGTCCCAATTTTCTTGACAAAAACCCAGCATGCGGAGAAGTAAACCTTCACTTGAAAACACCTTGTGCCAAGGGACAAAGATTGTACAGGGCTTACATGTCAGACACAGGTGTACGCTGCAAGGATTTATCACAAGAAGAAAAGGGCAGGGCAGAGAAGAATTCCACAGCTGTTGGTATAACAGCACAAGAAAAACAGACTGCTTGGACAGAGGAAAAAAAATGGCGGGGAGGAAAGGGGTGAGTGGTGTTTTACAGCTTCTCTGCATAACTAAGATGGGACAAAGCCAAGATGGGCTTTCCGCCTTAATCACCAAATGAAATCCAGCAGATTTCTCTCTTCTGATTACTTTGGCTTTTAAACCAATTTTCTCCTCAGTGAGGTTAATGGAGTTTCAGTTGATAAGAAAAAAACAACAACCCAGCAATAATCTAGGTGATTTATGTAAATGCCTCCTGATCTGCACGTTGAACGTGTTCGCGTTATATGTGCATATACAGATATACATAGATATTCTCTTTGCGTAAGCCTCTCCGCAAGGTATGAACATCCATACTGTATATTTTTATTTATTTATTAAATCTGTTTGCCGGCCATCTTGCCACAAGGCGACTCCAAAACGAGTCAAGGGCACACTTGTTTCACCCATTGGTGCCTCACTTAGGACGGTGCACCTTTTCCTGGGCATCTATACGATGCCCAGAAAAGCTAAATATTACTCCTGTCTACTCTGAAGCACCTTGTCATTGGACATGATTCCTCAATTCAATCTCTTGTGTTTTAAGAGTAATATACCAGAAACCTGTTTGGTTGTTCTTCAGTTTTGGGGTGAGTAGCATAAACCAGTGTTCAAAGTACATAATGTTTTCTAGAAGTGATTATTATTCTGTAGGATGCAGGATGTATAAATCTGGAAATAGACAATAGGAATGATAGGAACATAAAGAGGTTATACCTTTCCAGTTATAGGTCCCTGGTGCACCAAATACAATATAATGATTATCCCTGGTAAATGTGGCCGCAACACCTTGTTGGCAGGAGCCAAATTTCTCATGGCCCCTCAATCGGCCATCGCAGAAACTCCACTCCCCACCATCCATGTACTCATTGGCGGAAATGGAAAGATCCTGACTCAGCACGTAGCACCTCCCAATGATGTCTCGGGTTTCCTGTTCGGTGTTGACATAATACCTTTTCTCATAGCGATGTGCACAGGTCTGTAAAGTATCAAAAGCAAATTCGATCAGTCAACAGATCTGTCTCCTCCACAAATGAACAGGGCTGATTTTCCAAACAATTAACTCCGCACAGAAGGTCTCTCGGTAAGTGTGTCTTTGCTTTAACCAGACTGAATTGTACCTTAAATGTGGCTTTACCTATAAAATGTAACAGTGCACTTCCAATCTTATGTATACTGCTTTGTTAACCGCATCTTTGGAATAGCTTATTTATTTTAAGTGTCTCTGTGTGTATATATATATATATATATGTATGTGTATATATATATGTCTCTGTGTATATATATATAGATATTAGATATAGATATATATATAGATATTAGATATTAGATATAGATATAGATATAGATATAGATATAGATATAGATATATACACAGACACAGACACACAGACACACACACAGACACAGACACAGACACAGACACAGACACAGACACACACACACACACACACACACACACACACACACACACACATATATATATATATATATATATATATATTTGTATTTGTGTGTGTGTATATGTGTGTGTGTGTGTGTGTGTGTGTGTGTGTGTATAAGAGAGAGAGAACTTGAGACTGGCTCCCATCTCAAATGATCAGAAATCTGCAAATCCTTTGAAAGAGACGCTGTAGAAAACATAAAGGTAAAGGTTCCCCCGCACGTGCGTGCTAGTCGTTTCCGACTCTAGGGGCCGGTGCTCATCTCCGTTTCAAAGCCGAAGAGCCAGCGCTTGTCCGAGGACGTCTCCGTGGTCATGTGGCCGGCATGACTAGACGCCAAAGGCGCACGGAACGCTGTTACCTTCCCACCGGAGTGGTCCCTATTTGTCTACTTGCATTTTTTACGTGCTTTCGAACTGCTAGGTTGGCAGCACAAATAACACCACTTTCCAAATCACTCAAGCAGGCACAATTTTTCCCACGTTTGTGTGACTGCTCAAGAACCTGTCCCTGGCTGTCTCCACACATGTGTGCACATACTGCCGCTTCACTTCATTCCACAGTTCGGAAACAAAAGCTACGTACAGCCCTAAAAATTAGAAAGAAAACCAAATGGCACAACAGCGCAACTTCAACCCTAGAGGTAACAATGACTAAATATTACACTGGCAGGCTAAATTATACTTTTTTTCTTTTCTTTTTGAATGCTGTGGGGGCTAGGATTTTATCATGGAAATAGGGATTCCAGACTCTAAGGAAGCTGGAGGGATTACAGATTTTTGATGGGCCGAACCTTCAAACGGCTATTTTTCTTCTCCCTTTAAAAACTGTGGAAATTCATCCCTAAGTTGCTTCATAGCTTAATGACTAAGATATATGAATTACTCCCAGAATTCTGGTTGGGTGATTCTGGAGCAGAGGTCCACGCACCATAGTTTCCCAGGATGAGAAATACCAATTTAGCAGATCCATTTTGGGGAGCTTTAAAAAAATGGTTTGGGGTATATGTCTCCTTGTGGTCTGTAGGTTGTCCACCTGTGGCACTAAAATAGTACAGGCACTCCTCATTTAGCAATGAAAAGCACCTTGGTGGTTAAGTGAAATGGTCACTAAGTGAAAGCATGACTGTACTTTCTTTTGGTTTACAGACCTGCAAAGATCATAAATTTGAGGATAGGGCTCAAAGATAAACCCTGTCATAATTGTGAATGGTTGCTGTACAAGGCAGACGCTAAATGAGGATACAGGTAGTCCTCAATTAATGACCATTTAGCAGCCATTTGAACTTACAACTGTGCCAAAAAAGATTACTTATGACAAGTCCTCACACTTATGGCAATTGCAACATCTTGCGTGATCACAGACTGAGACCTTTCAGCCAGGTTCTGACCAGCAAAGTCAGTGGAGATGATGGCAGGTCACAATCACGTGATGTCTCACTTAACAAGCACTGCTTGAACTGCTGTTGTAAGTCAGCGTGGTTATGTGACGTTTTGCTCAACAACTGCTTTGAACCTGAAATTGTCAACGTTGGAATTGTCAGCGCCATTTAGGATTTTTAAGTGAGGAGTACCAATATTTATAAAATCAAAACAATTCTGAAGACTTGTCAATATCAAAAAAGCCCCCAAGATAATCCTAAAGGTTTATCAGTATCAAAATAAACCCCCCAACAATGTTGAGGCTCAGAGAACATTCTGAAAACTTACCACAATTTTCCCACCTGGCCCCTGACTTCGCACAGTTACACCCATCCATTGATCTTCTTTGCTTTCTTTTTTTGGGTCAGCTAAAAAAAATCATTGCAAAAAAAGGTTTCATCTATTTCTACTATTTCTTTTAAAATAGTTTCTGTGTAATTATGTGCAAATTATTGTTTTCACAATGGATTCACTGAATAATATTATTTATATCTGTAACAGTCTTTAGATGGCGCTGTTTGTCTATAGTATCAGTACAAAGTTTTCACTGCTTACTGCATTTAGTACTGGAGATACTGTATCATTATAGTATAAAATGTGTAATGAGTCATATATTAAAATAGTAAAGAATAAAGGTGTTCTTTGCTCGTATTTATCTTCTTCATACTATTCCTCTTTCTGTTTGTTTGGATACCTCCTCCATCCCATCACAACAATGAATCAAGGCTCCATGTTCATTGAACATGCTCATTTTTCATTCTGTTCTGGGGAATCTGTATTTGCCTAGAAAACTCAGAATTTCCTTCACTCTGTTGGTACATCATATCCTGTTTTTAACACAGAACAACTGGTGATCGGGGAATTGACCTCACACTTGCAAGACACCTTTTTTTTTCTGGGACTCTTCAAACCTGACCCCTCTATTATACTTGAATACATACATCTGGTTTTTGAAAGAGCAAAACCTGCTCAAATTGCCCATATGAAAAACCAGTAACCATGAAAATGGAAGCTGAAAAACTAGCTAGGGGATTGTATCCACATCTAACAGTTATTATTAAACTGCCAAATTCGATTCTTCCAACAGGTTCCTAAATAAATATTTTTATTCTACCTAGAAAAAAAAAAGTTCAGCAAACTCACCTGTCTCATCAAATTGGATACGTGTGCAGGGTAGTTCTGGAGTTTCGATGTTACAGCTGAACAGTCCTCCAGTTCTGTTGGCTTGTTGCAATGGGAAAGCCTTTTGTCGAGGTGCACCAACCAGCAAACTGTAGAAAGAAGATTAGAAGAATGTAATGGGAAACCGAGAGCTGCAGATGCAAATAAACATCAGGTATCATCTCATACGCTTATAAAACATTTCATCCATATACGTGCCCCATCATTATCTCTCTGGTCCTGATATCAAAAGTTGCAGCCCCTCTTCCCAATTCCTGATACAGGAACACTTTTTCCGTTTCGAAAAAAATAATACAGGTAGTCCTCAAGGTATGACCACAATTGAGCCCAAACTTTCTATCGCTAAGTGAAACCTTTGTGACATGAATTTTGCCCCATCTTACGACCTTTCTTGCCACAGTTGTTAAGGGAGTAACACAGTGGTTAAGTGAATCTGGCTTCTCCAGAGACTTTGCTTGCCAGAGAGTTGCAGAAGTGGATCGCATGACCCCCCGAGGCACTGCAACCATCATAAATATGAGTCAGTCGCCAAGCATCTGAGTTTTGATCACATGGCCATGGGGATGCAGCAACAGTCATAAGTGTGGAAGACGGCCACACGTCACTTTTTTCAGTGCTGTTGTAACTTTGAATGGTCACTAAATGAACTGTTATCATTTGAGGACTACCTGTATTGGCATTCTTTAGCTTGCTTTAGCTTCTTATTTAGATATGGTTGTGCACCCGCGACTTGCGTAAATTTTATAGAGGAGACCAAGTCCACGCTTTGCCTCAAGGGTTTCATCTTTGCTTTTCTTTGCCTGATTTATAGACCCTCCCATCTCACATCAAGGGTAAGACCCTGGGTGGCTTACAAGACAAACTAATCAAATATAACACCCACATACCAGCACCCACACTTAAACAGCTGACTCCATTCATCATCTGTATGCTCATCTATCTACCTAGCCGAAATGCCTGCAGAAACAAGTCTTCAATGCCTTCTTAAAAGGCTAACAGAGTTAGAAATGGGGGGCAGGCGGGCGGGGGGGAAAATAATCAGAGTCATCTTCATAGGGCAGGTGTTGCCATCAAGAAGACATGACCCTTATATTCCAAGATCTGTAGATCCTTTCAGAAGAAATGCTCATCTCCTCTACAATTTCACTGTCCTCGGTTTGCCAAGTGTATGTTGCCCCACTAGTCTAGCTCCTTTTGGGCTTAGAAAATTCCTTCAGGAATTAACTAACTCTGGGACTTCAGGCCACATAACACCTGAAGTACAGGTTGTCCTTGACTTACAACCATTTGTTTAGCAAATGTTTGAAGTTACGACAGTGCTGAAAAACGTGATTTACAACCCATCCTAGAGTTATGACCATCATACCATTCCCATAGTCAGGGGTCACAATTCGAGTGCAGGCCATGGGCTTACATTTTCAATGGTTACAGCATTCTGTGGTCACTGCTAAGCTTGTAAGCCGCCCTGAGTCTTCAGAGAAGGGCGGGATATAAATGGAATTAAAATAAAAATAAAAAAATAAAAATCACAATTTATGACCTTACCAGCTGGCTCCTGATAAGCAAAATCAATGGGCGGATTTGTTTACCGATGGTGTGTTTCACTTAATGATCACCTGATTTGTTTAACAACCGCAGTAAATACTAGACACTTATGACCCATTTAATGAACCATAGTTAATATTTCTAAGGTGCAGTTGATAGATGACAGCCAGGCCTAAAGTACGTCTTAATGCGAGCATTAGTGCAAATAGACAACCACAGATATAAATGTATCTCATGATTAAAAGTGAAGTAAATCCACAGGACAAGAGATACTGTAGGTTGAGAGAAAAACAACAGAAACAGTAGCTACAACTATTAATGGTTGAATACATGATACATCTCATCAGGTGTCACGTTGATTCATTTTATTTCATTTCATTTCATCCTATTCAGATACTTCAAAAATCTTCCCAGATGAGTAACTCCACTCCAATGACTCCAAGTAAAGCCAGGTTCATTTCTTTGAAACCTGTGCTTTAAAATCCTTGGTTTGTCATCAGATGAGAAAACCAGACATTAAAGTGAAATGAATTGATAATCATTGTTTTCAGATGTAGTGAATGGCTTGTCTCATCTCCTCTTATCATTAAGAACAGAGGTCTTCAAACCTGGCCCTTTTATGACTTGTGGACTTCAACTCCCAGAATTCCTCAGCCAGGCACACTGGCTGAGGAATTCTGGGAGTTGAAGTCCACAAGTCATAAAAGGGCCAAGTTTGAAGACCCCTGATTAAGAAGTTCTGGGCTTTTATCATATTGTGAGAATCTGTTGCTCTGCAGATTGTTAAATTATTTCATGCTAGAAATGCTGGTGGTTTCGAATAAGGTATTATTATTTTTTTCTACTGTGTTATTTTCCCATCTTGTTTATCTTTTATATAATCACAGAAAATATTTAGTTTAAAGAGAGGAAAAAAATTCACAAAAACAATATTTATGTGATATGTATACGGTCAGGCTACTGAAGAAGCAGCAGTCTCATAATACATGGCACAATGAGCATAAACTGTATATACACATCACTTTAAAAATCCTTTTTCATGTTTTAAGAATTGGAAACAATTGGTCCTTTGATGCTTTCTCTGTCTTTAGCAAAGCTCCAGCACAGTGACAAGCAAGCAGGACAGAAGGGTGAACATTTCCCAGAATCTCTACAATGGATATGGTTTTTGTTGGCCTTGTCGGCACCAAGGGGAAGCAAAGAGGAATAAACATTAGTGGAACTGACAAGAAACTCTGAGCTTTGCCAGACAAAGAGAACAGAGCAAGAAATTCATATGTGTAAAGCTGATAAGTTCATCACACACACATGTTCTCACACACAGGACTAAAGGGCAAAAGGGTTAAAATCTGAATGAAATCCATCCCTCAGTGTTAGAATCTGCTGGAAAGAAGCATGGTGGCTTAGGGGCTAAAAAGCATTTAAAACAGAAAATAATGGACAGTATTGTATATGCACTATGTATATGTACTGCGTATGTGCGCGTGCACACGCACACACAAACACACACACACATATATATACACACACATACAAATATATATACACATATATATACTGTACATACATATATAAATTGAATAAAATAAATAAATAAATAAATAAATAAATAAATATACATATATACATACATATATACAGTGCTTTTTTTGTAAAAGAAAAAGGTGCCGGAACTCCCACATGTCATACAACCTGCCTTGCCTACCCTACAAGGTTCCATCCAAAAAAGGTGCTGGAACTCCGTTCTGAGTGTTCTATGAGAAAAAAAGCCCTGCATATATAAGGGAGATTGGTGGTCTCTAAGTATGATATATAACAATATTATGGCAGAGGAACAAAATGGAAAGTCCACTTTCAGATCAATGCAAGTGATTTGAGAGTGGATTTTTAAAAGACAGGCTCCAAGAATTATACGGAAAAAGTTACAGTTGTGGCAAAATTGAGGAAACCTTTTTGGAAAAGTGAACAGTAGAAATGGCACCTTTGCTTAAGTTTCCACCAATTTTTCTTCTAATTTCTTTATAACTGTAGCCTTGTTCACTTAATACTACTATTTTGCTTTCTGGGCAACCAGTCAACTCTTTGCACCATTACTTTAATTTTATTACATTTTACAAGCTCACTAAAATGAAAGAATACAAAAAAACCCCAACCAACTTGATAGCAATCACATAACACACTGACAAATGTCCTCCTCTCAGATTCAACACATGACATCAATAACTGAATCCTACTGCGATTTGATTGGCTCAGTGCCAAAACAAGATGGCACCTGATTGGCTCTCTAAACACTCATGCTCATTGGCTACAATCAGATGAAGGAAAGCTACCTGATATCAACCTAAGCAAGTTGTGTTTCCTTTTTCTGGTTATTTGGCTATAACTTTTCATAGAATACAGTACAGATAATTGAATAAACTATGTTGCATTATATTCGTGATTAAATTATCTTTCCATTGACATATAATTTTATGGTACTACTCCAAAAAAAGTGGTGTTATTAGCCATCAAACCTCAAGAATACACTTTTCCCAAAAGGTTTCCACAATTTTGGCCACTACTGTATCTGCACAACTTTCTTACAGTGGATTTACAGATTTGTTAGGTCTTGTAGAGTTTTGTGAGAAATTGTGAGACAAAGAAAAAAATAAAAAAAACAACACTACCATCCTAGGACATTACTTGAAGGTTGGATTAGATCAGATTAGAGATTCAAAAGAATTAGAGAGAAGTGATAAATTACTAAAATTGTTTATACTCACGATGAAGGGAAAGTAATTTTTTATATATTTCTTTTTTCTTTACTAAATTATCTCTCTTTTTCTTTTTCTGCACTTCTCTTTATTCATACATTTATTAATTCATTTATGCATCTTATGCATGTTGTGCATCCCCCATCTCCATTTTATGGTATGCCACACTTCGAATGGTTTCATGTTGGTTCAATGTCCCAAAGCAAATCAGAATTTATTTAAGGACCACCAACCCAATTTCACACATCATCTGAAACCAAAATAAAATTAACTCTCCATATCATGGCGCAGAGCAATGCACAACTGCCTCTGTCAGACTAAATTCTTCCTTTTTATTTGTCAGACTCCTCTTGACTTTTATTACATTCACCTCTTCACTTCCTTGAAAAGGAAATCAATTTTTTTTCAGATATGTCTCCTTGAAAGTTAGCTTCTCTAAAAGCACCTTCCAGCAAGATTTATTTCCTAATAAGTGTGCACATGACTGGAATAAAAGCAATGTACTAAAATAGTCAATGGTTGTCACTACCTTAAAATATATAAACTTTTCTTCCGTTGCACAAAAATAAGTACAAAGAGAAAAATGTTGATGAGATTTTGTTGCAGATTTTAAAAAAAAGCAACAGCAAAGGAGGAATCAAGGTGAAATCTATCACGTTATTTTTAGGCATGCTAAGAGCTGCCAGGTTTGGGTGTTTCCCAGACAAATATGTGTTTCCTTTTGAATTCCAACCCACCCAGTGTGTGAATGTGTCAAACTGATTGGGTTTATCACGGGAAAATGTGTAGGCAATTCAGAAATGTTTTAATTGCTTGAGGTTCATTTAAAGCAAATGGTTGTAAAGACTTGACCAATGCTGGTGAATAAAATAATTATAAATAAACTGTAGGGTCTCCAGATGTTGCTGGACTGTATCTCCCAGAATCTTTCACCACTGCCCTCCTGGTTGGGCAGCTGTAATTCAGCAATGTTTGCAAAGTGACCAGTGGGTTTTCTTGTGCACTCAATTGACCATCATGGGAACAGACTGCTGAACTAGATGGGCTAGTTCAATCTGGCAGGAAGTTCTTGACATAGTCCTTATGTATCGATGTGTGAAAAGGCAATTTGGTTAGCCAGAAGTAGGCCATAAAATTCTCCATCCCAGCCTTTCTCAGAAGTGCCCATCGGAGGTCTATTTCAACTACGGTAAAAGCAAAGCCTAAGATTGTCAGGAAGATACTCTGGACTACAATAAACCCTCTTCAACACCAACCACGCAAGTCATAACAAAGTTTAAATGACACGTGTGTCATGATACCATTGCACAAAGAATCTCCCTACTCTTAGCCTTCAGGAATTAAAACAGATTATTTTTGGAATGTTTACAACCAGGACATACGGTAAGAAAACGGTCCTAGCTATTTGTCAATAGTGTCAGGAAATCAAAGTTGCCTCCAAATAGGAACCTTTTCTTGGAAACAAAACATGATTCAACTGATGTACAAAAAAAGGATATATAGCATTTCCCTCTTTGATTCGCCTGATTATCCATGATCCTCCCACCAGCAGAAGACTTTTGAGCAAACTAGAAATTTTCACACAGGACATTCAAGCAATAGTGGGAATGTATTGATTCTTTCAGACAAGAATAAGAATGGCTGTTACAGATAATAGGTTATTGTTCATCTTGGACTGTAAGCGACACTTTCCATTCCACTGCTAAAACATTCGTCTTTGATAAGGGATATGGACCCCAGCAATGCATCGTCTGTCCTGCCACCTCTCCAGGTAAGCTAGACTACAAACAATTGTGCACAATCCTTGCTCAGACCAAGGGCTTTTGAACAGCATGCTGGGAGTTGAAGCAGAACAGGACAAAGAAGATTAATTAATCAACTAAAATGTGATTAAACTAAAAAGTAAACATTATTAATTAAGCAGTGTTAATATAATTATTCTCCAAATATGATTAGTCATTTCCCCTTTGGTGACACTAAAAATACAATTCAATGGAAACTTCTAGAGTGACTCCAGGGACTACATCCTAAGCTTTATGGGAGGCTTGAATAACAATTCTTAGAATTTTTAGCCTACGTGGGAAAACTTGATCTAACATGTCTGGGAATGTACTTAAAACTAATTGTTTACACCTTTGTTACAGATGGTCCAGAAAACCGGTCAGCTTGAGTGTCAGACATTTACAAGCAATGTCACCTGCTGACTTATAAATACATCCCTTGATTTGTAACTGCCCACCTGACTACAGCACCAGCCAACTCTGGTTTCATATGGCTGATAATTATCATTAACAGAATAGCAGAGTTGGAACGGACCCCCTGCTCAGGCAGGAAACCCTATACCAGGGGTAGGCAACCTCGGCTCTTTTATGACTCAGGAATTCTGGGAGTTGAAGTCCATGAGTCATAAAAGAGCTGAGGTTGCCTACCCCTGCCCTATACCATTTAACACAAATAATTGTCCAATTTCTACATAAAAACCTCCAGTGTTGGAGCACCCACAACTTCTGGAGTCAAGTTGTTCCACTGATTAATTCCACTGATTAATATCCTTAATTAATTGCAGAAATCAGCTTGAGGTAAGAGAGATAGCATGGTCCTTACCACATCTATTCCAGAATTTTAAAAATTCCCATACAAATCCATAGGAAAAAAGACCTCTGTAATTATCTGACAAAATGAAATATTCTATAACAAGTTGAGAAATGTAGCTGAGTTAAAGCTGAGAGGAATTCACGCTTGAAGGTAGCTGTCTTTTAAGTCTCTGTCAGGAGAAGGCCTTTTAAAGAGCCTCATTTTTATTCTGCTTCCATCTGGCATTGAGTTTACTAGTTTGGGAACAATGTCTCCTTCTCCAACCTTCAATCTGCTTTGGGGCTCAGGGAGCCCATTTCATTTCAATTCTGGCAAGACTTTGGCTACTTCTGTGAGAAACCGTCTGCATAATTGTCTCGTCAAGGAGTAAAAAAAAGGCCTGGTGGAGCCACTGGCTGGATGTTCAGCAGGAAAGGAAGAGGGCAAATTTGGAATCTGGCATACTCTGCAGCTTTTATAATAAGAGTTGTGCCTTTAAGATGCCAAACACCTTAAGTGGGAGGGTAACTTTTTATTTTTCTTGAAAAGGAGAAGGGGAAACCACAGGAACTCAGTCTAGCAAACATTCTGCTCTTTTCTTAGCTTTACAAGATGTAACACTTATAAGGAAATTGCAAACCAGTTTTCTTGCTACAGCAAAGGTGTGTGTGGTGGGGAGGATGCATTTCCTGACTTGTGAGCCACATACATCACACCAGTAACTCAGTTATGGTTCCAGCACCCCAGATTGACTTGCTGAATTTTGGCAACAGGGATCTGGGCCATTTTTAAGGTATACGTGGGCTCAAGTTAAGATGTATTTATTTATTTGCTAGATTCCTATCTTACCTTTCATTCAGGAGCCAGAATGGAAAAACCTGGCATTCCTCCATTTTTCCTCACAACCACATGAGATAAATTGAGCTAAGCAAGAATGATTAGCTTTATAAAAAAATTATTGAACTGATACATTAGAGACTACCATCTTAATTTTTGTTTTAATATTTTTATGCACATTCTGGTTTCATGTATTTATTATAAGCTGTTAAGGCATTTTGTTAATCAGTGAATCAAATAACAAAAAAGGTGAACGCAAAGGAGAATATTATGCTACAGCAATATTATTCATTTCTGAGAATGAACCTCAAGGAGTAACCATGGACTCCTCTCAGGAACGGGAGGACATCCCAAAATAGAGGAAAGAATTTTGTCTTTATTTTTCTATACTAATTCTGAGGGGGGCTCTACTCAAGGTTGTGGCTAAAGAAGAGGAGGCTGAGTGTCAATTTAAATCAACAAAACCTAAATCACCTTCTGCCAACCTAATAATTACGTGGCAAACACAACTTGCACAACTACGTCAGATAAGGATAACAGATTGGGGAAGGCTACTTTAAATGATTTTAGACCTGGCTAGGCTATCTGAAGAGCTTTTGTCCATCACATAAATTATCCATCAGATGTCTATCTTACAATCATATGATCTTCTTGTTGATGGACCCTTATTTAAGCCAAGTAAAATCATAGTGGTTCATCAAGTCTTTAGCAGTGTTCATGTTTTATGCTCCATTTAATCATTGTTTCAGCATCATCAGCGTTAGCATCATCACCATCCTGATGGTTTATTGTATGTTGGTGTCATCTCTTGGACTGGAGAAAGCCAAAAGTCAAATCCACCCTCAGCCATAGAAAATCTTTGGCTGATTTTTGGCTAGTCACCCTCTCTTTAATCATCTCCTGTGTTTATTACTTTGGGGGAGAAATGGAAGAGAGAGTGTTGAGCTGATGGAAGCAAAGGCAAGCTAATGATCGAATGCTTAGAGAGTTGTGATCTGTGTTAATTTTGCAATTGCTAATTTCATACGTCTATTCCATCTCATTTTTACACTATTGTGCAAATTTAAAAAGAAAAAAACTATGCAAACATTTGTATTTTTCCTCATAAAAGATATGTTTATAACTGCATGTGGAATGAAAGCCTATTTATTATCTTTCAATGTGTTCTGTGCTAAAAGATAGGTGTGTCAATGTGTTTTAAACCACTGTGAAAGCCCAAAGAGAACAATAGTACATTCCAATCCTCACATGTGTGTAGGAGAACCTTCTCCAACTTGGTGACCTCCAGCTCTGTTGGGATTGTTGTTACTGAGATTTCCAGCCAACACTGTTAAAGAATTCTGGGAGTTGCACTTGCTAAGTAAGAGAAAGGGCATCAGGTTAAGAAAGGCTGGCCTAAAACCATTTAATCCGTTTGTGGAGGAATTCACAAACAATACATTGTGCAAGCACATATCAGACACCCTACTTTTTTATTATTATTATATGCCCTGTTCACCGCCCTGAGTCCTTCGGGAGAAGGGCGGTATAAAAATTTAATAAACTTAAACTTAAACTTAACTTAAACTTACTTAAGACTCTTGGCTGGCTGGCAATAAGAAAGAATGTTTTATACTGAAGCATAATTTCTTCAATGCTGCAAAGGTGCACAAATGAAGCCCAGTTAATACCACCCTTCTAATTGCCTCTAAATTTCAAGCCACGGCGCATATAGAAAGAAATAGGAATATGATGGCAGGGCAGGCTGGGGAAAGAGGCAAAAACCGCCTTCTTTTTTCCCCACAAGCTCAGCCAAAGGCTTTTTAGAAGCCTTTGTATTCCATTACAGTTCAAATTCTCCAGCTCACACCTGTGCTTATTAGAATAGCTTTCTTTTAAGAAAGCAGTGGCCTTTTTAAACAAAAGAACAATTAGTTAGCAGCTACACAAAAAAGGGGGAAAAAGTTTGCAATGTTTAAGACATAGACTTGTGCTTCATGTCTCTCGGGCCCAATTTTCCCCATCTGTCTCTGTGGGCCTGCATCTGCCCAGCAACTTGGAAAAAACAACAACACAACAGTTATTCTGGATTTGATTCTCTAAATCAAGGACAAGCATTTTAAACTCTTTATGTTTGCCCCGAAGACGAGTCAATTTTGTGGATTTCTCTTTGTGTGGATAATATAGGGTGGTGGTGGTGGTGGTGGAGGTTTAGTCCAACTATTCCAGAAGGTTGCTGGTTGAGAAGAATGGTCCAGTTAGTACCATGGATAGAAAAGCTGATGGCCTTGAGAGGTAGTTGGATCAGGACTTATAGAGCCGTGGTGGCGCAGTGGTTAAATGCAGTTAAATGCAGTGGTTGCCAGCAGTTCGACAGTTCGATTCTCACCGGGCTCAAGGTTGACTCAGCCTTCCATCCTTTCGAGGTGGGTAAAATGAGGACTCAGATGGTTGGTGGCAATATGCCAACTCTGTAAACCACTTAGAGAGGGCTGTAAAGCACTGTGAAGCGGTATATAAGTCTAAGTGCTATTACTACAGATAATCCTTGACTTATGCCTGTTCATTTAACAAAGGTCTGGAATTATTTACGGCCTGTAATGCACTTCTAGGCATAGCAAAACATTGCACTCCAACCCTTGTGGTCATGTGACAACCTGGCAACCTGCTAAAGCTTGGCTGTTTGCTCAGTGCCCCATGAACAAGTGATTGCCATTTGCAATCAGTTTGCAATGGGGAAGCTGGTAGGGAAGGTTGCAAGCTGCTACTGCCTGCCAAGAGGACACCTTCTTGGTTCTGGGACCTGGCTGAAAGAGCTGCCACCCAAGGGAAGTTAAACAACGTAGGTGAGATACAAAACAGAGCTCATATCCCAAAGAGCTAAGCTCTATTCCTGCAGCCTGCTGGAGCAGCTTCCTTCCACACATAGAGAGAAGCTAACTTCTTAGTTGGGGTAGAAAAATAGAGCACAGATCCTGAAGATTGTAAGAAAAGTTTAAGTATTTGAGTTTTTAAGAAGAGACTGGACAGTCATTTGCCTAAAATGATATAGGCTCTCCTGCTTGAGCAGAGGGTTGGACCAGAAGACCTCCAAGGTCCCTTCCAGCTCTGAAGATCTGAGCTCCATTCCTGCAGCCTGCTGGAGGTGTTCCCTTCCACGCACAGAAGGGAGCTGAACTCAGCAGGCACCTCTTTCCATCTGTCCCTTTAATGAACTGGGAGATTGCATAACGATTGTAACCAGGAGTGCCAGGATTGCAATTGTTGACCAAGGCACTCACTTGGGTATCTTGCTTAACAACTGCTTTGCTCAATGAATGAGGTTGTGATCCCAATATTGGTCATAAATCAAGGAATACCTATACACAATTCTTTCATGTTGATCATGCTTGGCTAGAAGTGATCAGAGCTGAAGGTCAAAACATCTGAAGAGCAACATTGTTCAACAAGCTTTCCCCATTCACAGGTTTGCAATGCAATTCATTCTTCAATGTTACCCAGTTGATAACAGTGCATGTTCAATTATTTTCTCTTCTATGGAAGTTTGCAGCACTCCTTAGAAAAATTCATGCAAATCAATAGCGTTTATATAATACATCAGGTTCAGTTGGGAAGAGATTGTTAGAACACATAGATGCACAAACAGAGCATCTGTTTATGACTCATTAAAGCAACCGTCTCTTTTTCTAGGATTGCATGTTTAATACAACAGAAGCACAAACTTGGAAAAAGACTTTTAAAAATCACAGTTATTCATATTTCCACATATTTCAAAGCACCTCTTCTAAAGGAAATCTAAAGGATTTGCATCTTTTCCTCCCTATTCTATTTTATTTTCTGTTCATATTTCCTGTTGTTTGAGCTTTGTCAAAAATCTGAATCTTTTATGTAGAAACAAATTCATCTAACCTTCTCAAGATGCATTCCAACAATATAATGTCATACAAAATGAAGAATTTTAATAGAGAGACTATATTTCTTTTGTCTTTTGGAGAGCAGTAAAATTTTGAAGAGCCTAAAACATTTTAAACAATGAAACCCTATAGAATCTGATAAGAAGTAAAGTTGCTTGAATTCCATGAGTTTTACTATCAATAATTGGGGAAAAACTGTAACCCTAAATCTATTTTTGGCTTCTACTTGGCATCTAGCAGCTATTATAATTCTTGTGATATCTTATCAACCCTGAGCTGACTTCACCACATCCTGTGGTGTCCAACCACATGACGCTCCATAAGACAACACTCAAATTTGAATTTGTGCATTATGAACCACTATATAGTTATGTCTACACCTACAATCAGATCAGAATGATCTAAATATATCAAAATTTTACCTGTAGAATACATTCAATCATCTACTATTAATATTTACTGGCACTGTCAATTTTTGAAATTTTATTCATTTTCTGATTTTTGTCTTTAATGGGACTAAAGCATTACATAGGCAAATTAAGGGAAAAGATTAAAGGAATAGGGCAGCAAATTTATGCATGGATTAGTGGAGAGTTCCAATTCTCTACTCTGTTATGAACAGCAGGGGTCCCCCAAACCCCAGTCCGTGGGCAGGTACCGGGCCACGGCATGCCAGCAACCGGTCTGCACAAAAAAGCAAAACCCCATCCGTGGGATGCAGGCAGCACATAAAACCATGCACCCTCCAGTCCACGGAAAAACCCTTCTCCACGGAACCGGTCCCTGGTGCCCAAAAGGTTGGGGGCCTCTGATGTACAGCATAAAGAAGAGATATGAAACCAGAGACAATGATGGATGTGTATCCAAGTATCTTAAAAAATCTGACCTCTGCTAACATTTTTAGGGACAATAATCAGGCCGTGCTTAAGTAAAACCACTGAAACGGGTAGAAGTTAATGATATGACATTAATTCCTATAGATTTCTGTGGATCTCTTACACGTACAATAGCTAGTTCTGGATCCAACCCAAAGTATGTAAATGTGTCCTCTGTCTAGACATTACTAAGATTAATTTTTAGAAACATTTTCTCATACTATGAGAACATCACTTTAGACCTACCTGACTTCAAAAAGCTCACTTATGAATGCTAATAAAATAACAAATGCATTGATATTACATACACAAACCTCAGGTTGCCTCTGCCAATTCCCTACACAAATGAAATTAAAGGAATCACTGTGGAAAACTTTAATACACTGAGTGTTTTGTTCTGTTTTGTTTTGCTTTGTTTTCCAGAAGACATCTCAATTAAAATAAAATCTAATAATGTTCTTCAATATCATTATCACGGTGGAACTGTGCCTTTCAAAAAAAAAGGGAAGAAAAGGAAAATTACAGAGAACATAAAAACTGTCAGAGCTTCAAATAAAATTTAACCTTTGGGACATACCTCAGGTTTACTTGGTTGCCCCTCAATTCACATGTTTTTATGGTTTTTTTCTTTTTTCCTTCATGTTCAAGTAATCGAGTCTGTCATAGCTTAAGCTCCCAATTCGTATTACATAGTCCAGGGGTCTTCAAACTTGGCCCTTTTATGACTTGTGGACTTCAACTCCAAGAATTCCTAAGACAGTGTGCCTGGCTGAGGAATTCTGGGAGTTGAAGTCCAGAAGTCATAAAAGGGCCAAGTTTGAAAACCCCTGACATGGTCAATCAGATGCCTGAGCTAAAGAAGAGATTGTTAGTACAAAATAGAATATTGTGATTCCTAATTACAGTTCGGAAGCAACAGACAAAGAGATCCATGGTGCACAAGGGTAAAGGGCCTATAGTCAAGTTGTGATTACAGCTGTTAGCAAGAACAGGGGAGGTGGTACATGACAACCCAGCATCCTGACATTATGATTCAAATGACAAGATTTGCATACCTCTAATACTTTTGCACAACGACACGTAGCACACACATTGTCATATCAAAATTATTACGCAGGTATGACATTCGAGTGACACCAATTCTAAAACTAATTTTTTTAAAAAAACCAAATAATTTAATAGTTTCTGAAGCTAATTTCATCCCTGATTAATTTCTAAGGCTGTGGGTATCCTTTTCAAGTAATCTGATCCTGCCCATTCAGAGCTTGAAAGACCAGTGTGTTAAACTGTTGTCAGGAAATGAATAGGCAACCTGTGCAGGTACAAATCAGTTGTCATATGATCTTAATGCCTGATTCCCACAAGCATTGCGGGTGCTGAAATTCTGTCCTGGGTGAAAATACAAGACTTATTTTAAAGACAATTCTATGTAAAGAGCACTGTGGACGGTGGATGTAACTAGGTAGATCTGGAATCGGGAATACTTATAAGCCTCCATTTCATAGAAAGTGTACCGCTAAATTTTAATCTCCTCCTCTTCTGATTTTTTTTAAAAGTTTTATTAATTTTTAAGAATTACAATCTTTAGAGTTTAGTAAACAACATGTTGTCTGGGTTCACATATTTAACATTAACTTCTTCAATATAAATCTATTCAGCACTGCACAATCCAATATTTTTTCCCTGATCCTCCTTTCTTCCCCATATTTTTTTCCATTTCCCCCTCATTACACAATTACAATTCTTGGTACTATTGATGTACACAAAGTTAGATATAAACATCATCATATTTTACTAATATTATACAAATAACAATAATATCAATTCATAAATCAATATCCTGTTTTTCGTGCTCTTGTTAAAATTTGATTTCCCATCAATATTTAAAGTATCTTTGTCCATTATGATTTCCTCAATATTAATTACATTTATATAGCTAAAATTTTTACTCATACCTATCCTCCTCTTATTTTCATATTTACCCATATCAAAAGAAAAAGAAAAATGCTACTTTAATTCTAAATCATCTCTTTCCTTATAAAAGTCTAATTGTGTCTAAGAGTCATCCGTTCTTTTAATCATATTCAAACAAGTATTTAAACATATGATGCCCCCTCTAATAGGTCAAATCTTCTATTTTTTTTAATCTAACTCCCACTTTCTGAATCAATGGATGATCTCACACATTGGATTCAGGTTAAAAGGCAAAAGGGAGAGGATGGAATCTTGCATACATCATAGAGGAGAAGTCACTGCAGGAATTGGGTATGTTTAGTTTAATGAAGAGAAGGACGATGGGGGACATGATAGCAATGTTCCAATATTAAAGGTGCTTCCACAAAGAAGAGGGGGTCAATCTATTCTCCAAAGCACATAAAGGCAGGACAAGAAGCAATGGATGCAAACTAATCAAGGAGAGAACCAACATAGACCTAAGAAATTTCTTGACAGTTAGAACTATTAATTGGTGGAATGACTTGCCTCCAGAACTTGCAGGTGCTCTAACACTGGAGTTTCTAGGAAGAGATTGGACAACCATTTGTCTGAAATGGTATAGGATTTCCTGTTTGAGCAGGGGGTTGGACAAGACCTTCCAACTCTGTTATTCATATACACTGGACCCAGCTCTGCTCTCCTGCAACTATCAACTGGAATTGCCCATTGAGGAAGGACTGGAAACACTGTAAACAATGTCTCCAATCCCCCACCATCACAGAGGGTCCAGACTGATACCATGATTAACGGTATCACTAGCAACGGCCATTGAAGGGCTAAGTAGGACCAGGAGAGCCGTCATCCTCTAACATGGATTAGAGTTATCAATGCCATCTCAAAAAGGTGCTGAAGTCTGAATTTTGCTAAAGGTGGAGGCGACATTCTACTACTCCTAGGGCACTCTTTGATTGTTTTGCTGCACTGATTCAACAACCTTCCCGCAAAAATGAATGGTTGGAAACGCTGTCCAAAACAGCTGGATCCAGAGAGGACCTCTTTAAAGCCTACCAATACAATAATAGAGGGAAAATAGAGACTGGGTTTTACAAAGAGCTATGGGTGATATGCAGTTCCAGATGAACTGCTCTGAGGCAAAGACAAGATCCAAAGTATAATCATCTGAGTCTCTTGAGCCAAAGGTTATTTTTGGACAAACCCATGGTGTCAGGCACAAAAGATCTGGTCCATATTTGAAGATCCAATTAAACTGATTTATTGCTACTCATGCCTACACACAGGAATATTCTCAATTAATGGTTAGCACCTGTTCGGTTAGAGAAAAGTCAACAGAATTCAAGGGAGGCTGGACTTTGTTTGTGGCTACATAGAGATTCTAGGCTGATCCCTCTTTTAACTCTGCCCCAGGTTCTGCCATCCCTTCTCCTACACATGGTCACCATAGAAGCCATGAACTCCTGATCTTTCCCAGACCTGGTCCCCAAAGCATTAAGACTGAAGTTGCTTCACCCAACATCAATAGATGAAGAGAACAAGCCCAAAGACCCAGGTTTAGCTGTCCAAATAGGGCCAGTATACCAACATGCATCATTGGTATATGTTGGCTGGTATACTAACCTATACCAACAGGATCCACAGTTTTCTCAGCAGTCCAGCTTAACACATAAACATTCACCCATCTCAACTCATAGGCAACAGATCTTTTAAGGTGAAAGTTGCCATGAGACTTGATCTTGAAATCAAGGCTGCTGAAGGAGGCAGGAAGGTAGATTACTGAAAGAATAATACCATTACCCTCACCCAACTAGGTTTTGGTAATACACACCAGATATTTTACTTATCCTCTAAATGTTAAAATAGGAGCAGAGAGAACAGAGA